>NC_137457.1:328597923-329233355 GCF_964235325.1 Thermobia domestica
GTTCACTTGGCGAGAACTGGGATCGAACCAGGGACCCCATGCACCAGAGGTGAACGCTCAACCACTGAGCCACCGTTCCAGGAACTAATCGACCCTGGCGTCTTGGTGATTTATTTGATCATTATATTTTGTCATATTTGTAGCATCATACTATAAACAATACAGGAACATGTAACACCATTTGGTATTTCCTTGCTAATTGAACATTACTACAAATTGCGCTGATCTTATGAGCACGCCAGTTCACGGTTTTGGCCTCCGTGGTCTAATGGTAGCGTACCAAATTCTACTTAGTATATCAAGTACTTGACTTTATCATACGTTCTTTAGGTAACTACGGCTCAGGGCGTATGGATGATGATGGGATGAAAACAGTGGGAGGAAACGGGACCATCCCCGAAACTCCCACGCATACGGTGTTTGTCCACCAGAAAGCTCATATAGCACGAGCAGGGATTGATCCGACGACCTCTAGCACCAGATGTGAGTGCTTTTCCTAATGAACCACCGTTGTCCCTCGTAGATCAAGCACCGGATCACATTCTACGCAGACTGGCCATAATAACTAGTATTTCTCCTTTTTTTTCTGTACTTAGAAGGTAAATTCGGTACCACCAGACATGCCAACTATGACGCGAAGTCGTAGCAGTCGTAGTAGTATTACAGTACTTTGCAGTCTTAAATAAAGAGTCAGTTTCTCAAACACATGATTAGCATAGGCTAACATTAGTTTCCGATCCGTCTTTCAGTGTGTCCGGGCCGAACCGGGCACGCCCGGCTCGTGCAGGGCTCTGCTCAAGTCACAAACCACCAGTTACATTGCTGCCTTCATTCGACGATTTCTGAAGGTACCTGAAAAAATAAAAAAAATAGGGAGGCAAAAATTATCAGCATGCCCTCGTAAAATCGGTTATTTCCTCCATTGATTACGGAAACTACACTGAATAGCACAGTGTTCACGTCTGTAATCCAGGCGTTCGAAACTTTGGACTGTTAGAGGAAGCACCCGTTGTGCGTTGAGGTTCTCGAAGTATACTTTCCAGGAATTAATGCCAAATAAATTATTTGCCTTTGACATGGTCTCTATATGATTGAAATACATGGTTTCGGATGAAGATTAACAAAATACACTACTATATTTTAGCATTCACCAGATTGGTCCAAATGAACTATGGAACAACGGAGTATCTGGACCAACCATGAATGTTATAACAACTTGAAGGTAGTGAAAATTTCAGTATGATATTTTATAATTTATCAAAATCTTTCAATTTAATTACAATGGAAAAAAATGGTTCTCATAATGCAGAAAACATACAAATAAACAGAATAACAACGTTTCAAGTACAGAACTGAATACATACAATAATCACAAGAAATACAAAGCAATTTCTTAGCTATGGAAACTGTTTATGCCATCCAAATATGACAAATTGCTAGTTTCGAGGCAGACTACGTAATTCAACTGCTGTAACTCAAACACTGAACCGTCACGATACAACCGGATAGTACACGCACAAAATAAATAAACAATAATAAAACCCTGTATTTCAAATAAGAAAATTATCATTATGACTCCGATATTCAAGTAAGACATGTTCGGTGTTAGCTTGCACACAACTTTATAATAACGAAGTCAAATGTCCACCTATTTCGTCTCAATGAGTACATTTTTGGTCTACTACGGTAGACATGCCAAAATTTTTGCTTTATGAACTCGGTTATTTCCTTGGGTCGGTATTTCAGATTTCTAATTCTTAAAATACAGATTCGAACGGACTTGACCGGAACAGTCCAAATCCAGGTATGGAAACGTTTTACGTACGTTTTTTCACTTAAATTATACAAACTTAAAGAATAGACAATGCGCACTCTACATGCTTCTGAATCCACATTAATCGAAAGCAAGAAATCCACCGATAAAAACCGAGATAAAAATTCCAACACTTTCCCCTGACTAATACAACGAGTCACTTCGCTTTATGTTCAAGTTCGATAGAAACCGTATATTGATCAATTACTGTTAACGTAAATACTATAATTCACTGAGAGTCACTGGAAGAACTGCTACTTGAATCCGTGGACATAACTTCGACGTCTTCATTCTCCTTATTATGCCCTCGCGTGTCCATTGCTACTGTCCCTTGATTGGCCACCGACATATGGATTTCACCTGACGGATGCCACGAAAATGTTCCTTGCTGAGATGGAGGCTCTGAAAGCAAGAAAAACAACTGTTTATTTTATTTCTGATAATACATCGCTAGTTTACATTTTCAAGTTTCGAGAAGAAAGATCTAATATCAGAAAATTAAGTACAATCAACGTCCTTAAGTTTACCACAAAGAACATGCAAGTTCTATAATATGGCCATATCTTCATGATTTTACTCCGACAAATTAACCTTCGGATACTAGCGTGGGTGGTATTTATACCTTTTTCTCAGAAAAATACATGCCTGATCCCAAAGGTTTTAAACGCATATATATGGTTTGATTGAATTACCAATGATTCGTGATACTACAAGTGAAAATGCCGCCACGTGAGCACCCACAGTTTAACTGTTTCCTTTACTAGGATAAAGTTACCAAGCATCTTCGTTTTATGTAGAAAAAGAAGACGATACCTTACGTTTTGTCCTCACAATTTCCCGAAATTTGTCATGCAAAGCAAGTTTTATTTTATTTCATTATATATATATATATATATATATATATATATATATATATATATATATATATATATATATATATATTTAATTATAATTCAGTCTTAATTCACTGTGCGATAAGGAGGTACAAAGGGAATGTTTACGAGTGTATATAATTAAATTCGAGACACTGGCTCTCAACACGTCTGACTTTTTAAACTAGAGCACTCATTCTTTCTTCAAACAGCACCCCAATTTCTTTAGGTGCTGGGTGGACACCAGAAACCGAGAACTGAAGCAATCAAAGGCCCACTGGATTATATATTATGTTATAATTATCTCCGAAAATAATGTAAATAAAATTAAATACTTCAGGGGTGTAGGAAAGGGATATTCCATGATGATATTAAGTGGTTTAGCTACAAGCCTAATACAGTGGAAATAGTCTCCCTGGCATTCAGTGAAGAAAGAAAGAGAGAAAAACACAAAGGGGGTTGGGATCCCAACCAGTTTCTCTTCCTCTTTTTAACCTTTCCTTCCTTAAAGAACTCTTAGGAGGAGGAGGATGATAATGATAATAATAATAATAGAGTGAAATTCTTTCTTTCTTTGTTTCCACGCTTCGAGGCATTAACTGATACATATATTGATTCTTTCAAGAAGTTACTTCAAAACACACTGCAGCACTTTTCCATTTATAATCGTTCCCAGTTGTTATTTAACCAGCTTCCTCAGAGGTATATTAAAAAATTAAATTCTCAATATATATATATATATATATATATATTGAGGGGAAGTAAAAAAGTAAAGGGACTTTTTGCAATTTCTAGCACTAGGGTTTGGTAGCACTGCTAGTATCCAGCGCTGAATTAGTGGTATCTGCAATACTTCTATACAACTTGTCTAACTTATTCCCGCGTTAATCGTTGGAGTGTTGCAGACCGTTAAACATGGCAGCTCCATTGTCAATCTGCATCAAGGAGGAAATGAGGACAGTGAAGCGCAGTATGGTGACAGCTGTTTATATCGAAGCAAGATGTACGAATGAATAGAGCGTTTCAAACAGGGAAGAACTTCTTTATGTGACGAGGAAAGATCGGGCAGTCCATCGACCTCAATGACTGAGGAACTTGGGTACATCATCACGAACCGGTAAGTAAGGCTGCGAGCATGATTTGGAAACGCCCATCATCACCAGAAGTTAAGAAATTTAAATGTCAACCACCAGCTAGTCATTGAAGCGGTGCAAAATTGGTTACAGGTGCAACCGAAGACTTTTTCCCGACGGAACAAAAAAACTTGAAAAACGTTGGGAAAAGTACATTAAAATGCTAGGAGATTATGTAGAAAAATAATGTATGTTTTTGTTTTCTATCATTAGAATAAATGTACCTTTTCTCAAGTCCCTTTACTTCTTGACTTCCCCTCGTATATATATTGTGTGTAAAGTATTTAAGAATTCTTCAGAGAAAATATTTTCACTGAAGTGTTTAAAAAGTATAGACAGAAGTCATCTTCATACGAAGATATGTGAAGTAGTGAACAAAAAGCACGACATAAACGCATACTCTCACTCATAACGAAGGATTTTCATCTCAGCAACCTACTACTCACTGATGAAGCGGAATCTTGTTTTCCGCGTGGGTATTAACGATTGTAGAAGTGTCGGCTGACTTTATATGAACACAAACTCTCATACACATTGTAGGATCTATTTTGTTTTCTTTAATGAAATTTTGTATATTACGAGCAGCCCACTTATTTCCTACGTTGTTTCATTGTGAATCAATATAAAATAATGGAAGCCTGTTTACCTGCTCCTGGTGGATGACTTGGCCTGTGAAGTCCATCAAGGCTGCTCTGTTGTAAAAGCTGACCGTTTGGTAGATCACTCAGGCGTCCAAGGAAGCCCACACGCATTTCGATATCTACACAGAAAGCAAACAAAAGAAAGTGATTATTATTATTTTAATAGTGACAAAATACAGTTTAAAGTACTAGCGGGTGAGTAAATAAAAAGTTTCTGCACAACACGAAAAAATCAAATAAAAATAAGTTACTTTTATCTTTGTTTTTCAAACTCATTACCTGAAGATTGGCTTATCTCCCGTACAAGAATACACAATTACAAAATGGAAAAGGCAGCACCATCCTTAATTTGTCGAAGTTTTTCTCGGAGCCTTTACACTATGTTCTGGCTTACTTTGACATCTATTGGTTTGATCTCTTGCCAAATATGACCAATTGGCACTCAAATTTGGCTTTCAGCCACTCTCCTGCCCGTCACGTGTAAGGACCGGATTAGAGTTGCGGTCCATTCGTGCATTTTTCATTGTGTATTATTGATGACAAGTACTTGAAGAGAAAAATCTCCCCATATATAAACACCATATAAAATATATTTTGCAGTACACACCCATATCAAATCCATACCCCAGCGATACTTCACAGAGAGATATTCTCTCAACCCCCCAGTAATTCGAAACTGAGTATAGTGTTTTAATACTAGTCTACAAACACATGCACACAATTACCGCATGAATTGTGCATAACTAAATTTAGATAGCCCCTCTAACGAACACCTGTTATTTATGGACAAATGATCACGTCCCTTGGTGTTAGTTATTCACCCATTATTTTTCAGTAGTTCTACCGGCCAAAAGACGCATGCTCAATGGTGATGTTTGGTCACTACAGATTTTTGATCCATAATGCGTTATTTCTTAATTGAAATACATGCCAATGCTTTCACCTGTCCTCACCATAACACAGAAGTTATTCGCTGTATATATCCGATAATTTTCGATTCGATGCTGTCACCTGGTGTATCGTGCTAGAACTATGAGCTTGCTGATGGGTGCAGTGTTGTGTCTGACCCTCTAGGTGCGTGAGTGTTGATAATGAGTATTATTAAATGGCGCTGAAAATCAACCGGTACTAGGAGGCTACGTGATGAACCTTTTCCATACTAAATTTTCGTACGTAGGTATTGTGAAACAGTGACGAAAGAATAAGTTAACACTCAGAGTGACTACTGCGAAACTTATTGCGGCCTGTTAACACACAACAGGCTCCCTCTCCGAAACATTCACTAATGAAAACTCAGGAGAAGGGCTGCATGCAAAGGGACACCTGTAGTGCTAAGGGGAATCCGTCGATTGGCACGCCAAGAAAATCCCCCGACACAATGTGATATAAGCCACAGATTCCACCTCGCACCGTCAACTATGATCAAACCAATTCGCAAATGCCTCAGGTTGAAGTGTGTGCGGAAGGCCCGTGTAAACCACCTGCTACCGCGTCACATTGCCGAACTTAATACGAACTGCAGGAAAATATATGAAAAGTACCTGGCGGGTTCCAAATGGAAGAAAGTTCTCACAATGGATGAATCATATGTCTATCTCACTGCTGGTGGTCACATACCGTGACATTGAAGGGACGCAGCAACTTTGTTCTTCAGTGAAGGGAGTTTCTCTCGTGGCTTTACGGTTGTTGCGGGATGAGGATATAAGGGTAAATTCATTATACGCAACATGAACAAAAACTTGAAGGTGAATGCAAGATACACGAATCCATTCTGACACCTATCTAGCGGAGAGGCATCCCACAATCATATGGAATGGACGCGCGAACCAGGTGATGATCCATATGGACAAGATTTTGAGTCATACTGCCAGAACATCGCTACGCTTTTATCAGGAAATGGAACAGAAATGAATTCGTGTCATTCTGTTTGAAGACATTCCTGTGGAAAGCCCAGATGCCAGTCCAATGGATTCTTGCGCATTTGGACTGTTGAAACAACTTCTTCATCGCAGTTCGTACACCCTGGATGGTCAAGGGAAAGCTTGCAGGGAGGAGTGGGACAGAATTTCCCATGCCTGTCCTGCGTCATAACTTGCTGCGTCGGATATAAAGTGAACAACCTTCTATAGGAAAATTCAGTGCCCTCATCGGGTATCAAACTCTAAATCACGTGTATTACTCATCCAGTTCCATGGTTTCATGAAAGCAATTTAGAAATAAGATTACAAAAGTAAATGCTACCTATGAATAACTGATTTCATACCTGTAGGATATGGCCGCCTAGGATCTCCCTGTTGCCAGGTCAATGGTGCGCACACAGCATTCGAAGCGCTAATGCGATGCGCAAATTTAATTAGCTCCTCCGAGGATACAGGTCTCTTGTTAGCTCTTGCTATCGACTGCAACTTCTGTTTCGCTTGGTAGATAGCAGTGGCCTGAAAATAAATCAAACACATTCACTAGTGGTGCTGTGTGCGATAGAAGCGACATTTCAGTGTACGCAGGTTCAGATCTGGAGTTGAATCTACCTCCACACTTCCGACTGATTTGAATCCAAACAATAAAGATATGTAATTAATTAATTAATAGTAACTTTACGTGTGTTATTTGTACCAGTTGTTGCGCCCAAACCTTCGTCTCTCTCCACACTACATTTATCTTTAACTTTTACAAAGATATAATTGAAATGCAATGAAATATTTGAGTTTTACGACCCACGGTCATGCCGGCTAGGATAAAGGAGACTGTGAAGATGAGAAAATAATTAAAATGGTGGAACGAAGAAAGTGGGAGGAAACGGGAGAACCCGAGAAAACCCACGCACATGGTGTCTGTCTACCACAAAGCTCACCTGGCGCGAGGTGGGATCGAACCAAGGACCCCATGCACCAGAGGTGAACGCTCCACCATGAGCCATCGCGGCCCAAATAAAGATATAATTAAAATTCATCCCGTTTTTTAATATAAATAGTTTTCACTTTTTTTTTTTCAAAATAGTCCTTTTTCATATATATAAGGCGATCAGTCAAGCAGGACAGCGATTTAAAAAATAATCAATGAGCGTTATTCCATTCAATAAGCTTTGCGCACTTTCCAAAGTAAGAAGTAATATTAATGACCAATAACATTATTGTCTAAGTAGGAACGCAAAGTTTAAAATCAACCAATGAACGTTACTTACTATTTCAAATCTCTGCCTTATCACACAGTTTGTTGACGTCGCATTCCACATTTTTGATCTCGACTCATTCTGTCTTTTGATCGTACAAATGAAATCTTTGAGTTTAACGTCCGACGATTATGCTCGTTAGACTAACGGAGACGATGATTAAGGCAAGTGAATGATGATGGAAGAATTAATGGAATGAGAATGTAGGAGGAAAGAGAGTACTCAGAAAAAACTCTCAAACACAATGTTGTTCACCACAAACAAATTGGCCAGGGAGCCAACGCACCAGAGGTACGTGTTCTACCACTGAGCCATTTAGCCGCCCTATTGTCTTTTGTTCGTAAAGGAAAGTGTATAGTTAATCTTATCACAGCAAATGAATAACAAGAATTTTAGGGAAAAGAAAAAAAAAAAGGATCAAAAGATTGCGAACTTGGCCAATAATTAGTTTTTCAATCAGGGGCCAAAAAATTTTTGAATGGCCCTAAATCGAGTTTTTATATTTTCTATGAAATAAGCACATCATACTGAGTTAAGTGATAGTTTGGGTTTGGCTATACTATATGGAATCCTGCGGATATAAGACCTACAAGATTTTTTAATTGAAATATACTGGATCTTTTGATCCCCAAAAAAAGGACCGCTTTTCTTTAAAAGGGAAACGTGAAAAAAAAACTTCTGAAGTATAGTAAAGAGAAAAGGAAAAGAGAGAGCAAATAATTCAATAGAACAAAATTTCACTATAATTTCGGAGGTCCCCAAAATTTCGTCATACCGATATTTTACTGTTACTGTCATGTAGGACAATGTCTAGAGATGAATTTGCTAGTGTAACTCCAGTTTAGTCCACTTTCTGCTTTATTTCACTACATTCCGAACGTTCTGCTGACTTAAAGAAGAAAGAAAGAAAGGTGTCAATTACCAAAATTTGTTCGGCATCTTTGAGCTGCTGTTGCAACTGGCGAATGATTTGGTCTTGTCTTTCAACCTCTGCTTTCAGTGCTTCCATCTTCTGGTCTATCTTCGCTTGTTCTGCTGCCAGCTGGAATTCAAAAAGTAAAGAAGTGACAATTAACTAAGGAGAGAGATCTGTACACAAAATATTATGCATATCACAATCCTATTAATATCAGCGAATATACGAGGGACAATCAAAAACTTCCCGGAATGATGTAGTTTCGGTATTAACCCGAGAAAGCCCAGGGGATGCCTCAGAGGCACCCTGGTCCACTTTTAATGCAATCATTCTTAATAAATGTTTTGTTGCGTGTCCTGCCCTCTAGAATTCTTCTCTCTCTTTGAAATACACTCTCTGATTGCGTTTCCTAAGCATTTGTTTAACTTTACCTCAGAAAAATAGCGTTATTTTTTTATATTGACGTAAAGGCCCAAGGGGTGCCTCTGAGGCTCCTATTGAAATATGTACTTTTCTAATTATTTGATACCCTTCATTGTTTATTACCATTGACAAATGATTTCATAGCAAAGTAGTGACTAGCCTTGCCTATTAATGACGGAAAATAAAAATGGTCGCGGTGAGTTCAGGTAGATTGTATATGCAGCAGGGAGCCTCAGAGGCACCCCTTGGGTCTTTTAAGAGTAAAATTAGCACGGGCTTTCTTGGGTAAATGATCCAATCATAATGAATCTTGTACAGTGTAGTCCTTAGATTACCTAATTATGAATTTGACATGTGTAAACATGTCATAACAGTTAGTACATAAGTAGCGTAGATGAATCTAGGTAGTTAGAGCAATGTCGCAGTTTAAGCAACGCGCAAAAACAACAAATTCATGTGCAAACCTGGGAAATGTACTTTGATAGCCTTAAAAATAGCCTACAGTGACAGTGCTTTTAAGAAACAGCGCCGGTACCCGTTTCCCAACAGTAGAAAAGATCAAAACCTACGCGACGGCTAAACTTGGGAAGACACCAAAAAAGGACTTTCGTCCCGTCGTGTTTCCATCAATGGCAGAAACGGTGGAGTAAGTGTATGTGTTCCGAAGATTCCTACTTTGAAGGTGATCAAGTTTATGTATACTTACTTATATTGTGATAGAAAGAGCTTCAACAAAATTCCGAGAACTTTTTGGAGGTCACTGAAGCTAAAATTCACTCTTTATACAGGGTGTCTACTGATACTGGAAATATACTGGAATTTTGATCCACATGCTGGAAAAATCAAGAAACTGGTAATTTGTCAACAATACTTTTTTAAAAATTGTTTTAATAGTCTTAAAAACAATTTTGTATTCATTGAGATTCTAATTTTTTTTCAAAGCAAGAGTTATATTAATTTTGTAATTAGACATTTAAAGCAATGGGTGGAGTAGAGGGCTGTGATGGGAGTTGGGAAGCACTTTAAAAATGTTAAAAAAAATCATTCGTATTTCAAAAAAATCCAGAGAAACTACATTTATTAAAAATATTCTTTTGATGGTAAAACAATTACAAACCTGAAATCATCAAGAGTATTATTATTCCTAAAGAACTTTAAAAAAAATCATTATAATAGGTATTGGAATTTTACTGATAGTTATACTGTATATACTAAGATTTTGAAAATGAAATTCAATAGACACCCTGTTATAGAAATCAAGTAAATTATTTTTATATTTCAAAACGTTTTGTCATTTGACAGTCAGGCTGTTGCAGTGCTGCTTACGATACAAAAATAGTAAATCTTCACAAGGTGAGTTCTTGAGTATTAAATATGTACCTTAAAACTTTACTACAGTTATCTGTAGATGACGTTCCTTTATGATCAATGATACAAAGTAATTAGCATTCGCTTCAAAATACAATAATATATGTATGCTGTTTTATAACTTTACACAAAGGTGGATGATTTTTATTCTACATTTTTTAAATTGCCGGGCACGATATTTGGTATAAAGGGCCTTTACTTACATAGGATATAGAGATCATGAATTGTGGAAAATTTGCTATCATTATATGTAATATATATGATATGTATGTGGGACCTCTTGCTTCACAGAATACGAATACATTCATCCGCAAGAATACAATAAAAAGGACAGAGAGAGGAGGAAATGCGTTACCTTTAACGTGTCCTTCAGTTCTGTGTCTTTCAACACTAACAACTCCGTCAGCTGACACAAGTCCGTTGACGTCATCTTTTGATGTTTTGGTGCAACTGTAGTTTCAAGTAGTTCCCTGCAGAAAAAAGAAAAAAATATACAGTTATTTTCCATTAATTTCAAACTAATTCTCTTAGTAAGAGCAACTTTTCTCAATAGCACAGGAACATTAGTATTGTAGTATGATTTACCAATAATATATTGCAGCAGACAGATAATTTAAAATAAGTGTATTTTTAATGAACTAACAGAATGTACTAATAACATAACGCAGCTCTTATATTACGAGGGACATCCAATAAGTTATCTACCTAGATAGAAAGGAATACTGATAGAGTCACGTGGTCATCGTTGTTTTTCGATGTAGTTTCCATTGAGGTCTATGCACCGTCGCCACTTTGTGGGCAGCGAAGAAAGCCCAGAGAAAAAAAAATAGTCTTTGGTATTACTTACAAACCACCGGGAAACAGCCTGTTGGACCTCCTTGCTGGAGCTGGATGGATCCTGCTTCCTCTCAGGATTCCAATGGTTGAAAGAGGTTTCGTCGTCTGTCATCAGTTGAGCCAGGAATTTGTCCTGGTCCTTCTCAAACAAGTACACCAGAATTCGGAATTGCCAATCGTGACTTTTCCTGAATGTATCAGGCGTAACATACGCTATTCTTTCCTGAATAAAATGGGTTTTGTTTCATCCATCCAGCTTTCACCAGTTATCAATAATATACTTTACAATGGAAACGAGAAAATATTAAATATTACAATTTTTGGACCCTGTCATCCTGTAGAAATCCACCAAAAAAAAAAAAAAAAAAATAATAATAATAAATAAATAAATAAATAAATCAATCATTTAATTATGAAATAGTGAAGCAATTGTTTTTCCTCTGGGATACGGACGGACCCACTTCTTTGAATGGGGTATTATCACAGGTTCTAGAACACAGGTCGCCTTCCAGGTCCACCACTCATAAGCCAAGTTACGTGAATTACGACAAAGTAAACGTATTTCAAATCATTAACTACCGGTAATCAAAATACCACTTGTATAAAAAGATCGCTGAGTTTTACGTCCCACGGTTATGCCGGTTAGGCTAAAGGAGGCGGTGATGATGAGTAATGAATTAAATGGTGGAATGAAGAAAGTGGGAGGAAACGGGAGAACCCCGAGAAAACCCACGCACACGGTGTTTGTCCACCACAAAGTTCACTTGGCGGGGGCTGGGATCGAACCCGGGACCCCAAGCACCAGAGGTGAACGCTCTACCACTGAGCCACCGCGGCCCCTTGTATAAAAAGACCTCTTCCAATAATCTACATTATAAAATAACAGGGAAGAGGGGTCAGAGCCCCCACACATATATTATTTTAAAATATATATTATTACAAGAAATCCTTCAATGCCAGTGCAATTTTGGTTAATTTATAATTTCGAATAATTTATTTTGTTGACCCAACTTGCTCTAAAAAACAAAAGTAACCAGGAACCAATATTATCAGAAAATGCAGAACATATCCATTGCGAACAAATGAATCTCAAAGAACACCACACTATATACCACAAAAAAACTTTTTCCAAATCCATAAATCCCAAATATACATACAAACACAATAGTATCAAGAAATAGAACACTGAAAGAAACTATAAAATGTAGACACAACACACGAGGTGTACAGGAATATATTGCAATATATAAATACTTCGACAAATTCACACAATATAATCACATCTACCGCCAATGAACAATTCAACATCGACTCCGAACACGAAACTGAATGGAATTTCGATTAAAATAAGAAGCAAACTCAATTAAAATGTATGCACGTAAAATCAAAGAAATAACAAAAAAAAAAAAAACTTTATTTATCTAAAATTATAATTAATTAAAATATTATTATTACTTTATGTATACAACTATAGACTTACATATGACAAGTGTGATAAAATAAACAAACCTGCTAGTGGAATGTTCAAAGATTTAAGTTCAGTGTTGTTAGTCTCGGAAATAATATATTTCAACGATTAAAAAAAAAAAAAAAAAAAAAGAGTCCAAAAACTGAAAGAGAAGAACGCAAAAAAGAATAAGAAACGAAAAGGAACGTAAAATGTATGTCAGTAGTTTTATAAAGGGGGACCTGTGTTCTAGAACCTTCCTATCATCACGAACACCAACTCTTATCAAGAAGCAAAAGGCTTACCCTGCTAGAAATCAAATTAGGTGTTAACCAGCTGGCACTGGTTGTACCATAAAATAGCTTGTTTTTTAAAATTGCTTCAAATCATCTTCGTGAATGTAAATTGGTATATATCCAATCATCATCTCTCAACTCACTACGGGTTTTTCTTAAGCTTACTAAGTTCTCAAGCCCTAAAAATTTGTGCGACTACTGTTTTTTTTCTTCTTTCTTTGTAGAGAAAAATCTACATAAGCATTCAATTGATTTCCATACAAAATTAGAAAAGGAAAGCGGGCAGATTGAGATTAGCTCAGACTTACATATTACAATTATAAATATTATGTAATATGGCATAATTCGACTTCAGTCAAGTACACGTCAGCCACCAGTAGATTTTCAGGTTGTTCGAGATTTGCTTCTGAACATCGAAGCCTGACAGAGAAAATACAAGTAATTAACACACAGGGTTGGGCCTGAGTAACATACTTAAAATATGCTCGATAAGCGCATATAAGGTGTAAGAGTTTTTTTGTTGGGTACAAGACGAAATAGACCGTTATAATAATTATAATTTTATCGTTAAGATGAGTGAGTGCATATGAAATAAGGATTGTCCAGGATGAGGGCGTGATGGCTCAATGGTAGAGCGTTCACCTCCGGTGCTTGTGGTCCCTGGTTCGATCCCAGCTCGCGCCGTGTGGACTTTGTGGTGGACAAACACCGTGCTCGTGGGTTTTCTCGGGGTTCTCCCGTTTCCTCCCACTTTCTTCATTCCACCATTTATTCATCTCTCATCATCACCGTCTCCTTTAGCCTAACCGGCATAAACGTGGGACGTAAAACTTTAAGATTGTCCACGATATTGATCTCTACTGTGGGAGCATTTCTGCACAACGTAGGAAACAAGTATCTTATGTTTATAAGTAAACCGTTACTAGCGTCACACTATTCTAGGACTATACTACGTTGAATTGATATTCAGTTTAACGTCCCGTTCTGCAGCAGGGCTGCATGAGACGTAGACCTAAGAATCCGAACCACAGAGCTAATGTTAGTGAGTATATATCAAGTACTACTAATATCCTAATTTCTACCGGTGGAGTATTTCTGCACGATGTATGAAACCTGTTTACAAGTATAGAATCACTGTGAAACCATTACGAACGTTATAACGTCTGTCATTTTTATGCGAGATAATTTTTTTGATTCACTATCCTCGTTTATGCGCGTATATCCTCTGTTGGTAACGCATTACTCTGCTGCGCTCCTGCCCTGATTGATGACATAGCATTTTCGCTTTTATTCGCCACTTAGAAAAAAAAAATGCAATATTTTCGTTCATGTCAGGATACTCTTCACTGATGCTCCTGCTCCCACGCACGTGCCTTCTACGCGAGTTTCTTTTGGTACACTCTTGTTGTGATGCTGATAGCATTCTCGATTTTAGTGGTTACCTGGGGCAAGTTGATTTATCTTTGTAGAGCAGTTTGGGGTTAAGTTCTAAAGTTGGGCGTCCGTCTCCAGCAAAATTTTTAAAATTTACAGGAAAGATATGGATAATTTGATCGTGTGTGCTTGAATATATATATATATATAAGGGTCTCGAAAAATCTCTTTATTTGTTATATATAAACGGTTATAAACATGGGACTATACGGCGAGCGGAGGGAACTACTTGGCGCAAGGCAACCGAACAGTTGCAATGTGAAAAAGTAACGAGTATTTATGTTATCAAAATAGCGAATGTACATGGCAGTGAAGTAACTGTTTTAACATTTGTGAAGCAATACGTTGATAACAAGCAAAATCTTTTAAAAGTTTGTGAAGAGCACGGATTAATGAACCTAATAACGTGTTAAATTCCAAAGTTGGGCGTCCGTTTCCAGCGAAATTTTTAAAATTTACAGGAAATATATGGATAATTTGATCGTTTGTGTGCTTGATAATATATAAGTCTCGAAAAATCTGTTTATTTGTTATATATAAGCGGTTATAAACATGGGACTATATGGCGAGCGGAGGGAACTACTTGGCGCAAGATAACCGAACAGTTGCATAGTGGGAAAGAAACGAGCATTTATGTTACCAATATGGCGAATGTACAAGGGCAATGAACTAGCAGTTTTAACATTTGTGAAGGAATACATTGATAACGAGCAAAATCTTTTAAAATTTGTGAAGAGCACGCATTAATGAACCTAATAACAAATTGTAGAAAGTGTGGAAAGGAGATAACAGTGAAAAAACATGACGAAAGCGGACGCCCAACTTCGGAATAAATGCTGTAGTTTGTCTGGCGTACGTTAGGACGCGTATTTATACCCATTAAGGAAAGGACATCCGTTTGCAGGCATATAATCAATCTGTACACAATAATTTGGGCATACGTCAAGGTAATGACAGTCAAGAACATCTTAAGGAAATATTTGAAAAAATTACATGTAAAAGAAAAAGTTCCCTTTAATCTGACGGGCTATTCTGCACCTTTACCCTCTTGGAGATTTTATGATCACGCTTGCATTGTTATTTCTACAATGTAATTAAACCGCTTGCATTTAGTGAAGTGATAATTTCACCCTATTTTTTTTAATTATTTTTATACTGAGATATTCTCAACCCGCACCTTCATATTAAATAATATTGTTTACTCAATAACAGATAGCACATACTTTGTTATCAACTCAACGTCGTCAATTAAAGACAGTAATTTTTCCCGCGTACTGCAACTACTTGTAGCCATGCTTGCGTCAAACCTGGATCACACGATAAAATATCGACACACTAGCTGTCACTTCACAGATTATATATATTTTTCTTATTGTTCACTCAAATTTACACAACAACGAGAATTTTCTACGGTAAAGAGTTCGTACAAAATATATATCCAATACATTACAAATAAATATATTTATTATATTGTTCGCTGTCAATGTTGTAAATGTACATATGTTTCAGACAGTGTTGCTAAATGGTGACTTTCGAAATTCACTGACAGAAACCGATCAGTATGAAAATGTGTCCATTTACAGCTAAAGAATTTTAAAATGAAAGTACGAAAATATCATAAAATTTAATTACTCGGATAACACTATAATATTCATTATGTTATTCTCAAATCCCGTTCACCACTGGTGTCATTCCAATGTAAAATTCGCCTTTGACGCGGGAGACCCGGGTTCGATTCCCGGCGGGAGCTCATGTGGTTCGGATTCCACATTAATCAGTAGGTCCACGTCTCATATAGCCTCGCTGCTTAACGGGACGATAAAATCAACTCAACTCCAATGTAAAATTTGGGAGGGGGGAATCAAAGAAAGCTATTTAAATGGTACTACCTAGCCCAACCTGTTTATTAATTTCAGATTCCATTTGTTGCCTTTCTGTTTACCTTCACGGACCCCTAAGAAATATCATGAACTCGATTACAATCGTTTCACAACCTGAATATTATATTCCAGGTAAATATTATTTATATGATATTCTCTCATTAGTAAATAGGGCCTATATTATATTAGAATAAAATATTGAATATTTTGTACTTCAAAATATTGTGGGATATGCGTCCCCCCGCCACAGACTCACGTGCCGTTCAACCATATTTTGCTGTCAAGAATTTATAACTCGTGTTGCTTAAATAATTATCTAGAAACAAGGGCGCCCATCAGGGGGGCGAAGGTGGGGCGACGACCACCTAGAGGAAATTGTACTCCGGAATATCGAAAACCCTATAGAATTTATAGAATAGTTACAGCAAAATTTGAAACTATTTGAAATGTTGCTTTTTCTTGCCCCCCTTGGAAACCACAACATGGGCGCCCTTGTCTAGAAATACCAATTACATTGTAATCGTTGTAGATGAAAAATGTGAGAATTTCAGAAAACAAATACTCTAACATTGGGCCTATAATAAAATAATAACAAATATAAAACTGTACTACAAAAAGTAAATGTTCCATGCAATGAAACCATGGACCACATTCCGTAACTCTTTGTGAAAGCAACGAAAAATCTTCGTTTTAACTTGCTATTATAAACAAAGCACTTGTAATTAATTTTTACAAGTTTCGCGTTGCTATATATTTCATAATTTGTGTCAAAGCTAAACTAACTCTATGGCCTATGGAACCCGGAGGTTCAATGTCGCGTACACGAAAATTCTCTATTGATTTTCTATCCTTAGCCAACTGGACCCAGTTTCAACCTTTTATTCCTATTTCTGCGAGTGTCCTCCCATCTACGTCTAGGTCTTCCTAATAGTCATTTTTCGATTATTCTTCCAGTTAGGACTTTTGAAAGCGTTCCTACTTTCTTCCATCCTAGCTACACAAGGACGCCGATCACGGGGGGCCCGGGCCCCCCAAAGCTCATGTGGGCCCCCTATTGTGTTTATGAGTATACAATATTTGGCATAATTTGAGTGCAATTTGTCTTAAAATCTTCATATATATATATATATATATATATATATATATATACCTTCTGCATCAAAATGCCCTCCCCCCAAATTCACAGAGAAATCGGCGCCCTTGTAGCTACATGACCTGCCCACCTAAGCCAGACTTGATAGGCCTTATGCAGAAACTATCCGACGCGTGATTAGTGCCATACTAAAGCGTTCGATTAGCATACGTATGTTTCCTGTCATAAGGATACAGTATTTACTATTACACTATTTGGATAAGGAATTAGATTTCTGGCCGTGTTAGCCCGTCACACAGATAAGTGAAGTCCCTCCACGATCACACTGCCCGGAGAATTGGAGAGAAAGAAAGGAAGAAGCGGACTAGCACTATTATGTTAGGTACAACCTCGGCATTTGTCTGATGTGAATGAGGAAACCCCCCAGGAAAAATCTCACTCAGGATGGTTGGTCTAAAGAAGCTAATGCACCTTTTCGACCAAGTGTCTCCACCAGGAATCGAACCCGGGACTGCTCACCCCAAAGGAGAGAGCATTAAAGACTACGCAACGCAGAGTCGCTTTATTAAACTTTCATTGGAATGTGGATGTGTGTATTCAAATGCTTTCAATAGACCTATTCTTCGCATGAGAAGAATGGGCATTTCAGGTAATAATAATAATAATAATAATAATAATAATAATAATAATAATAATAATAATAATAATAATAATAATCTCTTCTTGTTCACCTCAACCATAGGTTAATGGGCAACATGGAAATTTTGAAACTTTTCTCTCCTTTAGGAGAGCTGTTTTATGCTTTGATAAGGTCTCTTCTTCGTAACTGCATCTAGATATTCTATCCTTGGTCTTCCTCTTCTACCTTTCCCTCTATCAGCACGTTGATCCAATCGGAGCGCCGAATAAGACGGCCAATCATGTTCCTTCGTCTTCATGATCTGTCGTCTTTCATTACCTTCTTTTAGTACGTCTTCATTCATTTTCCTTTCGATTAATAATATGCGCCAACACCACATTTCAAATGCTTCCAGCTTGGATATTTCAGCTTTTCTCAATGTCCACGTCTCTGATCCGTGAATCGCCACGCTCCATACCAGGGTCTTAATAAATCGTTTTCAAACATTCAGCAACACATTTCTTGATGTTAGCAGTCCTCTTTTCCTATAGAATGATTGAACATGCGCTATTCTTGTACTAACGTCTTTTTCACTTCTTCCGTCCGAGGATATTAGACTTCCTAAATAGGGGAACGTCTTAACGTCTTCGATTTTTCTCTTCATCTAGCCATACTTTTCCCTCTTCCTGTTCTGTTCGTGCGCACTTTATCACTTTATCACTTTGTTTTTTTCTTATTTATCAGTCATTTATATTTATTTCCAGTAAAAGTTCTAAATACCATTGTAATGTTTTTTTACCATCTATATTCTTAATGTAATTATAGTTCTTACTAGTAGTAAAATAATTATTTAGGGTTTGTAGAGCATTTAAATTAATACCCCTTTGTAGTCTGTTTCAGTCAGTAGTTTACGCCTCCCTTGCTCGCCCTTCACGCTATCCAGTTCCGGAACCATTGCGCAATAGCAAATGTGACATAACCGTTGGTGACTGTGACGGGCTACAAAATTATATACTTCTATGTCAGCAGACGGTTATTAAAAAATACACTGAAAAATATTTTCCACCGTTTGAAGGTGGTTTCTTACGGTTAGTAAGAACAGTCCCTAACTTTTCACATCTATCATAACCAAGGATGTTAAAAAATAAAGCATCTGCTTATACAACAAAATTGTGAATCCATACGTCACAGATTCACCATTCCCAGTCTGCCCAATAGATCGCAATGTTTTGAGGTAACATTCATGGCGGAAACAAGGGTAGCCAATCAGACGTGCCGATGCTCGATTGTTGTTCAGCTTCATTGAGTTAATAGGATGAAGATTCATATGGGCAGATCCTATATTTTATAACATCCTTGATTATAACCAAATTTAAGATAAAAAAGAAGATGAAAAGATGGCATATCTCAGTTTAACGTCCGAAGATTATACTCTTTAGGGTAATTGATACGAATGATTAGAGCAACTGAATGATGATGGAAGAATCGATGGAATGAGAATGTGAAAGGAAACAGCAGTACTCCGAGAAAACTCATGAACCAGATGATATCCAACTTACTTGGCCGGAGAACGAATCAAGAAGGTCCAAGCACCAGAAATAAGGGCTCAATAACTGAACCACCGTTCAACAAACAAATTTAGCTAACCTAACATCATCTTGAAGGCAGCTTCCAAGAAGAAATATCTATTTTAAATAATATATATACTTATGATTGTTACCGCTTAACACTTGCTATCTATCCTAGACTTCGTTTGCTATTTTGGTTTTTCGGTATTCGAAAAATATCTAAGGTCAGTATTTAAATCTTAACACTAAACACTTCTATCAACTGTCTCATTATCACCGTCTCTCTTAGCCTCGTTGCATAATTGTCGGACGTTAAACTAAAAAATTGTTTGAAGAAATATTTTAAAGAACATTTTGTATCAAATAAGATTTACATTTATGTTTAATTGTAAATAATAAATCTGTATTTTAGTGGAAATGCCCATTCACCAAAGTTTTGAATGATTTAAAGCATAGGTAGACCCATTGAGAGCAGACAACCCTACTCGCCCAGCGGCACAGGCACAAGTGCTGCAAAAGTCCTGGTCTGTTCGTAAATAAAACTAAAGTACCGGTAAGTATAAGTAGCGGTGATTTCTGTTCCTACTCCGCATGAGTGTGTCCTGGGTCCAATCCTGATCCTATAAAATTCCCTTTCGAATGCGTTCACCTTGCCACTGAACTGCGGTGTTCTATTTCGGAATGTATTTTATGGGTTGCTCAACAGATTTCTACGCAGTGCGTTAATAGTAGGAGGTGGAAGAGGAAAAAGAAGAAGAAGGAAAAGGGAAAGGAATGTAAGTAGAAGGCATCAATAAAAGACTTATGTAAGGTATTGCTCAAAATTATTTTTATAAAGAATGATTTCAAGACTAATTTCCATAGGAGTTCTTATTACAGCGAATGTGGTAAAATTTGCTATATTATAGTCATTTAGAAGTATAATATGTGAATTTACATTTTTGTGTCACGGGACATTATCCCGTAAAAGAAATTTATTCATATTCGGACGGACTGAAATTTCATAGTAGCTATCTTACTTTGACATGGCAATAACGAATCTGTTTGTTTCATTGCTTTTATATTGTTTATAACAGTACAACTGAAACATACAGTGTAAGCAAATAAAGTAGTTCATGAGGTCAGCGAATTTTATTCACAGCTGTTCAATATGTTGTTAAATATATATACTGATTCTACGTTACAAGCATATATAATCATTTAGAATGTTTTAGAAAAATAGGTTCGGAGCAGGTGTAATTTTGGCGCACCACATTTTGGAAGATTTCAGGTGAGATTGAATACTTTGCATGAGAAGATATATTCATAAGGAACATATTTCTGCAGGCGACAAAATTGTATACAAAGCATTACAAGTGTAGGGCTACTAGTATAAAATTATTACAAGTGCTTTGTGGTGGATAAAATAATTCAGCGCATATGAAAGATGACACTATTAGATGCTATTTTCTGGTGGCGGTGCATTTCTGCACAGCGTACAGAAGCTGTATTTTATAAGTGAAACGTTAGTAGTGTAAAACCATGACAAGTGCTATTGAAACTCGCATATTTGCCAAAAGCCACTTCTTTTTTACTGTCATCACTGACGCGCATGCTCCGTTCGGACGCACCCCCGTGCAGGCCCACCAGCTTCGCCCTACCCCGACTCTGTTAGATAGCATTCGTGGGCAAGGTTCTAGAACTCAGGTCCCCCTTTTCATTTAGCTGTAAGAAAGAATAAAAGCAACGTGCCCTGCGGGGCTCTAACCCACCTTCACTCGCTAAGGCTCGCTCGGCAGTACTGTGAATTAAATATTAAATTTTCGTACAGAACAGCTACTAATCTATATAGAGGGACCTGTGTTCTAGAACGTTCCCGCATTTAGTGGCCACCTAGCACAGGTTGGTTTGTGCTTTTGGACTAGTTTTTATGCCGTACATCTGGAAACCATATTTACGCGCAATTCGAAAAGGAATTGGGCATTTGTGCCGTATCGCCGGACCACTTTCAAAACTGAAAAAAAAGCACCAAAAATGTATTGCATACGGTAATATTTTGTTGGATTACATTAAGTTACTTAGATTACGTTACATTAGGCGTGCAGTATTACTTTAATACGTATCCACAGTATAAGTATTAGTAGTAGGAGGGGCAGGAGTAAGAATAGTAATAGTAGTAGTAGGAACGGGTTAGAAGCAGGGTTTGCCCGAGTGGGCCCAGCCCGGAAAAACCCACCGGTTTTTTTCGGGTTGGACCCACCGGAAAAAAACCCGCCTTAAAACCCAACTGGGTTTTTGAGCTTTTTGTTAGTATATTGTTCGTACAACTAAGGTAATTACATTGAAAGTGATTTTTTATCAGATTTTGGACTTTCCTGGGCGAATTAGATGCTTTCACATTAAGGTATACAACAACATAATACTTTTTTTTTTCTTTTAACTTCTGAATGTACTGGATGAATTAAAAAAAAAAACTTAGCTTGAGGTAATTATAGAACAAATTAATGTATAGATTATGCTTATAGCCTGTTTGAAGTAAGATATGCAATTTTATATTTTAGAAAATACTTTCCGTGAAAAGTGTGCTCGCTGACTCGGCGACGCCGAGGGACGTTATCCCTCGTCGGGTTTAAGGCCATAGGTGCCGGTATTACCAGTAAATATGTAGTGCATTAGTAAAACTACTTGTATTATTGTTTTATTACCTTTGATGGTAACACAAGTATTCTTCAGTAAAATTTGGTTTTCCAACAACAACAGTTTAGTTCAGTTATTTGTTGCTACTCTTCAAATAAGCATTCTGCATAATCAACACCAGCAATAGCGTAAAAATTCTTGTCAAATTTAAGAAGCTTAATGCTAGGACTTCCGAAGATTACGTAACTCTTACTGTTTCAAATGCTGAATTGAAACTTCCTTACTAGTGGAAGTTTCGATGTACACCAAGATAAAGCTGCATTTTCGAGAAAA
This sequence comes from Thermobia domestica, assembly GCF_964235325.1. Lineage (NCBI taxonomy): Eukaryota > Metazoa > Arthropoda > Insecta > Zygentoma > Lepismatidae > Thermobia > Thermobia domestica. The sequence goes on from NC_137457.1 coordinate 328,620,382, forward strand.
AAAAAAAAAAAAAAAAGTCGCGAAAGAAGTGCTCGAGAAATTCCCGCAATTCAACGCACAAAGCGTCGCAACTGAATAGTTCAACAATAACACTATTTATTTTATGCTGGAAGATACTTCATTTAAGACATTTTGAAACATTTACTTTATAAATTATGAATTATGTCTGTGGTAATTATTTTAAATTAATTTTCTGGAGAGAGCCGTCTTGCAACAAATGCTCGGGAAATTCTCGTAATTGAACGCACAAGGTATCAGAAGTGAACTCCAACCAGTGGTGGGGGTTGGACGTTAAAAGTGGGGGGGGCAAGACATGATCTGAATACTTGATATCAATGTTAGTTTTCCTGGTTGCTTGTAACACTTTGTTGGACGAAACGTTGTATAACTAATAGGATACTGTCTTTTTCAGTTAAAATATCGTATATCTTGTTTCATATTTATTAAGTAAATTGACAAGAGCAACGCAAGTAGATACTAGCCCTTTGTACTCTTAAACAACGAAGGTGTAAGAAGAGATTTGATTCCTTGCTCATGAACATCTTAAAATTCTGTCTGGAAAATTGTGTGATCAGATTAGGGGCCTATTTAATAAATTTGCAAAACAAATAAACAGAAAGGATAATATTAATCAAATAATCATAGTAATGAATAGTGAGGTTTGTTTTGCAAAAGTTATATTGAAACTGGAAATTAATGAACAACTTATATTTTTAATTCCATGCATGCTGTTATATGTGTTATTACTCTTAGAATGACAGTGAATACTACAAGCATATGCTACGAAATTTAAAGAAATACTTTTGCAGCTTCACGAAACATTCGCTGCCGTTAAGTACAGTTTTCACTTTCTTGGAATATATCAAAACTAAGCAATACTTAGTCACTCCACATTTCAGTTATACAAAATAATCCTAAAACCTAGAATTATGCTGAATTTACTAAATTTAATTGTATATACAAAACTGTATATGTACACCCCTAAACTCGTATATTACACTGCAAAATTAACATTCCTTACTGAGCTCCTTCGTGGCTAAGTGGTTAGCGTACACGCCTTTGACGTGGGAGACCCGGGCTCGATCCCGGGGAGCTCACGGGGTTCGGACTCCACGTTGATCAAGTCCACGTCTCATATAACTTCGCTGCTGAAAAGGATGTTAAACTAAAAAAAATCAAATCAAAATATTCCTTATTATTAGAAAGAAGAAAATACATTTTAGGAACTGTCGATTTTTGTGCAATTAAAGAATAACTTGTGAAGGACTTCTTTTCTTGCAAAATGTTATCTCAATTAGTTCCAGAGCGGCTGACTAACATATCGAGCCCTTGCAAGAAGAAATGAAAGTACGCTCGAATTGTGGCTCTCCAATAGGTTAATTTTTGGGCCATTTTTAGTGGCAGTTCAGACGCAATTCCTGTAGGTTTCTTAATTCCACGGGAAGACAACCAATACGTAATCATGGAACGACAAATATTTTATAGCACCATTTTTATTCTATGCACCAATAATACATACAAAACTTTATATTTCCAAATGAAACTATATACATTAATGGGTAATTTCAAAAAAGTGAGGGGCAACTGCCCCCTCTGCCCCCCCCCCCGAATCGCCGCCCATGACTCCAACAATAAAACTATTTATTTTATACTGGCAAATATTTATGTCGTATAAGACATTTTGAAACATTTGTTTTATAAAACACGAATTATATATCTTTGTTTTAAATTAATATATTTTGTGTTCATATTTGGCGAATGCCACTGAGACTCCTGGGATGATTCGATCTACATTTGTTCTTTCATCTGTCTGTACCACACATACTACAGGGTATCACTTTTGGTCTTTTAAGTTTAAATTTTCAGGGTACAAGCACGAGACACACTAAATTTCCTGTATAGATTTTGGCGGCATACCAACGTAAAATTTCAAAATGGCGGCCATTCTTTTTTCAAAATAGCGGATATCCGCGCTACAAAGGGCATTTTTTGATCTTTTAAGTTGACATGCTCAGAGTGGAAGCACCAGACATTCTAAATTAGTTGTATATACTTTGGCAGCGATCCAACGTAAAATTTCAAAATGGCCTTTTTTTTCAAAACTGCAGTGAATAGAAAATTGTTGTGACAAGTTGTGACAATGATAATCTTGAAATATAAATCACATTTTAACACTTTTACCCCCAAAACATTGAAATATTTCGAAAAACCCAATTAAACCCGAAAAACCCACATGGGCCCAGGTGGGTTGGGCTTTTTTTAAAAAAAAGAATGGGCTTTTTCAAACCCTGGTTAGAAGCCCGGCAGGGGTTGGTTGGGTTCTGCTTTCGACATGAAATGGGCAAATTAAAGACTTGCCATTTTTTTTCTGAAAATTTTACAATTTTTGGATCCGTAAAGTAAAATAAGTGTGCCTCTCCGCGAAATAGCCCATCCGCCTCCACATACAGTGCTAACAACATCAAAAACAGTCAACAAATACAACCACTTTCTTAACTTTTACTATTCCCCTTCCCTGTCTTGTACTCATTCTTCTTCACAAACTTAAATAAATTCTCCAGTTGACCCAAAAATTCATCCGGCGGTATGGCACTTAACCTAAGAATTTTAATTTTTCAACAATTATCTCTGGTGGCCCCCTTGAATATTATCTATGCCAAGTGAGATATTTTCATGTCTCCTAGCGCAAATCTTTTAGGAAACAATAAGAAGTAAATTAGTGAAAGAATCACAATATTTCAACAACTATTTCCCGTGGTGCGCCAAAACTACACGTGCACTATAGGTTCAACTTTACAATGCCGCTCCACTTGGTATCCTTAGGAGAACACGAGATTTACGCTCAATTAATTTTAACAAAAGAGTCCAAACTTCCTGACCGTATCTTATCCTGCTATAGTGTATCCTCCTAAACACCGATCCTACTTATCGACAAGCTGTATTGTCAAGTTTACCGAAAATAATCTAGACCGCGGACCAGTAGATATACGTGGAACAGATTTAGGGGTCTGTGGCATTATTTACCTTCTATAATTTATAAAAGATGTTAATGTTACGGGTTCTCTGTATGTCCTATGGTTATAACGTGAATAATTATTTGAAACTTAATTAATATTTTATGTATCTGTCAAGTACTATAGCTCCAATATAGATAAAAAAAAATAAATAATAAATAAATAAATTAAAATATGGGGTTTGTAACTTTCATATAAATAAAAATGGTGCCCGTAGCTGTAAAGTAATAGTGCATATTATGAGTAGTCCGTTGAATTATCAAATAATTTTTCTTTCACTCTTCTTAAATGACTCCCTTAAACGCTCTGGACTGTTATTACCCTGGCTTGTAGTGATAACGTGCTATCCTGTTATGTGCAATTATTTTATTACAAAATTTACTCGTAGTGCCGTAGAAATTGTTTCTTAAGTTTCATTAATGGGTGCACGTTCACTTTATGAGAACCTCGTCATACGGATATAAACACGTGTCCGGATGTATGCCTTAAAGACGACGGTGCAGAAGACAAACGAAATTGTGTTAGGTGGCCACTAAGAGCGAGAATGCCATCTAACCAAGTCAGAGCCAGGGCGAAATCAGAACGGACTTCTACGGGGAGTTCTAATACTGCTACTTAGAGCAGCTTTTAAGAGCTCCAAACCAGAGTGGATTGATTTAAATCACGATTTTAATCCAGATATAAATCACTTGATTTTTTTTAAATAAAAATCGTCGATTTAAATCAAATTCCGAAATAAATTAATTTAAAGGGAAGATAAGAAATCCCGTTTCTGTTCTATTATTTCGATTATGGAAGATGATAATACAATGAGACTCAAATGTATGTAAGCGCAGTATGAAAATAAATATCATGCAGAGGATGATAGGGAAAATCCCGTTTTGAACTGGTAACGGGTGAATCCTACTTTCTTCTCTTCGTAACATACGGTATTACATCGTTAACTATTCCAACGGGGAAATCACCATGGACAATTAAGACGAAAATTCTTTTGTGTCCACGTCTATTTCTTTGTTTCCCGGTAATAGTGGCGTATTTAGAGGGGTCCGATCCCCTCTCCGAAACAAAATAAAAATAAAACTTTGGTCGAAATTTATGTACTAAATACATAAAAGTTCCTCGGAATCGTAATACGGCAAATTTTGGATGCGTTAAAATATCAAATATTACTTTTGATAAAGTGAATACTTTAAAATATCTAGGGTAAATATTAACAGACGAAAACTATATTTACGAAGGAAATAAATGTCAACTGAAAGCAGGGAATTAGTGTTATTGTTCAGTTCAAAATCTCTCGTCGTCGCGAATTCTGTCGAGGAATTTGAAGCTTAAAATACATAAAACGGTAATCATGTCTGTTGTTCTGAATGGTTCCGAAGTATGGTCGTTTACTGTGAGGGAAGAGCATAGAGTGAAAGTATTTGAGAATAAGATCCTGAGACGAATATTTGGACCCAAAAGAAATGGAATGGGGAATGGCGGAAACTTCATAACAATGAACTACATAATTTATATGGTTTACCAAACATTGTTGGGGTCATCTAGTCTAGGAGACTCAGGTGGGCAGGTCATGTAGCCAGGATGGAAGAAAGTAGGAACAATTTCAAAGTCTTAAGTGGAAAACCAATGGAAAAAGACCATTAGGAAGAACTAGACACAGATGGGAGGACAATATTAAGATGGATTTCGCAGAAATACAAAGTAGAAACTAGATCCAGTTGGCTAAGGATAGAAGTCAATGGAGAGCTTTTGTGAATGTTGCATTGAACCACCGGGTTCCATAGGCCATAGAGTTAGTTACTTATTTTTAGGCGAAGTTTATGTACTTTATATGTATTTCGTGCCGCTAGCTAGTTCCGAGTTTTTAAAAATATGTCCCTGCTAAATATCAGTAACTTTAGTGAAAAGAAAAGTGTCATGTTGATAAATGTTGCTGTACTTTTTTTTTAATGCTTAAGGAACATTGTTTGGGATTGAAATAGGTTAGCAATTAGGAATTAATTCAAAATTCAACCTCAATACTTTCACTTAAATGGCATAATTGACATTTAATACTAATTCCTAAAGTTTCTTCTTCAGTTCGCGGCTTATATTATACGAGGAGAAAGATTTGATTTCAATAAACGATTTAAATAAACAAAAATGATTTTTTAAAAAAATACTATTTTTTTTCCACCCTGCTCCAAACTGTGGGATGGGTTTTATTGGTATGTAAAATAAGAAAGTTTCCTCTTCTGTAAAGAGGGGAAACGATCGTGTCCCCGTGGATCTGCTCCTGGTCAGGGCAGGAGCGCGACAGTGAGGTCCATAGGGAGCAGGCACGTCATCGATGGAGATTTTACGCTTAAACGAGGGTGGAGGAAAAAAAAAAAAGATTTCTGCTGTAAAAACTATAAGCAAGAATGCTATCTGAGCGACTAGCACAGTAAGGATGCATCCATCTGGAGCAGGCTGTTAGTGAATGGACGGTATACGCATAAACGAGGATAATGTGAAAAGCGCTTGTAACTCTATACTTATATACATAATATACATATTTCGTACATCGTGCTGAAATACTCCGCAGTGGAAGTTAATTTGTTACACAGTAATCTTTGATATGCATTCATTCATTCTAACTCCAGTATAGCCCTTGCAATTGTTTCACACCTCGTCGAAAAATTTCGTCGCAGCTGAAAAACTCACATCGAAGAAGAGGCGAGTGAAAACTTGAAATATTTGTGTTATTATCAGGGCTCAAAATCTCGGACGCCAGGTCGTTATGTTGATTATAGAAGGCGAGTTTGGCGTCGAACTAATGTAAGCCAAAACATGTATGCTTTGGTATCAAATTGGTTTTCAGAACTGGCGTCTAGATCAAAAGAAAATTTTTCGAGTTTGTTTATAGTTCTTGAAAAGGACTCGAAGATTTTGAAATGTGAGTGTGGAGAAGAATGGAGATAATTAGCTGGATCGAACGGAAAACGAATGAGAGGGTCTTAGAAGTGGTGGGAGAGAAAAGAACATTTTTTGCTATTATTAAGAAGGGGAAGAGGAACTGTTTGGAACATTAGCTAAGAAGAAACTGTATCATGAGGGATATGCTCAGGGTATGGTGGCAGGAAAGAGAGAGAGGGGCAAAGAAGACTACAACTAATAAACGATATAAAAACAGAAAAATCGTACGTGGAGATGAAGTTAGCGGATGAACATGTAGCTTGGAAGCCTCTCAATTGCAGCAAGTGACCTACCAATAATGGCAAGATACGTATGATGATGATGTTTATAGCTCATTGTTTATAGATACTTTTAACTCATTAGATAAGGTTTTGTTTACTATAGTGTAAATATAATTTTTAGTTGCAGTTCTGTCATACATTTACTTACAATTTCCTGTTTTCCTTTTACTTTAAAAGAGATTTTAATGGGAAACATTCTAATGGATGATACTGCTAAAGAGGTGAAAGAGCCTGAAGTGAAGTTAGAAACTACAAACGTGTATTCGTGTAAAGTGGATTCTCAGGATTTTTCCAAAGTGAATATGGATTCTGTCAAAGGTAAGGAATCTAAACTATAATAAGAATCTAATGTTTTTATGTTATATGTAATATGCTGTTATGTAAATTAATAAAATCACGTACCTTAGCGTCTTGGTTTCCTACTTAATCTCGATTCTTTTTATGTCATACTGACATCTTTTTCTAGACGTTCATCTTGAATTACTTGTTGAGTTGCTGAAATCTTACATTTTTGATCTTGTGTATTCATCTTCCATCTGGAATATTATGTCTTAACATTCCATAAATATAAACATATAACGAGATGGATTGGCATGAACTTTTAAATCAACCCTCGTATTTCCTCAACTCCAATTCCTAGAAACGAAACGCAACCAGCTAACATTTGGAGGAGAACAATGCTCAGGAATTTGTCCCCCAAAAGGTGCCTCACTTTTCCAGACAGCCCTGCTTCTCCCGTCAGTCCAAACAAGGTAAAATATTTGCTACCCTTGTGCTGAACGCCCACGCAGCAAAACTCATGCGATGACAGATTTTACGTGACAATGTAAAATTTAGTTGTAATCAGTAATTTCATGATTTATTGAACTTATCAGTGCCTTTATAGTGATTTCAATTAACCTATGGGTTATTCATTCTACATCATTTGTGAAATAAAGAAGCAATAACTTAATGTTTTCTACGAACTATATTTTAGTTTGCTAGTGTATTCTTGCGCTGTTAACTGGCAACGATGTGACGCGCGAAGAAGTGAGAAGAGCGTGGACATCGGCTAAGCAAATTGGACGTATTCAACATACGCTCTCAAAATAAGTTTAATTTTAAAACTTTAGAACTAATGTGGATAGTAATTAAGGTCTTATATATGCACCTAGAGATCTGGGAACAGTGATATGTGTATAAATGATGTTTCGATAGGGAGAAGAGAACATGTCTATGTGATAATAAGAGTCATTCTTACGTATTTCTCTCGCCAATGTAACGAACTCATAGAAGAATCCTACTGTACATCAAGGAATGGGACGTTAAACTCATCGCTATCCAGCAATGGAAGTCAACTACTCAACAGTGCACTAGTGAATTTTTAGCATCGTAACCGTCAATCGCGAACATCGTGCGCGTTAAAAACGTCGTCCCGAAATCTTTTAGAAGGGCCAGTTTACCTTTGAGTGAAGTATTATTCATAATTTACAAATATTAGTATTGTTTTAAATCATATGTAATTCGTGTAGTGAAAGTGAATATCAATACAATGTTGGCCTACAATTCTTGATATTTTTCCTGAAAGTGAAAATAATGATAACAAGGTGTGTTTAATAAGTTATGCTTTCCTTTTACCGGTTGAAATGTGTACGAGTTGAAGCGTACGTCACAAGGTAAGGTATTTAAAAGCAGTGGAGTGCAAACATATACTTTCGTCTCCCACTACTCGTCTGGTGTTAATCACGCATGGCTGTCCCACCTTGTATTCTTTTACAGGTATTGGCCAGTATATCTTGGAGCTGACGCAACAGCGACGGTGGGTATACGGCAAATGTCTCTAGTTGGTATAACGCCCGAATCCTAGGACCGTGGGAGTGGGATTATTTGTTTAATTGCCAGTTCCTTATTGAATTTATTAGTCTTTTATAAATGAATGATGTTTTAAAGAAGACTCCAAAAGAGATCCAAGGTTCGGATCCCGATGACATTATAAGCTGGTCTTCTCGAGCTGGCACAAGCAAGTATCGAATCCGCTTCCCATTATAGATGGCGCTCCGAACAGGGATAGAACCCAGTACCATTATAAACAAAGTTTTCAAGCATTACAGGCAGGCCCGTATTTACGTAAGTGCTATTCTGTGTTCGAGCATAAAGGCATAATTTTGGTTTTTTTTTTTTTAAGATTCACAATAAATTAATATTGTAAACTAGCAACCCGCAGAGTCCTGCGCGAGCGCGATAAAATATGTTAATGTGTTTAATTCGCTCTAGTATAATGAATTTAGCAAAAGAACTGTGTGAGCTACTATGACATGGGTTCACGTTACTCTGGGACGTTCGGGTTAAACACATACCTTGGGCAGAACACCACACCATAATCAATATTAAGAGAATTAGGCCATTTAAAATTAAGTTGTAACTTTCGTAACTTGTAATACCTAAACTGCTACTCAACCTAGGCTGGTATGTTTTCGAAATCACGGCTTGTTTCCTTGTTTGAGACTCAAGTTGGGGGGGCATCATTTAAAGCACATTATATAAATACGGGCCTCACTACAGGAGTAGACTATAAAGAATATTAATTAATGTTAAAATACTTAATATAGGAAGTTTTTTTTATGAGGAAAAATTTATAATTGTTTTCAAAATTATAATGAGAGATTGTGCATTTTGTAATAATAAATTAATTTCATACCAGTATACATATATTTGTGCGTAGTGGTTAACCTAACTTGTAAACTATTTAAATCATCATTATGCATAGTATTGTAGAAATGGACGTCACTATAGAGGTTAAAGCTATCTAAATTTTTTGTTTCAGTAAACCCTTCAGTGCAGTTCTAAGCAGTCCTTTCACGTACACTTTACTGCACTCTTCAATATGTTTGCTATACCATATTCAATCACTTTGTCATAGTGTAGTATTAATTTTTCAACACCTTTATTGCACTCGGTTGTTAAGTGCATGGCTATTCGATGCGTTCAAAACTCGTTTTTATGGCTCATGGGTACGCTTTGAACATACTGACCATGTATTTAAGTGTGGATCACAATACGCTGTAAACGCGATAGCAATAAAAAACGTGCAGAATACGTCGGCTCGAGCGTATTTCGTGCGTTTCGGAACAATAGAGTGCCTGCTGTTTCGGAACCATAAAAGATCCCCAAAAGAAGGGAAAGAAGGAAAAACGTGTTGCCAGGAAAGGGGATTTTAGCAAGAAACAGCTGCTTGGAAGATGCTTTTTGCAGAGTATTGGAACTTTGCTATTATAAAGTATGTGCGTGTATAACAAAAAGAAAATTCACAAAAATACAAGGAAATTCCGAAAAATTAGCTAATCACAGAAAAATCTGTGTAAATCTAATAGAATTATTTCTCGTGATTGGCATGAATGAGAATAAGAGTGTGGCAGTAAGGCCTGGAAACCCTGACTGGCTCGCAGGATGATTTATAACTCTGGCGAAAGTAAAATTACCGAATAGCCAACTAGGTCACGTTCGCTGCGGGGGGTAACGCATCTGAAACACATCCTCGAATAGCCATACACTAGGCTTCCAGTGTATTACAGTATCTGTGAAATTCACCAGCAATGGAAAAGTACTCTCCGAAAAGAAGGAATGTTCTGCTGTAGTATTTAGCATTCTCCACCTACCAACTCTCAGTTTGAGCTAAGTAGCTAGGCGATGCAGCTGTGAACATGAACGTTATCGCGTTGTAAGGTCGAAATACATGACTCACGAAATTGAGAATCCTTCCAACTGTGAGGCGCAGAGTGTGATAAGGTTTTCTGTTTCCACTTGTCCTGGAAGTTGAAAGACTCTCAGTCTCACTTCTGGCGAGCTTAAAGATACTTTGAATACATCGCCGGCAACAGAGTACAGTGACGTTACAAAACACTGGTATTACGGTATAATGAGTGTTTGAATGAGACTGGCGGATATGTTGTTAAAAAGTGGAGTAAAGTGTATGGTTTGTGAAGGGGGGGGGGGATACTGTGGCTCAGAAATGCTCCGTGAGCTACCTCATAGCGCTTCCTCTGGTGCATGGGGTCCCTGGTTCGATCCCCGGTCAACGTGTGGACAACATCGTGTCCGGTTTTCCCGGGTACTCCCGTTCCCTCCCACTTTCTAATTTCACCAATTATTCCATCATCAGTCACTTGACTTAATCATCGACCCGCTTAGCCTAACGGGCATAATCTTGGGACGTTAACCTGAAAGATTTCATATGTGTATGCTTTCTGAACCATAAAACTTGGAACACATCATTTGTCGCGTGTATTTCATATCAACGTCTGTCTTAGCCCTCCCCGCTTGTCTATTGGCTAGTGCGCGTGCTTTTGGTACGCGTGGTTCTGGGTTCGATTTCTGGTGAGAGCACAAAAAAAATGAATTTCACTTTCATTACTCATCCGTCTCGTGTGTCCTGGATTAATGTACGCAGCTTTGGCGTGGAAGGCCCGTTTCGATTCCCGGCGGGAGTTCATGTGGTTCGGATTCCACGTTAATCAGTAGGTCCACGTTTCATATAGCCTCGCTGCTGAAGGGGACGTTAAATTTTAATTTAATTTCATCAAAGTCTTCTTTTCTTGATGATCGTCGCATTCTCCTTCCATCTTCTTCGAACCTACTCGGCTATCTTGTTTCTAACGGCTTTCGAACGTAAAGTAAGAATCCGCGTGAAGAATTCTCAAGTCTAAAGTAAATAAACGAGATCAACTCGTAACAGTGAAACATTACATCAATGTTTTAGTGTTTTCTGAAGGTACTGTCTCCTATATCAGTTGTCTTACGTAGTTGAGCTTTTTGTGTGTCTATAAATTATGTCATTATTTTTCAATATTCTGTATTGTGTACTTCAAATTGAGATGTCTATTGTGTGATTAAATTTTATTGATGTATTTTCAGATATTTACACAATCTTGCATAAATTTATTTATTTATTTCGGTAAAACAACAGGTAAATGCCTAATTACAGTTTTCCATCATTGTATGGTGATATACTTTAAAATATGTATATGTATATACAATAACATTAATATGATAACAAAACATATGTTTTATACGTTAAAATACACATAGCACGATATACAGTTAATTTATTGAGACTAAAATTCTGTCTATAACTAAAAATGTCTTTCTCTGGGTGCCCTTGTGACACCTTATTATACAATAAACACATTTTTCTGACAGGCGATACATCCAATGCATTAGTCCTTTGCGCTGAGAGATGGAATATGCCATTATGAGGTCTCGTTGCTCTATATGAGACGTGAAGTTTGATTTCTAACAAATATTCTCAATCTATTGCACTATGAATTATTTTATGAAAGGAAGATAAAATGAAATGAGCTCTACTTTCAAGTGATTGTAATGAATATTTGTTTCGAAGGTCTTTGTACTTCTGAAATTTCGGATATATCACTATTTATATGTCAAAAAGCGTTCAATTTTACTTTCAATGTTTTTGATTTTGTTTATCTATTTTTTACTATTAGAACCCCATATTATCGCTGTATATTCCACCTTAGGCCTTACACAGGCACTGTGTAGTGTTTTGAGGACCTTATTGTTAGAAAAATCACTTCCTAATCTCATCAAAAAGCAAAGATAAATTACCATTTACCTTACATCAGAACCATCTTGTATCTAGTGTGTGTATCTGACGCGTAAACGTTTACAGTTATCGGGCTTTCACCAAAGAGGCGTGAGATCACGAGATTTTTTTTTTCTTGCCAAGTTATAATTTGGCTTTATACTTCATATTTTGCATATAAGCGTTACACGGCTCAAAAACAGTTTACTGTAGTCAATACATAACATATGAACAGCTGCCAAATCTTAAGACATTCATTTCTTTCTCTTAGACAAAGATAAAAATATAAGTGCCGCATGAGATAGTAGAGTATACGTCATAACACTTATCTTACTATAGTACTAATTACTGATGAACGAACACGTTCCTTATTAGGAACATACGCGTAAAGAAAAATTCTACTACTTATACGTACTTATATTTTTATTTAGCCATATAATAATAATAATAACAACAATAATTATCATTATTATTATTATTATTATTACTACTACTACTACTACTACTACTGCTACAGTGAGTGTTTTTCGCTGACTTGAGCCGCTCCTACGTCTACCTTACTGATGAACACGTGATTAGCGCGTTGCGTTGCCCTGTCTCTAATAGACATATCACGAGCTTTCTGTTGAGTGACCATCACGTCTTCTATTCACATAACTCTCCAGTTTGCCTCACGACACTGATTTAACTTCAAAAATTGGGGGTGCACCGTCTGGAAATCGAACCCAGGACCACATGAACGTCAGTTCAATGCTCTAACGCCACTAGACTACAGAACACCACTTTTAACAATATCTACAATATTCATTTTTGGTTTTCTCTATGTTACTTTTATTTTAGGTTGTATTCTCTCTGTGTGGACAATTTTTTCGTACTATTTACGTATTTTTTTAAAACTTAGTATCGTGTTTTTTTATAGTGTATATGAAGAATATATGGATTTTTTAAAATTGTCTGTATTGTTTGTATATTATTAATGTATTTCAAAAGCAGTGTATGCAAGTATAAAGTGTTTGGAGAAGGCTACCAAACCATAGCTTCGCTGCCTAAAAGAAGGCATCAATAAACTAAATAAATATTTTTTTTATTTCCAGTCAAAACTAGACATGCTTTGCCATCTCCTGTTCGTACCCAGGGAGATGGAATGGAAACTACGGAAGAGAAGAACGAACCTTGGTCGCCAGTGCTTGATCGAAAGGGAAGCCAGAAAACGCTTGGAGAGACGTTACTGTACAAACCACAAGATTCGAAGAGTTATAGCGCTCCTCCACCAGTGATTACGGGTAAAATTATCAACTTAGTGCCAAAAAATGTGAGTCATCCAAAAAAGGATAAAGTTGTATTGGGAAGTCTTAAAGGAAAAGAACCAAAGTTTGTTCCTTACGAGCCGTACAAGGCGGCCGTCAACCCTATCATTCCATTAGAAAAGAAAAGTAATAAATGTAAGGAGAGAAAGAGTTCTTCCAAATCGGATGTCCCTCCAACTATCTTGGTGCAGCATCACGCACTCACTCACTCTTCAGTAGGAACTAAGAAGGAGGTTGGTTCGTCAGTAGCGGCAGTCTCTCCCAGTGACAAAGAAGATGAAGTCGCATGTAGTTGTGGATGGGAAAAGGAACGGAAATCTCTAGATGATGAAATCAAGCAGCTTAAGGAGGAAAACGGACAGCTGGAAAGTCAGCTCAAATTCCAAGCTCAGGTAAGAAAGCTAGGTCTATCAGAAATGTCAGGTCGTGGGATTCATGCTGTTATTTATACAGGGTCCGTTCTGAAAGTATTCGAACTGTCCGCAGCACGCAGCCAGAATCAGTCGAGGGTATAAGTAAGTGGCGCCAGGTGGCAGTGGGGATCTTAACCTTCAAATCAAGGCCTCGCTCAGTTGTCTATGAGCGGTAAATGGAGCTCATCACAAAACAGTGCTTGAGCGTCTTCGATAGAGGATCTAGCGCGTCCGTTCTGACATCGCCGACGGATCGCTACTTCACGACAACAACACCCCGGCTCATACATCGCTGTTAGTGAGTGAGTTTCTGGCCAAGGTACGCGTGGCAACGCTGCCTCATTTACCTTACAGCCCGGACTTGGCACCGGTCGACTTCTTGTTTTCCAAAGTAAAAAGAGTGCTCGTCAATTCAAGAGGTTGAAGCCGCCACGACCGCAGCATTAAAGAGGGTGTCAGTCAAGGATTTCCAGGACTGCTAGAAACAATGGAAAAGCTACTATACTCGCTGTATAGATGCTCAAGGTGCCTACATTGAAGAATATTGATAGCAGTTGCAATGGCTATCAATAAATTATTTGCAAATAAGTAAGTTCGTATACTTCCAGAGGGGACCCTGTACTAGTGATGGCCAAATGGTAGGTTGCGAGCCGAATGAAAAATAGTAGGATCTGTTTTTCTTTTTAAACTCTTAACATAACAAGGGAAAATAACTTTTCATTATAATATACCTGAATCAAGATTTTTAACTGTGAAAAATACTTTCTTCTAACTTTTTGGTTATCAAGCTTATTTTGTAAGGTAAGACCGTTGCTATTATTATTGTTATTATTATTAAGTATTCCATCGGTTGACAGGTCCTGGAACTAAATAGGGGAATTTTCCCCCTTACATTAGGGTCTTGAAATGTTTATTCCACATTTCACGATCTTCAGTTTTTTAAACACACAAACTATTTGCTGAGGAAAACAATATATTCACATTTAAAAAGTACATACGTGTGACGAAAATAATGTAAAGTTCGTGATTACAAATGAATAAAGATTATAATTTTCATTAGTTCAGATCAATGTGAAACCTTTACACTTGAATTTCCGGTTTTATCTTTAGTAAATTTTCTCCTTTTAGTACGAAGAGCGAGTGCTTCTGCCAGCTTATCTATATAAAATTGCTTGGACGAATGACAAGACTTGTTAAACAAAACCATACCTCCCCCACCTTCACCTAAAGAAAAGAAAGTACTTGATAGGGAAATTATTACAAGATACAGAAGAACAATGCCTTCTTTTCATTCCTGTCACTCATTAAGCTCAAATGAGTCCTTACTTTGCTTTGCTTTTATTTCCCAAAATTCAACAACAACAAACTGCCGAAAATAAATGGTAAATATCGTAATGATCAGAATATTTATGGTTAGCCGTACCACTTTCAATGTGGAAATGAAATCTAGTTTAACGTCTCACAACTATGCCCTGTAGGCTAAAGGATAGTGAATGAAAGTGGTGTGAAAGAATTAGTAGAATGAGGATCCCAAGAAAACCCACAAACCCGGTTGACCTGGGACCCCTTGCATTAGAGCTGAGAGCTCTACCTCTGAGCCATGGTGTTCTCAGAAGAATAGGGAGAAGACCTGTAATAAACTCATTTGTGCATTACTTTTGGTGTACCCTGTTCAGACAATTTAATTTCTTTTTATTTTAAAAGGCTGCTATATTTAAACAAACAGTGTATCTAAGCGTTGTGCATTCTCGCACGGAATAGCAACATCCAGCCGACGAAGCAGCCAGCGGCCTTGGCAACCAACGGCAGCCAATCACAGTCCTACCTGTGCTTACGTCACTCTGGTAGGTGGGACTCGCGTGAACCGCGAGAACAAGAGAGAAATTGAGTGATGTAACTTGCATTGGGCGCCAGAACCGGAACCATGATAGCAAGCATTTCACACTCACTGCAATAAAGATTTGGCAAGAAACATAAAATTCAATATATGTGTTTATAATTTTATATATGTAGAACTTCGATACATGTTATTGTTAAAATATTACCTTGTACCTCTATATTAAATATAACTCCCAAATTTGGGTCATTGACGTTACTGTGACCTACAGTTAGTCGTCACATGTGCTTTCATTTTGTTGTGCATGGTGCCATATGTTGACATAATCGAATTCTTGGAGTGTCTAGTTGATTTTCAGGTTAAATGGTACTGAAGTTATATCCTATTTGAAGTGTAATGTTGTTATTTGAATTTTCGCCTATGCGTAGTCAGCGGGGAAAGAAGCTATTGCTTTTGTGATAACTTGTTTCGTCGTTAACGCTCGGGTGAAAAATTCGATTAATGACTATCTATTGTAATGTTTGCTCTACTTGGATTACCATCCTATGGAGTAAACATCACAGACTGACAATTGACTAGAGCGTAGATCGTCTTTTTACAGTTTATAAATAACCATAAGAGTTGTTTCTATTTTTTCGCAAGGTAAATGGCGAACTGAAGAACTTGCTGGTAGCAGCAGTTGGGGAGGATCTAGAGACGAGAGTACATATTTTGACGGAGGATAAATTGCAGTTGGCAAGGGCTCTTCTCAATTCTGCTCAACGGCTGTCAACCCACCAAGAACAGACAGAATGGCTGGCTGGGCAGTGTGAAGTATGGAGAAGCAAATTTCTTGCAAGCAGGTATACATTGTTACAATAAGTATAAATTATTGAATTATGTGAAAAATAGCTCCTGTAATGGTGTTTTTATGTTATATCGGGTTCAATTATCAGTAATTTGTTGTTGATTCAACGTCATATTAACAGTTTCTCAAACTTTTTCGGTGAGGGCTAGTTTTTTTATTAGTCATAATGTTTGTATGGACCCAGCTACTGTTGCCCCATCCAAAACCAAACTTATTTTTTAATGTCTTGAGCATATATGACTATACTTATATTTTTAAGTAACCTATTATATAAAATTAAAAAGAGACTATGTTTGTGACTTCGAACCTCTTGAACCACCCGACCATTCTCGATCAAATTTTCAACATAGATGAGGTTCGGGTCTGGGGTGGTTTGTATCATTTAACTTTGACAGTGGAACATAGGGGAGGAGGAGGAAGGGGAGTTATATATAAAAACCAATATACATAAAAATGAAAATCACTTGGTTTGTGACTTAACTCTTAAACCACGTCTGGGATGGTTTGTATCATTTAACTTTGACGGTGGAACATAGGGGAGGAGGGCGAAGGGGAGTTATATATAAAAACCAATATACATAAAAATGAAAATCACTTGGTTTGTGACTTTGAACCACCAGACTGATCTCTATCAAATTTTCAACATAGATGAGGTTCGCGTCTGAGATGGCTTGTATCACCTAACTTTGACGGTGCAACTTAGGAGAGGGGAAAGGGAGGATGGAGATATATAAAAATAAATAAAATTTAATAACTCTAGAACTACCCGACCGATCTCGATCAAATTTGCAACATAGAGATGGGAGGGGAAAGACATTTAAAAGTGATCGAAAATGACTGATATTAGTGTCTAATCCATAGTTTTCGGGGTCGTTCTAATGAACAATGACAATTCCGATGCCGTTTAAATCCAAATTCAGCCCCGCAACTTGGGGAAGGGGGAGATATATATATATATATATATATAAATGATCGAAAATGACCGATATTAGTGTCGAATCCATAGTTTTTCGGAGGTGAGATAAAGAGTTGTCCATTTAAAGTTTCATTTTCAATCCAGCGAAGCGGATAATCAACGCTAGTAGTAAATAAAATCAGTTTAATTTTACATGGTAATAATGTTAGAAAATAAATATTAACTTTTTAAAAAATAATTGAGCTCATTATTATTATTTTATATTAATAAATCTATACAAGGTGTTCATGAGCTTAATGTGATAAAGTTAGGTAGTGGTTCCTTGAAAGAAACAGCCGAAAATGCGAAACATCACGTTTTAAAAACTGGCTTGAACATTATCAGGCTTTCCGGAATCTGTATAACTGATAGTATAAAGTAAGTTGTGGCACGGGGATGTACTGTTAAGTACCAATTGAGTACTCGTTGCGTGGTTATCAAAGGATTGTGAAACATAGGATATTTAGATAGAGCGCATACTAATTCCTTAACTCCTTGAACCGCTTACGACGAGAGGTCTCAATTTTCTTCTTCAAGTCAGGGCGTTTTAAAACGTGATGTTCGGCATTTTCGTCGGTTTATATATCTGAGAGAGGAGGTGTTTTTCTAGCCACCGATGTTTATCAAAACTTTTGGCGTGTTTCCAACTTCAGGTGTCTCCATTAAATTGATACGTATCTGTATATCGGGAGACTTATTTGTAATAGTTGTTAATCATGTTTCATTACGAGCGTGTAAGTAGCATTTAAAGCTTGAATTTATAGTGTTTTATTTGAGTATCCAAAGTATTAAAGTGAATTCTACTTCCACTTTCTTTTATTTTGACGGATTTACTAGGTAACATACCTTTTGCATTAGTTAATAATCTTTATAGTATCAAGATTGTAAACAGCTGGGGAAGTGAATTGATATTTATGTTAGATATTGTATTGCGTATTGAATAAGTCTCAACCACCTGGTAGCAAGCTTTGACAGGTATACCACAAAAACTTCAGCTCTGTAGCTCAATTCCTTCAAGGCAGGCTCAGTCTTCATCAGTAACTTCTCGTAGTCTCTGTTAGTTTTCATTACACAGAAGTAATACATTAAGTCAAACAGGCAGAACAAATTGTAAAAATATACGAGGAAAGTCAAAAAGTTAAGGGACGTTTGGGAAAAGGTACATTTATTCTAATGATAGAAAACTGAAACATACGTTATTATTCAACATGTCTATATAATCTCCCTGCAGGTCAATGCACTTTTCCCAACATTTCACATGTTTTTTGATTCCATCGGAAAGAAAATTTTTCGGTTGCACCTGTAACCAATTTTCCACCACATCAATGACTTCTACACACACTTTCCGAAAGTTTAACCTGTTGTGTAGGATGGAATACGCTGAACCATGACTGATAGGTAAAGTATTGGCGATTTCGTCCAGTGTGATTTCTTATGTTTTCTATCACCATACCCTTAACGATTGCAAATAGTCCTCAGTCGTTGACGTCGATGGCCTGCCCGATCTTTCCACGTCACATAAAGAAGTTCTTCCCTGTTTGAAACGCTCTATCCATTCGTAGATTTTGCTTCGCGGTAAACAGCTGTCACCATACTGCGCTTCACTGTCCTCATTTCCTCCTCCTTGCAGATCGACGATGGAGCTGCCATATTTAACGGTCTGTTACACTCCAACGATTAACGCGGGAATAAGAGTGACACGTTGCATAAAAGTGTTGCAGACGACACTAATTCAGCGCTGGATACTAGCAGTGTTACCAAACCCTAGTGCGAGAAATTGCCCAAGTCCTTTTACTTTTTGATTTCTTCTCGTACAAATAATTTCATTCAGAGAGTTGTTAGTGTGTTCTGTCTGTACTAGTTTATTTGTGTATTGTGTTTCCATTGATTATGTCCTTTTGAAGTTTGCCATTTTGTATTTAAAAAAAAAAAAATCTCGTTTTTAGTTTGATGGTAGAAGAATTAGCTCGCTGGAAGGCAGCTCTATCGCAAAGGACAACTGATCTTCAGGAATCGATGAAACGATTGTTAGAGGAACGATCCAAAGTTCGGGAAACGCTATTGCAAAGTTATAGGTGAGTGTTGGTTACACATTTTATTTCGTATTTCCACTTCTGTTTTGTTTTTATGTCGAGAATTCTTGTTCTTACAGGCTTTCATCTCTACTTTGGAGCCTTGACCATTTTTAAAAATAGAAACAACAAAAAATAAAAATAAACTAAACTCCACGGAGCAATAAACATGGATATTTAGACATAATGGATTTTAACAACTTAAAGAAATAAACTGACAAATAATTACAAATATTCACCTGGATTAATCTTGGTATAATATACTAAGAGTGAAGAAGTGCCTGATTGGACCGAGATTCGAACCCGGGACTTCCGGCATACTGTGCCGATGCGTTGAGCATAACACCACCCAGTCCGCTTCTTAGAACAACCACTCACTCTCTAGGTCGGTGCTGTCCATTCGGACCACGTGGGTTGTATCACAGACCACTGGTGTGGTTGGTCAATCTTGTGTCCATATACCGAGCACCTTATGACGGTTGTGATTTCATATATACGAATGGAAGGAGGAAACAACCGATTTTTTTTACACTCCAGAATCCTCTATAGGTGCTATAACACACAAAGATTGAAAGAGTCCCTGACTAGACCGGGACTCGAGTGATCCGAAATGAGAGCACCGACCTTGAGTGTAAGATAGTGAGTGGCTGTTCCGGAAAACGAACTGGGTAGCGTAGTGGTAAACGCATCGGCACGGTATGCTAGAGGTCCCGGTTCGAGTCCCGGCCCAATCAGGGATTTTTTTTTACTCTGTGTTATAGAGTTCGCACCTATAGACGAATCTGATGTGGAAAATATCTGTTGTTTCTGTATCATTTAGTAATGGGAGAAATATTTAATTGGATACCCCATCTTCCTCAGCTGCTCTTGAAAACATCAGCAGCAAATTTATCACATCACATGGCATCCATTTTTGAGGTACAGAAGTATCAAAACAAAAACATTTGTTTTATTACAACAACTTGCATCTCAACGATGGATGCCATGTGATGTGTTATATTTGCTGTTGATGTTTTAAGTAGAAGGCGCAGAGGAAAATACGAATTCTCGTTGAAAATTTCGGCAATTAGTATGTGACAGACATATATCAGAATTAGTCCTAATGAACATAATAGATATTAACTTGCGTACAATTTCTCTCAGATTTGAATATTCCGTAGTTGTGGACCAAGGATGCTCTAGATATGTTTTACCCCACTTTTAAAAGCTTGTCCTGGTAACATTTTTTTAACGATCTTTGAAATATCTGTATTTTTTATTTTATTTGATAACAGTGGATTACCCCCTTAATTTGCAAGTATTTTTTCGTCTTATCTTTTATTTAGTGCGTTCAGTATTTAATGAACTGTTAACTATAGTGTTTCGGTGTTCCCTGATCCCTTCCTCAGCAGATCTGGATAAGTCACGTGGTCTCGCCAAGAAGTCCGCTCAGTTATTCGATTTCTGTGGGCGAAACATGTAACCGCGGCTGAAATTCACTGGTAGAGGTTTACAGAGAGACTGTAATGTCTCGTCAGAATGTCGCAGAATGGTGTCGAAAGTTCTAGTGGTGACTAGTAGAGAAAATGTCACCCAACGAGGAGCGCAGTGACCGACGCAGCACGGCATCAACAGATTTGAACACAACTCGCCTGTAAGAGCTGATTCAGGACAAGAGAAGAATCGCCTTTTTTCCTGTTCCCGTACTTGAAGGACCACCTAGAAGGCCATTGCTTCGCTTCAGGCGAAGAGGTGAAATACTTCATGACAACGTGGCTGAACTAATCACGCAAGGATAGAATTTTTACCAGGAGGGGATCTTCAAACTCATTCCACAATGTCACCAGTGCCTCAAACTGATATGGAGACTGTCCAAAAATAATCTAATGTATGTATTATTTGTTGGCTGTATTGGTTGTATGAAATAATGTATACATGTTTCACTGCAGGCTTTGTAACCTTATTTTCCGAGCACTTCTCGTAATATGATCATATAAATTCATTGCACTAGACTCCTCTTCTTTTGACAGTCTTATTGCTGTATCGCTGATGAATTTACGCACAGGATTTTTATGAAAACTTAACAGTTTTGTGCTACTGTATGTGCTGTTTTATAAGATTATAACTAGGGCTCGGAAGTTGAAGACCTAAAAATCGCCTAAAAAGGACCTATAAAAAGACCTAAAAATATCTTTTTAAAAAAGGACTTAAAAAGTGGACAAAAGGACGTAAAAATAAGACCCAATTTAGTTAGAATTAAATGTGTAATGGATATAATGTTCAAGAAATACAAGCTTCTGGTGGGGTTAACGGTCTGTCCTTCTTCCACAAACTGAAATACAAACTAAAATAAGAAAACTTTCCCACCCTCACTCCCTCTTGCAGGAGGACATTGTAACGCCTCCTTATCTGACTTGTAATTGTTGCAGATCTGGTCTTATCAGTCCACTCGTGGAAGAATGTCTTATCTTTTGAATTTTCTTATTAAAGAAAAGATGTTGAAGAGGAGTTGGTGATTCGAGTTAATGACCAGTAAATTTATTGTCGAGAGACCTATGAAAAGCTTAAAAAAGACCAATAAACAAAAAGAACGAGAAAGGCAAAAAAGGACAAATAAAATCCGCCATTTTCTGGCCTACAATGACCCAAAATGAACATATATTATGTTAAGCCTCGTCTTCGGCCACTCGTAAAAAAGAGGATTTTCCCTCAACTTCAGGGCCTTAATTATAACATTTCACAAACTTAGTAATGAGCAAGATTATCACAAGATTATGTCTTCACAAAAATCTTGTGCATTAATTTTTTGCAGCAACAAAACTTTCAAAAGAAGAGGATATTGGTCCAAGGAATTTATATTAAATAGTGTAAGATAATATTATAAGAACTGAGATGAATTACACGTGAGTTACCCTGCGAAGAAGAGTACAATTAATAGCACATTAAATATTAGATGCAGAAATTAAATAAGTATGTGTACAAATTATTGCAAACATGCGTCAATTCATACACGCTTAAATAATTGTTTATTGTATTGTTCTGTTGCAGGAAACTGAAAATCCTCCGCGACAATTTTGATCCAGCATCTGGTCACAATGTAAGGAAGTGTGATCTTCCTTCCTCGAATCTTATAGATCTGGCAGCAGCGAATTTGAAGCTGAGCGAAGCGTTGTCACTTCATTTGTTAGGCTCAAGGAGTGATCTACAAAACAAACAAGTTGACATTACTGGATTAGACATGCAGACATGTGCTGAAAAGATGGCGGAACAAGTGAGACTTTTTTTTTTCTATTACTGCTTACGTTAGACGTAATTTTTTCTATATATATATAAAAAAAAGTTCAACGTCCCATGATTATGCACAGAGGCTACAGGAGACGATGATCATTAATGAACGGAATGGTGGGAGAAAAGGAAAAACTCTGAGAAAACACACGCACACAGTATTTATCCACTACAAGGCCAACTGGCGCGAGTTGGGATCTAATTAGAGACCCCATAGACTTGAGATATCGACAGAAGTAATAGCATATAGGATGTTAAGGTTTTCGTGTTTGCGTAATACGCTTGTATATTAATTATAGTAAAATTACAGTACTTTATCTTAACCTTCAAACGACCATTGACGCAACTACTGCTTCCAGACTTTAAACCTTAATAGCTCAGCTCATAATGTAGCTAGGAAGATAATTTCCGTATCAATGTGTTTCGGAAGAATGAAGCTTTCCGCCGATATGCATGTTATGTATGTGGGGCTACCACGGCGAAGTTTTTTCATCAGGACTATTTAGGGGCTATTCACCCCTTTGGAAGTACACTCATAAAAATTGATATGTGAAGCAATGAAGTAGTCCACTACATAGTAATACCCTGTACGTGTACTTGTTGCTTATACGGGGGTAGAGGGGAGACTTTGTGTCTTAGCTTTTTAACGTAAATTACATGTAGTTCCAGGGCGGTTCCATATAGGACTTCTTCTAAGAATATGCCGAGAATTGCACAAATATTACCTCGTTGGAATCAATGTTCCATAATCTTTCCAACAATGCATCAATCATGACTCTGTGATAATTAAGAGGGTTATCACGACCGCAGTCCTTCGGAAATAATATACAATGCGTTTTTGTAGGAATTTCGTTCTGAATTTTTATCTCGCTTTGTATTGCAATAATTGCTACTATTTTTAAAAGTATTATTGTCACAAGTGTGTTGCCTACACATTAACATCATTTTGCCAGCGTAGGATGATTGGAAAGGTTGCCAGGTTCCGCCAAATTCTATTTTTTTTTTCAATTTTTTTTAGGACTTCTTGTTTCTTCTTCTTCTTCTACGAATAGAGCGGGAATTGCACAAACGTTATCTCGTTAAAATTTGTGTTCCATAAGCTTTCCAACGATGTATCAATAATTAGGGAAGGCCACCAGGGCTTCCAAAGTAAGAGTCTACGATTCATTTCGATGTCTTATCTGCTGACATTATCTTCCGGACCACAATAAGTTGAAGTTACTAGACGAGTTGCTTGATTTTTACATTTAGTTTTCTCTTAAATCACCAAATTAATAAACTTGACTTCATAAAAATTGAAAACTTCCAGAACTATTCATTAATTGAAATTCATTAATAGAAAAAAAAAACTGAGAAAAAGGTACTTAACTGATGTGCAAACTTATTAGAGAGTATTATTCTTCAAAACAATTTTCATGATAGATCAGAATTGCCAATTACTGTTTCTGTTGAATTTTAGAGAAGGATGAAAATTTGCTGAAAAATTCTTAGAACACCAATATGAAAGATTTTTCTATTGAAATGAGTGCTTCCGGAACTAAATTTATGATAAGTAAGTTGTTTTGGTGTTTCTAACGTAAGCTTAATAACATAATCTCAATTTTTATCAAGTGAGCCACCATCCTGATTAAGTTCAGACTCTTTAGTTCTAATAAAGTAAGATTCAGAAGTAAATTTTTCGATGTGCGAAGTAGTTTTGTACAGCAATTGTACGTTTTTAGTAGTGTGCTTTAATGTGGATAAATGTTTTATTAGACATGATACTGCGAGATCGTAGCCCTGTGATTCTTTCAAACGTTACTTATTTCTACTTGCAATATTCCATTTTGTCATTCCAATGTAAATTTTAAGGCATTGACAAGAGACTAAAAAGAATCCTGCAAAACTTTGATTCCACCAGTAGCGTAGCGTGATATTCAGGAAAGGGAATGCCAAAGTCAGTCATTTATGACACAGTACTACTGCAATCAGCAAAACACAAAGCTCTAGAGAGGGAAAGTACAGGGATATAAAGTCCGTTATTCTAAACACTAAATAAAATGAATCTTAAGTCATCTTTAGGTTCCTTTAATTAGTTTTTAAGACATACTTTCTCTCTTATTCTTCTGGCTAGGACCTTAAGTAAAACAAATGTTCAGTAGTTCTAAAATTAGTTTTGCTGCATGTCATAAAAGAAAGGTTGATTCGGAGTTTAGCGCCCCGTTCAACACTGAGGCTATTTGAGACGTGGACCTTCAGCTTAACGTGGGATTCAAACAAAATAAGCTCCCACCTGTAATCGATCTCGGGTCTCTCGTGTTCCTGGTTTGATCCCCGGTCAAGTAAGCTTGTGGTGGACAACATCACGTCTATGGGTTTTCTTGGGGTTCTCCCGTTTCCTCCCACTTTCTTATTCCACTAATTTTTCCGTCATCATTCACTTGCTTTAATCAGTGTCTCTTTTAGACAAAAGGACATAATCGTGGAACGTTAAACTGAAAGATTTTAATTTCATTTTTCGTGTCTGCCATAGGAAAGGTGCATGTTCTAACCATGTAAGCACGAGAGACTTCATGAATCCATATACATGCGATCAATAGTGTACTCAAAAGGGCTTTCCAGATTTTAACCTCCCCTCCCGAACAAGATGTTGTGAAAAGATAGAATTTTAAAGATATGCATTTGGGAGCCCCTTTGATGAAATTCTGCATACGCTACAGCGTGTGATAAGGCTGATGAAGAGAAGATGATGGTTTCGAATTGCAGCAAAGCATTGGGAGGTAGTATAATTCAAATTACATATTCTCTTAAGTACATTACACAAATTGTCTTGTAATCTATTACAACTAATACCATACTAGGATAAGAAAGAAATATTTAATTTATTTATTTCTTTAACGCAGTGGCGTATTTACGATTTTCTTTCGGGGAGGGCTTTGCCTGAAAATGTGAAAATTCTGCAAGATATTTCATATACTTTACTATAGTAAGTAAGATTTCGGAGGGGGGGCTTAAGCCCGGAAGCTCCCCCTAAATACGCCACTGCTTTAACGCCTCATGGTTATACCCTTTAGGCTAAAGGAGACGGATGGTTAATGACTATGAAATGATTAGAGAATACAGTACTCTCTCGATTATCCGAGCTAATGTGGACCGGATCTAACTCGGATAAGCAAAAACTCGGTTGATATGGGTGGATACATAGAAACTTCTCTACATCATTTATTATTGTTGTTTATTGATTATTTCTCTTTATTAGATGATTCATTATTATTGTATTTATTATTTTTATTGGACGTACAGTACATATAATTATACATACATACACAAGGAATAAAATACTGTTGAGCATACAAATAAACCCTGTGTTTTTTAAGAGAAGTCTTTGATAGTCTTCTGTTTCATTAAGCTGTTTCGGTTTTGGCCACTGTATTGCACAAACGTAGCAATATCATAATGTTAGCTGGTGTCGGTGTCTTGTCGTCTTGGTATTCGATCTAAAACAGTGCCTTCTCAAACTCAAGACGTGCAACAATTAAAAGTCGCTAGCTTAATTGTCAGGGGGAGTTATCATCTTTACGCCAGCTTTATGTTAGCTTTGTTGCTGAAAGAAAAGCCTGTAAACTGCTTATCATTGTAACCGGATTAGTTTTTAAATTTTTTTTGTTTGTTTGGATTAAGCTCGGATAACACGGAACTTCGGTTAATCGGGATTTCATTGCAATAATGTGAGAGGAAACGACAGAACATGTTAAAAAAAAAAAAAAAAAAAAAACTGTGTACAAATTCACATGGCCTGGAGTCGAACAAGGGACCCTTGCACCAGTGGTGAGCGTTAACCTAGAAAGGTCTCTTGTATTTTGTACACAATAACGCATAACAAGATCAAATATCATATTATGCTTTTTTTATGGGAGCTTGAATTGATATAAAACAAGGTAGTCCTGAATTTCAGATTTGATATTTTTCATTGTACAAACTTTGCTTGTAATAGACTTAAATCTGGTTTAAACTACTCGCTGAGGAAAACAAGAAGTTTATTGTAAAATAATATTAACATGTAAAAGTTTCACCAACTATCCACTTGCCTTCATAGACAGTATGAATACACACCGGTAGTGACAGATTTAATATAAAAGACGGCGAAAAGATCCCTGATTCCTGATTGATCACCATAGGATACTAGAGCCAATTCCCTTCCATGACAAACCAAAATATAATACAGAAACAAAAATTCGCTAATTTTCTCTTTCCCCTGTTGACATATCATATCATTCATAACTTATAACTAGGCCTAATCTAAATTACAAAACAACCATTATGAACAACTTCCTGAATATGAGTAACATATAAACAATAAATAATTTAATTTACAAAAATAAATCTGTACTATTAACTTATTTAATGTTTAAGGCTCTTTAAGAACTTATTCTACTATTCATCTATTTTATGTCCTGAATTCCAGTTCATAACTCTGTCGCCTTCTGTTTCAATAAATCTTGCATCTTTCCGTTTCTTGAATAACCTTCTCACCTCTTGGCCCAGCAGTTCCACTTCAATCAATTGAATATCCCGTGTCTCTTATGTGCTTGTATACTGTATCATCTTTGTATTGTTTTATTCGCTCTTTCCCGTTTTCCCAATAGTACATATCGCACTTACTACACTGGATCCTATATATATATAACTTCTTTCTCCATCATTCCCTCCTCCTCACTACACCAATGAATTTCCGAGAAAATTGTGCATGAATGTGATGTATCGCTTGCACCTATTCCCATTTAGAAACCGAAAATTTAATCCAATATGGCGGATCGAAGATGGTCGCTGGGGTGGGTAACATGTGTCAGAGAAGCATTACTTTATCTAATTTGTTTTACATATGCCCACATTCATGTCCGCTTACATATAAAGAAACTAAAAGTAATTTTGTGTCCGAGCGTTACTGTAGTGGATTATTGAATTCCGGGTATATGAAGGGCCATAAATATGCAAATTGGCGGTATGGGCCGCTAAAATTAGTACAGTACACATTGTGCTATGGAGAATTTTGCATTCGAATCAAATTTACACAAATTCCAAGGGTACACTTCGCGAATATACCTTGTGAGAGATCATGGAAGCCCTCTATCCCCTCCTTTGCTTTTCTTCTCTCACTATTCGTCTGCCTAATTCTTTTCTCCGTGTTACTAATGAAGTATT
The DNA here is from genome assembly GCF_964235325.1 of Thermobia domestica. NCBI lineage: Eukaryota > Metazoa > Arthropoda > Insecta > Zygentoma > Lepismatidae > Thermobia > Thermobia domestica. The sequence goes on from NC_137457.1 coordinate 328,648,068, forward strand.
CGACGAAAATAACATTTTTTTTTTGAATCTGGGTTTTAATAACCCTGTCACATCACCAGTCTGGCGTCATGCTCACTCGACCTGATACATCATTCTTTCGACATCACCTTCACAATACCAGTCTAACATCACATTCACTCGATCGCGCACTCACAACATCCTTTCAACATGACGCTTACATCATCATTTCGACTTCACGCTCTGTAGATCTCACGTGAGCATGAGTTTCGAATTCATGAGCGCTAACCTCATGAGTTTCGAGAATTTTTGTTTCTGGCTACGTTTCCATTTCAGCACACAAAGGTTAATAACATTAAATGTAAGTTGGTCCTGAAAATTACTCAGTCGAACAGAAGTGTGGGACTAGAAAAACATAAGAATTGAAGGTTACTATCATAAGTATCTGTTCTGCTTGTTTTTACAGCTTCTGATGAACCACAACAATTTGCTCTCAGGACTACCGGACATCGCGTGCAGCGCTGTGATGGGAGCAGCTGTAGCGGTTGGTGGTCAACTCTTCATGCATTCAACTGGAGCGCCGCCTGTTTCGTGCTGTGCGCATTGCAGTGGTGAGATGAAGCTTCTGTAGAGGATGGCGAAATATTAATACTATTTTTTGTATAATACTGTTTTGTATTATGTACAGAGTGTACATATGTAATATTGAAAGTTAAATACAGGAATATATTAAGGAAAGAAGCTAGGTAAGGAAATAAATGTAGACAAACAAACAAGCAAACAAAAGGGAATTAATAGGTACTCTTGAATTAGGAAACAATGTACTATACTAATTGGAAGTTAACAAATGAAGGACAGTAGAAAACTGTAGAGGAGAAATAGGTATTTCGTACCTATTTTCATAGTACACCCTCCCCCCATGGCAAAGGCAAATGTGAATTCCGCGTGGCTTTGATTCGCGGTATCACAAACATAGAAGATAGAACCCCAAGTAATGGTTCGAATTCCACTTTTTTCCCTTCAACGACCAAATTTCCTTCATGAACTGAAGTGTTAAAGATACTTTCGTACTTCTCTTCGGGTCTTAACTGCAAGCTTTACTAAATCAAATAGTGTAGAAACTGTTTATGGTGTATGATTACAACAGTCCATTGCATTATGAATAAAAATTACGTGTGCATAGAACCTAGTGATACATTGAAATGTATTTAGTAGTTAATACTATAAATCGTTAAACAGTTAAATAGTATGTCCCGGATCATGTAACCTCTGTACTTAAAAGGGGCAGGGCTTTTGACACCATAGTAAGCAATCAATTTTGTACGTAGGATGAAAGATACGTTATTTTTATTTTTTATTATTTTTGTTTTTAAGAAAATGCAAAACAAGATAGTATTTGATTTTTTAAAAGGCACTTTTGGAAAAAAAATTGAAAATTTTCATATTTGTATCACCTAAATAAAGTAGATGGATATCAACTTGAAAATTTTAATAATAATAATAATTCACCGAACTCTCTTTAATTCGAAGTGTAAGGGGACACGAAAACTATTCGAATTATTAAAAAAAAAAAAAAAAAAAAAAAAGTGTACTTTTAAGTGAAATCAGGGGAACAAACAGCAGTGGGTTTTACTTTTAAGGCACCATGTCATTTCCTTGATCCAATACTGCAAACACCAGTCAGTCACACATAAACAAACACGTACATGGAAAACACATTTAGAAATACCACATACACTGAATTAATTACTGTATACATGACTAACCATCTTAATTGTCTGTTCTGTTCTCACTTGAAGAAATTGGTGTTTTTAGTTTGCTTCGATTTGTTTGCGTTCATACAACATACAAAATCTTCAGTTTCAGTTTTTACGTGAAATACGTCACTATTAGTAATGCTTACTTGACATTCAATATATATATATATATATATATTAATTTGCGGGAGCCGCGGTAGTTCAATGGTAGAGCGTTCACCTCTGGTGCATGGGGTCCTTCGTCCAATCCCAGCTCGTGCCAAGTGAATTTTGTGGTGGACAAGCACCGTGTGCGTGAGTTTTCATGGGGTTCTCCCGTTTCCTTCCTCTTTATTCATTCCACCATTGCATTCATTTCTCATCACCGTCTCTTTTAACCTAGCCGGCATAATCGTGGGACGTAAAACTAAAAAGATTTTTTTTTCCATTTCGATCCCAGTCTTTGTTAGTTTGTAGGAGATATCTTGTCTGTGGATTCTCTCGGGATCTGCCTTTCCTCCCACATTCTCATTCCACAAATTCTTGCATAATCATTGGCTTCCGTTAATCATGTGACTCCTTTAGCGTACAGGTTATAATCGTGGAACGGAAAACTAAAAATTTCAATAATTCCTTTCCTTCTTGATCTTGACCTACTGATCTTCCAATCAGAGCTTGCAGTCCATCATTGTTTTCGAATGTATTTGGTCAAACCTTATACGTTCAAAGTGATTTTCAGGTGATTTGTACTTATACATTCTTTCCATTATGTACCTTAGTTTGTTTTCAAAATCCTTGTAATTATTATTTATTGGCCAAGATAATAAATGCCTGAAACGTCAGTCTCAGAACTGAAAGGGTCTATCTGGTTGCAGTAATGTGAACAGACTTTGCAAGAGATGGCTGAAATGTAGATTCTATATTCAAAAGCAAATTGTCCTAGAATAGATGGAACATAGTCAAAAAATGCACGAAACATTAACATTAATGTCAGTGGGAAATCAATGAAAAACATAATTCTTCCACTTATCTCAAAAACCAAAAGAGGGAGAAGGCTGAAATTCAGCGTAAATATAGAAGAAACTATGTACATTCTATATTCCAAAAGCAAATGATCCTAAAATCGATAGAACGTAGTCAAAAAGCACGAAACATTAACATTAATGTCAGTGGGAAATCAATGAAAAACATAAATCCTCCACTTATCTTGAAAACCAAAAGAGGGAGAAGGCTGAAATTCAACTTAAATATAGAACGGACAATGTAGATTCTACATTCAAAGAGGAAATTGTCCTAAAAATGGATGGGACATAGTAAAAAAAGGCCACGAAATATGAACATTAAAGTCAATGGTAAATCAGTGAAACAAATGAAGTCCACATATCTCAAAAATTACAATAAGGAGATGGCTAATTGAAAGCTTATTACAAAGACATAATGAAGAGCTTAAAAACGATGTATAGCACGTAAGGTAAATATGGATAGAACATTGTCAAAAGTCAAGTTGTCTGAGTAACATCAATAATAATGATAAAGTACATGCATCTTCTGAGAATTACCCAGGGCGCCCCACGCGGAGGTTACGTGCTTGAAATATCTCACATCTGGATTTGGAATCTCCAGACTTGATTTAGCACGAAACGTGACTTTTAACGTGATCACGTGACAGTCTGGTCCTTATGGCAAACCGGATAGCCCCTTTCGTGCCGCCGCCAGGAATTGAACTTCGAACTACCATTTTTCGGTGGGAGGTCTTGTGTTTCGGATCCTGCATTAAGCTATAAGCCCACGTCTTATATAGCCTCGCTGTTAAAGGATACGTTAAATTTACTACTCAAGCAACCGATCCGGATTACCACGCACAACAGTGGTTAACCTAATAAACATTTTCTGCTCGGGAACGGAATTGTTGTTGAAGTCAATGTCTCACAGTCTGTATTGCGACAATTGTAATATAGGTTAATACTAATTTATACAATAGGATGTTAATAAGAATTCTCATACGTGAAAACATGGGAAACGAACAAAATCTGAGCGGTTTCAGGACACACCTTACCTCTTTTTGAACGCATCTAAAGAAAATATCAGGGCTCATAGCGAGTCAAAAAACGAAAAGTTACTTTTTTTTTCAAGTTGGTCACTAGAAGCTACTTTTTTTCAAATTTGTCATTAAAAGTTACTTTTTTGGGAGGTAAAGTGACTTTTTCGTGTGATTTATGTTTTGCATTGGCAGTTTTCTAAGAAAAATATAAAAATAAAAGAAAAAAGGCAGAAACTTGTTACTCATTACTCTTCTGAAAACTTCAGTATTTGCTGCCACATGTGAAACAGTCAGCTTTGTTCTCACTTCAGCTTTTATTCTTTCTAAAGCACAGTGGATGGTTGGTGGATGCTTAAGCTCTCATGGTGGGGTTGAGAACCCTTCTGTGTCTATTCTTTCTTCTGTTATAATAGACTTTGTTTTCTCTCGTAATAGCTAACGCTCCGCTCAACGTTGTGTGTGTGTTTGTGTGGTTCACCATGTTCTTCTTGTGTTATGCTGCTTGTATGTTCTTCTTAAGAGTAGGTGATGAATTTGAATATTTCATGACTTTGAGAACTCTCAATGCTAAGTTAAATATAATGTTTGGGATGGAGAAATTCGGAAATAGGCCAGAACTGGTTCCACTTACTCAGAAGTTTCTTACATCTGCTACTTCTACTTACCGTAACTACAAAGCATACTTAGAAAACCTAAGAAAGGAGGAAGCTCAAAAAGAAGAAGTTAAAAAAGAAAAGATGAAACAAAACAGCAAACGAAGAGAGAGGTGATGGAGAAATTGACAAAGGAAAAAAGGAGCATGATGAGATTTTGGTCACTTTTTCGTGTGCTTTTGGTCACTTTTTCGTGTACTTTTGGCCACTTTTCAACTATTTACAAGAGACTAGACCACTATGAGCCCTGAAATATATATTCCTATATAAAAGACACTCTAGAGGTCATGGGATAAACTTGTAGTTCGATAGTAACATTTCCTTCTCTTCGTAATGAAAAGTCCTTCACGTAAAATCACAAATCTCAAACGCCCAATTGACGATCTTGAACGAACATTCAATTAATGGTCTTGAACTGCGAATCACTCAACAAACTTACGATGATCTAATATATGTCGATATTATTAAGTATCCTGCCTGTTGGCATGAATCTTCTGGGACTAATGAGATACTGTTTTTAGCTTTGCGCCTGGAAACATTTCTTCCACGCTTCTCGATCTTCAGCTTCCTCTTTTAATTCCAAATATTTTCTTCTATTTTCCAAATCAACGATCAGTTGTGTTCTTCCTATTCCTCGCTTTCCTTCCATCTTTCCTTCTGTGGCGGTATGAAGAAGACAATTTCTTTGCAAGATTTGTCTGATCCAGTTGGCCCTCCTACGCAGGATGCTCACTAAAAGCGTCCTCTTATCTCTTATCCGTTTTAAAACATCTTCGTTTGTTACCCTCTCTGTCTATTTTACCTTCTCCATCTTTCTCTAACACCACATGTCGAAGCTCTAAATATTTCTTCTCTAACTTGGAGTTTCTAATTCATGTATGATCAGTGTTTTCTTTCTTCTTGCATGCAGTATGTAATAAGCAAATACATTACATACACAATTAATTATAATTGTCACTGATATATGGTGTTTATTGGGCAAAACACTCCAAACAATGAAGATTCATCTTAGACTGGAGAAATGCTTATCCTTCAATTTTCATTATAATTTGGCCATGGAAAAAAAAACGCCTGAGAGACACGCAACCCATGTATACAACTGTGTGGTGTTGGAATATATAACTCGGAGGATATGATGCTTTAAAATTTCAATACTTCCAGTGTCGTCCTAAAAATGCAATAAGGAAATAACGGCTATGTTTTTTAAATATTCAATTAGAACTGGACAATTTACACAAAATTTGAAATCGACCAGCGGAAACGGCATGTTTCTAGCTCTTGTGGTTTTCAAGATCTCATTGTAGAAAGGATTGGAGACAAACATATAAACTTTTCTTTGGAGACAAACATATAAACCTAGCATTTTAATATATAGATTGTGATGTACCTTTGTTGTTTTCTTTCCCTTCAGTTGTTTGTTTGTCTATTTGAAATGAGTGTATTTACATTCAACTACTTAATTCCCACTAGAAATAATAATTAGAAAAGAGGCTGTGTATTTTTTAGAGGATTTTGATGTCGCGTTAAGATATAACACTACTTAGATTCCATTCTTCCAACGATGTAGACGGATTTGAAGACGTGCGAGATGACGAGAAAATGTGATATAAAGTAAGTAATTAATTACATATTGTGAGTTTGTTCGAAGTAAAGTACATTCAAGGTAAGAAGGTTTGAGTTGTGAATTGCTTAGTGAAATGCATGAGGTTAAAAGGTATTATTTTCTTGTAATAGTTATTGTATAATAGAAAGGAAAGCAATATTTATCGAATATACATAATGTATTATACTATATGTTTTAGAATAGTTTGGGCTTCCTGTTTTATTTATTATTTTATTGCAAATACCAACACTCAATTTTTTATTTCTCGTGTGCAAATATGCCTTCCTTTACCTGTCCAGCCCTTTGCTACATCGAAATATGTATTTTTAATTGTTTAATCACTTGTACAGTGTTCGTAAAGCCTTTTTTTTGTTACATTTGGATGCACCGCGGTAATCACGTGATTGATTTACATAGAATAATATTTAGAATGTGAGGGATCACGATGGGTCAGTTGTGTAGCTCTCACCTCTGCTGCTAGGGGCCCTGGCTCGATCCAAAGCCATTCGAGTTTATGGTGAACAACATCGTGTCCGTGAGTTTTCTCGGGATTTTCCCGTTTCTTCCCACATTCACATTCCACCATTTATTTTTCAGTCATTTACTTTCATTAATTATCCGTGTCCTTTAGCCTACACCTTTCGTTTCATTCCATTTTAGTGTCCACTTTATCCCAAACATACATTAACGTAAAGACAGTACTTAACGTTTCCAAGTCGGTTTCAGAATATTAGGAACACCAAGCTTGGTCCAACAGAAACTCAATATTTCAGTTGTAAAACGGTGCGTATGCAAATAGTGTTCCTTTGTCGAAAAAAAGAAATATAGTGAAGTAATTAGTAGATGCGCTGCCAAACATTACAACACGTATATTCCAGTATTAAATATATGGGAGAGTTTTTCGGTCATCGTTTCTCAACATCGCAGTCAATCAAAGATAATATTGGCGACAGTTATTAGCATACCAAGTCAATAAAATTCGCTGGGGGGAGGTCAAAACAGATTACATAACTGGAAACTTTAAAAAATATATATATAAAATTCGAATGCCCCTCTAATCGAAGGCTCCGCGTGACCCCGCATAGCGTAATCGCTATTCGATTCCCGATGGGGACAGTGGTTCAAAAAGTGTGAAAAGCTTTCGCAGGCCAGCCATCCTGAATGAGGTTTTCCTGGATTTTCCTCACTCATACCAGGCAATTGCCAGGATATTACCAAACAATCGTTCCAGGTCGCGTCCTTCTTTTTTCATTCTTCCTCTCAATTTCTTTGGGCAATGTGGTCATCCAGAGACGTCATCGCTCATACGTGACGGGCTAACATGGCCATAGATATAAAAAATCCAGAAATCTAATTCCTACTTCTGCTTGAAGACCCCACAAAGCTGAATTTGCTGGTGAAGCTACTACGATCGACGGACATTTGTCTTTATTTCGAAGATTCTCAAGTAATCGAATGGTTAGCAAGAGAGCTTTCTCTGTGCGTGGTCTCGTGTGTTTGTTCCAGTGGAAGCATGTGACTCGGTTAGAGGGACTGGAAGTTAGCATCCAGGCTCTTTCAGCCATAAACCTGCAGTTTAAGGTGGAATCCAAACCACCGTAATACGTTCAAATTTTTCAAAGCTCTCTCATCAGGAGTCGAAACCAGTACTCCACGAGCCAGTGGCACTCTAGCCACTAGACCAGCAGGGTAAGAATGTCGTGCCTCGAATCACATATTAAAGTCCTGGTGCAAGCCAAGTATAGCCAAAGATTCAACTCTAAAAACAAATTTTGTTATCTTGTTTCTAGCATGTACTTGAGTGGTGCAATTTGACAACTTTTACTTAAATACCTTCCGTAGTGTTTTTATGAGTTGAAACCTACTGTTCTTTTCTTCACCTGACAACGATCATAAAGTTCAAATGCATCCATTTATTGTATATTGTAAATCTTATTATTTCGTATGGTATTTTTTTCATTTATTTCATATATGCGTTCAAGCACTGATCAAGTTTTAAGTAGTAAAAGTTAGAGTTATTATTGATTTACACTCGAACACGAGAGCCGGGCTCTAATCTTGTATGCTCTCATGTGTTCAGTTTGATTGTTTGAGTATTGTAAAATTAGGAAAGCATATAAGGTAAATTTCAACCATATTTATTTACATTATAATTTAATGAGAGAAGCATTATAAACGAATTATCTTCCAGGAAAGTAAGATTGTTTTCAAATTCGTGTTGATAGATTATGAATCAAATGTATTCCAACAATTGGACTGGCTCAAAATATATACCGGTATATGTACTGTTTAAAACGGGAAAGTTGTATTCAAATATTTATATAAAGAATTTATCATTGGTGCTGGATTCGTGTAAACTTGAATGACTGAACTTGTAAACTGAAATGTTACTCAGTAAACACTTATACATCTTGAAGGATTTGTACGACAAATATGTGTTACACAAATGGCCTTTGATCAGAGCAGAATTATACTTAACTATGTTCTGTCAACTCTGTACTTCCTGAATTGTTTTATAGATGGTCTTTTATATATCGTTAAATTTCATAAATATATATTTTTATATGCAGTTATATTAGTTTTATTCCTATATGACAATGCCTTTGAAAGTGGCAGAAATACATATAAACATTAGAAAAACTATTTCCTTGATTATTCCCGTAAGTGTACTACAGCAGAGGTATGAACAGTTGAGAATTTAAAGTAGACACAGGCAGGGCCGGCCCTAAACAGTTTGCCGCCCCCCTTTCTCCAGAAAGAACAAATCTTGAAAACTACGATTTTAAGTATGTTACCCCATCATGAACAACGAGGGGAAGGGAGAAGCACTCGGACTCAGAAAGGCCTAAACACTACAAATACAATCTCGTTGTATCTGTTTTTTCTTTAAATAATAATCTATTATATTAGTGAAAAATAAACCAAACACGCCTGCAAAGGGAAGAGGGTAATCCTTTTTATAGAATTCAATTTCGAGCTTCAATCTCAATATATCAGTTTGTAAATCCAGTGTAATTAGCTCTTTTATTTTTATTTCTTGATGTTCCTTCTACATCTTTAATTTTTATTAAAATTACTTGTTTCAACCTTCAATGGTAAGGAACTTGCTTGTAACGAAGGCAAGACTAGTTTTCATATCGAAACTGTGATAAGTAATTAATGAAAGAGCGTTCGTTACTGTTCGAGAATTGAGTTCTTGTATTTGACAACAATCAAGCAATTCATGCTGGGATTCGTCTGACAATTTGCTTTAGCACTGTCCACATGACCTTAAACTAATGCGACCTAAACATGATTTATAAATGTAGTATTCAAATAGATCAGCTTAGTAAATTCAACTACCATAATCATGAAATCTGTTTCCAATAAGAAATATTTATTTTAAAATACATAGTTATGCCAGATTTTGCCGCCACGTACAAATGCACGTGTTGCATATATGGTAGAGCCGGCCCTGGATGTAGATTAAATAAATTGTAGATTATTCAATTTAATTAAAGATTATAATTTTTGAAAGGAGAAACGTCTCAATATATGAGTAACGCTGTTTTCTAATAGATAATAGTCGCCGCTCTACTAAGTTGGCTGCCTGCTTTTACCGTACATACTCGAATCTAAGACGCATTGTTCTGCGAAAATTTCAGGTATAAAATGGGGAGTGCGTCTTGGAATCGCATACAAAACCGCTCCAGCAATGGGGTTGACTAGAGTGTGTGCAAACAGTATGCCTGTGACGTCACACTTGTGAGATAGTACCTTTGTTTTCTTTTTAATCTTGACATTTAAATGTTTAGTTTGAACAAATAAACACGTATGATTTAATTTGTGCTGTCAAATTCTGAGTTTCTTCATTGAATATCTAGGATGCATCTTAGAATTGAATACAAGAAATTAGCAGAAGTTTAGAAATGGGGGTGTGTCTTAGATTCGAGTGTATACGTTATTTGAAAATGAATAATATGTTGACCATGAATTTGCTTTCACGTTTATTATTAGGACAATGACCATATTAAATGTAAATAGCGCTGTAACTACTTACAGCAAATCTACAATGTCATGCACAGTATCATTTACTAATTACTAGCTGAAATACCCATTCTTCGCATAGGGTCTGTATTTGGAAGTCAACGCCTATTGGAGTATCACCATTCATCTCAGCGACTGCGGAAACTATGGATTTGACACTTATATCGGTCATTTTGGATTATTTTTTACATGTCTCGGTAACCCTCCCCCCTTCACTGGAGACCCCCGACCCGCATACAATGGTAGCTGAATTTGCAAGTTAGCGCTAATGGAAGTACTATCATTGATCTCAGGGGCCGCGTAAATTATGAATTCGTCATTAATATCGGTCATTTTCTACTATTTTTACGGTAAACGTCTCCCTGAGACCCCCCTGTTTCCAATTTTGAAGAAAACACTTCGTCTTGGACTAGGGCCTGGACCAAGGGACCCGTGACCAAAATTTAGTAACTCTCGGTCCACTCGTCTGGTCCCCACACCGCACACAGACAAACTAACTTTATTTTATTTAGATTAGAAGAAGCTATTATACATGAATACAATATAAACTACATACAGTTGTTACCGTTTACCTCTAGGACAGTCCCATATTTGATAAGTTTTACCGCCAACCGACATGAAACATACTACCATTAACAGGTCGTAATCATATTTAGATATGAGCATTAATATTTATGTAACCACAAGTTAGTTGGTGGGTGAACTAAAAGAAAATTTGAATATAAAGAATTAGAACTTTTAATTGAGCACGATCTTAACCTATACCTTACAGCGAGCTAATAGTTGGGACGGATCAACTAGTTCTAATATCCTATATTGATTACTATATATACATAATGTTGAACACAGATACAAGTTGTCTAATATAGATGCATGAAAATGTTTTCTCCTGTGAGAATTGTCTTTCCTGGTAGAGTGATTCATCTTGGAGAGCGGATTTAATGCAAAGGTGTTGATTGTGTTTTGAAGACAGTTTTAGTGAAAACCTTTTTGAAATCAGTTCAGTGATAACAGTACTACAAGTGAAAAACAGAAATAACGGTTGGTGTTGTTTATAATTTCGAGATCTTCCAACAATGAGTGCTAGTTCAACGGAAACTTTCCAGTTATTCTTCAAATTCGAATAAATACAAGTTGAATAGTCACCAATTCATTGAAGAAATTTAAAATGGAACCTTGAAATCTGCCAAATTCCATAAACAGACTATGAGTTCTTTATCCTTTAACTCAATTTCGAAATATATCTATTCAGCAAAGATTTCAACAATGAATACCATTTAAGTAAACGCATATTATTAGCCAAAATAATATGGACAAGTTTGATAAAAGTGACCGGATGCTTGCCATAACCCAGTCAAATGTTTAAATTGTGGAGGCAATCATAGAGCAGATTATAACCAATGCGTAGAACGCATAAGACAAGCTAAAATCATGGAATTAATGGCTAAAGAAAAAATATCTTTTAACGAAGCTAGTACAATAATAAAACGACCTCCAGCTTTAGAAAATACATCTCTTTTTGAAACACTTACAGATACAACAGCAAAAACATCTCTGTCACCATTCCCTCCTAGAGTAAAACAGTTTACTTACTCGGAGGCTATTTCAAATAAATTCACTTCACCTATTGAATCCCAGCACGGAGAAACATTCGGTAGCCCGCCAGGGAAAAAAAAAAGAAAAAAACATCATTAAAAAGTACGAGCGATAACAACTCCAGAAAAATGGTTCAATTTAACATTGCTACTGAACTAAACATTAAAGATCAACCACTACGACATCTAAAACTTTTCTTCAGAATTCCTTTAGTGTGAAGAAGGACAGTAACAAATCTCTGTGGGTTCAAGAGAAGAAGCATCGGTTTCTAAAAGGAAAATACCTTTCAAAACATCTTCACAACATTTCCTTTTGAATAACTTTCTTCCTCAAGGAAAAGGTTTTCCTAATAGAACCAAAACCTATCATTCAACATCCAGTATACCTAAAGATACGGACCTAGCGGAGCCTATTTTCGAAATAGATAGTAAAACTGACCTAGTTAGAAAATCTCAAAACAAAATGCTTAAATTAAGAGAAATTATCCAACGACATTTGACTAATTCACAGCCAGATTCTAATGAAACCGAAGCACAACTGAAAGTTAATACAATTAAGGCGGATTTTCATGCCCGCGTTAGAACGGAAGCATCACATGTAGCGTATTCATCGTAAATTATTTTCGTTTTCATACATCCGTGCGTGTATTGCGCCAAATTACTACTCGCTAACTAATGCGCATGCGTAAAATAGAAAGTTTGCGACTTTAGTTTGTGATAATGGATTCCCGAAGGACAGCTATCGTTTTAGCTGGAATATATTATATTTCAAAACGCCGCCGTCAGAAGTATGTTAGGAAAATGTGGTGGGTTCACCCCATTTTCCAGCTTCGACGAGAATACGGAATATACAGGAACCTTTTCTTTGAATTAAAATCCGATCCGGATAAATTTTATAAAACAAATAAAAATATTTATAAATCATACTAAAGCATGTTTCAAATTACATTGCTTTTATTTTATATAGGGATTGATAATTTGTACATACCAGTTATTGTATGAACTATCTATTGTTCCCGGTAATACAACTAATTAATTACACAAATATAAAAGTACTAACCATCGATACCAATATTTTCAGCAATTTGATGGCATGTTTTTGTCCTTAATACTGAATCCTTGTATTTCGGATACTTAAGGTTGTCCAAATTTTGTTTTTTCTTACTTGTTCTACGAGCAGTTCTTCAAACGTTGTTCTTACCTCCGCCATGTTAGTCAGTGAATACAATAGTGTACGCGCGCTACTTCCGTCAGAATTGAACAAATTTCTACTCTGACGCGAGTGTAGCGCGCCATCTCCGATGCGTGATTTCATTGGCTGTTTAGCTCAGTCGCTCGCAACTCACGGAGGTAAAGGACACATGAAAATCCGCCTTAATTCAAGAAATATACTCAATCTTAGAATAATAAAAAAAATTTAAAGTAAAAATTAATCACAGCTTTATTAAGATAAACTTGAATGGATAACATAATTAATAGAAAATTGGTAATTTTACAATGGAATGCACAAAGTATATACGGGAAACTTTATCATTTAAAATCATTAATCAACATATATACCCCAGATATAGTTTTGTTACAGGAAACATGGTGTAAACCTAATATTCCACTAGGAACTAAGGGTTTTACTTGTATTAACCAGTTCAGACATGATTCACATGGAGGAATTGCTACATGTATAAAATCAAATCTACAATTTAAAACTTTTAAGGTTCAGTTAGCTGATCATCATGAGCATATCCAATACATTGGAATTCAAATTTATAATATAAAGTTAATAAACATTTATATTCCACCCAAAACAAAAGTTAACAACTTATTTTGGAAATCTTTATTACAAAACCAACAAGAATTTGATTACATTTGTGGCGATCTAAATGTATCGCATACCATATGGGGATCAAATAGAACAGACTCAGAAGGACGCAGATTTCTTAAGATTCTTACAGAATCTCTATGCACTTTTATAAATAACGGGGCTCCAATTAGAGTCCAGAATAACTCATTCAGTGTTCCAGACCTAACTCTAACCAAAAGAGATCATTACGTCGAAACAGAATGGTCTACATACTTTCATACGTGTAACAGTGATCATTATCCTATTATGTTCAAAACCCACATAATAAAACAGATACCGGACAATTCTCATAATTGCAAGGCACCGTTTGAATGTAAACTTTAGCATGTGACAAAGGAAATTAATTGGGCAGCATTTAGTAGTATAATTCAAGAAAACATTGAAAATTTAACCAGAGAACAAGACTTGTTTAAATTAATTAAAATAGCTGCCTCCAGATTATCAGAGAGACAAAAACAGGAGCGGACCAAAACTAAAAATTCCAAACAGAATACATACAACAAACCAATATGGTGGAACGTAGAATGTCAAAAAAGTGTCAACAAATGTATACTCGCCTTCAAACAATTCATAACTGTAAAATCTCCTGATAATTTTATCAACTATCAACAAAAGAAAGCCCTAACTAAAACCACAATCAATCATACAAAAAGACAATACTGGCAAAATTTCTGTAATTCCTTATCAGATCACACATCAACATATAGAATATGGAACTTTTGGAAGAAATTTAGAAATTATCATACTAACAATGCAAACCCGATTACAATTAATGACTTCACTTGGATTGAAACCTTCCATTGCAAACTAACACCATGTTCAGTCAACAACGACAGAATGCTACTAAGCACTTATTTATTTAACAACCCAAATCCTCAATTAGACAAAGACTTTACAATAAAAGAACTGGAAATAGTTCTCAACAATATACATAAAAACCCATCTCCAGGTATTGACGGCATTGGATTTAAACATTATAGAAATCTTCCACCAGAAGATCTCCAGATCTTGTTAAAGTACTATAATAATATTTGGAACTCTGGTATTATATAGCATCAACATGGAAGAAAATCTTAGTGACTTCATTACCAAAAATTAAACAACAGAATGATACTTCAAACAACTTTTGTCCCATAGCGCTACTAAATTGCTCTATGAAAATATTTGAAAACCTTTTACTAAATCGTCTCATGTGGTTTATAGAACATTTTCAAATTCTTCCTCCTAACACAACCGGCTTCAGGAAAAATTCTTCAACTCAAGACGCTTTGTCTTTACTGTTAACAGATGTTTACAAATCTTTTTATTTAAGGCGTTCATTACTAGCAATATCCCTTGACATTAAAGGCGCATATGATAATGTTATATTAGATATTCTCATCAAAAAAATGTATGAACTAAAAATATCAGGAAAAATGATAAGAATTATACACAACTCCTTAATTAATAGGAAACTGTACATTAAATGGAATAATTCATATTCCCTTCCTAGGGAAACTTCACTGGGTTTATTGCAAGGAAGTAAATTAAGTCCTATTCTTTTTAACATATACATTTCGGATTTAATGAAATTAGATTTACATCCATGCCAATTGATAGGCTTTGCAGATGATGTCTTGATAAGCATGTAAACCAACAATATCGAAAGCAGTCTTCCTATATTAGAAAGGAATTTAGACAAAATAAACAATTGGATGAATCAGAACGGATTAGAACTTAATGAAAGAAAAACTAAATTCATCATCTTTAATAGAAAGAGAAATAACATAAATATTTACAATATAACAATGTTTACAATATAACATAAATATGAAAAACAACAAGATCAATCCTGTGAGTGAAATGAAATATTTAGGAATGTATCTTGACAGAAAATTAACATGTAGAAAACACATTCAATACTTAACGTCTAAATTTATAAAATATCAGAATCTACTCAGTTGCCTTGCATCAACAAAATGGAGCATTAATCCTATATCACTTGTTACAATACTTAAACAAGGTTTTATATCGAAGGTATTTTACGGCATCATATTTATGTATTACATCCAGTCACATATCTACAAACTGGAAAAAATGTTTTATTCGCTAGCAAGATTAATTTTTTCACAACCGGCATTCTGCCCAAAAAGAGGTTTACTATCAGAAATTGGTTGTAATCCAAGTCACATAATTATTTTGAAATATGCCCACAAATACATTTTAAATGTTCTTGGAAAATCCAATTCTCCAATCTCAAATAAACTGCAACAAATAGACTTAATACTGCAGAAAAGAAATATTCCTTATTCAAAAAAACAGCCCATGGTTCATTCAAGCATATCTGAACTTAAAAAAAAATATCAATTCACATATTCAGAAAGTTCCCATGTTAAGCTGTTATGTCTGGAATTATAAAGTAAATACTACGAAGATTAACCCAGTAATACCGAATACGTATAAAAAAATTATCACGAAGATCTCAAACAATCAATTTACCAGAATATTTGGAAAGACATCATTCAAACCTTTGACGAAGATTCTATATTTATATATACTGATGCTTCAAAATTCCCAAATTCAAAAGTCGGAGCAGCAATATTTATTCCCAAAAAATCTAAAACTATTAAATACAGACTACCACAATACACATCTATATTTGAAGGAGAAGCTTTTGCGATACCTCAAGCTCTACTATACATAAAAAGAAATAAAATACTAAAGACAGTAATATATTCTGACTCTTTAATTGTACTAATGTCTCTCAACTCAACACACTGGAATAAAAAGTCTACCTGGATCATATTAAATATCAAATACCTTTATGCAATTATATCAAAAAATAAATATCGAATATCATTTGTATTCAGTAAAGCACATGTAAACTTAGATCCAAATTCAACAATCATTGAACTAGCAGCTACAAGTGCATGTCAAAAAGGCCAAAATATAAATATCAAACTAGCACCACAAAATTTCAAACATATTGTCAACTTATACTGTGCTTGTGCCTAGTATGCAGGGATGTAAAATATAAATAACACAGTATCGGTTGCTTCTACCTACTATCTGAAGCAGGTAGGAATATCTTAAACTCCTTCTATCTCCACCAACCTACAGCGTAGGATTTTTATAGAAAGACATGCGAAAGGTGATTCAATTAAAACTGAAACTGTTTACCTTTAGAGTACTCATTTATTCAGTTATCTATTATAGTAGAGTTTTAATAGGATGTTGTGATGTGTAATATTAAGTAAAATTGTTAACTCACATTTCATAGAACTGTTTAGTGAATTGGTCAACGTTAGAATATCAGAGTTGGATTATTACATACCTCGATGAACGGGGTTCGAACTTCAGGCTTCGAAGTTCGTCTTCTGACTTCCTCACAGTGGATGGATGTCCACTGGAACGTAGTTAACAGCTGATTCCCAATAGTGGCTCTATCGAGAATAATACTTGGAGACTAGCGCTTCTACGGATCTCCAGAACTAACCATGGAGACTGATCCTAGAATGTCTCTCCGGTGACTGATCCTTCCAGACTGATCACCAACAACTGATCCCAATTCAGCCAAACATTAGCTTTTTTATCATCGTGTCCACGATGACGAATTTGTTATTTCTTGATTACAAATTCTGAAGTTTTCCATCTCTGAGCCGAAATTGTGCTGAAACACAATTTCTGCATTTTCTTTCATTGACCAAATTCTCTAGACAGCTTATGTCTGCGAAATTCACACTTTTACCTAATTTTGATATTGTGTCTATGTTTACATAAATTTCTACAACGTTTTACATTTATTTGTTTCGTATTTGTTTTTGTTATTCTTATGACACTGCAGACTCGTGTCTATTCCTTGAAGAAAACAACAAGCATCAGCAATGTGTAATACGATGATATAACATGTCTGCAACCTAATTACAACAATTTAAAATAATAAACAAACATTTTACTATTTCCTTCTGAAACCAATTAATGAGATTGAATAAATTTAAATCTTAAAATCTTCCATAATTTCGGCGTACCGTGACAATATAATATCAGAGTATGAAAAAGCAGAAATCAAACAATGGAGATCTAAGAACTCTTCACTATCTGAAAAACTTTATTGGGAAACTTATGGAAATAAAACGACAAGCTTCTCTAAAAATTTATCTTCCTGGAATAGACGAGAAGTGATAATATTTTATCGCATATTATTTAACACTGCACTAACTCCGTCCAAGTTATTTCAAATAAAAAGAAAGGACACTTACCATTGTTGGTGCGATAAAGAGTATCGGCACTCTGAATCACTTAATATTTGAATGCGAACTATTTAAATCACATCGAAATAATGTACTTCAACAACTGAATTCCTTTTTGGGATATGGGCCTCTCTCGTACGAATGTATTTTGGCATCTAATAACTGGAAAGGAATAAAAGCAATTATACAATATATAGCTTTCACCCTAATCCAAAGCAGAAATACAGGCTATAGCTCAGATGTACCAAATAGTGTATCATGCTCTCACTGCAACAGACATTTTTTCAGCCAGAGAGGTTTAGCTATTCACAAAGGCAGATGCCATCATAAACTTTCGAATAACACACTATCATCCAGTAAAATAGTTCTTGATGGCACAGATTTCAATTCTGAAGACTCTATATCTCACTTTTGTGTTGTACTCGCTCATCTTAAAGCCAACATTCCAGTTCTTCGCCGAGTTCCTCGAGGAGCTAGATTGGCCGTAGCAGAATCTCTTCAAGACGTCATACAAAAGGTAATGAGAATTAACAATCTTGAGTCTTGGACAGAGCTTCTCCTATACCTATATGCAGTACTCTGTATTCCACCACATTCCGAAAAAGTCACCAATCTCACATCGTGGGTAAAGCACAGAGTCAGGACTTGGTCAGAATCGCATAGGGATGCTCTATCAGCACCCTTTATGCATACATACAAACCTCGTCAATCATCAACATCCAACTCATTTAATATCAAGACCATCGAACAGAAATTGGCAGAGGGATGCATACGAGGAGCAATGAGATTATTATCTTCCGAAGAAATTTTAACTACTCCGGATAAATTAGTGCTGGAATCCCTTAGAGAAAAACATCCTGCTCACTCTCATTCATTGATCTTTCCTAAGCCTCCCGAGACATTCTTTACTCTTACTAAAGTATCAGCATTAGAATTTACCAAAGCTCTTAAAAAGATCTTATTATGATTCAAGATTCCGAGACGAAAGATCGCTTAATCAACTCAATCTGCGAATTATTAAATCTGGTAATTTCAGGAAAATTACCAGCCGTAATAAATCCGATTTTTTCGGTGCTTCACTCATTGCGCTCAAGAAGAAAAGTGGTGGCATTCGACCAGTAGCAGTGGGGAATGTGTGGAGGCGACTCACAGCTGAAATTATATGCTCCAGAATGAGAGAATCATTAATTGATATATTATCCCCACACCAGCTAGAAGTCTGCGTGCCTTACGGAGCTGAAATTGCAGTCCATGCTGCACGAATGTATCATTCCTCTCAACATCCTCAACCTAAAGCTCTACTTAAAATAGATTTCAAAAACGCTTTCAACGAAATTAACCGAGATGCTATCTTCAGTTAAAAGCCACTTCCCTTCTTTCATTCCATATATATACCAGAACTATTCACCTTTTTATAGGAGATAATATTATCTTTTCACAACGTGGAGTTCAACAGGGAGATCCACTAGGTCCTGCTCTATTTGCATTAACTCTTCACCCTATAATTAGAGATATTAACACTGAGCTCAACATTTGGTATTTAGATGATGGCACTATAGCTGGAGAAACTGAGTCAGTATTACATACTTTAGATCATATACGCACACAAGCAACATCGATCGGATTGTCTCTCAATTACTCGAAATGCGAAATCGGCTTTCTAGGAGTAACAAATCCTAAAACTCAAAATCTATATGATAGATTCAACAAGGCGGCGCCTGGAATTAAATTATTAACATCTTCTAACGCCGAACTGCTAGGAGCGGTTCTTACACCAGACACAAGGAGCAAGATATTACTGGAAAAGATTTCATCTTTAGATCATCTACTTTCACGCCTTTCCAAACTCTGCACATTCAGCATTTTATCTCCTCAGAGCATCTTTCTCGATCCCAAGATTGTTGTATTTTCTACGTTGCTCCTCCTCCTGGAGGGACGATAATCTACTTGAGAAATTCGACTATGCTCTTAAAACAGGATTGGAGAATATTCTTAATTGTACCCTCAGTGATGAAGCATGGCTACAAGCATCACTACCAGTCAGAAATGGAGGTCTTGGAATACGTCGCGCCACAAATTTAGCTATCCCGTCTTTTCTGGCCTCTTTCTATAGTTCAAGACAATTGATTGGAACCCTCCTTCAGAGAGAAGATGAAGTCACTAACCCGGATGTGCAGGACTGCATAGCCAGATGGTCAAATTTAGTTGGGTCAGACCCCCCGGCTCCCGAAAGTCGAAATAATCAGTCGTTCTGGGACGAGCCTATCGTGAATTACCGTTTGGATTCATTATTGCAGACTTCTAATAATATCGAAGATAAGGCCAGATTACTTGCTGTCATGTCCTCTGAAAACGGAGCATGGCTTCAGGCTCTACCTTCACCTTCTCTCGGCCTACACCTAGACAACCAAAGCTTCCGAGTGTCCGTCGCCCTTCGACTAGGAGCAAATATATGCGAACAACACCACTGCCCAAGCTGCAACGCTCTCGTAGATAAAAGAGGTTTACACGGTCTGTCATGCAAAAGCAGTGCCGGCAGACATTCACGCCATTCGAATGTGAATTACATTATTTTGAGAGCCTCAACATCCGCAGGGGTGCCAGCAGTGAGAGAACCATTCAGACGAATGGTATGACCTTAGTGCCCTGGAAGCAAGGAAAGTCGTTGATTTGGGATTTCACTTGCTCAGACATTATGCACCCTCCAATCTACAATTTTCATCGACCAAGGCAGGACTTATCGCTGCACGAAGAGCAAAAGAAAAAAGAAATAAATACGTTAATCTCCTAGATAAGTATTGGTTTATTGCAATAGCAATTGAATCTAGTGGATCCTGGGATCAAGAGGGCGCAAAATTTATTAACGAAATTGGCAAGCGTATATCCATTAAATCAGGAGACACTCGAGCTAAATTTTCTAATTCAACACATTAGCATGGCCATTCAACGAGGGAACGTAGCCGCTATTATGGGCACGTTACCCACTAGTAAAGAACTAGAAGACATTTTTCTTTTCTAATTTTTAACGTCGCATTGAGTACACTAAGAGCATTGGAATTTGGAAATAAAGTTAGAGAGATCTAGAATACATTTGAACTCCAAATCTTTTGGGAGTTAATTGTTACATTACTAACATTATTGAACAATTCTAACCTACATATATTATTTAAAAATTGTAACGTATATTAACCATGTTAACAAATGTTGAATATATATATATATATAAAGCTTTTCTTTTAATTATTGCATGTTCAGAATTAGGTATTCAATTGGGTTTCATTTCATCCCCACTATTATCGATAACTTCACACACTTATAACGTGGATACCATCAGATCTAGTATTTTATTATTTAAGAAGTAATTACCACATAAGAGATCGGAGGATGATAGCTTAGATTATTAGACAAAACTAGAGCAGTGTTGGGTAAGTTACTTGTAATAATGTAACGCGTTACTTGCCCCAAAAAAGTAACTTTTACTTTACTTCGAAAGTAACGCGTTACTTTTAGGTCCCAAACTTTAAAAATCTGAAAAAAATATGACTTCAATTTTCCGTACTACTATTACTACCGCTATTATTATTATTATTATTATTATTATTATTATTATTATTATTATTATTATTATTATTATTATTATTATTATTATTATTATTATACGTTTTGAATCGCTTATGTAAATGCAAGGACAAATTTTTACTTGATATATGAACATTTTCGTATAATGTAACATTGATAAAATCCCATACCGGTACTGCGTTACTCGTAGGGATGGACACGAGCGAGTTTTCTTTGAAACTCGATACGACTTGAAACAGACATCTTTGAGCTCGACCCGAGAACTCTACTCGAATTGGGGTCGAGTTTCGAGTCGAGTCGAGCCAAATCCGGTGTGTAGTACATTCTTCAAGTACATTACATAGACAGTATAATTATTATCAATGACACTACTACAACTTTTATTATTATTATTATTATTATTATTATTATTATTATTATTATTATTATTATTATTATTATTATTATTATTATTACAATACTGTATATAAAAATGAAAGACAGGCGGTTAGTATTTGAATACTAAAAAGTAGTTGATTGCCAACCTCGGTAGTCGTGAAGTCTAGGAGTCAAGGACATTGTTCACGAGCTTCTGAATTTGGGTTGAGGGTCTACGTTGAGTATTCGGGCTCGAGCCAAACACTGTTAAAAGTTATAGGGCACTGGCCAAATATCTTCAAAACTGCTTGGCCCGGGTTTAGAATTGTCAACGACTCGAGCAGCTCGGCTTACAGCTCATTCACGTTCGACCCGAACCGGGAAGTGAGCCGAGCCAACAGCTCACCCAACCGACTCGGCTAGAGCAAGAGCCCTCGGATCAGTTGAGCCGAACCGAGCAGATGCCTCATCCCTACCAAGCCAGCTCGAGCCGATGGTTCACAACAAGTGAGCCGGCTCGAGCCATCTTCTCACTTGAGCCGAGCCAAGCTGAGCTTCTTATAAAAAATCTCTTGTGGTCTCGATATCGAGACGAGACGAGATGCGAGCAGTGTCCCATCTCGTGAGCAACATTAAAAGTATTCCATATTACTGTTTAGCTTACATTTCTCATGGCTTTCGTTTTCCAGTGTAATCAGGCCATGATATCAAGACGGGTTAAAATGAACGAGCCATTTGTCAAACTCGACTGGACTCGAAACTCGACGCGAAAAACTGTATCGGCTCGGAACTAGACTCGAGGATATTACCTTTGACTTGTCTCGAAACTCGACTTGAATTCGAGTCGAGTCGAGTTTTTGCTTGACTCATGCTCATCCCTATGCGTTACAAAAAATGTTTGCTTATTATTATTCTGCTAAACTAATTATATAATAATAACGATGTTGATATGTAAAATTAAAAATACAGAATATAGAGAAACATTACACCACAACTAATAAAATGAGAACACATGAACTGGAAGTGAACCAAAACTTGCCAGTAACTCTAAAATCGATACATGCTTTTTAAAGCTAGTTTCAAACTCTATAAACAACGGGACTCTAGGATAAGCAAACTGATCTGAAAGAACTCCAATATTACATACTATTAGCAAACTATCTTCTAGTAATAAAGTAGGCCTGCTCATCAGAACACAGTTTATTCATATTAACCCCTTACTGTAAATCGTTAATTATGGCACCCTAGTTGTTGATAAATATTTTCCTCCGGGGCACTTCAGACACTTTGCCTTTAAATTCTGTCCACCATCATCCTCAGCTCTTAAGAAAAAAGTATTCTTTCAAATGTTCGAACGGTAAAATATTTTCGTTCTCTATCTTTATAAAAGCAACACCAATCAAAGTAAAATAGACTACCGGTATCATTGCACTCCTAGTTCACTCACTGAATGCATTGATTTGGAGTTGTCAAAATCTACGACAAAATCTTCCAGGTGCTTGCAATCAGTACACGTGATTTCCCTAAGTCTGTCCTCATCTTCCAAAAACAACAAGTGGCACTACGAACTTATCTGTTTCTCTGCGTGTCGGTGACTGTCGGTCACTGACATACGTAGTTCATGCTCGATTGTTTCATTCCGAGAAATTCACTTGCAGGAAAGAAATATTTGTTTCCGAATATATATGAAAAAATGAACTTTAACCGTCCAGAGCTCCAAAACTATGGGACCTATCGCAGTCGGGTCAGAACCTCACTTAGGAACTAGTATGTGCTCTATCGAAATATCCATGTTTCAAAGTCTTGCGATACTTCCGCAACAATTTTTATAGGTAGTTGGTGAGTACTTAAAATTATATGCCCATAGACAAACTTCCTCTATAAAAATTGCTGTGTGAGTACCACAAGATTCTGGAACATGGACTTTTGGATAGGCCACATATTAGTTCCTAAGTGAAGTCTTGACCCGACTACGGTAGGTCCCATAGTTCTGGAGCTATTTATCTTTAAAGTTCATTTTTCCATGTTTTCGGCAGCCTATAACTCCGAAAGGAAGCATTTGTGCACCCAAATTGGTCTATACTTTTTGTCTTAACTTGGTGTCAGGAATCACCTCCCAAACGTTGTCGGTATTGTTTTGAAACACTCTATATAAGCAAAAGAAATGAACACCTTACATACTAACAACCGTTCATGTATTGTTAAAAAAAACTACTTCAGATTATTTAGCCTTTCAAGTTATGAGTTATAAAATCACGCACCCTGATTATTCAAACTCCATTTGGAAATAATTATTATATAAATATAAAGCTAGAAATAGGGAAATATCAACCAACTTTATACTACAGTAAGGAACGCTGCGTCATTTGTGTTAGGCTAGTTTTAGACGGAAGCATTTATTGTAGCATTTCTCGTAGCAAAAATCGTATCATCGATATCCTACCGTGTAACGTAGCAAATGCTATAGCATTTCCCATGCCATGGCATATCCTATGGCATTTCTTGTCGATTGAACCTGCTCTATTTCGTAGCATTTTCCCCAGCATTTCTGGTCCGATTGCAGTGCCGTGGCGTGTTAAAAAGAAGAGAAAGATTTTGTGTCAAATATCCATGCTCTTTGTTTTATGTGGGAAATTGAATTGTAATAAAGAAAAATGAGTTGGAGTAGGGATGCTCTTTTTCCACATACTTCTTTGTGATTTTCGTTTTTTAATATGACCGGCGAGAACTGTTGTTACAATTACTATAGCTTTAGCTACCTCACGCTTAATTTCGGAACCATAATTGCGCTCTTCTCCAGTGATTTGTTTGCTACGTCACCACAGATGCTTATCAAAATGCTACCGTTATAAGCACTATATACTTTTGATTCCATAAAATATTATATGAATTTTTTGGCAGCACATCTGCTACGAGAAATGCTGCGATAAATGCTTCCGTCTAAAACTAGCCTAACACACACATAAAATACTCTAGTTGTTGTGACTTTTCTTGTACCATGATATAACGCTACCGATGCTAAGAGATGGCGTTAGTATCAACGTCTTTCAGATTAAAGGAAAATACAAGGAATGACAACCTACTCTGCAATCGGGAATGGATTAGCCAATGAAGAATGCTGAAACAGAGACGATCAGCGAACCAGCATGTTCGATATTAATTTAAGATACCCTGAATATCAGGCACGTAGCCAAGGAAGGGGGGGTCCGGACCCCACCCTTCGAGATCAGAAATGAAAAAAATAAGGAAGGATAAAACAAAATGAAATGACAAAAAGAAGGATCAGCGTTAAAAACTAAAAAGAAAACTACAGGAAGCTTTTGCTTACTCTTTCTTATGAGGAGATTTGTATTACTTGCAATATGGTGGCGAGGTAAGCGAGGTATTCTGGAAAAGTCAGGGAATTTGAAATTTCAAGAAAAGTTATGGAATTCTCAGAATTCCTGCCACTAGTCAGGGAGATTTCAAGCTTTCGAAAGCATAAGTGCCGTTGTGTAACAGCTTGGACAATTTTAATCATAACTTTTCGTTATCGCATCCTTGCAGTATCAAACATGTTATTTCAAGGACAATTTTCTGTTGCTCCTTTAACCTGTCATTTGGAACCGACAGTAGTTGACGGAATAATAAAAACAAAAACAAAAATATGTTGAAGGAAAGTTCTGTTAGCATTTGATTCAACAGAGAAAGGAACGCATACCGGTATATTGTAAAACTAGTTGAATATACACATGCTTCGCACAGGGGCTGTATTTGGAAGTCAACGCCTGTGGGAGTATCACCATTGATCTCAACGACCACGAAAACTATGGATTTGATACTAATATCGGTCATTTTGGGCTATTTTTTACATGTCTCGGTATCCATCCCCCGCTGACTCCCGGCCCGCATGCTTGCAAGTCATCGCTAATGGAAGTGTCACCATTGATTTCAGCGACCAAGAAAACTATGGACTTGACACTGATATCGGTCATTTTGTATTACTTTTATATGTCTTGGTATCTCACCCCCCTTCCGGTGACCCCCGGCCCGTAGCCGAATAGCGTGAATTTGGAAGTTAATGCGAGTGGAGTTTCACCAATGATTTAGGGGACCGCGAAAATATGAATTCGACACCAATAGCTCAAGTGGTGGAGTGTTGGCTTTGCATTCGGGAGGCCGTCTGTTCGAATCTCGCTGCCTACCATCCTGACTGAGTTTTTCCAGGGTTTCCCTCAGTCCTATCAGGCAAATGCCGGAATGACACCAACTAAACAGGCCCTGGCCGATACCTTCCCAAATCCTTTCCATTGTTAATGTTGTCGGATATCCAATGTAAAATGGCCTCTGAGCTGTATCTGGTGATTGTTAAATAAATAAATATCGGTCATTTTCTACTACTTTTACATGTCCCGGTAAACGCCCCCCTGAGACCCCCTGGTTCGAATTTCGACAAAAACGCTTTGTCTTGATCTGAGCCTGGGCCAAGGTACCCCTGACCAAAATTTGGTAACTCTCGGTCCACTCGTCTGGTCCCCAGGCCGCACACACACAGACAAACAGACAAACACACAAACAAACTCTTTATTTTATTTATATTAGAAGATAGTTTACAAGACAGTATTCAGTATGTACTTTTTATAATAATTGAGGTCATAACGAAAGGAAAATTGTTATATTTGAATAAACAGGAGAAGGACGTAAATATTGCAAAATCTTTTTCAATACTTTTTTTATTATTATTATTTTGCTCGAAATTTCTTCATAATTTGTTATTAAAATACTTGCCAACATATCCTCATTTTATTGTCCTAACAAACCAATATATGTTGATAGTAAAGTAGTTTAGATTGATCGAGCTCCTGGGCCTTCAGAATTTCATGTCACTCCCCCCCCCCCCCCCGTTACGAAATCCTGGCTGAACAAACCAATATATGTTCCAGTAAAATAGTTTAGAGTGATCGAGCCCCTTTTGTGATGACCACAGTATTTCATGTCACGGACCCCCCCTCACGAAATCCTGGCTACGTGCCTGCTGAATATGACTTATGGAATATGTCCATTTATGCTGCTTTTGCCAGCTGTAACTTCATCTGGTGACAATAGATGTAACTACTTGATAAAAACTCGTAAAGCAACTGCTTATGTTTCAAAGCAATCTAAAATGTTGCCACATAGTAAATTTTCAGTTCTCTGTATCGGCTGAAGGAGACGACGGAGGGCATTTCATCATATAGCATTTTCGTTTTATTTTCAGCTGTAGAATAGTGTGTGTGGTCCGTGGGCGCCATTTTTAGAACACCTGATATATATATATATATATATATAAGAGAGAGAGAGAGAGAGAGAGAGAGAATTTATCCACATTCTCCTTTCTCGTGAAAGATAACAGTTTTCAAGCATAAATATTTCAGATTAAAGCTTTGAAACTAGAGGTACATGAGCTTCTGTTCTTATTCGCGATCCCATTCGACTCCACTGGTTGCTCGGAGCCGCATTCCGTTCCACTCTTTACACAATTTTGCGAACTGGAACTTATAACAAAGTGTGAAAAGGCAAATTTTAAGTGCTAAATAGGTTATCACAAACTGAAAAGCAAATTTTGATTTGGTTTGACGCACATCCGTACGGAACGAGATCCATGTTTAAGGGGGATCCATGTTTAATGCCGACTCGAATATTATTTGGCAACTCTGATTGCTTATTGCTGTCTGCTTAGCTGTCTGCCATCTGGTTTTTGTTGTTGTTTGCAAATTTGTAACTGTGTATACTTTATAGCTGCATTTTGTGAAGAGTGCTGTATGTTAAACATCGCAATTTAACAAATAGCGAGAAGCGTTTCAAGAGGAAGATACGATTTCTAAGGTGTACTGTGAATCCATGTATATATATCCGTACCGTACTTCTATTTATAAGTAAAGATTGTCATTTGCAGATTGTAGATAATTTGTCAGGAAACGTAGCAGTGTATACTGACAGTAAGCAGTTCATAATACAAAATTCGTAGTGTTTAACTATTGCAAGTTGTTTCCTATGTTTTTATAACAAAGTATAACATTTATTGCCGAAACTCCTAATTTACACAAGCAATGACATCCATGCGTGTGGAGCAAATTGACAAATTCTGCTTTTGGGAGTCCCATGCTTTTTTTTTTTTTTTAATTGATACTTTTTTGCTAAATATAGCCTAATTTTAATTTGGTTAGGTATTTCTCGGGAATTCTAACTTTACACTACCTTCACGGTTTTTTATAGATCGGTTCTCCCGTTTCCTCTCACTTTTTGTGATTCCACCATTTCATTCATTTCCGAATAGCACCGTCTCCTTTAGCCTAACCGACATAAAAGTGGGACGTAAAACTTGAAGATTTCATTTCATTTTCACTATTTTTATAACGACCTATTCTCAATCTGGACCTTTTTTCTAAGATATTTAGCTCTGTATCCTTACCTGAGACAATGAACGGAAAATACTTTAATTTCTCACTTGTCAATTTAGAGCCATGAAATTAATTCTGTAACAAGAATAATAACGGGTATCCGTTCTTTAGATCGTAGTTGTAAAGCTATCTGTACTGTAAGAAAAGTTTTGCTTATCTTGGCGTGCAGACATTCCGTTTCCCTTGATGAGTTCTGCTGCCGTTACTTACAGTAATCAATAATTTTAATAACATCACACCATCTCAGTCGAAGAAACTTTGCCATTTATTAAACACTTAATGTTAGAAATACCCACTGTTTCTGGTAAAGAGATCGTTATTATTATGAATGAAGCACGCTGTACATATACACGGTTTCTATTGCTGAGCACTGAATAAAATTCTGTTAATCATTAATATGCTGTACATATACCGGTACACGGTTTCTATTGCTGAGCACTGAATTTTACCTGTATTGGCTTCGCTAAATTAAACTTGAACCACTATGGAACATCTATACGATGGTGACAAAATATAATTAGTCACTTCTTAGCCATTTTCTGGTTTTTAGATCCAGTAAGTTAGTTGGTCACATTGAGATTTGTACGCTGGCAAAAGTTGATAATGGTTTAATCAAAAGTTTCCTACTTGGCAGTCTATATATATATATTTCGGTGTTACGGGTGAACTGAAGGTATTTTTAATCTAATTAAAAATCTTTTAATTTGTTTTTCTGCAAAATTGTACTACGTGAATGTATATATATGATGTTTTATTATCCTCGCATAGATATAGCATAATATCTTTTCGTAAGTAAGCTTCCAGGCAATTGATAACAGTTAGCCACAAAATGAAACACTTTTTGTTAAATGTTAACTTAGGATATTTTCAATTTGCATCGATACTGTTTATGGTACAAAATCGATATTCTGAGTATTCATATTAGTTTTAGTTACATCTACGTCATAGTCCGTAAATAAGAAATAACATGGGTATTATTTGCTGTACACGAGAATGTTGTATATCCTTTAAATCTGATTATTTTATTCAGTGGTAGAGCGTTTATCTCTGATGTGTGGGGGTCCTTGGTTCGATCCGAGCTCCCGCCAAGTGAGCTCTGTGTTGGACAAATACTGTGTGCATGGGATTTCTCGAGGTTCTCCCGTTTCCTCCCACTTTGGCAATTCCACCACTTCACTCATTTCTTATCATCACCACCTTCCTTAGCCTCGGCGCATAATCGTGGGACGTAAAACTTAAGACTTTTAAAGCTGATTATTTCATCTTTATCCTTTTTGACTTCCAACCTTTGCTGTACATAAATGTAGGAAGTCTTATTGTACGGCTTTGTTCGTCTGTCTGTCTGTTGACAGTTACCACAGAACAAACAGTCATCAGAGATACCCGAAAAACAGATTTTTGCGTCGTTTCAGCGTCCCCAAAATAGGTTCCATCCCCATTAACGGTCTATTCAAGCCAAAAATGGTAGAAATAAGCCGTTTCCGGTTTCAGCGTTGATCGCCATGGAACAAAAACGGTAATAGATAGCGACAAGCTGTTTTCTGAAATGGATTCAGTTTCTCATGAAAACCTTCCATAACCACCTGTAATACTCTATCTAAACCGGAAGGGCTTGCAATTTAGTAGTACTTCCGGTTTCAGTATTGATTTATATAGTACAAAAATGATAAGAGATATCGGAAAGCGATTTTCTTAAATCGATTCAGCGTGCCAAGAATAGGTTCCATCTCTTACGTTAACCTAGGGTGACCAGACGTGCTGATTTTCGCAGTACAGTACTGTTTTTCAGGAAACTGGCCTGCGTGTTACGAAGACGCCTAGAAAATCGAGAAGTATCCATCTTTTTTAAAAATTTCTGGGTTAACTTATGTGTAATATTTGATGTTTCGTTTTTTATTCACAACATTTTGAATCACGGCAATCTTTTTCTGAATAATGAACTGCTGGTTTTTTTAACACTTCTCAGAAGATTAGGGCAGGAGAACAATCGACAGTCCATTGTTTTTACTGAGAAGGGCTTGTTGAGATATCGGTAATGTAGAAAAGGTTTCTTTTTCAAATTACGACAGTGATGTTAACCAAGTTACAAGTTATGGGTTCCCTAGATGCTAGAAATTCCGTCGTGCCGGTCTAGATTTTCTCTCGTCCCTTAAAATAGTACCACGCAGTGGCGTATTTAGGGGGTGGCTTCCGGGCTTAAGCCCCACCCGAAATCTTACTTAGTATAGTAAAGTAAATGAAATATCTTGCAGAATGTTCACATTTCCGGGGAAAGCACCCCCCCCCCGAAAGTTAGCAAAGCCCCTCCCGAAACAAAATCGTAAATACGCCACTGGTACCACGGTCCGAAAATCGATAAAAAGTAAAGTGTTTAGCCCAACACGAAGTTTCAGTGTACGTTCATAATAATAAACCACTTTGTCATTCATCATAGCATTTGGAGTTTTGTTGAATTCCTTCAATACTTTTGTTCAGTACTTTTCTTATTAACAAAAATGAATAGACTTACGTTAAAATGTTAGCGTTAAATGAAATAAGAATATGCGTATTGCCGACACAGTAAACTATCATATAGTATTATATTTGTGTCCTACTTTTCGCTCGTCAGAATCTGGTCACCCTACGTTAACCCGCTCTTTAAACCGAATATGGTAGAAATTTTTCCGATTCTAACCTTTTATGGAACAGAAACAGTAGCAGATGGCGACAAGCTGCTTTTGCAAGTGATTTAGCGTCTTAAGAAAACATTCCATCTTCTCCTGTGACATTCTAATAAGACCGAAAGTTGTAGAAATTTACTACTTTACAGGTTGAATCTCTCAATATGCCTCTGTTGCAGCTGAAAGTTATAAACTTCTTTTAATATTGAATTCACATGGTTTCACAAATGTGGAACGAAACCCACTTGGTAGTGCTCTCTCATTCACGGATAGAGTTACATTTACGAGTATAAATACGAATTTTATGTTTTATGGCTAGGTTTAAATACAATTTCTCGAAAGGATTAAGGAAAGTATAGAACTTCTATTCAACAATAGTGTTTTTACCTCTTTATTCAATGTACATTTGTAGGAGTAATGGAATAGTATTATTTTTTTTTATTTTTTTTTTACTTTTAAAGAGCTGCTTTAAGATATTTTCTTACTGAAAGAAACACTAACAGTTAAAACGTAATTAAATTTGAATGCATGTACTCAGATGAGAATGCTACAATCCCACAAAAAAAGTGACATTACCAATTTTCCAGCTTTTTTTACTAATTTGGTTTTTAACTTTGGAAACTCATATTAGAAAGAAGTTATTTAAGGGAATTAGATGGCAACACTGAATCCTAAATTTCCCTCAATAACTTACCTTCCAAAGACACCACTGCCACACGTTGCATACCGTTGAGAAGGCCATTCCATCACCTGCCAAATTCGCTATTCGAATAGCTACAGAGCGACTAATAAGCAACATAGGTCAAAAGTAGTTCACAACCTGTAACTCTCAAACCGTTGAGAATAGAACTCATGTTTATATGATTTTTTTTTTTTTTTTTTTTTGCTTAGCATCACCGATACTACTATTTTCCAAAGTGTTGCCCTTCCCCCCTGAAACACCCTGTGTATTTATAGTATTCATCTGTTTGTATTCCTTACTACAGAATAAACTTTCCAATATTTCGGTTACATACACGGGTAAGCTTTGAGGATTAATGAGGTTTAATACATGTTATATATTCAGATCTTTACATGGTTATTGTTTTAGTGTCAGTGGACATTTCAGATTTCATATATGTAATTTAAAATATTACAAAAATTTCGTATTTCTAATTGAGGGGACGAAACACTGTAGAAAAATAGTGTGATGTTCAGTCAACAGATGCATCAGATACCAGACTGACCAGTGATTTTTATCAATTCGGCAAAAGCACAGTTTCACTTTGAAAAGCGTAAGAATTTGTTGTAGTAGAACTGAAAATTTGAGAATGTGATATTGGTTTAGAGAGAGGCATTAATCCCCTTGTATGGCTGACAGTTGGACATATATGTGACAAATTCAGACTCCATGGAACAAACAGTGTGTGATACACACAAAGGAGAGACCTTGAACAATTACAAGTGGTGAGTCCTCAACTGTGTTGCTGCAACAGTTCGTAAACTTTATGATAATGATATATTTTATTAGGAACAAGAGGGTGCCCCCTGTAGTAGTGTGGGCACCGTACAGTTCACGAATTGTTTCAGCACCGCAGTCGAAGACTTATCACTTGTAGCTGTCCGTGGTCGCCCCGATCAGCTTTTGTGTACATCTCACACTGTTTGTTCCATGCAGTTCGAATTGATCACGTATACAATCAATTGTTAGATGCAAAGGGAAATTAGTATTATAGTCACATCTCGATTGTATCTCAATCAAAAACCACATTCTTAGTACCACTTATATAAATTCTTACAGTCTTCAGAATTTAACCATGTTTTCGCCACGTTGATATGAATCACCAGGGGCGCTAGCTCTGGTATCTGGTGCCATCTACTGAGCAAACACCACACTACTTTTCTACTGTATTTAGTCCTCCAGGTGAAAATTGATTTTTGTTTGTTTTTTACGTGTTTTAAACTGTGCATATTTTTCTAGCATATTATATTTGCGATACTTGCTAGCAAATCACTCTGAAGCAACAATTTCTGAGACGGTGGATATTTTGGTGACGTAAAGTTCCCTTCACTAACTTAGTTACCAAGCTTCTGCGGTAAACTTCCGTGTATAGTGTATATTATCTAAGATCCCATAAGTTGTTGAATACTTAAAGACGCATTAAATACCATGAGATTTATTTCCATAACTCCTGTGTATATTAGGTATATTCATACTTCATTATTGCATATGTGTTTAAGAAAAATAGTACAAATTTTTAAGAAAATGGGGCGATGGAATGTTTTGGGTTGCATTTTATTCGAATGTCGATGTGCGTGTCAATTGTACTTTTTCCAGTCGCAATGAATGCATCATGAACTAAGCACTGAATGGGCTGGCATGATTTTGTAACTCCATGTGTTAATGTGTTGTGTATGTTTTCCGATAGATGTCTCTACCAGTCCCCTTCATGTTAGGTGTTCAGCGATATAACAAGAGAGCATATCTCAGGTGAGTACTTTGCCAATATTTGCTTTTCATCAAATTACAAACATATCTGTCGGAATCATGGTTTCGCGTATAAAGGCCTTCGGGTACTAGGAAAAGTTATTTTTGTAAAGTTTTATTTTTATTTTAGTATTGTAGTAAGCAATAACAAGTAGTATATGCTGGAGTGTGGAAGAACATACGTGTTGAAATAATATTAAGTTTGTACCTTTCGTAAGAGAAAATTTTACTTCCCGTATAATTTAAGGTTACCATATTTCTCCAAGCCGGGATATTTTAGTGGGAGGTTAATCTTCTAAATTGAGACACTTTGTAGAAATTAATCTTCTAAATTGGGACACTTTGGTGGGAGGAAAATCTTCTAAATTGGGACATTTTGGTGGGAGGAAAATCTTCTAAATTGAGACACTTTGGTAGGAATTAATCTTCTAAATTGGGACAATTTGGTAGGAATTAATCCTCTAAATTAGGTCACTTTGGTGCAAACTAGTCTTCTAAATTGGAACACTTTGGTGGGAATTAATCTTATAAATTGCGACACTTTGGTAGGAATTGACCTTCTAAATTGGGGCACTTTGATGGAGATTAATCTTTTAAATTGGAACACTTTGGTGGGAGGAAAATCTAAATTGGGACACTTTGGTGGGAATTGTCTTCTAAATTGAGACACTTTGGTAGAAATTAATCTTCTAAATTAAGACACTTTGGTAGGAATTAATCCTCTAAATTAGGACACTTTAGTGCGAACTAGTCTTCTAAATTGCGACGCTTTGGTAGGAATTGACCTTCTAAATTGGGACACTTTGATGGAGATTAATCTTTTAAATTGGAACACTTTGGTGGGAGGAAAATCTAAATTGGGACACTTTGGTAGAAATTAATCTTCTAAATTGGGACACTTTAGTGGGAGGAAAATCTTTTAAATTAGAACACTTTGGTAGGACTTAATCTTCTAAATTAAGACACTTTGGTAGGAATTAATCCTCTAAATTAGGACACTTTGGTGCGAACTAGTCTTCTAAATTGGGACACTTTGATGGAGATTAATCTTTTAAATTAGAACACTTTGGTGGGAGGAAAATCTAAATTGGGACACTTTGGTGGGAATTATCTTCTAATTTGGGACATTTTGGTGAAAGGAAAATCTTTAAACTCGGGCACTTCTGTGAGAGGTAAATCTTCTAAACCGGAACTATTGGTGGGAGTTTTACGTTTACTCATTTCATTGATAGAGAGCACCTAGCCAGTACAAAAGACATTCTTTTTCCACTCCTGTTTGATGTATCAGTAATGATGGTAAGAAAAGTAATACGTATTAATATGAACTCAATGGTCTGATGTGGCACTCTACTAATATTCAAGCGTACTATAGATTAAGATTACATATTCTATTCCAAAAGTAATATTTTAACATACTGCAATAAGGATAGGACATGCAGAAAGAGGTGAGAGCCCTTCCAGCTGGTCCAATGGCTAGCACGTTTGCCTTTGGCGCATGCGATCCTGAGTTCGAATCCTGGTGGGAAAACACAAAAGAATTAATTTCACAATACTCACTTTCATTAATTATGCAACTCCTTTAGACTGAAGAATATAACCATTGGATGTCAAACTAAAAAATTCAAGAGCTGAAAACACTTCCGCGACTAAAAACCGGGACAAAATCTTAACCAGCAGGATACTAGGACAAGATGCTTCAAACTAAGGCGGTTCCGATTATAACGGAACGTGTGGTGACCCTACATATATTAGAGTGTTAGTTTTGCGGCGTTGTGTTTAATAAATGAATCTTTTTTTTGTGTGTGTGTGTGTGTGTGATTATGGCGGAAGAGAGAAAGTAAGTTGCGAAAAAAAAAAAAAACGTGATTTATCGTATGGACAAGGAAGGCATAAGCTCCTAACAACGTCCTTTTACACTGAAAATATATCAAATATACCGCATTTGTTGTCTGCAAATGCACGGTGAACGGTCAAAATAATCGTTCATTTACTTTGAAACTGTATTTTGTAAGGGAAAGAGGGGCGACTTCCACAAACCTGGGTGCAGAGAGTTTGGTGTTACTACTCGAACACTTAAAATGTGATTTCCATGTGTTGAGATTATATAACTATTGTTGAGTTTTCCCCTACTTTCTGGAATGTCTCGTATGATTCCACTACACAGACTATATGACCAAATAAGCTGATGTCCAACTTAGTAGTTTAACTTTTTGTGCGTCTCTCCTCATAAAACACCAAGGTTATTAGGGGCAGGATCTCGAACCACGATCGGAACTTGAATCAGACCATAACAAAAGATCAATTCTCACAGTACAGAATTCCCCACCATACTATCTCGCCTCCAGAAAAGCTTGATTACAGAACCTCGCCAATGGACCCGTCTCTCAGCATAACATATATTTTATTGTGTGTGTTTAAAGTTCTCTCGAACGAAAGATGCAAGCTTAATATATATTTTCGTTTATGCGCAGGAAAGTTTATGAAATAATAAATAAACGATTTATCATATTTGCTTCCTAATCTTTTTTGACTAGCAAAGGTGCTGTAGGGAAAAGTAAAACGATTCACAACGCATAACATATAAATGATGTCACCTTCGGTGTGTTGTCTCTTGTTTCTGCTTTTTTTTTTTTTTTTTTTACTTTTTTATTACTACTAAGAAAAAGTTAATCGAAAGTGAAGGAAAATCAATAATTCTCAAGTGAAAATTTTCGTTAATAGTAGTTCGAACAATCTGCCATGATTCCGAGAGAGAAATCATCTTTTGCGCAGAATATGTTGAATATAGACCATATAGCAATCACTAATCCTTCCCGTTGCTTCTGATACTAAGTAATAATACTATTTGCAGAAAAAGACTTCTTCACTTGCTGTGAATATTCTCAACTTTTAAAAACGTTCTGAGATTTCAGAGTAGTCAATAGAGAGAGACCTGTAAAACTGTTTAATATACCAATTTTTTTCTTGGAAATTCAGATCTAAACCAATAAAATAATTCCCGAGAAGAGTTCATAAGTTTTCCGTTGCTTTTCAGCAACAATGGATGTGGGATAATTGTTCCTTGATTCACTAACCATCAGCAAACGATCTTTAATATCTGTTTGACGGTTTTACTGTTAATCAGTAGTTGGTTTAGTTTCTGTCAAACTAATATAGTTTGTCTCAAAAAGGGGAAAGATAGATGAATAGTTAGACATGCCTGTATTTACCTATTTCAAACTAAAATAGTTTGAACACTACCTAAAGGTCATTCCATATCAATTCAACACAGTGACTTAGCCTCACTATCTCATATTTTAATGAAATTTGGTACATTGATGCCCTAAATCCCCAAATTAGCATGTTCAATGAATTTTGAAATTGGAATTGCAGCAGTCCTAATTGAGCTAGAGAGCTGGTTGAGGTGTCATTTTACAGCGTTTTTCATACCCTTTCCTATGGTATATAACATCAATAGGCTAATACAAAATTTGTTTTTTCAAAATGAAAATCAAAATTTTTCGAAAAGTACATATTTTAAACTTTTGAATTTAATTCCATGAATAGATAGTATTGTTGTAAAGCACCTGACAAAATATGAATTTTGGGATGGTAATGGGTTCGTTCTTAAAATAATTCAAAACCAACATTTGACTAATAGTTGAGTCTATAGTAAAACTTTTCAATGAGTAGTAGTATCATTTGAAGTTTGTAAAAGCCACATTTGTTCGGCATACATCACTTTCAAGGAGAGCATAACGTCTTCCATCGGGAGTTACAGGATTCACTTTTGTCAGAACGTCCACTACTAACATCCACAGAACATCAGCATTTCTTGGATATAAGAATGATGAAGATGGCCCAAGCGGATGAAGTTATTTTTACTTCATCAAGTTCTCCATTTTTCTGTAAAACACAGCCAAGCCACAAGTTTCCTTCATAGTGAGCGGTGACATAGCCTGATATGTTTTCTAATTGAAGTTTATTTTGGAGATTTTGACACTTCCTTTTCCCAACCCTGTAAACCATCTGAAAATTTTAATACAGTTTGCCCTCATATTGAATTTGAACCCCCTCAAAAGCTGTGGATCCCCCGAAATAAATTCCTGTGTACATCCCTGATAATCAGTGTGCTAAAATGGCGTTTATACAAACAATGAATGCTGGAATTTTAGAATTAAAATTTAGTATGAGATATAATTCAAGAAGATTAAAAAAAGTCCAATTGGTAATGTACAGATGTAGTCGATGAAGTTTGCCTACTTTTTATCAATATATTTAAACGAAGTTACAAACATTGATAACTATGAAACAGACACTCAAGCTAGCAGATAGAATTTGTTTCGCTAGCAAAGGCGGCTTCAGAATTTTAATTTTGAGTAAGTTTGTTTATTTTATTTTATTTTTTTAAAGTGTAAAAATGTATAGGATTTGTTCCTTGGCAGTAAATATGTATTTATTATCTTTTAGACTATATTTTTCAAAATTTTTAGGTAGACCCCGGCCTACCCTCCAAAGCTGTTTTAGTTCGTTTGGTTTGTGTAGGCTTAACGTCCTTACGTAACAGCGAGGTTATGAAGGATTGGACATATTACTTAAAGTGGCATCTCATCCACCACTCGGTTTCCAGCTGAGAGAAATTTCGTGGCTCATCGGGACCCCTTAGTTACAAAGCGAAAATTAGATTCAACTAACACAGATGATTCGGGATATGTGAAAACGTCACTATGAAATTCATACGATTTGTGGCATCTTTTTTGTTTACACCATTTTTTTTTTTAAAACTGGTTTAAACCAGCCAACCTTGCTTTTGTACCAGTGCTAGATGTAAACTTTTTACAAACCACGTTTATTTTCAGTACCATTTTTGTGAAACTTGTGTTAGTATTATTTTATTGACTTCTGTAGAACTGAAGTTCAAAAGTGTGAGTACCATAACTTAGCTTTAAGTTAAAGTTTTTAGAGTATGAGCTAATAAGTATTGTCAGCAGATACAAGTCTATATGATATGTTTTAGAGCCATTACTCTACTCTCCATTTTTATTCCCACAAATAAAACAAAAAACATTGCATACTTGTATTTTTCAGCTACATACAGGGTATTAATGAAAACTCTACCTAGGTAGTGTTAGTTTTGAATTTTGTTAACAATGAACCCATTATTATCTCAGATTCATATTTTGCCAGGTGCTTTACAACAGTACATCATTTCAAAATTTTAAAATATGTACTTTTTGAAAAAAAAAAGAATTGAAGTAAAATTTTGATTTTGATTTTGAAAAAATAATTCTGTATTAGCATATATGATGTTGTACATCACAGGAAGGGGCATGAAAAATGCTGCAAAAGGACACCTCAGCAAGCTCTCTAACTCAATTAGGAGAGCCGCAATTCCAATTTCAAAATACAATGAACATACTATTTTGGGCAATTTTTTGAAACTTTACATAGCCTTATCTACAATACCGGTTGACATATAAACATGAAATTTTGTATTTTTCTTAGTCTGTATGAATGGTACCCCTGTGCAAACTTTCATCACAATCTGAGATGGTAAAGTAAATTTTGTCTTCAAATTGTGTTGATTTGACCTGGAGCGGCTCCTAAAATAATGGGAAAAAATAATAAAAAGGGAACGCATTTGCACTGGAATCGAACAGAAGTTTTCCAGCTTTTAACAAGAGAATCGAGTTGTCACGGTTTGGGAGATGTTTTGGGTACGCAACTCAGAGGTACGATAGACCTTTGCGTAAAAATAGAACCTTTTAATGCATGTACTTACTAGTGGTACTACTAGTAGGTGGTTTTGGGTAAAACAAAATTTGAAGGGAGAGGAAGGGGGGAAGGAAAACCGGACTCTTGTTCTCTTCAATGATCTCAGTGCTCCCAAGAATCATCACCTAAATTACGTCACTGAGGTCAAGAAAGCAATGTGGTTCCCTCTGGTCTCGAAGTCGATACTTCCGGCTCTCTTCTGCAGTCGGTGGACATAGTGGAGCTCCTGTGATCCACCAATAACTGATTCTTCTTTTCCAACCAAAAACAAAAGGAGATAATGGATTCGAAGTAGGGTCCAGTAACAGCTGTCTGACAGGCTCCAGCGGAAGTGAACAAAGACGACAGCATATTGCCAGGTATATTTTAATTAACTACTAGTTATATAAATAATAAAATAGTTATTTACGTGGAATGCGTTGTTTCTTTATAATCTGTTGCGATATTTTATTCTTTCAACTTCCTGAGAACTTCATGTAGATTATCTTAGAATATCACTGAACTACATATTTTTACATTCTTTTACATTTACATTCTTGGCTGGTGCATCTTTCTATGTCATTGAATTAGTATCTGTAAAGGAAGTGGTGTGATAGAAAATTAGTTATTTCCCTCCATTTAGCAATATAGTACGTAATTCAGCCATCAGAGGTTTTTATATAGACACTGGAAAGTCGAAGCACAATAGTTGTGGTGCAGTCCATATGATCGGAATGATTGAACATCGAGTTCAAGAACAATAGAATGTACGGCTGTTCGTAGAGCGCTCTGCGTAGCCTAAAGGTTAAGAACTTAATACATCAACACGGTAAGCTGACGACCGAGTTTCGATCGCGGTCCAGTCCTGATTTTTTAACTCTATGTATGTTTAATTGCTTAATTTTAAATAAAATATCCGGTTGCAACATATTCAGTGTATAAAAAACTAAACTCTTTTCGCAGCTGCCTTTGTTGACAAAAACCCATCAGCCGGCTTGTAGCACTCATGCCTTTGGGGTGATGTGTGGTCAGCACATCGGCTCCCCTCGCCGTTAATGTTGGCTTTCTAGACCAGAGTTCGCTGCTTCTTTATTTCAAGTAGCTCACCAATTGTCCTCACGACGCTCGGTAAACGCCGCAAAGCTAAAACCATCTAGAGACTATGAACGGTTACTCATCTTTCGTCTGATCAGACTCAGAGAAGTGATATTCCATCAGAGCTAAGACATAGACACACTAAATAGATACAGGATGTACAGAAACAAAAAGGAAATGTTGGGACGGACTTATGAAGGGAGATTCTTTACACGAAAACTCATTATAACTCAAAATGAGGGAGAATCGTCACATTATTTGTCCATACCTTTCGGTTTTTGAGTCACTCACGGTTTTCTTCAAGTCATTGACAGGATTTGTATTTTACCGATCTGTTTTAATATTATTTAATGGAGAATTTTCCCAGCAAGATTTAGAAGAAAATCAAATAGTATTTTTTCGCCTTCAATATATATATATTTATTTTCAGAGTGTTCGGGAGCAAGAAACAAACTTTGAGAAATTATTTCTCATGCGGAGACATGAAAAAAAATTATAGACCGACACGAGTGCACGAGTGAGTCATTTTGAATTTATAGCTCACCAAAAATTTGTCAGAATAATACAATAAAGGGTATCAACTTGTGAACAAAAAGTCGAATTAAAGTTCGGTAAAAAAAAACATATTGGTTATTTTGAATCTAAATTCTGTTACTAATGTAGCAGTGGATATGGGATAAGAATGGCTACAGGGTAAGCTTCAAAGGGTGGAAAAATGATAGATCAGGAACTGGAAAATAGGTACATTTCACATCCACTGGTACTTCAATAAAATGTAGGCACAAATTAACTATTACGTTATTTTATCCGACATTTGATTCTCCTTTTATGACCCTTTTTAAATATCGTTTCCACCAATTTTTGGTGGACTATAAGTGCAAAATGATGCTTTTGGTGTATCTGTGTTAGTCTATATATTTTTTTTAATTTTATTTATTTGTGGAGTCATGTCTCGAACTTTTATGGTGGTCTTTTCAAACGCCCTATATATATATATATATATATATATATATATATATATATATATATATATATATATATATATATAGCAATATGTATCTCTTTTTGAAATTTTGTTGCTATATGGTCAAATGAAATATTCCTATTAATGCTCTTAGTACCATAAACAGTTCTAAAAATCTCATTTCTATTTTCATAAGTCGCATTTTTTGGAAAAAGAAATATCAGTAGAAGACAAGTTTTTTGTCCTATTTTCTTAAATAGTAGTTACAATGTTCGATTTCTTTTTTTAAAAAATACGACAGTTTTCTAGGTGAAAATACAGTAAAGTGTACAGTAGACCGAAAACGAACATACATAACTCAACTCTGCGATTGCATGTTATTTTGGTTCACTGTACATAATTTTTGGCTGTTACTACATTGACAAAATTTCAACACATTTAGGTGTCAGGAAGTTGAACTAAAGCAACAGAAATGAAATGACCACTGGAAATGCTGCACTTACGAGAATTAACAAATCATCATGGACATTGCTTTATTTTTATTAATATATATATTTTAGTAATTTAAATGTGAATTCCTAATCTGGTGATGATGATAAAAATTCACAAGCACTTAGATTCTTGGGGGGCACGGTAATTCGATGGTAGACATGGTTTCCTACTAATGATTGACAGAATTAGCCGAATTGGAGATTTCTTCACTATATCATTTTTTTTTTTAACAGCGAAACTTCACCATTGTCAGCCAAGAAGGAGAAAGCTAGAATTGCTTGGTACTTTACGTAAGGGAAACTGTTCTTTTTTAAATACCAGGTGTCTCAAAAGTCCCCATGACATAGAGTAACTCTGTTATTATCAGAGTTACAACAAAATGTAAGAGGGGAAACCGTCTTCAAATATGATGTTGTCAATCTAAAGCAGCGTTTCCCAACCTTTTTCAATTTGCGGCACACTATAGGTGTAACTTGAATTCTCGCGGCACACCCATATTATATATATATATATATATATATATATATATATATATATATATTATTTGTAAATATAAAGTACCGTGGTATTTTTATGTGATTACTGATCTCCTTACAGAGAAGAAAGCTCGATCACTGATTTTTGCCTGTCGTAAATTATTATGCTTATTTTTCATTCTAATTTTAAAATAGAAAACAATTGCAACGAAATATAGGACTCAGGTTTTTAAAAATACAC
Organism: Thermobia domestica; assembly: GCF_964235325.1. Taxonomy (NCBI): domain Eukaryota; kingdom Metazoa; phylum Arthropoda; class Insecta; order Zygentoma; family Lepismatidae; genus Thermobia; species Thermobia domestica. The sequence goes on from NC_137457.1 coordinate 328,690,250, forward strand.
TTTCTCTTTCGAAAACTGTATCTAACCTTTAACTAAAAGGGAAGATCACTAAACAACGAATAAATAAACAAATCTCCTATACTTTTAAAACACAAATGTAAGTAATTTGTATGCATATTTGCTTTGTTGAATTTATTGAATGATATGTTAAAATTTCAAGTTACGAAATAGTCTGCAACAATAAAGAAGCAATAATGGTCATGACAATGATAAATACGTTTTCCAACATTAAAAATGTTCAGAAAAGTAACACAATATGAAACTTAAAATTGTAGATTTATAGTAGGGGTTCATAGTAGTGTGAATTACAAATATACATTTTCCCCTATGTCTTGCAATTTAATTCCTATAGAATTAATAATTTGTTTCGATTTCCTCGCGGCACACCAGCGACGCATTCGCGGCACACCAGTGTGCCGCGGCACACCGGTTGGGAAACGCTGATCTAAAGTGAAGTTTTTTTTTTTTTTTTTTAATCGAGCGAGGCGTTTGGGCTGTACACTCTTTATGTGGCCAATGTTAAATGAAAATGCAACGTTGCCATTTACTGCGATGTGGATAAATTTTGTAAGAGTATCGTGAACGGGGGTATGTTTGAATTGGGGGCTGGCCATCGATACGTTAGTGTAAAGGACAATAACTTCATTCACTTATGTTGTGGGTCAAGGTAAATGGCAATATTGCATTTTCATTTAACATTGGGGGTATAAAGAATGTACACCCCAAACAACTCGTCCGATTAAAAAAAAAAAGAAAATCCTTCACTTTAGAGTAAAAACATCATATTTGGAGACGGTTTACCCTTTTACATTTTGTTTTGACTCTGATAGTAACATAATTACGCTATGTCAGGGAACTTTTGAGGCACCCTGTATATTTAAGTAAATTCCGGAACACTTTTGTCATGATTTGTTCCAGGTAGGAATATTTTTTTCAATACATCTTGTATAGAGCATTTCATGTCGAGAATAAGCAACCCGATTGAAATTGACTGTTGAAAAGACCTTAAAAAAAATAATCACAATTTCTTAATTAAATGTGTTGTTCAGTTTTGTCATTGTAGTAACCAAACTATTACATGTAAATCATTAGTTCGTTAGCAAAGTGTCCCAGAGATTTGGTGTTTTTGTGTTTCTGTTTTAATTTCGTGTTAGTGTGAACTAGTTGTTAAACGTGACTAACATAATGCTATTGGCAAATTGTTCGTGTTAGCTTTGCTTTGTGTGGTTGCCATAAGAAAAAAAAAAAAAAGAAAAAAAAGTTCTGTGTTTAACTTCAAAACTTTACTCATAAATTTGCTTTCTGTACGAAATATACTTTGGGTAACTGAAGAAGTAAGGACGATATTCTGCTTTATTATGCATGCATTTATATACAGGCTGTTTCAAAAGTCCCTTACCACCCTTTTAAAATCTGTACGAATGTATTAATATTAAACTTGATGTAGGAAATATACAATAGGGCTAGGGGCACATCTTTTGGATGATGGTTTGCGGAAGGCCACTATCTTGAATTTCAATTTTTTATTTCAAGCGATAGGTGGGTCATGTGATACATGACCTTAGGCTAGAATTTGCTCGGTTGTCCATTCTGAAATCAAATTTCATGTATCTTTTGGTGGTAAGTTATGGACAACGACAGTTGATGTTTACCTGTTACACAATGTGTTCCACATGTGACACAGAGTGACATTGTGGATGACGCTGATTGAAATCTGGTCCTACTGCACGGACAGTTCTCCCACCCCACAGTTTGACGATTTGGATGCGTTCCTCAGTTGTTAACGGCATGGTTCACCACCTGCAGAAAGAGGAATGATCAACAAATAAAGAGGAATAACTTCTCACCAAATAAAGATACATGAAATCTGATTTCAGATTTGACATCCTGAGCAAATTCTAGCCTAAAGTCATGTTGCACACGACCCACCTATCGCTTGAAATAAAAAATTGAAATTCAAGATGGTGGCCTTCCGCAAACCATCATCCAAAAGATGTGCCCCTAGCCTTATTGTATATTTCTTACATCAAGTTCAATATAAATACATCCGTATGGATTTTAAAAGGGGTGGTAAAGGACTTTTGAAACACCCTGTATATATAAACGAAATAATAGATATTAGTGAAAAATGAAAGGAAAAATAAAAATAAGAAAATATAAGATACAATACTACTAAAAGTAATGATTAATAAATTTGAAGGGTATGGAGTGTTGGCGGCGACTATAACCTTAAACGGTAGTTTTGTGTATTATTTGTTTACTTTCCTACACTTTTTTCTGCTTTATAGAAAAAAAAATCAGTTTTAGTTTCTAAGTGTCTTTATTTAGCGTCCTTTGTGTGTTTTTCTTCGTAACTATCATGTAAGTACCGTACATATTTCGAATATATACAGCGTGATTCAAAGTGATGTACCCAATTTTGTACGTCAATATTTTCTGAACTATACCTCGTGAGCTACACAAGATTTGAAAGAGGTCCTAAATTTCGGAATACCACCGGAGCTCCTTTGTGGCTAAGCGGTTAGCGTACGCGCCTTTGGCGTAGAAGACCTGGGTTCGATTCCCAGCGGGAGCTCATGTGGTTCGGATTCCACGTTAATCAGTAGGTCCCGTCTCATTTAGCCTCGCTGCTGAAAGGGATGTTAAACTCCAAAACAACAACTTGAAATACCACCACTACAGTACTTGGGTAATCAACAGATGTATTTCGAAATACCACCGCTAGAGTATTTGGGTAATCAACATATGTATGTGCTTTATCGCGAACATAAGCGTATAGATCGTTCCCTTTTGCAAAGAACTCGGTTATTGGGGTAACACATCTTGAGATGCTGTAAGTCTGGCTTCTTTCTTAAGTGAGTGAGGATTCAGAAGACAACAAACCTGACTGAAAAAGCATTAGGTCTTCATTCCCAGTAAGAATATGCATCGTTGAGGTAGAAATTCATTCAGAAAATGTTGAGTTCTCAGTGTCACTGGTGTGAAACTCATCGTTGGAAAATGAAGACTGAATTTGCATGCATTTGTGAAAGGAACCAGTTTTGCAGGACGGCGAGATACGTTAATCCAATAATCCTGCTTTTAACAGGAAAACACAGTTCATACACCTTTCTTTATGATAAAGCACATAGTAGGCCTTTTGCTCTCAATTGACACTGTTATACAAAATTAGGTCAATTATTTTGAATAATCGAACTACAGAAACCATCTGGCACATTTTTTGTAACTAAATGATATAAATAGCTTTATAGTGAGAATCATATAAGAGGCTTAAAAAAAAAAAAAAAAAAAAAAAAAAAAGATTCTGCAGTTTCGGATTTATCAAACATCTAGGAATTTTCAGTTATAGCATCAAGGGGATCAAATTAACTAGGAGAACTACGTCGTATGTTGAGACGAACGTACTACATAAAAAAAAAAAAAGCTAAATTTATGAAGGCAACTTGAACAGAAATTGGAACCGTATTATTTAGTTATTTATTGAGCAAATTCCCAGATACAGCATAACTTTGCCGTTTTACACAGGGAAATGTTAACAAACAGGAAAAAATAAACAAAAAGGGTCAACAAATAGTGCAAAAGTAATATTATTTTGCCAAAACTCGTTTCATTACTCTTTCAGACACCGAGTAGCTCGAAAAAATGTCCACATCAGTTGTTAAATGATTATAACAGTTTGGTATTTTTTTGAAAAAGAGACCTCTGTATAATTGCCAACCTAGGGCAGGCAAGATGGAATAGGTGGGTATTCCAGGTTATCGGGGAGGAACACGTAGTTTGTGAAGTAATGTTTCTGATCTTGAGTTTCCATTAACTATTTTATGAAGAAATTTCAGGTCAGAGTTATTTCTGCGTACTCCCGGAATTTGTATATTAAGATATCGCAGCAGTTGCTCCTTAAGTTAATATTGTGAGTGGGGGAACACGAAAATGTACTATAGCAATAAAGGAATTGAAAAATCATTAATGATTTAATCTAAACATTTAATTTGTATCAAATTTGAATTTAATCTTCAATTCTCACATTGCGTCTCTTCATGGGCAGTTGGCCATGCGTGTGTAAAATCTATATAGGTTATTCTCTATAAAATGATGGGTAGTTGATATTATTTTGATATTTTCGGTGCAGGTCACTTAAGGTTGTATGTTAGTTGGTCAGCTATTTTTCATTGTGGTGTCTGTTTGAAATACAGTTAGTTATGGACTAATCAGTATGCGAGTTCTGTGATTTCCTTGTTCTTCGTAAATTGAGTGGACATATGAAAACAAGCGGGCTTCGTATTATATCTGAGATAAGTACATCGGTGTTATAAGATGTTATATATAAAATTGGAGGAAAGGAAACCCAAAGCGCCATAACAAACAACTACTATCTGGAAAATGGTATATGAAACAAAGTGAATTATGCTTTATCAGATGGGGAGGGGACCAAGTGGAAAGAAAAAAATAAGTGCAGAGTAGGAACTATGTGAGCGCCCACTTGATTATCATTGGAGTTTACGTGACTAAGTCCGGAGAAATGTTGACTTTTTGTGGACAGCAGCCAATGGTTTTTGTGAGGATAACATTACGTACAAATGGTTATAGTGGGGATAAAATTACGTACAAATGGTTAATGTAAGATTACAAAATATTTACACAGTTTAAGAAAAAAAAAATTCTTCCAGCTGAACATGAAACATTGACTTAATAAAAGATTGACCACTTACCAATGAATCCTTCCAAGGGAAGCCTAAATATTTTTCATATGTTTCAGAACGCCACACTGATTCCTTCTTCAGTGGCAAGGTAACGAAGATAAAAACGGATAGGAGGTAAAAGGTGTAAAACAAGGGGTACATACCACTAAATAAATATAACGTAAAGAATGGATCCTGAAATGTCACGAGCAGAGCAAAGCGCAAAAGCGTGAACTGAATCGAAAGAAGCGCGGTTTCTATGTTATATCACTATTGCCTGATTCAAAATATGCATTAAAGGTAGGTAACCAAATTCTATCAATGTTGCCAGTGTCCAGATTCAAAGCAGGTTTGTATTTATGAATGATTCTTTAATCTCCTGTTGTTTCTTTGTTTTTACTGAACCTGTTACATTAACCAGTTTTATATTATGTGTATGTTATTTTAAATGAAATGCCAATCCCGACCTGCCATCTCCTTGTGCCTTTTTTTTATTGTCTAATATGTTCTTTAATTCGAGTGTTAATATTGCGTTTCGTTTGGCCAATGTATGACAAGTCACATTCGCATTCAATGCTGTAAATGCCCGACTTATTAAAGAACATATTAGACGATTAAAGGAGGCACAAGAAGAGGGCATGTCAGGATTGGCACTTCATTTAAAATAACATACACATAATATAAAACAAGTTAATGTAATAGGTTCAGCACAAAAAAACAACAGGAGATTTAAGAATCATTCTTTATTGATAAATACAAACCTGCTTTGAATCTGGACACTGGCAATATTGATAGAATTTGCTTACCTACCTTTGATGCATATTTTGACGATGCTATAGTGACGTAACATAGACACGGCGCTTCCTTCGATTCAGCTCAGTCCTTTTGCGCTTTGCTCTGCTCGTGACATTTCAGGATCCATTCTTTACGTGATGTTTATTTAGTGGTATGTACCTCTTGTTTTACACCTTTTACCTCCTATCCGTTTTTATCCTTGTTACCTGGCCACTGAAGAAGGAACCAGCGTGGCGTTTCGAAACGTATGAAAAATATTTAGGCTTCCCAAGGGAGGATACATTGGTAAGTAGCAATTTTTTTGTTCATTTGAATCATCCTTTCATGTGCCCATATTATTTTAATGAAACCGTGACGTTTAATATATTTGCTTAAGCTTGACTAGACTACAGGATGCAGAAGAGCAAGGCATCTTGTGAGGCTATTGATAAGATTGGTTTCTAAGCGGCTTACATTATAAAAGATTATGGGTACTTACATGATATGTAGAACACACACATTGAAAGGACCAAATAGAAATTGCGCTTTCAGTCACTAATGACCCGCACTGTGTGTAGAGAAAAGAGAAGGAGAGAAAAAAAAAATGAAAAAGAGGCGTCAGGTCGTTTTTCACTGTCAATCATTTCGATTGTCAGAATGGGCGTGCTAAAGCGGTGTTGTTTCAAAGACCACCAGAATATTGCTTTTAAGGGGAAACACGTCAAGCTATCTGTTAGCTGCAATCAAAAGTTAAATAAAACGATTTGTAGGAATGTGTGAAACAGATATAATTCTTTAATCGAACTGGATCCAGAATTTTATCCAAAAATCTTCATAAGGTTTAAACACTTTTGAAATATATGTGTATAGCGATTGAAATATTTTTGGATTTGTGCGAACGATATTGAAACAAATAATATCGATTTTTTTAATACGTGAGTAATCTTTTTTTTTTTTTAATTATTTGGAGTAAGGCTTTATTTTTTCTTAAGCATTCTTATTTTAACCCATAAATAAACAGAAACGAAGGTAAAAATAAAATATTTTATGAATTCGATCATTAGATTTTATGAATTCGTTCATTATATTTTTAATTCGTCCATTATATATTATGAATTCGTTCATTGTATTTTATGAATTCGTTCATTGTATTTTATGAATTCGTTCGTTATATTTTATGAATTCGTTGAAATATCATGAAATTCGGCTGCAAAATAACTCTATGAAAGCGCAACGTTACTTGTGTACTACCTACGACATACATTAATCTATAACTAATTCCAACTTTATAATTAAGAAAAATCCTTGTTGAAGTTTACATAAACAGCGAATTTTAACTTTGTTCGTATGACTCATTTTATTGTTTCATATTTCAATGGAATTTGATTTCCCAAAATCTTATGTTGTCAGTTATAAACAAATTAACCGTACACCACTCATTCTTGGGTTTATAACTCATCTAGGATTGTATTAAATTTGTATTTATACCGTACATGTTAAAAAAAAAAAAAATGTTAATGAAGAATTAAACTATGTACATTTCTCCTTTTAAGTAACCACATTTTTTCCTTGGGAGATCTTGAATAATATACTAATTTTATATTTTGTGCCTTCATCTTTCTTCCTTTCTTCTTCACTATCTCTTTGTCTGTATTTGTTACTTTGTGCATACGGCATGCATTTCTCTTCTTTGTTTCAATTCTATGTAGAGTTTTTGTATACGAGGTAGCTTCAAAAAGTCAATAATTGCTTAAGATCCGTAAATCAGTGTACTATTTGAAACAGTATTCGTATGACAGGGATGTAATGCCCTTCTAAATTATCCTTAGGGGCACAGTGTAATAAGTTGAAACCTGAGTTACCGTTTTATCCTTATATAGGGTGGGGCAAATAAAAATGGCCCGGACGAGTGGATCCGATTGGACATGAATGTATGCATGGAACCACACTACGGGTACGCACACCACCGGTTCAGATCTTAATGCGGGCTTTGTCAGTGTGAGTGGAGCACTGCATAGGTGAAGATGATATTCACAGTGCAGCAGAGGGTGTTCGTTGTGGAAAGCTACGTTAAAACGAATTCGTGGAAAGAGTGTGGTCAGTTGTTTGCTCATGAATTTCATAGTGTCAAAGTGCCGGCAAAGAGTGTAATGCAACGATTAGTCTGAAAATGGCGTCAGACAGGATCTGCTTTGAACAAGGCAAAAATAAAATCCAGAGACGTGTCCGAACATCTGAAATTGTGGTCATTTTCATTCATGAGGTCATTCAAGAGATGAATGGAGGTAATTTACAACATCTGCTATAAGCATGTTAGCGAACTATTTCCTTTCCTTTGCTGTGTTTCTTTGTACCCTGGAACTCGGTTCTCCGGGACACTTTTATTTGCCCCACCCTGTAGAATCAGGATATTTCTATTAATTTTAACTGTGCTTATCTTTAAACCTAATCAGGTTTCACAAACTTCATGATCAATATATGAGAGATGTTCTTTCCTCATAACTTCGCATCTTTCTTGTCTAAGCGTGCAGATAGTGTGAGTAGTAAACATGATAAGGTCACTATGCAGAGGAGGTCAGTGAGTAGCATACGAATATCAGTTTTATATTTTTCTTATGAAATCCTTATCAGAGATAAAAACGTGGCTTGAGAAATGGTGACAAAACAAATGGAAATTTATGTCAGCATAATTTTCATCAGTTTGTCGACAAACCAGCTAAAGTAGATCCAGAAAAAATATTTTGAGATACGTTCCTTTTTTGTACATTGTTCTATAAAATAAATGTATCTCGGTGGGGGCACTCGGTCGAAAAAGTGTAAAAACAGCATTTTTAGACCAGCCATCCTGAATGAGGTTTTCCTCATTCACACCAGGCAAATGCCAGTGTGGTACCTAACTTATAGGTCCCAGGCCGCTTCCCTCCTTCCCTTTCCCCGGATAGTATGCTCGCCGAGGGATGTCAACCCTCTTTCGTGACGGGCGTAAATGGCCATCGATGCCGAGAGTCCAGAAATCTAAATCCTAAAATGAATGCATTTCTTAAACTTTTTGAAACTATTACCCATGAGTATTTCTGCATGTAGTATGTTTATATATGTGCTAATTTTGCATGATCGTGCTTCATGTGTTCCTGTGCATGCCACTTTTGTTTAGTTTCAGTTTACAAATAATTGTATATCTCTGAGTTGCCAGTCTATTCGTGTTAGTTCATGGTATCATGCTTAATGTCCCACTATTTTGCACCCTAAGTTTGCACTCTTAAAATATTCTTTAATAGTGCAACTATATTTTATTTCGACTGTCCATTCTATCATTCCTTCTAGGGTAGATCTTTTTCATCATCTTTTCATGTTCATGCACTAGATAAGATCATACTGAATCTTTACCTTTATAGCGTATTTATTCTAAATCAAGCCTAAACTGGCATACTTAAATCAAAATTTAAAAGCACAATAAATAAAATAAACTTTTACCTTTTGTAACATACAGGTACTGAGAAACTTGGATGATTTTAAAATGTAATTGTTCTATTGGCTAGAGCTCATAGGAAACCGACCAAATGGGAAGAAAAACTGATCGATTGCTGAAGGTGGTAAATGCTTATTATTTGTGTAATCAATGAGAGTGTATTAGAGTTATTAGAAGTTATGTAGATATGCGTTAGTTTTATGGAGTCTTTAGAAGCGCACTAACTAGAGCCTGTCTATCTCATCTGTGCCCTCGGAAAATATTCGAAATATACTTCGACCTCACCTTCGCCACACTCTGACGGAGGAAACCCTCCCTTTGCTTACAGAAAAGAAGTGAATGACCTCCACTGTGTTGCTAATTTGTCATTCAATCGTTTGGTCTTGACAAGTGAAGATCGTAGGCTACTTAGAATGACTAACAAGATAGTACACAGCTAAGTCTGTGAAATAATTCATTGTGGCAACGCTTCCGAATCCAACAATTGAAAGATATCGGCCGCAGCGACTTGTCCCTCCTCTTTCGAGGGAGGTACAGGAAAACACACATCGATCGTATCGCCAGAAGGGGTACAGTTGAAATAGAAACGCTCTAGGAATGCTCCCAAAGTTAAACCTTGAATCTGGGGATAATCTACATATTTTCTGAAAGCTTGTCGAGCAAGTTCCAAAACAGGTTTCAATTCCTTGTCTGGAAGTGACCCCATCCCTTCAGGGTTGGAAATATATAGAACAACTTGACCTGGTCAAAGTGATCTGCATAACTAGTAGATTAAGAATATAATATGCACTACCCAATTATATCCTATATCAAGGTAATAAACCCCAAAAATGATTATTTCACTATAAATATCCTATATCGTGTGACAGTATGAGTTACGTGGCCTTCATGCCTTAAAAGCAAGGGCCAAATTCTGGCATCACCATCTTGCCAGGACCGTGACGTGTGAGTTACATGACTCTCATACATAGCCAGAAACTAAAGTTAAGCTCCGGCAACGCCCAGCCGGAACCTTCTTCTCTCTTATTACCCGGGGCTTGACATGGCTAGAGGACTTAAAGCCTGAAGGGTGACCAAACGGGTTTATATAGCTACAAAGAAAGAGCTGTTTGAATGGAGTAAATGAGCTCAAATTACCACAATGACTAGTTTTCACTAATTAGTAATTCAAAATCTGTTGAATGCTTTTGTATCGTGTGAACTATCAAACAACTCGTCCATATGAGGAGTTGACGAATATATCATGAACGTACTTATCTGACAACGTATATAGGTGAAATCGTGGGAAATATATAGAATTTGAAATACGTATACCGAATTTATCACATCTAGCCATAACAATGAGTCACATTAGTTGTGATACCAAATGACTTACTGTTGACTAGATATTATGGATATGCTTTTCTCAACTTTATAGGTCCACTAATATAGAATATTTATAGTGAAATAATAATGTTTTTTGGTTTTGTTCATTACTATAGGATATAATTAAGTAGTGCATATTATATTCTTAATCTACTAGTCATGCGAAGCACTTTAATATATAGGACATATAGATCAAGTTGTTCCATATATTTCCAACCCTCAAGCAGTGAGGTCACTTCCGGGCAAGGAATTGAAACTTGTTTCGGAACTTCTCGACAAACCCTTTCAGGAAATGCATAGGTTATGCCCAGATTCAAGGTTCAACCTTGAAGTCAGTAAGATACCCTTCGCGTATTTTAATATGTAAAGCAAGTTTTGTGTACATTCGCCAGGATTAGAAACCTTACGATAACCAACCTTGTTCTCACTTATTATTTTAAAATTTGATGTTCAGAGTCGAGATGGCATGAGGTTAAAGAGAAATGAGGCTGATAATTGTGACTAGGAAAGACGAAGCAGAGAGTGGCAATTTTCGTGTCAAGAGAGTTTTCTGAAGCCTAACTCTTATACCTGTGATTAATATGTAGGTTGGAAAGTTTATAACCGTGAACGATCTCTAAATTAGAGATACTTATTTGAGAGGCAGGATTGGATTAATCCATCTGAGAGGCAGGTCTGTATTAACTTATTTGGAGGCCCGGGGCTAGAAAAAATACGTGGCCTCTGCTGACTTGGCCTAATACATTTCTGTGAAAGTACGGTAGGAAAGTTAAGGGATTCCATATTTGTGGTCATATTTTATTTTGTGATGATGATTGAATCTTCATGATTCTTTTTAGATAGCCAGTTGAGATTTTCATCAGAATGGAAGCCCCTGCCCACCTTTGAGCTCGGGGCTATAGCTTCCCTAAGCTGTCCTTAATCCGGCCCTGCTGAGAGGATTAAGCGCCGTTTTCGGTTTGGTCATGGCTTCCAGATAACGATGATCACAATGCCCATTATTGACCGTCGACAGCTTCTTCACATTTTCGGATGAGAATCATAGATGTCACAGTTCATTTTAACATGTCCCTTATACTGGGTGTTTACTGAAATTACTGGAGATTAATATCGACACTGAAGATACTGAGAAATATATTTAAAATTATTGTATAATACTGGAGAAATGTACCGGTAATAATTCCTTTTGAGACTACTTTCCAAGATGGCAGCTTCATCATCTGGATGCAGATAGCGATTCTGCTAATTGGCCAACTACTGAAAAACTAACTATTTCGAGAAAAAAAATAGATAGTATTTATAATACAAGGTGTGTTTATAATATAGCAATGTCTTATAAAAAACTTGTACGAAGATAGTTTCATTTCCCAGCGGATTGTATATTATAATGCTGGTTCTGCCCATCTAGATAATAATATGTGAATATTTCCAGAACAATGGGCTGTCAGAAACTCATCAGAAAGAACTGTCCTCTACTTAACAGTGTTTTCTGTACTAAATGTAATAGAAATATAAGGAAAAAGTCCAAATGTACGTAATACGATGAACCAGGTGAGAGAGAGATTAGCTTAAGAGGAAGGGTTGAGTGGAAGTCAAAACAAGAAAATAAGCGAGTGTAGCTTACGACAGGTATTCTCTAAGAAAGAACGTTAAGAAAACACTTTTATTTTTTTTATTTATGCTTCTTTTGATTTTGACCTACTAGTTTTTATGCATTCTTTCTATTAGAATATTGAAAAAACTTTGCTTTTTCAACATGTTTTACAGGCAGTTAAATATCACAGCATACAGTCGTATGTCTCTCTCTCTCTCTCTTTTCAGTTGCTCGTAGAAATTTTTCTAGCAGGACACTGGAAATATCCAACTGAACTCAAGTAGATACTCTGTTATATGATCAGTGAGGTCATTGAGGCGCATTCAGAAAGTAAGTTTCCCACGCGTCCCATAGCTAGGAAACCGTATGTTGCGCGAAGCAACTGCGTGCACGTGAGAGAGTAAAATCCTAACAAGTCGCGTGAGCCAGTAGAACTTCCCTATGCTCTCTCTAGCGTCGTGACAGTGGTTGAAGATGGGCGTCCCTATTCCAGCTCCCGCCTCTCCGTCATTCTGAAAATGCTGACCTGACAGGAATCTCTTGAGGTGTAAGAACAGATGGTAATTGCTCGGAGCGAGGTCCGGGCTATACGGTGGACGATCCAAAATGTCCCAGCCAAACTGCTGCAGGAGACCTGTTGTTTGGCGGGCATTATCTGCTTGCTCATGACGTTAGGCCCATAGACCTAACACAGCTGACGATGCATTCTAATCGTCGCTATGCCTTGTGCATTCAAAAACTTTATCAGTACTCGCACTTCACATGCGGCGGGAGCTGGAATAGGAACGTCCATCTCAACCACTGCCACGACGCTACTAAGAGCACTAGGGAAGTTCCGGTGGCGCATGCTCCTTGCTGGGACCTTACTTTCTCACGTGCACGCAGTCACTTCGCGCAACACGGTTTCCTAGCTATGGGACGCGTGGGAAACTTACTTGTTGGATACGCCTCGTATATACGTAGATTTTACGCCATATTCTGAATCGATATGGCTTTTTACCTAAAGGTAATTAATTGAACATTTAAATTTCACTCGTTTCGCTAAGTGATTTGTTATTAACTTTTAGTTGTTTTGGATCAATATTTTTAAACGACTTCAATAATAATGAAAGTAGCGTAAGGAAATTAGAACTACACTTGCCATAGTTTCAAATACATTCTATTAGTGTCGATGCAGAGCTCAATATGGTGCACCATGCTTGGAAATTTCCGGTCAACATGCTTCCAATTTATAAAGAGTATTTAATTTCAGAACGGCGATGCTTCGTGAATTGTTTCGATCAACTCGACTTTTCATGTAGCTCCAAAAGCAGAAATGGTGTACAAGTTTGAGAATTGTAAAAGCCAAAGTCCCTTCGAAACGAATTTGTTATAAAAACTACTTTATTTTACCCGTGCTGGTTTGACAAATGTAACTTCTCGCTTAGTCTTGCTAAGAATATCCCATGAATAATACCTCGTTCAATTGTTTCAGAAAAGTGTGAAATATTTACATGTTATCAAGTATATAGGTATTGCCTCATGTAGATGATGTAAGTGATGAGATATCTCCGTTTGTGTAGTGGCTAGCGCGTGCGTCTTTGGTTCACGGGGTCTTGGGTTCGATTTCAGTTGGGAGTAACATTATTATTTAATTTTAATAACTGTATGTTAAAACTATTTTGTTTATTACAAACTAAATAACACTGTTATTTAAAAAGTAGTTCACAGGATTCCAAAAGAACATGATATATAATCAAATGCAGTTAAGTTCGTTCCTCTAGTCGCTGTCTGAACTTAGATTTTGGGGAAAATATTATTCCGGCAACAATAAAAATTCTTAAGGTTCATATTTTCTGTTGTAGAATAACATTATCTATGATTGTGGTAAGTTGCATTTCATTATGTCCTTTCACTTATGAAATACAAGCAAAATAAAAATTGTATTATTTTTTAGTATGTCAGTCTCTTCAACTCTTAAGATGTTAAGTGTTTAACTTAGCAAAAAATTAACATGCAAAAGACATTTATTCATAACCGTTTTAAGATGATCATCCAGGTGCGTTGTTTTGCATTGTTTTGATAAATTTTATGTTCTACTAAACTATTACTTCGCTGAAGACATTTTTAATGGCCTATGCTTAAAAATACTCACGAAAGGTGAATAAGACTTTTAGTTAACGTAATCTAATTGTAGTGTATTTGACGTAATTACCGTAAATGCACTTATGTCTAATTGTAAGGCATGTGTTTTTCTTAAACTGCCAACTCTGAAATTCTCTTCCTAAACATCTGCATATTTTAAAAAAATATTATTAAAGTATTGGAATTTAGAAGACTTGCCTTTTCTTTTTTTTTATATTAAATAAATAATGCACTTGTTTTTAATTTATGGCTCTTATAAAAATAATTTGGTATGCTGGATAATTTATTATTCGTATATTATAATGTTTTATAGCATGTCCGTTGCATTTAGATAAAATGCCAATTTACTTTCATTCACAGCACCTCTCTATCTCTCTTTCTCTCCACTCTTTCTAGTTATATTAATTTGAGTTTCTTCGTTAATGAGAAGAACCGTCGGAGGTGTTTAACAATTACTGTTTCAGCACAAAAAGTTTTTTAAAAATAGGTGGCAAACTTTCAGAAATAGATTCCAAACATGTAGATAAAAGAGAAATGTGTGGCAACACGGGTCCGAGAATCGGAACGAAGCAGAAGTTGATCCAGCTCGCAGCAATGTTACCACAAGTCACATGTCAAGGCTTTTTCGATGCATGTACGAGGGCAAATCAAAAATTATCTACAATGTAGCCATAATTTTTCTTACATTGTTGATACTGACCTGTGTCCTCGATTATTTTATTGTTATGCTGTTGTGATCATGCTTGGAAAGTTTGATCTAATTCGTCCCTTTGTCTTCCTTTTGTTGCAGGTAGATCATGGCCACTCCATTAGAAGTTTACACCAAAAGAGGAGCAACGAGCAGTGATCCGGTTTTTTGTAGTCGGAAGGTATATCAGGGGCCGCAATCCATGAGAGACTTTCGGCACAATACGGGAACAGTGTCTTGCCGCATCGGAGTGTCTACGAATGGATTGAAAAATTCATAAATAGTCTCACAAGTGTTATGCACGAAGGAGCCGGACAGCCATCTATGACCACAATTTTTACAATCCATTCGTATAGACTCCGTTGCGGTAAAGCACTGTTCCCGTATTGTGCCGACAGTTTCTGTTGGATTGCGGCCCCCTGATACACTTTCCGACAAAAAAAAAAAAAAAAAAAAAAAAAAAAAAAAAAAAACGGATCACTTCCTGTTGTTCCTCTTTGGTGTTAAGTTCTAATGGAGCGACCATGATTTATCTGGAACAAAAAGAGGGACTAGGATTAATCTTCTATAACATGACCACAACAGCATAACAATAAAGCAAACAAGGACACAGGTCAGGATGAACAATGTAAGAAAAGTTACAGCTACATTGAGGATAATTTTTGACTAACCCTCGTATTTGGCATTTTTCTTAAAGGTGTAAAACAGGATGACCGGTGGTTGATAACATTAACACCAAAAAAGGGACTGCATTTTCCCTCTGCACTTGGTAAGAAACTTCAGAAAGTATCTTCTGGTGGGTTCTCTATAGTATGGATTAAGAGCTTCGGACCGTAAAATTTCATTGTGTGTTTCGGGTCTACGAAGTTTTTTAAAGAAAGAAAAGAACTGACACGATAGTTCAATTCAAACAACAAATATGTTACTGCAGCTGTGTCGATGGAAGTTTCATGGGACATATTAAAGGTGTAAGTTACTATTACGATTCTTGCGGAAAGTTGGAAGCTGAATTGAAATACGTGTTTAGTTTTTGTGTATCAGGAATAGTTTAAGAGTAGTCGGACTTTTTAAGTTATTTGAACATTTCCATATAATTCTACATATTGTGTTAATAGAAGAATTGGAGGGAAGCTCCTTTTTACACGACTTCAGCGTTCGTTTGTCCAAATACTCCTCCCAGATTGCCTGAACTTTTCTTAATTAAGTTTGACATAGTGATTCCAGAGCGCGCGCTGAGTGTGGTCCCGATTGGACATACCATTCAGGAATAATCACCGAAAAACGGGATGCCCGTAGACTTAACATTGGAAAAGCATTTGGCGGGTGAATTCTCATTGTAAACAATGAAAAATAGCATTTATAGCATTAGAAATAGGACAAAGCTTTTTTTTTTTCCTTTTGTTTTCTTCGAGGACATTTTCTCAAAGCCAGTATGAATTTGGCAATCAGCGAAAAACAACTATTTGCATGTCGTGTTCATTCATGAAGAACTTCCATGCCAAAACTAATTTAGCAGAAAAAAAAAAATAATCAGCCCTCCTAATTGCCGTATTATATGTTTAGAGTCTGTAGGCTAAGAGCTTCACAATCAGTTCTGACACATTTAAAAACGATAGTTTGGGCATGCATAGGATGTTTTTAAAAAAAACGTCTTGTCGATTTCTCGAAAGTAAAGTTGATGTTGCAAACATGTTTTACTAAAATCATATTATGCATTTCTGAAATTAAATGTTCCTAGACCTATATTAACGTATCTTATTTTGTATCTACATGTTAGGAATCCATTTCTCAGCTTTCGATATATATTGTTTTGAAGTTGCCTTACATAGTTACAGGTTTTATTTAAGTATATCTCTGGCGGCTTATAAATACGTATTGGAAAAACTAATTCCATATAAGCCCGTATTTCTTATTTTTTTTAAAAAAAAGCGCCGTCAGAAAATCTTTTATTAGTTAACTATATATTTCGGACTCTATAATTGATTTTTATTCTTTTTTTTTTCCACTGAATTTAATATCTATTAGTTTCGTTAATATATTTTTGAATATTACCTCACTGGTCCTTTCTCTATATATTCAGTACAGGTAATTAGTATATTTGCAACCAAGTGTTCCTACATTTAAATTACACTTTCATTAGTTACAGTAGTATTTCATAATGTGTCTAATGGAATTCAAAATTACATAATCTTTTAAAACTGGAAGAATAAATATTAGAATTCTCCTGGTTCTTTTAATTGTAAAGCGAATAGTCCTATATAAATATGATTCAATTAATCTTATAATAATAAAAGTAAACTGAGTAATACAGTCATTATTGGAATAGTAATCATAAACGTATGTTTAATATGTTAACGTGTTGTTTGATTTTCCATTTTTATGTTGTTGTAAAGTCCTAATGCCTATATTTACACAAGGTTTTGCAATTAAGTATCTTTAAGTAACTTCTTTTGCACTAATTTACTATACCATCTTTTGTCGGGAGGGGTGGGGGTATTTCTACTAATAGTGCAACTCAGTATTACCAACTCTAACTAAGGAGTTTCGCCTAGTGATTTGCGTTCGGTGAATACAAATATTACTAATAAAGAAAGTGTTTGGATTCGAACAAACATATGTGTATGAGACTTTATTTATAGAACCATTACGCAGCCCTGAATGTGCTGATGGGGTACCATTTTTCTGCAAGACTCTATAAACATTCAATAAATGTCAAGTGTAGTGATCATTAGAAGCTGAATACAATACAAGTGACAGATGTGAGTACTATCCTCGATAAATACTTTATCATTAAATTGCATTCTGTTTTTTATAATCAGCTATCTGCGGAAGTATATAAAGCAATGGCAAAACGCTGTTTACGATATTGGAAATCTGTGGGTAATTTCGAAAGTGTCTTCGATGTGGCTTGGCGTTCAGCACTGCTACTAAAGAGTGTACAATTAATGGAATGTGACTAACGTATTTTACTTAACTGTGCGTTTTGTACTTTTTCATATTGGTTTGAGCACTATATTGACAGCTCTTGCATTTATAGTTAAGAAATCTGCACTGCATTCAGCTAGTAATAACCGCTACAGTGCCATCTGGTGAACATTTGCAAAGTCTTATGACTCATCAGCACATTCAAAGAGACGCAATGATCCTATAAATAAAGTTTCATACAGATATGTTGATTCGAACGTGAAATACTTTTCTTCTGAGATTATATTGTCTTCTAAAAGTCCATATCCATAAACTATGAAATTAAATTAACGGAAAAAGTAACTTTTAGATATGTTTGAATGTTAACGAGTATATTTCACGTAGCAATGTGAACACTGTAGTCACCATGATGTTGGGACGAAAGCAGAGCTTGAAGGGAGAGCCAGTCCTAGCCGACTATGGACCAGAGGAGTCGCTCAATGAAAGCGCTGACATAGAATGGGTTAATAAGGTAAGTTAGAATTGTTTTAGCCTTTTCACGATCAATGGTGGTCGTTAATAAAATTGAAGCCAAGTTTGACGGAGCTCTATGCGTTTCCTTATAGTAATAGGGTAGTGGATTAACTTGTCAGAAACATGGATTTCCCCTCACAATTACTGTTTTGACTCAATCGACAGTGACACGTGTTCCAAGAGTAATGAGTTAGCTTTTGTCAGGTGTGCACACTGTGAGCAAACTTTCTGAGTTTCTCATGCTCTGTTTCTCGATTTGCACATCGATTGTTCTCTGTAAATGCTTCCAATGTACCTTCAATAACAATCCTTCAATTTAAACCAACTTCAGTCTTGTTGTCTGTTTGAATGCTATTGTTCCCTTGGTTCTTGTCCTTTATAGACTATATGATTTCTGCGTAGTATATTACGTAAGGTTAGCAGAAAGAGAGATCAAGGAAATGTCTAAACGTTATATATATATATATATATATGGATTTACAGGCCCAGAACTCCCGAACCGATTGCTAACAGACGCTGTGAATCCATACGCCTCGTAATTAGCACTGGCTCTTTCAGGATATGTATCGCATTTCGCCATTCCGGATTGAAAAGAGCGAAGTGTTACCCGTCAAATCGACATCTTATGGAAGAGAAAACCTTTATCATGCAAAGGACTTCAAAGTAATGCCAGATGTGATCTAATGGAGGAAAACCGCGTAATAGTAGCCGATCAAGGAAAAAGTTCCTGTTTGAACGAAGTGGCGGAAACCAGATGCAACAAGTCCTGAAAATATTCAAAAGGAAATGACCACATCGCAAGTACTGCAAATGGCGGAAGAAGAGGTGCAGGTGGAAAAAGAATGGACCAGAGTATCGGTAGCACTCAGTGAAACAGCAAGAAAAGTTGTAGGAGAAACAAGTGAAAGAGGCCTCATTGACAAAGAAGCGTAATGGTGGAATAAAGACGTACAAGTAATTGTGAAAGAGATGCAAAAAAAATGTAGAACTCTAGCAATCAACAAGACCTGAAGGTTTACATGGATGCAAAGAAGAACGCCAAGAGGGGAGTTATTGTAGCAAATGGGAAAATTTATGAAGAGTTGTACAACAATCTGAAATATATATATATTAGAAGCTTTCGAAGGTAAGAAAGGTATTTCGCCTGTGCGTTAATCAAGGATGAAAATAACGATGTTCTGACAAGTGAAGAGGAGATGAAGAGATGGAAGGAAGATTTCAGGTACTTGTTATTGAAGAAAAACCGAAGGTAACTTGGGAAAATCTAGCTGTGAATCAGGGATTTGTTCGGCCTGTTGCTATAGTAGAGGTGGAAAATGCAATGAAAAAGATGAAAAGTGGTAAAGCTCCAGAACCGGATAATATCCCTATCGAAGCACTTAAAATTTTAGGTAAAGAAGAAATGCGGTGGTTTACTCGACTTTTTAATGGGATATTGTCAACAAGATATATACCAAAGAAATGGAGAAGCTGCTACGTTGTACTGGTTTTTAATAAGAAAGGATATGTGCAAGAATATGGCAACTACAAGGTAATAAAAATTAAGAGTCATGTAATGAAGCTCTGGGAAAGAGTGATAGAAGCAAGTTTGAGGGAAGAGACCGAAATAACAGAGGCCCAATTTTGTTTCATGTCAGAGCGATCTATATATATAAAAGAGAACGCACAAATCCTTTGTGAACTCATCACGCTAATACGGCTGAACCAATTTCTTTCATTTTTGGGGGGTTGTTAGGATTTGGACCCTAGATGGTTTTTATCATATCACTTTAATTTTTAATTACCAGTGTCTTGAGATAATTGACCATTCAAGTGTCCATACGTACAAATCCTTTGTTATTAGTTCATCATAGGTAAAAATAAACGTATTTATATGCAACCCGCATGACCATGTGACTCGGCGGGTTAACATAAATGACAGGCGCTATAATGTTAACATTTACTGCAATTTGAAAGCGAAAAAGTAAAAATTATCTAAGTAACAAAGTTTATTGCGTTCCGGGGTGACCGCAGCGAAGCGGGGCGGGTTAACATAAATGACAGGCGATATAATGTTAACATTTACTGCAATCTTCTATGGTTTTTATCATATCACTTGAAAGCGAAAAAGTAAAAATTATCTAAGTAACAACGTTTATTGCGTTCCGGGGTGACCGCAGCGAAGCGGGGTGAACGCTGCTAGTTGATAATAAATGTGTTATTTGGACGTAGGATGCTAATAGAAAAGTACAGAGAATACCAGAAGGACTTTCATATGGTATTCATCGAATCGTATGGTATTCAAGAGAAAGCGTATGATAGATGCCATGGGATCTTATTTGATGAGTACTGAAGAAAAAGTATGTTCCAAACACATACATTTGTATAGCCCAAGATATGTATGATGGATGTAGGACAGGAGTATGGAATAGCAGGAAAGTTCATAGTGAAAGTGCGACTTCATCAGGGATCTAGTCTTAGACCATACTTTTTTACAGTTAAGATGGACGAGCTTACAAAGGCTATCCAAGATTTAGCACCTTGGAATATGCTATTTGTAGACGACATCGTGCTGATAGTGAAACCAAGGCTGAACTGCAGATTATATACCTCGGGAGGAGCATTGGAGTTCTAGTTTTACTATAACAAAGCCAGAATATGTACAGTGCCCATTCAGCAAAAGTGTAATTGAAGGTACAGGAATGTGACTCGAGAAAGAAAAGCTGGTAATGACGGTGAAATTCAAGTACCTAGGTCAATAGCACAAGAAAATGCAGGAATAGAATAAGATATAAACAACAGAATTAGCAGCGATTGGAGAAAATGGAGAGAATCGGGAGGGTTGGTTTAAAGGGACAAGGGACTAGTCGGCGATACATGTCATTATAGTCTTCGTATCTCTCTCATGTATTTTTTACCTTTCACGAAAATTAACGATTTCTCTTACAAGTTTCAACCTACAGACTTCAAATTTTTAGAGAAGAAACTTCATATCCTATTGAAGGCAACAATCTGTGCCGATTTTTTTATTTAGAATTTTCTTCATTGTTGAGATGGATATCCAAACCTTTAACAATGGAACTGTTTCAACAATTAAGAACATTCTAAATAAAAAATCGGCACAGATTGTTCCCTTCGATAGGTTGTGAAGTTCCTTCTCTAAAAATTTGAAATCTCCAGGTTGAAATTTGTAAGAGAAATTGTAAATTTTCGTTAAAGGTAAAAAAAAAATAAATGAGCGAGGTAGAAGACCGTAGTGACATCTATCGACAAAGCTTGTCCCTTTACACCAACCTTAAAGAAAAAGTTTACAAAACAGTAGTAAAACCTGCCACATTATACGGAGAGGAATGTTGGACGACAAAGAAGAGAGAGGAACAGAAGATGCGTATTGCAGAGATGAAGATGCTGTGGTGAATGTGTAGAGTGACGGAAGGAAAAAATTAAGCATGACGTAATCCTGATAAAAGTAAAAATGAAACCAGTAGTAGAAAATGTGCAAGGAAGTAGGCTGAGATAATTTGGGCATGTAAGAAGATCTTTGGAATACGTAGCTCACCGAGTGGATGGCATAGGACTGAACTGGAAACGAGCGGGAGTCCGACCAAAGAAGAAATGGGAAGATTGTGTGAAAAACTATATGAAATGTGGTGTCACAGTAGATATGACACAAGATAGAAACAGGTGGATCTGAAAAGCCGGTCCAACTAATTGGAAAAAAGGTTTAGAGAAAGAAGAAGCTGTGCAAATTAGATTAATGTAGAACTTTGCTACGCAAAACTTTAACAAAAATACTGATATATGGGTCGTTAAACTAAAAGAGGAAAATTCATTTCATATATAATTATATGTATCTCCTAACTATTATGTTCATAAAAATGTATTATAATTATTTGCAGGGAGTATGGTAAAAGTGATCTTAACATGTAAATGGTTTTACAGTGACAGTTATTCTAATTCATAAGCTGTTCCAAATGTACTAATAATCAGAAAGACTTAAAGAATTGTCTTCCAGTCCACTGAAAGTATAATATTTTCAGAGCACAAATGAAGATAATATAATTTTCCAAAACATTGTTTTCTTCCCTTTCTGGGAAATATCTTTCTTTTAGCATTTTATTCATTATAGATATATTGCCATAAAGATTTAAAGTCAAATTTTCAAAGCTATAGTCATTGAGATAATTTTGATGGTATTTTAGCTAGTGTATTTAATTTTCAGCTATGGGTTCGACGGTTTATGAGATTCTGTGCTCTTCTGAGCTTAGTATCTGTGAGTCTAAACACTCCAAAGACCTTCGAAAGATATCCAAGTCTACAGTACGTAACTTTCTGCTGTGATCTTGTAATTACGTTTCTCTTCACTGCGGAAATGATTGCCAAAATGCATATTCGTGGCATTCTGAAGGTGAGTTCATAGAAGTGTATATCTTCTTGTAAGTATTCAGTTTTATAGTAAACTATATATGCTGTAGATTACTTGATTAAATATATATAAAGGGTGTTTCAAAACAACACCGACAACCTTTGGGAGGTGATTCCTGGCACCAAGATAAGACAAAAAATGTAGACCACCTGGGTGCATAAATGGTTCCTTTGAAGTTACATGCGCTATCCAAAAATACATGTTTCAGAACCCTAAGGTATTCACGCAACAATTTTTATAGAGGGAGTTTGCCTACGGGCATATAATTTAACTTGTACTTACAAACTACCTCCATAAAAATTGCTTCGTGAGTACCTTAGGATTCTGAAACATGTATTTTTGGATAGGTCACGTATTAGTTTCTAAGTGAAGTCTTGACCCGACTACGGTAGGTCTCATAGTTTTGCAGCTATGGACCTTTGAAGTTCATTTTTTCATATTTTCGGCAGCCTATAACTCCAAAAGAAAGCATTTGTGTACCCACGTTGATCTATACTTTTTGTTTTACCTTGGTGTCAGGAATCACCTCCCAAACGTTGTCGATGTTATTTTGAAACTCCCTATATATATAA
The DNA here is from genome assembly GCF_964235325.1 of Thermobia domestica. Lineage (NCBI taxonomy): Eukaryota > Metazoa > Arthropoda > Insecta > Zygentoma > Lepismatidae > Thermobia > Thermobia domestica. The sequence goes on from NC_137457.1 coordinate 328,713,358, forward strand.
TAAAATTATATATGATCCTGACTTCGAAAAAATGATCGTGGAAACCAGTAGGTTATATATATATATATTCTACAATTGAAATGTAGTTTGATTTCAGTACCCACTTCTTAGTTAATATGTACACCGTATTTCAAAAAGAATGACCTGATTTGGGACGGTAATAATTACAACATGGAATGTGCCCTCAAGGAAATGAGTGTTATTTGAATAGGTGTGCCCTAAGGTTTCAGAAAATCGCAGTTAGATGTCAGTCAATGCGTCTTCTCAGTCTGGAGTTAGTCAAAAGTAAGATGGCGTCCGCACAACAGAAGGCGTTTTATGTGCTGTAGTTTGCAGAGACTGACTGAGTCAGTGATTTCGGCCCAGCGTGCTTTTCGTCGGCGTTTTGGCATTGATCAGCCTGCACCCAAAAACATTCGTCGTTGTTATCGTGAGTTTAAAGAGAGAGGATGCGCTGCCGCCATAACTGCTGTAAATGCAGACACATTGTGTTAAGTTTATGACGAATTTAGCTATCGTCTAGATGTTATTCGTGATGCTGGTGGTGGACACTTAGAGTGTTTGTAATAGCATAGCTAAAACTTGAAGATTTTGTGAGTATTTTGCAATTTATCCCATTTTTGTAGTATGTCCTTATCATTACATATGGACTTTTAAAATCAGTTCATTCTTTTTGAAACACTCTGTATATACAGAATTTCATCAATGGGGCTTCAAGCTCCCACGTTCAGATCGTTTTAGATCATGTACGATTTTTGTATACGTATCTTTATATGGTAAAAGTGTTTTCTTGTGTTGAAAATTTGGGGTTAAAATCCTGAACCTTTCCTTTGCGTACGCCACTGGTAGAAGCAAATGATAGACAAAGAAACTGTTTGTGGTAAAAGGAAACTTGTGAATTGGGTAACAAGAACCCAGATAATGTTCTAATTTCTTTTACTTCCCTCGCTTGTTTTACTTTCCTCAGTTCTCTTATAACGATTAAGTTTACCGAATGAGTGTAGGCTAATGGTTATTAGTGTTTTTGCCTTGTACTCGCGGGGTTCCAGGTTCAAGCCCCACGACCGGCCATGTGACCTTTTCCCAAAGTTGTGTTAAGTTTTACTAAGTGAAAACCGTGAAGCTACTTCCCATTTTCTTGTTAATTATTAAAGATCCCAGAATAATTGGTCTTTCAAGCTATATCTGGATGTAGCTGTATAAAGATCTCTCTGTACAACCTTAACAGACTTTTCTCATGTTTAATTCATCTATGATATCCCGCCGGACGGATTCTCTGTCAAGTTTACTAGTTCAACCATACTGCGCGTACACTGAATCTTCGGTAACTTCTGATTACCTCGTGTACTTGGTTAATGTTTGTGACTGTGGCCTGTAAAAAAAAAAAAAAAAAAAAAAAAAAAAAAAAAAAAAAAAAAAAAAAAAAAAAAAAAAATCAACACATTTCCTCCCCCTCTGAGAAATGTTTATACCACTGAAGTTGTACTTTGGACATACAATTATTACCGTATGCGTCAGTCAACATTAGGAATGTTTCAGCTGGCTACTTTTTAAGTTTCACATCGAGGTTTTCACCAGCTATTCCTTTGTTCCAGGGGCGGATCCAGGGGAAGGGGGGCGATTGCCACCCCCAGAAGAGGAAACTTTTTTATTTTATATATAAATAAAATATATAGTTTATTTTTTGACGCTCTTAAAAGTAGCTCTAAGTAGCAGTATTACAACCCACCCGCTCCCCCAGAAGTCCGTCCTGGATCCGCCCCTGCTTTGTTCTACCTTCATTCTTTTTTCTTTCTTTCTTTCTTTCTTTCCTGGACAGCACGGTTACACGTGTTCACAGAATGACATCTCCCTCGGATCTGCCAGAGTGGGGCGAGTCCAAAGTTCATGCAGACAGAGAAGAGGGGTGCCCACTAACCAATGTATTGTAATTGCTTCCGTTTATGAAATATAAATTCGGGACGTTTCTCCTTGTGTCATACCTTGTATATAGAACCTACTAAATTTCTTGAATATTTGAATTAATTATAAAATTATACGGTTCTAGCTAGTTAGCACAATTTATCTACCAATATATGTCATATTGAAGTAACGGGGGTTTTTGTCTTGGAAATAGGTAAGGTAAGCCATTAAATTTGTAGGAAAGAAGCATTAGATTTTATTGGTAGACCTTTTCCTAGTTCTCCATTTCTCTGTTTCTTACAAAGTTTATTATATTTTTTGATAAGTAAAAAGAACATGTAGGTTTCCAGATTATACGATCAAAAATATATTATATGGAAGTTTCTGTTTCTTGATAATATGATTGTTGTTTCTATTCATAGGGTGAAGTTCCGTATTTGAAAGACCACTGGTGCCAATTTGATGCGAGTATGGTGTTCTTCCTGTGGGTGTCTGTTATTCTGCAAATGTTTGAAATGTTAAAGATGGTCGAAGAATCGTCTCCTCTGCCTATTATGAGAGCTCCCAGACCTTTGATAATGATTCGATTCATTCGAGTCTTCCTCAAGTTTTCTATGCCAAAATCTCGGATAAATCAAATCTTCAAGTAAGTAGACGGTGAATATTATGAAAGAACAATAATATATAGGGAGGTTACAAGGTCTATTCTGATAAATATACATCCATGGTTCCCCCCTTCCCCTCCGCCTTCAAAAAATAAATAAATGAAAATGAAAAATGAGTGCAGTCACCTGTATTCGTCCGCTTTAAAATAGTTTTCTTCTGCTTCCACATGTTGAATCCAGCGTTCTTTCCACTGCTAGAATCAGGCCCGGAACCCTTCCTCGGGAAATGTTGTTAGAATAGCCATCGCGTTGCGCTTGATTTCCTTTTTGCGTGGAAAAGCGCGTTCCTTTCAGTTGTCTGTTGATTTACGGAAACAGCCAATGATCATAGGGTAGGGAGCTTGATCAACCACCTGAATGTTGTGCTGAAGCACATTAGGTTGAATCACATCAGCTTCTTTAGAACTATGAGCTCCTCCGTGGCTAAGCGGTTAGCGTACGCGCCTTTGGCGTGGGAGACCCGGGTTCGATTCCCGGCGGGAGCTCATGTGGTTCGGATTCCACGTTAATCAGTAGGTCCACGTCTCATATAGCCTCGCTGCTGAAAGGGACGCTAAACTAAAATCAACTCAAAAAATTCTTTAGAACTATGCCGAGACCATACGACTTGTGAATCAAACATAAACATAGATGACTGATTAATTAAGATGGTTTTGAATTATGAATATTTGTATGATAAATACACTAAAGAAAACCTGTGCCTTGGCAACACTAAATGAAAAAACAAATTTTTTATAATGTTCATTAATGCTGAATTAATGGAAAAATAACTTCTTTTTACCTGTGTTGTCAGGTACCACCAGATGTTGTTAAAAAAGTGGAAAATAATCTAATCTTAAAGTCGTAGGTTAAAAATAATTGGAATTGTACGAAGGGTCAAAAGTGTTTTGTCGATGTACATATACATTGGTTAGAGGCGGTGCAACCACTTCGATGGGCAGTTGTTTTATAGTTGACATAAATATGTTCTAGCGAGGTCAATCAAGCTATTGTTTTGGGAGTAATTATATGTGTGTGTAAAGTGATAGACCGTGGTTGATATATATACAATTATATGCGAAGATATAACACTGTTCGTTCTAAATAAAGGTGGTAGTTACGTATTGAAAGAAGTCAGATTATTGTTGAACATATGTGGGCTTAAAAAAAAAAGGTTACTTGTATTCTGAAGTTACGTTGGATTTTATCTAACTATTCAATAAATAATAATTAAACATTTGAAACATAAACCAATATATAATTTTAAGCTCTACTCTTATACAAATGTAACCAAAACTTTATTTCTGATATTGCTACAATGAAATTTCTCTCACAGGTACTAACATTCTCGGGACTAGTAAAAAATTCTTGAATTTATGAGTAACTTTGATTGCTTTCTTTTCCAGACGGTCCAGCCAACAGATCTACAATGTAACACTATTCTTCCTGTTTTTTATGTCCTTGTATGGTTTACTTGGAGTACAGTTCTTTGGGGAACTAAAAAATCATTGTGTCCTGAATGACACGGACCCAGCTCATCCAGAGTAAGTATTATACGAATGTTCTTACAAAAGTTCTAAACCTAACTATGAGAGAATCAGCTTAGAGTTTAAGTTGAGTGCTACTTTTCAATAAAATCCCTTGAGAGTTCAAAGTATTGTGTCAATCGATGTTCAAATGCGTTTATGCCGCTGGTAAAGGTTTTCTCGAAGCCATCTAGAATATCTACGGCACGCATGACATTTTTGACAGTGTAAAACTGACACTTCTCAACTTCTTTTTAACATTTGACAACAGATAAAAGTCAGATGATGCCAAGTCGGGCGATTAAAGTGGGTGTAGGACCAATTTGAAGCGGCAATTATGAATTACTGCTATGGCGACGACTAACTTTGGCTGGGAACGTAGTTGTCATGGCATAGGACGCCTTTTGTCAGTTTCCCATGACGCCTCTGCCAGATATGATCGCACAATTCGTAAGAGGCCTGGGTAATAATCCCTAGTTACTTTTTGCCTCTTTGGAAGATAATATTTCATCTCCTCCTCCAAATTCACTCCCTCCCCCCAATTTCAGAAAAGTAACCATCACCTTTCCTGCTGAGGACACTGACCTGGCCTTCTTTAGATGTGAGCTTAACGAGTGTTCCCATGCATGGAGCTTTGTTTTGACTGATATTGGTAATGGTCGTTTGATGATGATGATGATGTTGGTTGACCGGTTTGACTGAGATGGTTCGATGTGTCGGTGGGTGGATATTTAATAACAGCTGTTATCTGCTATTATTAATCAAGTCAGAAGGAATGTGGACTTTTTCGCTGAATATTATTTCTTGAAATGTTGTGCCCTGTCATCTTTTGGTCGGGATTTAAAAGTTTGGACATTCAACTCGCTGATATTTTTCTCATTCTCAGATGCGGGCACGGTGGCTCAGTAGTAGAGCGTTTACCTCTGGTACGTGGAGTCTTTGGTTCCACTCTCGGCCAAGTAAGCTTGTGGTGAATAACATCGTGTCCCTGAGTTTTCTCGGGCTAGTCACGTTTCCTCCCACGTTTTCATTCCACCACTTGCTTTAATCATCCGTCTCCCTTAGCTTAAAGAGTATAATCGTGGGACGTTAAAGATGTCATTTCATTTTCATTCCCAGCTGCTGGTGATAATTCTGTGAGCGCTTGTAGTTGACAAGTCCACTGTCTCAGTAATCTGTCTAGAGGTTGGTTGATCGGTGATCATTTATGACAATTTATGAACTTGGTTCATGTTTCCTCGATTAATGCTTCGACAGGGTGTCTATCGGTCACGAAAGACATGAAAAAATCACGAAATCAGAAAACGTTCATAAAAGTCATGGAAAAGTCACGAAATTTAGCTTTTGGGTCACGAATTTTTTATCTGTACAAATATAAGTGCAGACCGGAAAATTTTGTTCTGTAAAACGTCAAACTTCACCACCAAAAATGTCTATGGTCGGCTTTAGACGCTACCAAATCGCAACCAAAGTACGCTTCTATCGCATATATGAAAATTAGACCTAATTCGTACTCAAATTTGCACTTGAGAATGTTATGAAATTTTATGGTTTGGTTAAGAAAAGGTCACGAAAAATTCACGAAATTTCATTTTAAAATTTCAGTAGACACCCTGTTCAACAGGCCTTTTTGGTCGAAGGTGGTCTTCAGTACCTGCTTTCTCCCTCCTAAATTGAACTGCCCATGTCTTCACTAGGCATAGGAAATAGCACTCTTGCCTAATGTAGTCAATATTTTGGCGTTGATATCTTGCGTCTTTAAACCCTTATGGAAATATCTAGTAACAGCTCTTGCGTCCAGTTTCTCCATTTAATCAAAAGTCGGTCACTCTGTTGTCTTTTTTATCTGCAAAAACACAGGAAAAGTAGATATTAACACCAAATTTGGTGTGACAACCTGTGAAGTTTCAGTACGTATGTACTGACGTGTCTCTTTATAATATTTCTTAATTAGGCTTAGGACTGTTTAACAATTCTCATATCTAAAGTTGTCTGTTGCAATCGAAACTAGAAAATTAGGAAATAAATAATAATTTTGGAACTCTAAAGAAAAATAAATATAATATTTAGTCAGTAAGTCTGGAGTTAATATATACGAAAGCAAAATTTGTCCGTTTTACTATATGGATTCGAAACTTGAGATCTAGAGTTAACTTATAAGAATAAACTGTCTTTGAAAACAATACATAAAGATTGAAAAATAGCCAACTGGACTAGGACTCGAACCCGGTATCTCCGGTATACCGTTACGATGCGATGACCACTACACCACCCAGTTCGTTTCCCGGAACAGCCACCCACTCTCACTTTCGAGGTCGGTGCGCTCATCTCGGATCACGTGGGTTGTACCACAAAGCTTGCTGTGATTGGACAATCCTGTGTCCATATGCCAAGCCCCTTATGACGGTTGTGATTTCGTATATACTAATGAAAGGAAGAAACAACCGTTTTTATACACACCAGAATTCTCCTTAGGTGCGAATTCTATATAACGCAAAAAGAGTGAACAAAGAACTGAGTAGACCGGGGCTGCGGCATACTGTGCCGATCCGTTAACCATTACCTATTCCGCTTCCCAGAAAAGCCACCTACTCTCTTATTGTCAAGGGTGGCTCAGTGGTTAACGCATCGGCATGGTATGCCGGAGGTCCTGGATTCGAGTCCCAGTCCAGTCTTTCACATTTTCACTCTGTGTGTTACAGAATTTGCACATATAGAAGATTTTGGTGTAAAATAAGCGGTTGTTTCCGACTTTCATTGGTACAGTCTGAAATTTTCCGAAAATATAGTCTTGAAGAAGTTAAATAATTTAAAATGAGACTCAAACGGTTTGGCTTTTTGTTTTGAGGTTAACTTCCCTTTGAGAAAGAGGAGTCTATATTCCACCTGAGCCTACACTGACGTGGGAGCTCCCATCAAGAGTCTAATCTCTGGGCTGAAGAGAGAAACAATCAAACGAATGGGAAAAGTTGCATAACGCAGAAGTTTTAATAGTGTACTTATCATCAAATATGGTGTGAATAATTAAATCGAAATGTGTAATACGCACAGGATACGTCACGAAAGTGTGAAATGCACGTAGAGGTGTAAATTGATAGTTGGAAAGCTTATGGGAGAGACATCGTAGGAGAGAACGAGAGAAAGATAAACTGAAATCAAAGGTAAGAATAATCTGCATTAAATTGTTTGGGTTTCTGTTCCCGCATGAACCTTTGAGTTACTTCAGCGACATTGTTATGTAAAGTTTCAGATTTATTAGCTATAGTTCAAAGAATATTGTAGCCCATACAACTGAAAATATAGAGGAAGTAGAAGAGATAGGAGGAGACTTCGTACTGAGATCCGAGTTTGAAAGACCATTACAAGAGCTGAAATATGGAAAAAGTCCCAGATGTAGACAATATACCACTAGAAAACTTACGAAGTGCAGCTTCAGAAGTTCAGGATAGAGTGTATAAATTCATTAACACATTTATGAAGAAGGAAAGATGCTTCCAGACTTAAAAAAAAAAATGCAGATAAGCACAATACCAGAAACAGCAAGTGGTGAAAAGTGTGAGGGTCAGAAAATGATAAGCTTGTTCCCATATGCTCCGAGAAGAAGTCCTGACAAAAATAATCTGCAAAAAGCTTAAAGCCAGTATGAAAGTATTGGCAGTTTGGTTTCAAAAATAATACCGAAACGCAGGAAGCAATACTTACATTAAGAGGGCTGACAAAAGAAATAATTTCCATGGGAAAAGCAGTAGTGAAATAGTAGATGTAAGGTAACAGAAATTTCTCGATTGGTGAAATAATAGATTGGAAGGTAACAAAAGTTCATCGATTTGGTGAAATAGTAGATAGACTAGATAGGGAGGTAACGTAAGTCCCTTGATTGGTGAAATAGATTGGAAAATAACTGAGTTCTCCTTTGGTAAAATAGTAGATTAGAAGCTAACTGAAATTCCTCGAGAAATTTACGAAATAGAGTATTATAAACTTTATATGATAGTATTTAGACGCTTCTCTTCCCCAAAGCCACTAAATCTCTCGAAGAAATTGGTCAACAATTCGTGAGCTTGTTAGGGTCATTATTTTCCTCTCCACGTAAAGCGTAGGTTAACAGATGTTTTATAAATTGCTTTTATAACCCACATTTTTAATACTCAGTTTTGAAATGTGCATACTGCTAAATATTTCTAGAGATGCACTGAAACACTACAGAAAACAGAAGATTTTAAAAGTGTGTATATTCTATAATTTATCATATTTATTGCAAAAAGTAAATACCATAAAATAATGCAGATAATGAAGTATATATATATCTAATAAAATTAAGCCATAAGGATATTATTTCAACGTTTCTTCGACTTTTTCGTATTAATTTATGCTGGTAACTTATTCACTTTCCTAAAATTCTTTTATCTGAAGATAATTTGAATGTCGCGCAGCATTCGATTAGTTAATTTTGATTATCTTGTTTCTGCTAAAATTTAGTTCCATATTTTTTTTAAAAAAAATCCTTTTCTGTTACAGGCGTATAACAATAAATAATCTTGCTATTCCGGATACTTTTTGTTCAGTTGATCCATATTCAGGATACCAGTGCCCTGTAGGAATGAAATGTATGAAACTCGAACTACCAAGATATAACATGGGATTTAATGGTTTCGATGAATTTGGTAAGTTTACTATTATTATTATCATAAAAACTGCTTAGTCTGACAATTTTATTGCCTCAGGTTTTCAAAAGTCAGAAACACGATGTTCCGGTTTCTTTTTCGATTCTCAGTGGATACGAGCATCGGAAGGCAGGATGGACATGTGTTCGTACTTCAAAAGTAGTGGTTACATGACCACAATATCAGTGTGTGATTGAGTTATTTTTGCAGCGTTTTTCCGCACAGTGTACCCCTACTCGACAAGCAATCTGTAACTTCAATAAAAAGTTCGAACAGACTGAGTCCGTAGCGGATTATTTTAGTAATATATATTATGTCAAAATGTGTTCTTCTGTGCTCAAAAGATGTAATCTGTGCTTTAAAAAAAAAAAAAAAAAAAAAAAAAAAAAAAAAAAAAAAAAAGGTAGACACATTGAATACTTGATTTACGTAACCTAAGTTAAGTCATGATTTCTTGTGCTCCTCAACCATAGCTTGGTAGGCAACATGAAAATATTAAAACTTTTCTCTCGCGTGGGAGAGCCGTTTTATACTTTGATAAGTTATCTTCTTCGTAACTGCATCTAGATATTCTATCCTTTGTCTTCCTCTTCCTGGTTTTCTTTCTGCCTTTCCTTGTATCAGCACGGCGATCCAATAGGAATGCCGAATAAGATGGCCAAACATTCTGTTTATTCTTTTTCCTATTATCTTCATGATCTGTCGTCTTCATTAGCTTCCTTTAGTATGTCTTCATTCCTTTTCCTTTCGGTCCAAGATATGCGCAGCATTCTGCGCCAACACCATATTTCAAATGCTTCCATCTTGGATATTTCAGTTTTTCTCAATGTCCATGTCTCTGATGCGTAAAGCGCCACGCTCCATACCAGGGCCTTAATAAATGTTTACGAACGTCCAACGACACATGTCTTTGTGTTAGCAGTCTTCTTTTCCTATTGAATGCTTGTTTAGCCTGTGCTATTCTGGAACTTACGTCTTTTTTTACTTCTTCCATTCGAGGATATTAGTGAAACGTCTTAAATGTTCGATTCTCGCTTTATCTAGCTATACGTTTGCCCCTTCCTGTCCTGCTCTTGTGCACTTTGTCAGTTTGGTTTTCTTCTTATTTATCTTCATTTTGCATGTTTTTTCCAGTTGGTCGTTGGAATAATTTCGTAGTGTCGTAGTTGATATGCACTCTTATCAAGTGTCTTACGACCGGAAGTAAGAAACTACATAATTAGACACCAATGAATACCAGTATAGACGTCAATGAATATAACATGAATAATTATTGAAATCCCAAATGTATGTGGAATATGTTTCTGGCATATTACTCTTAAGCTGCTCAAAGTATTCGTTGGAAATTCTATGGGAAAGGCCTTTGGAAGAGCCGAAAAGACGAGAGGATAACGTAAAGCAGTCTGTTAGGGAGATCATAAATCACAAACTTAGTTTGATTAAGTTAGGCACTCAATATGAAAGTCGTGTGAATATCACGTGGAAACACGCCCTTATGGATCAAAGTAGAACAAAGAGAGATTGAAGAGGTCGATCATTTCAAATATCTGGGAAGTATTTTGACAAGGGACGCTTACTGCACCAAAGAGATCAGGTCATGAATTGCCGTACTCAAAAACAATATGCAACAATAAAAGATCGCTCCTAACTAGCAGGCTTACATTCAATTAAGGAAAAAAGTTAATCAAGTGGTATATATATGGAGCGTGGGGATTGTATGCTTCGGAGACTCTACGGAAGTTAGAGGAGAAATATTGAGAAAGTTTCGAAATGTTGTATTGGAGGAAGATGGAGGAAATTAAATGGACGGAGAGAGTAACAAATGAAGATGTTTAAAAACGGATAGGAGAGAAGAGGATGCTTTTAACGAGGATCCTTCGTAGGAAGGCCAACTGCATTGTCCACATCTTGCGAAGAAATTGCATTCTTCATAGTGTCATAGAGGGTAAGATGGAAGGAAAAAGAGGAGTAGAAAGAACACAACTTATCAATTAGTTGAAAAATGAAAAAAAAATATTACATGTTAAAAGAGGAAGCTGAAGATCATGAAACGTGAAAGAAACATTTCCAGACCCTAATCTAAGAAGAGGATCTCCTGTTAGTCCCAGGACCTGCCAACAGACACAATACTTTACTTACTTACTTACTTACTTACTTACTTACTTACTTACTTACTTACTTACTTACTTACTTACTTACTTACTTACTTACTTACTTACTTACTTACTTACTTACTTACTTACTTACTTACTTACTTACTTACTTACTTACTTACTTACTTACTTACTTACTTACTTACTTACTTACTTACTTACTTACTTACTTACTTACTTACTTACTTACTTACTTACTTACTTACTTACTTACTTACTTACTTACTTACTTACTTACTTACTTACTTACTTACTTACTTACTTACTTACTTACTTACTTACTTACTTACTTACTTACTTACTTACTTACTTACTTACTTACTTACTTACTTACTTACTTACTTACTTACTTACTTACTAACTAACTAACTAACTAACTAACTAACTAACTAACTAACTAACTAACTAACTAACTAACTAACTACTACTACTACTACTACTACTACTACTACTACTACTACTACTACTACTACTACTAATAATAATAATAATAATAATAATAATAATAATAAGAACAAATTTCTGCCGCATTGAACCTGTAAGTTCCGTATCCATCGATTAAAATTAGTTAATACATTAAATAATAATATTTATTGAATTTCCTATTGTTAAGTACTTTTTAATGCTAGATTTCATTATTCTCTATTTTCAGCTACGAGTGTGTTTACAGTGTACCAAGCCGCATCACAAGAGGGTTGGGTGTTTATTATGTATCGAGCTATTGACAGTTTGCCTGGTTGGAGAGCTGCCTTCTACTTTAGTACGATGATCTTTTTCCTTGCCTGGCTGGTGAAAAACGTTTTCATTGCTGTCATTACGGAAACGTTCAATGAAATTCGAGTTCAATTCTATCAAATGTGGGGCGTTCGTGGTCATATAACAAGTCGTTCCACGTCACAGGTATGTAAGTTTATTCTTTTATGTAACTTTTTTACTTTTTTTTTAGCTTTGCAGAGATGTATAATGATCAGTTTAGTTCAGTCGAGCGGAAACTGTTTATTAATCTACTCTTGTCTTTATTAGTGCATTGAGTTTTCTCCTGCCAGACAAATCGAGCTACTTGTCAGCACTCAGGGAACACCAGCTGTGTTCTGCCCATCATCCTGCTTCTTAACAATTAGCCTTGCACTTAAACAGCAAGAAAGCAAGAAGAATTCTACTAACTCAAGCGGGTTCTCATCACGTGATGAAGTCTTTAGGAGCCAACTCAAGATGCTAATGCCAGGATCCTGAACTTAACAATTGTCAAACTTTCTAGTGACTAGTTAGACTAGAATAAGCAAAGTAATTGCTCGTTCTTACCTACTCATAATATATTTAATATTACCATGCAAAACTACTCAGGAAGCTATTACTAAACATAATTAATTGAAAAAAAACACTGCTTCCTTCTCTACCTGAGTTTGTATACAATAATATCGACAATTATAATTGTAACTCTTAATTTTGAAAATACATAGACAACCCCAATTTATGCTGATCCGGTTATTTCGCAAAACGGCGTTATTTGTAATTGTTTTCCACTTCCGCTTTTAGAGTGTCCATTATTTTTCATGTCGTAAAAACAGCTTAGAAAGTTCCTATCTTATGACCAAAAGTGTTGTCTTCTTCAGGATAGAGTTCGACGCATATCCTCCTTCCTTAACTACTATCGACGCAATAACATATATTTAGTTTCACACTTCCGCTTTAACTGAGCTCTTAAGTAGTTTGTTCGTGGAGACTAATTCACCCATAGTTTTGTTACATACCGGCAAAATTTATTCTTCAATAAGACATCGAACACTACGTGACTAGCTTTGGTGACAGTCAATGGCGCTGAAATCAGAGTCCGACGAAAGTCTTGTCTCACCTCACTGTTTTACCGATAATGATGAGTATGATGATGTGAGATAGGTAATGACACTATGGTTTAAAGTTATAATATCACAAACTCAATATTATTATTAGAGAGAAATATTAGCTCGGAGATTATTTTTAATTTGCGTTTAATTACGGTGTTTAAACAAGTGACTTTTGGGAATGAGATTTGTACTTGTGTGCCAAGTTGCCTTTAAAAAAGTAATTTGTCATCTTGATTACTTCACTTACAACTACTTCACCCTTACATAAGGATGAAAACTGGGGAGAGGCCAGAGCTTTCTCTGTTCTTCCTTTTCTTCTTTAGTTCAACTTTTCGTCATCAGGTGGTAGCATTATAGAAAAACAGAACACTACTGAAAAAACAATACATCCAAAGACTTTATAGAGCCGATAAAAATAACTGAGTACGAACTGTCATACACGAAATAAAATTTTGCTTAAAATTGGATCAGTTACTCCCTTTAGCAAGAAGAAAAGTATCGATAATGTTTTGTGTTGTTGAGTTAGAATAAATATGGATTAAAAAGTTTAGCAGGTTATGTGACATTTAGACACGTCATTAGTTCTCAACGGTACATGTACAAGTTCCAACTTACCGGTTTGCTATTCCCATCGTAGCTTCACGCGTCGTATCAGCCCTTCACATTTTGTCCGGAGAGAGGGTAGCCCAGCATTAAGCCCCCAATACCGGGCTCCCTGTTGGTCCACGGGCCCTTATTTATCATTCGGATCACCCTGTTATATCTGGTGGGATCCCTCATGCGCCACTTGAAGGACGAACCTAAGGTCCGTGTCCTCCACAAAAGGCGTGATTAGTGAAGAAACTAGACGAGAAGAGACTAGGAAGTAGATGGGAGGATAAAATGGATTCGGCACGAGAAAGAGGAAACCGGTAAGATATAAAGGAACAAGAGAAGTACAAGGACAGGAAATTCAGGAGAGTCATCAATAAACGAGTCGTTCGAACGAGAGTTCAAGAATTAATAAATGGAACGTCTTAGGATGATGATAGTGATAGATTTTGTATATGGATTTTAGAAATACGGGATACAGTGATTTTGATTGGATTGGCTTGGGACAGAACAGAATTCTCTTCCCACCGCCTTTTTTTAAAAATGAATCCTTTCTATTAAGATTTACTAATAGCTACTAGATATGATTGTAAATGATTCCAATATAAATTGGCCTAGCAGAGTGTATCCGAAAGCGTGTCAAGTAAATACTATGTATATACATTTGTAGCAATCATGTATTGTGTTGCTGAAAGCTACCATGATTTTTTTTAAAAAGAATTTAGTACAATTGAATCATCTTTCCTAAATGGCAAAATACATTTTGTGGTTGAACGGGACGTCGCCAAAACTTCAGAACGTACTCAAACAACAAAAAATGTGTCTTAAGAATCATTACGAAATCACCGAAATCACCAGTTGCAGGAAACTATGTGAATCATTGAATAGGACAGTTCCTTCTTTGTACATATTTGAACTTCTCAAAATTACTTGAGGTCATTTGAGTAATATTAAAAGAGATGGTGATACTCACAACTATCTTACGCGTGGTAAAGATAACTTACCTATTGTGTATCATAGAACACCTACATACGGAAAATCACATATCTATATGGGTGTAAAACTGGGTACCTAAAAAATAACTAATGAGAAATACTCATTAATATCTATAAGGTACCTGGGTACATAAAAAATACTCATGAAAAGAGCTTCTTTGTCAACTCAGTGCGTAAAATGCTATTAAATAACACATGTTATACAGTAGATGAATACCATAACAGCTCATTGTGAAACTTGGAAAAGTAATTAAATCCCTGTTGTATATATCAGATGGTAAATACAAATATACACATATATACAGTATTTAAAATAGTAATTAAGTCCAGATGTATATATTATTGATATATAGATTGTAGAACTGGTTTTAACCTATATATGTATTCACAAATTGTTAAAAGAAGAGCATTGTATTTGTTCTAAGTATTGTATCTATTTTATATACTGATGAGTTTTATACCATTTTGTATAAACATACATGTAATATGGTCTACAGAATGATTAATAAATTTAATTTAATCTAATCAACTCTTTTGTGTGCGTGTTTCAGACACTGACAGGTGACGATTCTGGATGGAAACTTGTGACTGTGGATGAGAATAAACACGGAGGTCTTGCTCCAAAATTCTGCCACCAAATTCTTCGGTCTGCATCCTTTCGACTGCTCGTAATGGCAGTTATTCTTGCTAATGGAGTAGTAACAGCGACCATGCATTTTAAACATGATGGAAGACCTCGTGAAGTCTTCTCTGAAAAATATTATTATATTGAGGTATGTATTTAAATATATTAGTATTAACTCAAATGTAGTGTGTTTCTTATTTGTCTGTAAGTATGTTGTGGGAAATAGTAAATGTAAGCATAGTAATACTTACTAGGAATTTTTCTCTAATTTGGCCACTTGGTTAAATGATTTTCCCCATCTTCAGTGAAATCAAAAGTAGTAACTCTATCCATCACGACTCTGGAACTCACTAAAGGAATAGTTAACACTTCTGACCAGAGTATATTGTAATATCCCATGTGATGTTGAAAACAAACAATTTTACATGTCAATGTTTACAAACACCACCACGTGGTTCTGTTTACAAACACCACCACGTGGTTCGGCAAGAAGACTTCACACCAGATGGATCTACAATCACTTGCAGACTACGGCTTTTAGCCCCTCCCACGGAGCAGAAGACGGCATCGAAGCAGCAGCGTCACCGCCACCCAAGAAACCCTATAAATTAGATGGACAAAGGCAATTCAGTATCAGTTTTCTGGTGACCCTCCTACTGTCTGCTTCGGGACTTTAGGAGTAACCTAACCCCTAGGCCTCTAGTCTGCTTCGGGACTACGCCTATCCTTCCTCCTGGCTTAGCCTGCTTCGGAGCTCTAACTGGGAATCCCAACCTCAGCCGCTTAGCCTGCTTTGGGGCTCTGTTGGCCAACTAACCCACCCACTGCTTGCTTCGGAGCTTTGGGCACCTAATTCCACTCCGCTTAGCCTGCTTCGGGGCTCTGTTGGAGATCCTGTCTGCGACCTTACGGTCAAAGACCACCTATAATTAACCTTTGATATTAGAGAGATTAATTTGTACAGTATTTTGTGAAAATACTTTTATAGTGGAGAAGTTTTATAATAAAATTGGTAGTGAGAGATCGATTCCGGACGCTCTTTTTATTAATGCTCTACCTATAGCTATATGGGACAAAGTTTTACAATATAAATTTATTTATTAAAACTGAACTACAGTGTAACGGTTTCGACAACTTAGCGTTATCTTCATCAAACACTAACTTTATCCATATAACTCTATCCGTGAGTTATTCTCTGATGAAGATAACGTTAAGTTGTCGAAACCTTTACACTGTATTTTAGTTTTAATAAAATAAGTGTATATGCTCTTGTCTGAAGTTAATTATTCCTGAAATCAGAAGTTTCTGTATTTTCAGTATTTTCCCATTTGTTATTCCACCAACTCATCCATGATCATTTACTTCCATCCATTATCTTGTAGGAAACGAAATACAGTATTGAATCATGATTGCAATATTGTGTGTAATATACTTCACAAATTGTTACAGCTCATGGCGTATGGAAGAACACCCGATGGATTCTTTTTGGTTTTAAATGGCTTGTAAATGGAATATGAACAACGTGCCTTCAATCGGTGTACATATTATGAATGTACGAGATGATTTAGAAAGTAATGCCTCCAAGGTGATACCTTTATTTGTGTTTAACAGATAGCACCGATACAGGTATCATTGGAAAGTTTGCAATGTCAGCTACAAATGGTGGCATCATATTTCAACAGAGTTCTTATTACGGACAACACACTTGCGCCAACACGAAACAAGGTTTTTCATGCCGTTGGCGAAGACTTGTAGTGGCTCTTGGCGACATCATTTCGCCGAACTGCTGCTTCCATCTCCTCGTCACAACTGTAGCGTTGGGCCCTAAGTTTGAGGAAGAGCTAAAAGTCGCAGGGCGCAAGATCCGAACTATAGGCAGCATGAGGCAGAATGTCAACAACACTTTGCCAGCAGATTGGAGAACTTTGAATTTTTTTGGTGGAGGAGAGGACGTGTGACGGTACTCCATTGACTGGCGCTTCGTTTCTGGGTCATATTGGTGTGTCCACGATTCGTCGCCGGCGATGAATGTTCCTGGGTGCACAACCTTCCGTACTCAGAAATTCAATTCGAGCCCACTGTTTCAACCGGATGCCATGTATTGTTCTACTACTCTGGAACGAGAAGAGATAGGAAAGTGAAACAAGTGACATTCTATAGTTTAAACCTCAGTGCATTAACGATAAACAGTTCAGAATATTTGCAGCACTATTAGCCAAGTAGTGGGCTTGGAGGCATTACTTTCTGAATTACCCACGTATTTAATATTTAAATTGTAAGCGCGTTATCTCAGTTTTGTCTTAGATTTCTGATCTATTCTTTCCCTTTGATTGCAGATTGCTTTTACTATCTTTCTGGATATGGAAGCGTTATTCAAGATCTGGTGTTTGGGCTTCCGAGGATATTTTAAACACTCCATACATAAATTTGAATTGCTACTTGCTGTCGGAACAACGTTACACATTTTACCTCAGCTTTATCTTTCTGGATTTACCTATTTCCAGGTTGGTATTACTAGACGCTTGCTACGCTGCTACCAGGGATGTTCAACAATTATTGTCTGACACAGAATATTGTCATTTTTTCACATAGGCCCCGCTCACTGTAATGCACTTCCCCCACCTATATTCTAGAGCACGAATACCAGTTCAGAACTCATAGCGAGTCACTTTATTTTAACTAAAAATTACTTTTTTTTTTCAAGTTGGTCACTAAAAGTTACTTTTTTTTTTATATATACAAAATTGTGACTAAAAGTTACTTTTTTGAGAGGTAAAGTGACTTTTTTCGTGTGATTTATGTTTTGGATTGGCTAAGAATAATATAAAAATAAATGGAAAAATTCAGAAACTTGTTACTCATTACTCGTCTGAAAATTTCAGTACTTGCTGCCACATGTGAAATAGTCAGCTTTATTCTCACTTCAGCTTTTATTCTTTCTAAAGCACAGTGGATGGTTGGTGGATGCTTAAGCTCTCAAGGTGGGGTTGAGAACCCTTCTGTGTCTATTCTTTCTTCTATCATAATAGTCTTTTAGTTTTCTTTCGTAATAGTTAACGCTCCGCTCAACGTTGTGTGTGTATGTGTTTGTGTGGTTCATCATGTTCGTCTTGTGTTATGCTTCTTGCATGTTCTTCTTAAGAGTAGGTGATGAATTTGAATATTTCATGGCTTTGAGAACTCTCAATGCTAAGTTAAATATAATGTCTGGGATGAAGAAATTCAGAAATAGGCCAAAACTGGTTCAACTCACTCAGAAGCTTCTTACATCTGCTAAGTCTGCTTACCGTAACTACAAAGCATACTTATTAAACCTAAGAAAGGAAAAATGATATGAAGTCTTTGAGTTTTACGTCCCACAGTTATGCCGGTTAGACTAAAGGAGACGGTGATTATGAGAAATGAATGAAATGGTTGAATGAAGAAAGTGGGAGGAAACGGGAGAACCCCGAGAAAACCCACGAGCACGGTGTTTGTCCACCACAAAGTCCATATGGCGCGAGCTGCCTAAGAAAGGAGGAAGCTGAAAAAGAAGAAGTAAAGAAGAAAAGATGAAACAAAACAACAAACAAAGAGAGGTGATGGAGAAATTGACAAAGGAAAAAAGGGGCATGATGAGATTTTGATCACTTTTTGGTCACTTTTTTCGTGTACTTTTGATCACTTTTCAAGTATTTGTAAAAGACCAGACCACTATGAGCCCTGCCAGTTTGAAAAAAAGACTTAATGGCTGTTAGAGGACATTTTTCGACAACCTGCATAACATGCTTATCGTTGGCAAACTTTGTCCCTCGCAGAGGTTCCTTAAGGTTGGGGAACAAGTAAAAGTTACTTGGGGCAAGACCTAGAGATTAGGGAGGATGCTGAAGTATTTCAAACCCGGCAACACTAACTGTGACTACGCTAAGGTGACTTGTAAGAGTAGGAGTATTGTCCTGCACCATCAGCACTTTCCTATGTAACATCCCTCTGTGTGTCTCTTTGATTGCCTCCCTAACTTTTGGAATCAATTGTGAATAATAGTCACCTGTAATTGTCTTTTGATCCTGGAGGTAATCAATGAACGGAACTCCCTTACTATCCCAAAAACTGTGGCCATAAACTTACCACCTGATGGCATTGTCTTGAATTTCTTGGGGGACGGAGAATCATGGTGCCGCCACTGCATACTGTTGCTTGGACTCTAGATCGTAATGATGTACCCAGGTTTCATCTACGATTACACATCTAGTACGAAAGTTACTCGGGTGTCTTTTTAAACAATGCCAAATTTGTCTGTGAACAACGAACTCGTTCACGCTTTTGATCAATGGTTAGCATTCGTGGTACCCATCGGACTGATACCTTGTGCACCTACAAGTGCTGGTGTAAAGTTGTGTCTATTGAACCGAGTGAGAAGCTGGTAACCTCAGCTAACCTCCACACAGTAAGTTGTCTGCCAGCTATTATGAATCGTGAACACTGTTAATGTTTTTTGGTGTGGGCACTGTTACGGGTGGTCCTGCACTTGATGCATGGTCACAGCTCTCCTTGCCACACCGGAAGTCATGTGATCGGTTTTTGATGATTTGGTATGTAGAATCTTCTAGTACATTCATAATGTCTTCATGAATCTCCTTGGGTGTTAATCCCTTCCTCTGGAGGTACTTAATGACGGTTTTTTGTTCAGATTTGTCCATTTCCTTAATCGCCGCTCACCTTGACCTGAAAAACAAAGCAGAACATTAACATTATATACTCGACATGCCTGAAACTTTGTCTCCAAACATTCAAAGGATACATTATGGCTGCATGTGCAATTTCATCTATTTGGGATATTGCCTTCTATATATCAAGAACAATAATTACTGAACAATCCTCGTATAAATCTATCTTATATGCATGATTCAATAGGGTTAATATGTGAGAGTTGCAGGTTTTTCTCACTAAATCTCGTGTGCATAAATATACTTTCTACGTTACAAGGGCCATGTAACGAACACACACGTCGCACCCTTTCATTTTATAGGTTGTTATAAATATTTAACGCTAATTCAATAAGTAAGGTAAATTGTACTTCATTGCAAGTGTAAACCAGATAATGTTATTTTTCTATAGTATATGCGTAAAACACTATAACACTAGTCATCTATACTCGAAGCTCTCGCTCCCGGCAGGAGCTCATGTGGTTCGGATTTCACGTTAATCAGTAGGTCCATGTCTCATATAGCCTCGCTGCTGAAAGGACGTTAAACTCAAAATGAACTCGGAAGTTCTCGCTGCCAACGCCGCGTAGCTTGTGTAACTTCACCAACTAGTTTAGCATCGTTGACAGATATAGAAAGGGAGCAGTTTACCAAATGAAATGCACACACTGGAGATGATTAGGTAATTAAAAAAAAAAAAAAAAAAAAAAAAAAAAAAAAAAAAAAAAACTGGTGGCTGGTTTCTCGCTGACTGACAAGGCGGAGCAAAGAAACAGCTCCGGAAGTCCACAACAGGTTGCCACAAGCGACGAGCAAGACAAGATATACAGAAAAAAGAGGTAAACAATCTTCATATTCACGTGGCACTCTCGGATGCGATGTCCCATAATAAACTGATGCAAAATCCAAATCATCACAATCGGAAGAAACTGAGGAGATTGTGGTGCCATAAGAATGAACAAAAAATAAGATTAAAGTCTCTCAAAGGACGGGAACGTCAGATAACTTTATGATATGTACCAAATTAAACTGAAAATTAACAATTTATTATTATTATTATTATTATTGTTTTTCAGGTTTTACGAATTGTTCGACTAATCAAAGCGTCACCTATGTTAGAAGACTTTGTTTACAAGATTTTTGGCCCAGGAAAGAAGCTCGGAAGTCTTATTATTTTCACCATGTGCCTCTTAATTATATCATCTAGTATTTCGATGCAGTTATTCTGTTTTATGGAAAACTTTACAAAATTCGAAAGCTTTCCAGAGGTAAGTGCTGCTGCGTACATTTAATGTGTACGGTCTGTTAAAATTTCATAGCCGGATCGTAGTTGTTGCAACGTTAAACTAAGGATTTAGTCAATACATTCTCGTATTGAATATTAATATTTCATATGGATAATAATCGTAGCAATGTTAGACTTAAGGGCCCATGGGGCTTGGTGGGAGAGCGCTCACTTCTGGTGTGTGAAGTTCTTGGTTCGTACCCAGCTCGCGGCACTGGGCTTTGTGGTGTACAAATACCGTGTGGGGAACTTTCTTGAGGCTTTCCCGTTTTCTTCCACATTCTTCATTCCACCATTTTGTTTATTATCGTGGGGGCACGGTAGCTCAGTGGTAGAGCGCTTACCGCTGGTGAAAGGGGTCTTTGGTTCGATATCCGACGAAGGAAATTCATGGTGGACAACATCGTGCCCGTGGATTTTCTCGGAGTACTCCCATTTCTTCCCACATTCTCATCCCCCTAACTTCTTCATCATCATTCACTTGCCTTACTCTTTGAGCCCCTCCGTGGCTAAGCGGTTAGCGTACGCGCCTTTGGCGTGGGAGACCCGGGTTCGATTCCCGGCGGGAGCTCATGTGGTTCGGATTCCACGTTAATCAGTAGGTCCACGTCTCATATAGCCTCGCTGCTGAACGGGACGTTAAACTCAGAATCAACTCAACACTTGCCTTACTCATCCGTCTCTCTTAGCTGAAAGGGTATAATCGTGACTGAAACTGAAAGATTTCCATTGTTAATCTTTCAGTTTTATTATTATTATTATTATTATTATTATTATTATTATTATTATTATTATTATTATTATTATTATTATTTTACAATAAACGTTTTGTTCTGCTCAGTGAGTAGTTTATATCAGATGAAATACTCTATTTCTATTTTATATATTTTACTTTTACGTCCCACGATAGAGACCTGCACGGGCCGAGTTTTAAGGCCCGAGCCCAGTCCAGCCCGAATGTACCTAGGCTCGACCTAGCCCGGGCCTGAAAAGTATTGTAGATTTTCGGCCCGAGCCTGGCCCGGCCGATAAGTTTTTTTAAAATTCTTGGTCCAAGCCCGGCCCGATAAGTTTTTTTTTTTAAATTCTTGGTCCAAGCCCGGCCCGATAAATTTTTTAAAAAATTAGCTCGAGGTCCAATCTTTCTCAAAATTTAGTATTAAACTTGACTTAAACCTCAGAAACATTTTCTAAACTCTGGTTCACAGCCTGACGCTTGCCTCCCGAATGGTACCATTGCCTCCTAGAACTTTGCCTGTCATCGAGAGAACAAAAACTCCATTTCCTGTAACAAATATCTAACTTAATTGACTTTTAGCATAAAGTGAAGATGGCAATATTGTTTAGCGACAGGCAAAACTTTCCCACCCCTTCTTGTCATATTTTGAGTTCAGTGAAGGTCAAGGTCAGAGCTCAATTTACCGCGCAATGCCTGCACTCCTCTATAGTGAAAGTGGAGCCGCTAATCAACACAAACTGTAAATAGCTATTGCATTCTTTGTAACATTTTTCACGGGCACACTTCTTCAACGTTTGGCTTTATTCCAATTATCGTCTAAAGAAGGTCAATAATTATTAAAGAATTGCAATTAATCGGCCCCAGCCCGGCCCGACCTGAAGAGAAATCAGTATCGGCCCGCCCAAGCCCGGCCCGTACAGGTCTCTATCCCACGATTATGCACCGAGACTAAGGAAGATAGTGATGATGATAATTTAAAAAAAAATGAAATACCGTATTTTACGGACTTAGAGACGCACTTTTTTCTTCGAAAAATTGCCTCCAAAATTCAGGTGCGTCTTATACTCGAAATTAATATAAAAATGTCCAGTGTTTGATTTAAAATTCGCGCCAGTCTTAAAAATGGCCATATATTCAGCGGGAAACCTATCTGTATCTGGCAACATTGGATTCAACTGGCAGCTGCAGTGCACCGATGTGACGAACATGAATTGCGAGGATTCACAAGCTTGCTAACATTGTCTCCCTCTCGCCCCGCTATCACAAAATTGCTTCAATCACCAAACAAATTGCTTAAAAATTAAGGTGCGTTTTATAATTCGTAAAATACGGTATTTCGCATTTTTCATCATCATCAACACTATCTTCTTTAGTCTCGGTGCATAAACGTGGGACGTAAAAGTAAAATATATAAAATAAAATAAAATAAATTTAGAACTTACTTGATATATCCTCGTATTTTCGTTATTTTTTATCTTTCTTATTGTAGGCTTTTATGTCTATGTTCCAAATCCTAACCCAGGAGGCTTGGGTAGAAGTGATGGATGAAACTATGCATAGAACTCCAGAAGCCATTGCCCCGATTGTTGCAGTCTATTTTATTTTGTATCATCTTTTTGTTACACTCGTAAGTATTAACTTCTTCGAGAAGTATTTAACATTGAATCTAACTTCAAGAAATACTTAACATTAAACCTTAAAAATGTCATAGTAGACCTTGTTTGATTGGATAATATAATTTGAAACAAATATCGTGTGCTCATTCTTATCCGAAAGAATTTATACTCAATTGGTAGTTTTTTTTATATTACAAAAATCTGTTGCGTTTCCAAAATTTTAGCAGCTCCCTCTGCAGCTAAGCGGTTAGCGTACGCGTCTTTGATGTGGGAGACCCGGGTTCAATTCCCGGCTGGAGCTTGTGGTTCGGATCTCACGTTAAGCTGTAGGTCCACGTCTCACATAATCTCGCTGCTGAACAGCTCGCTAAACTCAACAAAATCAAATAAAAAAAATCCAGGAATTTAGGGGAAACACACACACACACACACATATATATATATATATATATATATATATATATATATATATATATATATATATATAGTATATTTGTTTCGATTTCAAAGTCTACACAATAGTTGAAACTTTAAGTACCACTAATTTACAAAATGAAGACTATCAAGTTACATATGTTCATTATTCAGGTGTTGATAATCGAGTACAGTACTCTTGGGTCGTTTTCGGCAGCTAAATCGTTCGTGTTATTTCGCGCATATCTTTGATGAGGTAATACAATGTCAAAACTGTGTTGGTTGGCCCAAGCAGACAACAAGAACGTAAGACAAGAGTAAAGAAGTAGTTCCCACAGTGCTTTTTCAAGTTTATACTAATGTAGAAAGAAATTAGTAAACTTTTCTTTCTTGCGTCCACTTTCCAATTTTGACCGTAAGAAAAACATGATGAAATAAAGTTTACCACAATATAAACATTGCATAAAAAAGAAGAAAGTAATATTCATAAAAAAATCCCCTTTTATATTGTCTATATTGAGAAATTTGAAGAATCATTACATTGATCTATTTCGTTTGTTATATTCTCATTAAAAAATCAGACATTGATTTAACAGTATGAATTATTAATGTAACTCTTATTTACAGATAGTGCTAAGCTTGTTCGTAGCCGTAATTTTGGACAACTTGGAGTTAGATGAAGATATAAAGAAATTAAAACAACTGAAGTTCCGTGAGCAGAGCGCTGAAATCAAGGAAACTTTACCATTTCGCCTTCGAATATTTGAGAAATTCCCTGATAGTCCACAAATGACATGTTTACATAAAGTACCGTCGGATTTTAGTTTACCAAAGGTAAGGGTTGTATGGCAAATTTTCATTTATTTGTTTCTTTCATCCTCTTTGCCTAGATGATAGTACTTTTTTGAAGTTTCCTAATAATAATCGGTTAAGAGACAGTGTTTGCTTTACAATATGGGCTCTATTCCCAGATAAATATATCGTTATTTTCATTTAATAATTGTATTTTTTATTTATTTATTTATTTTTTTTCCTCAGACAGACAATATCTTTGTCTCAAGAATTTAAAAAAATAAGTCTGTGTATTATGTCAATAATTATTGTACACAACAAAATTTTATTTACTTTGAAAAAGTACGTTGTGTTTCATACTTGTGATTTCCCATGTTCGTTTAATTTGCATGTTGGATTGTCAATTTTCAACGAGAGCTCCTCCGTGGCTAAGCGGTTAGCGTACGCGCCTTTGGCGCGAGAGACCCGGGTTCAATTCCCGGCCGGAGCTCATGTGGTTCGGATTCCACGTTAATCAGTAGGTCCACGTCTCATATAGCCTCGCTGCTGAAAAGGGACGTTAAACTCAAAATCAACTCAACTCAATTTTCAACGAACTTAAAAAGTTCGTTACTGAATTCTCTGTCTGTCTGTTATTTGCGATTTTTAAAAAAATTGAACCCTGCATTTGATAGATCATTAAAAACTATCTGAAAAAGGGATTAAATTTTTCGCGTCACTCTTACCGTTCCCGAGATATTGGCCAAAAAATGGCCGATTTCCAGATATTTAAGGAGCCATATCTCGGGAACCGTAAGTCATAGAGAGATCATATTGGTGTTGGTCAATACCTAAAAGGAAGGTAAATATTTTGGTACCAAATAGTAACTGGTGGCCACTGATCAACTAGCTACTGTCCAACTGACCACTGCTCCTCAGATATTGGCCAAAAAAGTTCGAATTTCGGGAGATTTAAAAAGCCATATCTCGGAAATTGTAAGCCATAGAGAGATGATATTTTGCCAGTTTTTGCGAGAAACAGAAGAATGTACGGATAAAAAGATTTACTTTTACATCTAGGAACAATCACAGTTCTGATTTCCGCTCCATCTCTCCATTCTTTTTAAGTTCGTTCTGGAAATGCTCTTGAAGCATTCTCAACTGGTTGTTAACTTACTCCAATATTTTTCTAAACAGAAAATGAAAAATATAGGTTCAAATTGGATAATTCTTCAGTATACATATATGATATTTATGAAGGTCGCTGTAACTTAAGGAGAATAAATTTGTACAATCTTCTTCAAAACATCCTAGCTAACAATATCTTATCTGTAAGTGGAAGTAACTCAAGTAAGTATGAACCACTTTAGCTGTTTAAGATCTTTATTTTAAATGAATGAAAAAAAAAAAAAAAATGCTCTACTACATACGTGGTATGAATGCGGCCTTCTAAAAAGAGATGGATGTCCAGTTTCTTTTTCGAACAAGACTGTATATAACGTAGTGCTCACAAGTGCCCATCCTCCAAGGGCTAGGGCGCAACTTTTCAAAAATTTACCATTCTTCTCCAAATTTACCATTCTTCGTTAAATTTACCATTCTTCGCCAAATTTACCATTCTTCCCCAAATTTACCATTCTTCCCCAAATTTACCATTCTACCGCAAGTTTACCATTCTTCCCTAAACATCAATTTCCCCCAAATTTACCATTCTTCCCCAAATTTAACATTCTACCCCAAGTTTACCATTCTTCCCCAAACATCAATTTCCCCCAAATTTGCCATTCTTCCCCAAATTTAACATTCTACCCCAAGTTTACCATTCTTCCCCAAATTTATCATTCTTCCTCAAATTTACCATTCTTCCCCAAATTTAACATTCTACCCCAAGTTTACCATTCTTCCCCAAATTTATCATTCTTCCCCAAATTTAACATTCTACCCCAAGTTTACCATTCTTCCCCAAATTTATCATTCTTCCTCAAATTTACCATTCTTCCCCAAATTTAACATTCTACCCCAAGTTTACCATTCTTCCCCAAGTTTACCATTCTTCCCCAAATTTATCATTCTTCCCCAAATTTACCATTCTACCCCAAGTTTACCATTCTTCCCCAAACATCAATTTCCCCCAAATTTACCATTCTTCCCCAAATTTAACATTCTACCCCAAGTTTACCATTCTTCCCCAAATTTATCATTCTTCCTCAAATTTACCATTCTTCCCCAAGTTTACCATTCTTCCCTAAATTTACCATTCTTCAAATTTACCATTCTTCTCTAAATTTACCGGTCTCTAGTTTGATTGTACCATTTTGAATGAAAACTTATGTCCCCGCTGTGGGCACCGCTGTAGTGCTGTATTATTGTTTCAGAAAACGTAACATATTTATCTTCCATTTACCTCTTATCCAAATTGATCAATATCCATTTCCCACTCACCTTTAATAACATTATGAAAATACTGTTAGGAAGTCATCAAAAATTTGACAATTTAGCATTTGAGACAAGGACAAACTAGTTAAGTAACAGATATGAATCATATTTCCTTAAGCGTGGATATAATCTGATACACTGTTTCGTACTGATCATTTTTTGTTCCCTATCATTTCAGGTGAGAGAAAGTTTTATGCGCCAGTTCGTGTATGATCAGACTGAAGATGATGAAACAGAAGGCGTTAAAAAGATCAACGAAGTCTTTGATAGTAAAATTGTTTATAGGAAAAAGAAACCAGTGAAGATTATTAACTCTACACCGAAACTCAGGAATATGAGTGTAGATCTAAGAAAAGCCACGATCAGTTACATTATAAAGTAAGTGTGATAAATAATGGGTTTGACTTTTACTATTAATAACATTATTTAGCTCATTGCTATTACAAAAGAATAGTTTTTGTAATGGGATATTATATGTTGTCCAAATCTTAATTTTTGTCTGTTTTGCAGTTTGTTCGGAAAACGAAATGAAGATTACACGAATTTTCTTATTATTAATTTGTTAACTTATTATTAATTTGTTAACTTATTAATGAAGTTATCGGTTCAGTTAAAGACATTTTGCACTGTAAACATTATGAACAAAGAACAAGATTATTTAGAAAGTTGGCAAAGTCAGAAAAATATCCACGTTTAATTTGTAATAAGGACTAGCTGAACCTACGTTCTCTACATAGCGCATCATTCATATATGAGCATGAATCTCCTTGTCATTGCTCACAACATGTGTACGTGTCTCTTTACAGACACAAGTGAAAAATGTCTTGATAAAACTTGGCAAAGGGTACCATAAAGGACAGATTTTTTTCGATAATTTTTTTCAATATCTCGCACCGTTTGCAAGATTTGAGCCTACTTGCGGTTGGAGTTTCGAATTCATGTATAATCAGGGTTTTCTTTCTTCTTGCATGCAGTATGTAATAAGCAAATACATTACACACAGAATTAATTATAATGCCAGCGATATGTGATGTTTTTAATGGAAAAATACTCCAAACAAAAAAGATTCATCTTAGACTGGAGAAATGGTTATACTTCGTTTTTCATTATCAGTTGGCCACGCTAAAAACGCCGGAGAGATATACTAACTCCATATACAAATGTGTGGTATTTGAATGTATAACTCGTAGGATATGATGCTTTGCTTTTTCAAAATTTCAACACTTCTAGTGTACCCCTAAAAGATGTAATAAAGAAATTACGGCCATTCTTTTTTAAATATTCAATTAGAACTGAACAATCTACAAAAATGTTATTGCAATCGATCAATGAAAATTTCATCTTTCTAGCACTTGTGGTTTTCGAGATCTCCTTGTCGAAAGGATTGCCACAAACATATAAACTTTTCTTGACCACAAGCATATAAATCTAACATTTTAATATATAGATAGTTGACCTTAGGATTCGAACTCCGAACTTCCAGATTTCGAACACTAATTAGTCGTCTACACTCATCGTTACTTCTTTAGTACACTTTAAAGTCTTAACCGTAGTAAGTAAACAAGAATAAACCCTATTTGTTACTGTATTTTGCGCTATTGGAGATTGTGAAACAAATTTAAAACGAAGAAAAATGAAATGAAGTGAAATCTTTCAGTTTAACGTCCCATGATTATGCTCGTTAGGCTAAGAGAGACGATGTGATTAATGCAAGTGAATGATGATGGAATGAGAATGCAGGAGGAAACGGGAGTAACCCGAAAAAATCCACTGGCAGGGTGTTGTCCACTGCAACTTACTTGGCCGGGGACCGAACCAGATACCCCACGCACGCTCTACCACTGATCCACCGTGTCCCCCTAAAAATTACAAGCGAATAGCGTTAGTTCCTACACAATTGCCAGAACTGAAAATGATTGTTTTCCCCAGCATGTACAGTACCCTTACTAATACAATATATTCTTCTACGCATAGTACTGTAAATCAGATTTACATAATAATAAAACCGACAGGAAAATGTTAGCATATATTGAGGAATCAAGAGCCTTTGGTTTTATTACTTTGTTCATGTTTTAAAGGAAATATTTATGCACCAATAGTTATTTTAATATAACTTACCTTCATATTGAATTTCTTAAAAACTTCACACTTCCATCCATTCACATAAGATTGGACTTTTGTGATATACATATTTGTAATTGAGTTTTTATTTATTTATTTATTTATATATTTATTTTAGTGACTCCAATAACCAACGTCTTCTTCTTGGAGACTCAGCAATGATTCCTGTCCCAGGAAAAGGAACGATCAAGCCACAAGGAACCATCAGCAGCGCCAAACAGTTAAGATTGGATCAAAAGAAGTAAGTAAACATTAAACTTCCCATAATTTTACGCAGTGGTATTAATTAGAGAAAAGTAAAAGCTGATTGAGAGGAATAACGGAGAGGTCAGCAGCGTGATTGTTTGTCCCCGACACAATCAACACCAACTACTCCAAGAAAAAGATGAAAATAAATATAGCAGAATATTATGAACAATAGAAAAAAGTAAAAATTAATTAAACTTATTGTGCGTAGTAATTTTTTCATTGTGTCCTCCAATATTTCGTTCTCTATAACATCTGAGGACCTTTTCAAGGAATGTATTTCCTACGAAAAAAAAAAAAAAAAACTTTCAAACTGCTCCTGATTTTACGTTCCTTTTTGTTATTCTTAGTACAAATGAATAAAAAGCTGCTATTTAATCCGTAATATATTAACTGTGCCAAATTTCAGAAACAGTAAAGAGAGCCGAATCCAAAGTTTTATGAAGAGAGGTGCAGCAATAATGACCAGCACATTTGAATTAAATCTAAATTTTTAAACGCCTTTAGGTATCTGTGGTGTGAATGAGGATTTTCCCTGCAAATGCGCAATGTCTAGTTTGGGAATCGAACCCACGACTTTCCGAATGCAAACCCAACGCTTCACCAACTGAAACATAACCGCTTTATATCGGTATAATTTTCAGTATATAATTAGCTTGCTGTTTTTAGGTCAGGATTTTCTTTAATCATGGGCACTTGGAATATGATGGATATTTATTTGTATCGTACAGAATCCTTATGAAAATGTTGCTATTTTCATTGCTAGCTGCTCATTTTAGATAGTGTATATTTACAACGAAGGAGGGGGGGGGGTCACGTCCCCGGGGTACCACCCTAAAACCGGCCCTGACAGTAAACACTTTCCTGTCCCCTTCTAACACAAAACAGGCTTGTTCTCTTTTAAATAATCTAAATAATACAAGTAACTAACTCTTATTTTTCATTAAGTAAATAAACACTTTGATATATTAGAATTATTTTTATGATTTTAACATTAATGTTATGAGCAGGGCCCGGATCTTGTTGACAAGTCAACTTTTTTCTGTTACGCATAGGACAAGGCAAGTTCAAATAAAAACGTTATCCATCAACTCTAGGTTCTAAAAATATAGTTTTTTAGGGTCAACTTTTGGTCACTTTTTGCTGTTTTGAAATTTCAGGTCATTTTTTAATATTTTAAAGCAACTGTTAGGTCACTTATGGTCTTTTTATTCTTTTTTTTTTCTACATAAGGAAATCTTTAAATGAACACGGTTTATGGATGTGGAAAAGACGAAGTTGAATAATCTATTTTCTTACTTCCTGACTATTGGAATGGAAAAACTGCATTCTTAACAAGCTAATGAAAACTAAACTAGCTGGTTAACGAAAGGCGGGGGTTGGTAGGTGGCCAAACAGATAGTTTTGGGTTATTGACCACAAGGGATGTGATCACGTGAATAACTAAAAATGCATTAGAAGGCGTACAAGGGTTTTAAACAGGTTTTTATCTATTATTTTCATGTAGTCTAAACTTGCTAAGTTTTATTTTTTAAGTGTGCTTCCTAAAACTCGGGAGTGAATTGACGCTTTCAATACTTACAATGCCGTACAATGGACTGATCAATAGAAATAAATGATCAATGGACTGCAACTAACTGAAACAAAACTTTTTGAATATGAGTGAGAAATGTTAATTAAAAATCCAATAGATATTAAAAATGTCAATGTTTAATGAAATAAAAGTTTGAGAAAACGTAAGTTTTAAGGTCAATTTTTGTGATTTTTAGGGTCATTTTACAGGAATTTCAGTGTCATTTTATAGGTCACTTTTTAAATTTTTTTAGGTCAACAAGATCCGGGCCCTGGTTATGAGTTAGGGTTTTGGATGGATAAGGGCACAAGAGATGCAATGGCCCATAAAGAGTAATCAGTGAAAGACTTATGGACAAAGGCAAGAAAGTACATGTAGTTTATATTGATCTAGAAATGACTTTCGACCAAATAAACTAGTAAGAGCTAATGAAGATTGTAAAGAAAGATGTAGTAGAATAGAAGTAGGAGAATTCGTAAGAAACGTACATATAAACCAACAAGTAAGAATTAAAACAAAGAAGAAAACAAGACAGAATAAATTAACAAAAAAATTGGCTACTTATCAATGAATCCTCCCTTGAAAAATTTAAAGATTTTGACGTTTCGGAACTCTCAGCTGGTTTCTTCCTCAGTGGCAAGGTAAAAAGGATTAAAACGGAAAGGAGATAAAAGGAGTAAAACCAGGAATACATACCACTATATAAAAGTAACGTACAGAAAAGATCATGAGATGAACAGAGCAGAGTGAAAAAAAGAATGAACTGAATAAAAAAAAACGCGGTGTCTATGTTAGGCCACTATTGCCAGATCCAAAGTATGCATCAAAGGTAGGTATCCAAGTTCGATCAACGTTGCAGTATCAAGGTTCAATGCAGGTTTGTATTTATGAATAAAGAACGATTCTTTAATTTCCCGTTGTTTTTTGATTTTGCTAAACCTATTACCTTAACCTGTTTTATATTATGTGAATGTTGTTTTAGATGAAGCGCTAAACCCGACATGCCTTCATCTTGTGACTTTTTTGATTGTCTAACATGTTCCTTCACACGCGTGTTAATTCAGTTCATTCTTTTTTCGCTCTGCTCTGTTCATCTCATGATCTTTTTTTGTACGTTACTTTTATATAGTGGTATGTATTCCTGGTTTTACTCCTTTTATCTCCTTTCCGTTTTAATCTTTTTTACCTTCCCACTGAGGAAGGAACCAGCTGAGAGTTCCGAAACGTCAAAATCTTTAAATTTTTCGAGGGAGTAGCCAATTCTTTGTTAATTTTGAATATCCCCCCCCCCCATGCGCCCATGTAAGTATAAGACAGAGTAAAGTTGGAAGGGAAGATCGATAGGGATGTTGCATTGTCCAACGTTATTTAATATCTATCTAGAAGAGGTTATTTAATATCTATCTATAAAGAAGAAGCTATATAAGGAAGAGATGGTGAAGAAGAGTCTGTATAAAGAAGAAATGGTGAAGAAAAACCTATATAAAAAGAGGTAGTGAAGAAGAGTCTATATAGGGAAGAGGTGTGAAGAATAGTATATAGGAAAGAGATGGTGAAGAAAAGTCTACATAGAAAAGAGGTGGTGAAGAAGAGTCTATATAGAAAAGAGATGGTGAAGAAGAGTCTGTATAAAGAAGAAATGGTGAAGAAAAGCCTATATAAAAAGAGGTAGTGAAGAAGAGTCTATATAGGGAAGAGGTGTGAAGAAGAGTATATAGGAAAGAGATGGTGAAGAAAAGTCTACATAGAAAAGAGGTGGTGAAGAAGAGTCTATATAGAAAAGAGATGGTGAAGAAGAGTCTGTATAAAGAAGAAATGGTGAAGAAAAGCCTATATAAAAAGAGGTAGTGAAGAAGAGTCTATATAGGGAAGAGGTGTGAAGAAGAGTATATAGGAAAGAGATGATGAAGAAAAGTCTACATAGAAAAGAGGTGGTGAAGAAGAGTCTATATAGAAAAGAGATGGTAAAGAAGAGTCTATATAAAGAAGAAATTGTGAAGAAAAGTCTATATATAGTAGAGATAATAATGAAGAGTCTAGTAGATGTGAAGGGGCGGTTGTGGGTTCTTTTTCGTACCAATTCTGCCACGTTCAGTATTTTTCAATAATATATTTTTTTTTCAGTAACATTACCTATGACAGCAGAGCACGTGACTAATCAGATACCCATGGTCTATATCCCGGGTCATAGAAAAGGGTGGTTCTACACCACTTTTTGGTGCGAATTTTCCCATGCTTCTGATCGGCTGACGTTAGACGAGGTGTGGCTGGAAATGTGAAAGATTGCAAAAGACGTTTACGGGAAACATTTCTCTCAAGAGACTGTATTGATCGCATACTGAAGGAGGTCATAGGTAAATAGATGAGTTCTGGGGCACAAATTTTGTAACTCTTGCTGATTGAAAGAACAGGTTCGAAGATCAGGTGACTTTCGAACTGTTCTTCTTGTCTCTGTCTCTCTGCTTTAGCCTTCCTACCCTAACTACCAATGTCAAATTCAAGTCACAGCCTCAATCAAAGTCAAATCATTGTTCAGACGTGTTCAATTCTTTCAGATATTCCGCGTGAATGGTAAAATTCATATATAGTGTCCTCTAGATTAAAGAGAATGTGATTTTAGTTATTGTTATTGTCCTTGCATGCCCTTATTGATGAAAGACGTTCTGTTTATTTTATTTTATTTTATTTATTTATTTATTATTAATTTCCGAAAGTTTGATGTTTTATCATATTTAAAGATGTTTTGCTTTTATTATACCTAGGTATATTATACTTTTTATTTTAGGTCAGTTCGTCGAAGCGTTAGGAGTGGTTCGATCAAACTTAAACAAACCTACGAACATTTGATGGAAAACGGTGACATTGGAGCTATGAATAGAGTTAGTTCATCACGTAGGCCTCAGGATTTAGATATCAAGTTGCTCCAAGCAAAAAGACAGCAAGCGGAGATGCGAAGGTAAGTAAACGTTACTTTTTAATGCAAAAAATTGCTGTTCGTTACTTCGTGTTATTACACTAAAAAGTAACAAACAACGTATTATTGCACTAAGTTCCTAGCACATAAGAACAACAGATGGCAGCAATGGTACGCATGTAAATATTGTCAGACAATTCATAGGCTTACAAAACTATTTTCGTGACTGATTACAGAAAATATCGTACGTTATTCATTACTCGCTATAAATGCCAAATATACTGCGTAAATCTTTGCTTATACCAAACAATAAAAGCCAATGCAAATTCTCACTGCTAGTTACCAGTTATTTGTGATATGATCGGAAGGCGATGTCCTTGATGTTGAAATAACATACAAGTAACACGCTATATTGATAGTCATTTTGTGTTGTTTTAACACCTCATTTTTTGCTGTGGAAGTTCATCGTAATTTCACACTGTGAAAAGAAACTCACTTGTGATATAAATATGGATAGTTATGTTAAGTTGGTACTGTATTAATGTTAATTTACTGTTTAATGTTACTTATAGAAACCAGAGAGAAGAAGACCTGAGGGAAAATCACCCGTTCTTTGACACGCCTTTGTTTGCTGTTCCACGAGAAAGTAGGTTTAGAAAAATCTGTCAGTTGATTGTGTATGCAAGATACGATGCTAGATTAAAAGATCCGTTAACAGGAAAAGAAAGGAAGGTTCAATACAAAAGACTTCAGTAAGTATTTCAAGATTTTGTTGCTTTACTTATTTTTACTGTCACATCCAAAAGCTGATTTATTCGATAATTTTCTTCTTGCAGTATGGGGGCGTATTTTACTATAATTGTCTGTGGTGCAAAAGAGAAGTCATCACTTAGCTTCAGTCTGACGGACTCGAGTTTTGAACACGCTAGTAAATTATACTGCATAATTGACCTTAAAACATCTAAAAAATGATGAAGCAGACCTGCAAAGTAATTGCTAAAAGGTTTCTGGGTAGTGGAGTGGTTACTGGGGAAAAGGGGACTCAACTCTGATGCATGGGACACCTGGTTCGTTCTCGGGCCATGTGAGTTTGTGGTGCACAGCATTGTAACCATGGGCTTTCTTCGGGTTATTCCGTTTCCTTCCACATTACCATTTCACAGTTCTTTCATAATAATTTACTTTCGTTAATATCCGTTTTCTTTAGCCTAAAGGACAAAAGCCTGTGACGTTAAATTAAAGATTTGTTCTTCATATTGCAAGTATTACTATTATTATTTGATATTTAGCTTAATGGTAGAGATACATCCTGGTGAGAGATACGATTGGATTC
Source organism: Thermobia domestica (assembly GCF_964235325.1). Classification (NCBI taxonomy): domain Eukaryota; kingdom Metazoa; phylum Arthropoda; class Insecta; order Zygentoma; family Lepismatidae; genus Thermobia; species Thermobia domestica. The sequence goes on from NC_137457.1 coordinate 328,748,435, forward strand.
CTTATCCAGTCCAGGGATCGTATTTTCTTATTGTGTATGTTAGTACAATGATTGATAGAGGCGTGTTATGACTTACGCGTTTTCTATAGCAAGTTTTCTTTCTTTCTTTCTTTCTTTATTTATTTACTTATTTATGGAAGCGGTGACTCGCTGGTATAGTGTTCACCTCTGGTGCATAAGATTCTCCATTGATACCAGTTCTTGCCAAATGAAGCTTGTAGTAGACAAACACCGTGTGCGTAGGTTTTCTAGTTCTCTCATTTTCTCCCACTTCCTTCATTCCATCATTATCGTCGATCTCATCATCATCGTCTATCCTAGCCTTGGTGCATAATCGTAGGATGTTAAACTCTCTCTCTCTCTCTCTCTCTCTCTCTCTCTCTATATATATATATATATATATATATATAATTAACATGAGCTCTTTACCGGTCCAAGTTGTGACATATGGTGACATTGCAATTGTGTTTTTGGTATTTCGAACTTAAAAATGTAAATTTTAATAATGAATGTCAAATATTCACAAATATCTTCATCTCAGTGACGGACTGGGGCCCCTGTTGGAAGAACAGTTTAGGGCCCCACGGTAGGAGTCGTATGCGTTCCACAAAATATGATATCGTCTCTTTCTTAGAGTTTTGTCTCTGTGTCCCAAAAAAGTTTACCGGAACGATAAAATGTCCCGTGTTTTGTTTATGGAATACAAAGTACAGAGTCAATAGTTGTTAACATAATAGCTCATTGTTCCTCCAACAAAGTCATTTAATTTCTAGTACTTTCAAGTGACCGACAGACAATACAGATAATAATAGCAACATAACCGAAATTTTCATTTTACGTTAAAAAATCCTTAAATGTATATTTACATATGTAATATGCAAAATGTGTAATTATCCTAGCCCTTCTGATAACATAAAATCAGTTACTGTAATGTAGAGAAGAGCCCCCATTCTGTTTGCTCTATTGTAAATTCAAACTATAATGATCAACGTAATTGAACGAAAAATGACGGATGTGCTATGTTTTCTAAATGCTATTTCTGGTGTACATCGCAGTAACATTCTGGAAGGAGCCCGTAAGGTATTTGGGGCCCTTCTGGACGTAGTGAGATCTACAGTTAACTTTCTGATGTCTGTGGGAATACTCAGTGACGTGCATCTGAGGTATGCCCGAATTTCGTGATTCCTTTTGTTATGTTGTAGGTACTTACATAAGGATTAAAGATTTATATATATATATATATATATATATATATAAACGAAGTTGAGAATGGGGCCCTGGCCATTCCGAAACTGCTTCAGCTCTACTTTCATTTGTATCATTTTTCCCCCTTGTACAAAAGTATCAAAAGGATGAATGCTGCTGGTCTGTATCATCGGTAGGTGCACTTTAAATTCATTCCAGAAACAATTGAAAAAAAAAATGTAATAGGATGCCTTGTGATTCTTTCAGCAACTTCTTGGGCCTAGTGACGTACTTGGATTGGGTTATGATCTGTGTGACTACTCTCTCCTGCATCTCTATGATGTTTGAAACGCCCTTTTATAGAGTGATGGAAACACCCGCTCTGCAAATAGCTGAATATGGTTTTGTTATATTTATGAGTCTTGAACTGGCGCTTAAAATTTTGGCTGATGGCCTGTTCTTCACGCCCAAAGCTTATATCAAGGATGTTGCTGCCGTCCTAGATGTGTTTATTTACGTGGTAAGAACTTTGTTTTACGTAAACATACTGTACTATTATATGTAAAATTTTAAGTAAGTTTGATATTGTAATTGCTTATAGAACATAAGGAACAAATTATACAGGGTGTCCGAGAAGTCCTTCCCTGATTACAGAAATTGATAACTCAGGCTAGAAATAAGATAGAAATATGAAACTGGTGTTGAATTGTTTACAAACTATAAAAGTTTTTGTCTGTGTTAGGTTTGTTCTGTTTTACCAAGTCTCAATTTTTTTTTTTTTTTTTTTTTTTTTTTTTTTTTTTTTTTTTTTTTTGGTTTAGGTTTGTAGTACGTAAGAAGCCCAAGAAGCCATGCCAACCAACCAGGAGAAGGCACAGTGTGTCCTGTGGTACCATGAGACACGATCACCAACCACGGTGCAGAGACAGTTCCAGACAACATTTGGGAGGACTCCACCTGATGTCAAGAGCATTAAAGCCTGGTATGAGAAGTTCAAGAACACAGGGTCGGTTGCTGACCTTCCGAGGTCTGGTCGACCAAGAACCTCAGCAGACACAGTGGAGGCTGTGCGGCAGTCTTTTCTGAGAAGTCCTAAGAAATCGGTGCGCAGGGCCTCACGTGAATTACAGATGCCAAAAAGCTCTATCCATGACATTTTACACAAACGTTTATTGTTTCGTGCTTACAAGGTGCAACTCGTTCAGGCCTTGTTGCCCGACGACGGTACACGTCGATATGACTTAAGATGTGCTACGTGCTACCAAGGGTGCTCATGTGGAAGTGTACTGATGTGACCAAAACTTTTATAGTTTGTAAACAATTCAACACCAGTTTCATATTTCCATCTTATTTCTAGCCTGAGTTATCAATTTCTGTAATCAGGGAAGGACTTCTCGGACACCCTGTAGCATAATAAAGAATTTTGCTGACCTCTAATATTTTTAAACAGATCAATATTGTTTCATAGGTCTTCAATATTTCAGATATCTTTAGCGAGTACCAATCCTGATATCAAAAAGGAGGCTTGAAACGTACTATGCAATAAGTTTGTCATATGCTAGACTTGATCTGTGTTAAAGAGTATTGTTGTGTCCTCTATAAAAATCTTTCTTTCAAGTCTTTAAGTAACTCCAGATCTTTGTATTTTTGTTTTAAACTTTACGAACTGGAGTCTTTGAAACAAAATACTGCAGAATCAGAGTTGGAATGCTACGAGAGCCGTTCGGAAAGTAACCTCAGATTGGTTTAAAAAAAAAAAAAAGAAACAGCAAAGTAAAGAAGAAGAATTTATTATATACATCTGAAAACTACTTCGTTGCTCTATTTTTGAACATAGTTTCCACAAACATTCAAGCATTTATCATATCTGCACTAGCTTAAATATTTCATCAGCATAAAAATCTCCCGCCTGTGCCTTGAGCCAGCCTGTGACCGGAACCTAACTTCTATCACTACGTCATATAACACAGTCCTGGAAATTTGTGGAAATTCATCGGAAACCTCCGAGATTGTGAAACGTCGATTTTCAAGAACTTTTCCATCAATTTTCTTAACGAATTCATCAGTGACCACTGATGGCCTGCCATTCCTCTCTTCGTCATGAATGTTTGTTCCATTTTTAAATGAACGAATCCATTCAAGAACAACTCCTTCACTCATCACACTTGATCCATACACGGCACAAAGTTCCCGATGAATAGCTGCTGTCGAATATTGTTTTCACGTAAGAAAATGTGTAACAGCTTGCAACTCGCAACTTGGCGGGGTTTCCTAGAAAACAAAATTATCGATTTTTGCCTTTGAAATTATTGTTTATTACAAAAAATTATCGTATAATCGTTATGGGCGTGATACTTGTAGAAACAAGCATAATACTACTAATAATAGCAATAATAGACAATATACTTATCTAGTAATCTTCAGTTTCGAGCTCCAGATCGGCGTCACTGTCCTTCCATTTCTTTAATTCTTATTAACACTACTCTGAACAACAATATTTCCACCGTCTCTTAACGTAATTGAATTTAAAGAATAGATGCAAGGTTGCCATTTGCCAATTCTCAAATCGTTATTGATTTATTTTAATGGGAATGGCTATTTAAAATCTCAGTGTGTGTGTATTTTACAATTATTTAATTCACATTTAGGACGGAGGAGCCCCCCCCCCAAAAAAAAACGGACTTTCCTTCTAAAAAAATAATTTATTACATTTTTTAAAAAAAATCTTTCAGTCTCCTTGAAAGTACTCTCCATTAAATGCGATTCATTTCTCCCATCTACTTTCCCACTGTTTGAAGCACCTCTGTAACTCTGGAACTTTTATATCGTCCAATGCGCTCTGCGAATTTCTTTTTACAGCCTCTACACCATCAAAACATTTTCCTTTTAGATTTTGTTTAATTCTCGGAAAATGTCATCATGTTGGTCGAAAAGTTTGGATCACTTTCAATCTGATTTTTTAAGTCCTGGCTCAAATTCAGACGATTGATTTGATCCTGTGTGAGCAGGCGAGAAACAAACTTAGCGGCAGGGGCGTCATTTAGGAAGGGCAGGAGGGGGAAATTGCCCCCCCCCCCCAAGAGTTTGAGTAATATATATACTTTAATCGATTGACTACTAATATACTAGTACAAAACGTAAAAGTCTTCTTATATCGGTGGTACTCTTACCCCCCTCAAGCAAAGTCTGAAATGACGCCCCTGCTTAGCGGCAACATGTCTCATTTGCAAAACCTCACACTGGCACGAGCTCCAACTCACTCCTGCCTGTTTTGAAATATCATCGATCATGCAACGACGATCCTCGCTGATTTTGGGGCAGATTTGTTCAATGTTTTCGTCGTTTCGAAATGATGAAGAGCAGCCAAAACGAGCATGATCTTCAACACTCATCTCACCACACTTAAAGCGCCCAAACCACTCAAAAAATTGTGTGCCGTTCATAGTATCCTTCTTGAAAGCCTGTTGAAGCATTTGGTAAGTTTTCGTTTCCGATTTTTCAAGTAGGAAGCAAACACACTTCGTGTTCCTTTGAATCTGCCTGAACGATTTCGCAGGCGGCAAACGAGAACAGTTTAGAAAAACAATAATACGATCAAACGTTAACCTCCTACGCAGACGCCGCTTGGCCAACTGATCTGGGAAGGTCTTTACTAGACCTACCTAGCACGAGAACTCTCTACTACGCCTAGGAACGGCAGCGCTCTTTCAATCCGGTTTCTTTTGAGTACCCCCTCGTACAATGTATTTGCATATTCAAAAGCTGCAAAAAAAAAAAAAAAAAAAAAAAAAGTGTGTGTTCTAAAATTATCGTATATTCATCTATTATCGCAAAGGCATTATTGTATATAGCATTAAGACTTTAATTATTGTATATCACGATAAATTATCGTATGGTTGGCAAGCCTGATTGCAGCATACATTTTGAGACGCTACAAAAGTGGAACTAGTGATCAGACAACCTTCACTCTACCACGGCTGGATGCAGACTGATCTACCGCGCACGTCTGGTCAAAAATGGTAGCGTTGTCTTCACTACTTTACGCACGGTAACCAATCGGAGGTTACTTTCCGAACGCACCTCATAAATAAAATGTCAAAATAAAAAGATAAAAGTTATCTGTTAAGTATTTTGTCTGTTTTCGTAATTTTCGTGTGTTAATAGAAACGTGTTATTCTCACTCTGCATATTCATATAAAAGAATAAAGATTCGTTACAATATAGCGTTATATATTTATGTCAATATATGCGTTTTCTCATTTGTAGGTTAGCCTGGTGTTCCTTTGCTGGATGCCGAAGAACGTTACACCAAATTCTGGGGCACAACTACTTATGATTCTACGTTGTGTTAGACCGCTTCGAATATTTACTTTAGTTCCACATATGAGAAAAGTGGTTTATGAATTGTGTAGAGGCTTCAAAGAAATATTGCTGGTAAATATATATGTATTCTGTGCTTGGTTATGTTAATTCTGCCCATAAATTTTTGTGTTCTATTTCGTTTTGAAACTCCGGATACATAGTAACTTCGATTATTTATTTTTAATTTTATTATCATCTGATACGGAATTTAACACATACTAATGCAACTGATATAGTGAGAATATTTGCGTTTTGTAGTTTTAAGTATTGTCATTCACAGCAAAAATTTCAACTAAATTTATGTCATGTTAATAGAATTCAATATAGCAGTACATACGGGTGTAAGGTACATAGGAAGTACAAATAATTACAGTAGAACTCCTCTAATTCGTCATCTTTGGGACTGGGGTATGGTCGGAACGCAAAATATCGGATTATCAGAAAACATAGAAAACTACAGATTTACAGTAAAATAAACAATTTTAGAACTCAAAAAATGACTGTAAATTTCTCTACAATACAAACAAACGAACAATAAGCAGTGAAAGCTACACAGTACAATACAGAAAACATGCACAACGAGGGGGCGGACGAGAGGGGTTCTACTGTATATTGAAGAATATTTGTATAGTCGAGACTTCTATTGGTCCCCAACCGGCTTCCTCTGTACTCAAGCAGAAAATTTACCCTAACCGCCCTCATAAATAACACTCCAAATAAGCCATAAACGGCACGTGTTCGGTGTCGAAGTAATACGTAGTTGCCATCGCTAAACTTTTATTATCGATGGATACATTATATAATAATAATAATAATAATAATAATAATAATAATAATAATAATAATAATAATAATAATAATAATAATAAAACACAACAATCATTAAAGGAATTCAGTATAATAATATGGACAGGGGCGGTCAAAGACGGATTTCTGGGAGTGGCAAAGAAAGATTGTATTTTTTTCTCATCGGGCTTTTGCGGCACTGCCTTGCAGGGGGAGGGAAGGACAGGGGCGAACCACTTAAAATGTTTGGTTCGTACAAGCATTATTTTATGGAAGTTACATAATAATAGCAGTGTGCTATATTTAAGAGTAATATAAGCACATATCATGAAACTAATGATTGATTTCTTTTTTCTCTTCATTACAACATATCCAAATTGAATTCAAATTAAATGAAATATTTTAGTTTAACGTCCCACAATTATCCCCCTTCAAGCTAAAGGAGACGGAAGGAGGAGGATGCAATGAAAACAAAAGTAACGAAAAAAACTAGATAAATCTGTCTTTCTGCGAAGATTACTAAAGAATCAGTAAGCAAGAGGGTGAAAATTGCAACATCGCTTTCTTTTTCAGCAGGTCAACTGGCAGGCCACCCTGAACTGGAAGGACATGTTGAATTATCCCTCCCATGTAACAAAGAAACACGCGGTTTCCTTCAATGGTGTTCCGCTTCCTTTGTAGCCGCCTGGGGACGGTTTGAGCGATTTTACTATAAAAGAAGGGATAGGATGATTGGACACATTATGAGAATGAAAGAATTACCTTATTGGCTATGGAGGGAAAGGCAGAAATTTAACCCAGGATAGGGAGGGTGGGAAAGTGCACCACGTCAGTCGAACTATTTCATCCAGAGAAGAAGATAGAAGGTTACACTTATCTCGAAGTTGGGCGTTAATTCGAGCGTCTTTGGAGTTTTACAATATTTTGAAATGCAGTAGGGTCCGGATTTTCATGTGCTAAAAAAAACTTTAAAATATTTAATTTTTATGTGCTAAAAATTAAAAATATTTAACAAAAAGTAACAAGGAAAAGTATGGAAAAACACCCAACATAAGAAAAATGAAGACTGGTACTCAAAAATAGCTCTTATTCATCAGATGTCGAAATTCCATGGGCATTGCAGTGAATAACTAACGTCTTTTCCAAATTGTACATTGTGAAGCTGTGCTTGTTGTCACGGAATAATGCGTTATATTGAGAAAAGGAACATTCTACATCACACGATATTAACTTCGCTTATTTGAAAAGTGGCACATCACGAATATTCACACCATCAATTTCACTTGTGTTTTGGCATTGCAATACTTTAGATATTTTACGTAGGGTTTTATAGTTAATGTTTATCTCAAACAAATCCTTAATTTTTTTCATACAACTTCAGCTTTCGAAGCAGAAAGAACATTCAACTTTCTTTCAATGCACTGTGCTTCCTGCCTGTACTTCTTTAACCGAAGTACTTAATAAATCTACTGTAGTTTCAAGTTTCTTTGTAGAGTGAGTCTAGAAACCGAAATTGGCAGATATGAAAGCCAGGTCACTCTCACTTACTAAATTTTGAACAATTTCAATGGATGAAGCATTGTCTGGATTAAGTTTATTTCAGGGATGCAAATAAGCAACAAAATTTTACTAGCCCAAGAAAAAAGCTACCAACCCACATCCACAATAAAAATTATGTACTTACCTTCCGTATGATATTAAATACTCGCCCGCACCGATGAACCAATTGCCCCGGGCGAGCGGGCGGTTATTTGTATCCCTGGTTTAGTTACTACAAATACAAATGTTTCAAAATTCTCCATATAACATAGAACTGTATTAAGCCAGGTACCCCACTGCGTTATTACGGGTGTTGGAGGAAATGAAAGATCCGGATATTTTCCTTGAAATGTTCAATTCTAGTTGGCGATTTTACGAATTTTCTTCCCGTTTGACACTAACTTGATCATTTCAGTACAAAGCGCTTCTTTAGAAGCTCTTTGTTCGGCACAAGTTACCCCAGCATTAATAAGCAGAATTTATGACTACGCTGTTTCTGCATGTGGGAAATTGCTTATAAATACGATGGATAGATTTATGTAGCCTATTCTTTTCCCGATGTTAATTTCATTCGAGAGAAAGAAAAAAAACAGTACGTTGTGAAATTTAGAATAAAATAACGGAAAATTACTAAAAAAAATATGTATTTATTGCCAAAATGTCGAAAATATTTATTTACATAACTTTTTTCAGAAAATATGTATTTTTATGTGAAATAAAATTTGTAATTTACACTTGCAGACTCTTAATTGGGATAATAAACTTTGTGTTGGGCTTGTACGTGTTTGAAAAAAATTGTTTTTACAAATCCGGGCCTTATAAATACGTCACAAAAAAAGTGTCATTTTTCCCCTAAAGACTAAGTAGTTTGAAAAGGACATTAAAAGTACAAAATTTAGATTTGTATGAAGTATACTTTATTTTTTATTACAGTCTATAGTAGTTGGCAATCAATCAATCAATCAAATAGAAAATCAATTAAAGCGTCAAAAACTTAATAATGACGTAAAGTATATTTGTATTTCAGGTATCCATCTTGTTGATTGTACTGATGTTTGTTTTCGCAAGTTACGGAGTTCAGTTGTTTGGAGGAAAGCTCGCCCGATGTAATGACCCAACAATTACCAATCGTGATGAATGTGTTGGCGTTTTCATGAGAAAGGTTTTCGTTACCAAAATGAAACTGGAACCAGGAGAAAATGAAACATTTCCATCCATGCTTGTGCCCAGAGTTTGGTAATTATTTTCGCCCTTATTTTGTTTGTTTTCTACATTTCGTATCGTTAGCTTTCGACGTAGTTTATAATTTATCTTACTGCATTTTAATGGCATAGCACAAAGATAATGAAATTTCACTGTATGGAGTAATACATGTAGACTCTTTGTCACAAAAATTCTACGGTTAAGTTTTAAAAGTATTTATTTGTGATACTCAAACAAAAAATGAATGCTATTAGTTATCTATTGTGTGTTCTGAATGGGAATGACCTTGGAAGTATTTCCATGTAAATTCACTAAGTAGCGTGCTTCTGTTAAGCAACCTATTTTTCGACTTGCTGGCACATTTAGTTGAAACGTCCCATACTTTGATATTAGTCCAGGAAGATCTGCCGAACCATAATATCCCTGCTGTGCCATATCCCTCAATTTCAGCCGATCTGTCGACATCTGTTTTGTCTTCGCATGTGAAAATGACGTTAAAAGGAAAGCGTCATGGAGATATTGCACGAATCCAAATGACTGTGACAGATGTGCTAAAAGCGCGTTGTGGGTGAGCATTCCTATATTTGCTTCCAAAAGAACTTTAGAAATGGTGGCAGCTGTACATAGATAGCAAAGGGAAGTGCTTTGACAAGACTTAGGCCATTGGTTGATTGAGTAAATTATTTTTTACAAGCTCAGGTCTGGAACTTGCTTGTGTAAGAGTGGTACAAATCATTCTTCTCAAATAAGCACGTAATTGCATAATCTAAATACGTAAACAAAACGTGTACGCGTTATTCTGCAAATTTTCCACCCCCTTAAAATATTCTTGAAATTCGTGCTAACCTGTATTAAGCTTGTACTTTAAGTGGTTTTCGATTTCCTCGACAAGTGTATGAGTTGACTCTTAGGATGTACGTTTCAACTTTGGAAGCAACCAGAAGTTTCAGGTGTAAAGTCTGTTTCCTTCTTCTTTCTTTCTTCTATGATACACGTCCCACTCATATTCTCTTAGGTGTCCCGGGTTCGATCCCAGCCCCCGCCAAGTGAACTTTGTGGTGGACAAACACCGTGTGCGTGGGTTTTTTCGGGGTTCTCCCGTTTCCTCCCACTTTCTTCATTCCACCATTTCATTCATTACTCATCATCACCGTCTCCTTTAGTCTAACCGGCCTAACCGTGGGACGTAAAACTCAAAGATTTCATCTCATATTCTCTTAGGCTAAAGGAAACAACTTACAGATGAAAGTGAATTATTATGATAGAATTAGAGGAATGATAATCTAGGAGAAGCACGAGAAAACTGACAAATACTATGTTATAAATCACCATTTCACATGATCTAGGATCGGACCAGAGATGATGAGCACCTTACCACTGAGCCACCGTGTCCTTTCTGCCACTATAGATCTCAGACTAGCAAATACCCATGTACTTGGTAGCGTGTAAGTTTATTTTTGTGCTGAAGGGCGATTCCCTCCTCCAGTGAAATGTAAACTTGTTGTAGTGGACAATATCGTATAAACGTTTCATGTCTTTTTTTTTCTTCTTTTCTCGATCCAGATTTTTTTTTCATCTTGACTACATTGCATTTATCATTTCCTTTGTTTAACCTTCAAAGTACATGCACAGAACTTAAAATACTTTTTTTTGTTCCATTCCACGACATCATATGGATATCTTGGTAGTATAAGCAAGGTGCAAGTTGTTACACATGTATAAAGAATCACGGCTAAAAATCAATTTTCTTTAATAGTAACTGTCTTTGTTCTGAAAATCTTTTGCTAACAGTTTGAAGAAATTGAGATTTTCTGTAGTGCTGTGCCGTGTATGTGGGGAGGGAACGAGCGGGGCGCCGAAGCAAGAGGGCGCAAAATTCGGAAGGAAAAGGAAAGAAAAAAAGAGGAAGAATTACTTGGAATATTATTAATATGTACTTAAATCCTGTTCCTACTTTAGGAATTGGTCCTCAATGTTAGGAAAATGCATATATATAAAATGGAAGGGGAAAAAAGTAATAAAATGTGCTCAAAATCAAGGAAAAGCAGGGTTTATTTTAAAAATTTTCATACACTTCGCGCCAACCATGGTGGCGTTTCGCGGTTGGTCTGTCGATCCCACTCATATGTAAGGGGGCGCTGTCGTATACTCTCGCTCCTGGCGCTGATTTTTCACGGTACGGCACTGTTTTGGTGAAAACATCTCATCTATTTAAATTTTCTAATAAATTCAGGGTGTCTACTGACCTGGAAAACCTTGAAAACCTGGAATTAGCCTGGAATTTACTTTTGGACCTGGAAAACCTGGAAATAGCCTGGAATTAAATGAGGAACCTGGAAGTTTTAAAATTGTTTTTAAAATATTGTTTTTGGAATTGGTATGGAATAAGTATATTTTTGTAAAATGCAAGAAAGCTATATACCACAGCATAAATTAAAAGCCAATAATAACTTATTCAGTGGAGACGTAGTTGAGAAAGACAGACAGACGTGAGCAGAGTGCGGGCAGTGAATGTTTTTGGAAAGTAGGTTGAGGGTACAAGAAGAGACTGAATAAGATTTTATTTGTTTGGCATGGTTATTGTGAATAACAGTAACTACAAAAAGAGCTAAATTAGTCCCCGAGATGAGAGTAAGGTAATTGAAAAAGTTAAATTTCATGATCTATTAAGTTTGTGTCTTACACTGAGGGGATCTGGCATACAAGCCAGAAGCTTTCTCTGTAGTTGCTGCTTATTTGCATAGTATGAATCAAGCTTATTTGCTGCTTTCTGAAGACATTGGTTTACATGTTTCTGTAGCAAGAGTAGTAGACAGGTCTGGAACAACATTCCACTTATACTCCTGTGCCGAAGCTTTTTAACAGGAGTCCAAGCCCGCGGATGTCGCAGTGAACACCACTCCCGGTGGCCGAAAGGTGTATCACCGGAAAAAAGTAAAATTGCCCACATCTTAACGGAATCACTTTTTGTATTTAGGTTAACATTTTACTAGTCTTGCAATAAATCCTGTTATACACGAACAATTAACATTTTATATTTCAGCCATTAAAATAGGGAAAAATAAAACTAAATTCCAGGACTCGTGGAAAGGCCAGTGGAAATGAGTTATTAGGTACAACGATCCATTTAAAGCAGTTTGTAAACTCTGCAGAACTGATTTTGACATTTCAAATATGGGAGCTGGATCATTGAAATCTCATGAAAAAGGAAAGAAACATCAAATAGCTGTTAAAGCTCTTAATACAGAATGTTCTATCGTAAAGTTCTCAATCAATGTTAACAAGGAGCCTTCCTGTACAAAATATTCTGCAGCGTCTTCCAGTTCAGTGACTGGCACATCATCTACTCCAGTTGTTCAGGAAAAAAATGAAAGCTCAGCTAAAACTAGTGGTGTAATAAAGAGTTATCTTATCAAAGATCAAGTAACGAAAGCAGAAATAATCTGGACATTACACAAACTTACAAGTTATGCATCGGCCAGAAGCCAAGCGAGTGCAATGGATTTGTTCCCTTTAATGTTTCCTGAGTGTGGAGTCGCTAAAAAATATGCAGTTACACAAAGACAAAATTGGTTATGTCATCACTTTTGGATTGGGTCCATATTTCCAACAGACGTTACTTCGTGAACTACAAAATTGTGAATGTTTTGCAGTATCGTTCGATGAAAGCCTAAACACTATCTCACAGAAAAATCAAATGGACTTAGTAGTTCGTTTCTGGCACAGTGACGAAAATAGTTTTAACACGTTATTTAACATCAATATTCCTCGGATATGCTGCTGCCCAGGATTTGTAGTGCATTTATAAATACTTTCAAGGACAAGGGTGTCGGTTTTTGTAAGTTACTTCAGGTTTCTCTTGATGGCCCCAACGTTAATTTGAAATTTCTGAGTGATTTGAAGGCCTATCTGAGTAAAGAAAATGGTGAAGGTCCACAGCTTTTGGAGACAGGAACGTGTTCTTTAATATTGTTAATGGGGTTTTAAGACTGCACATACCAAAGCTGGTTGGAATGTGACAGAATTTTTTGAGAGCATTGTACTATTTATTCAAGGACTTCCCTTCAAGAAGAGCAGACTTCATGGTAGCATCTGGAACAGCAGTTTTCCCTCTTAAATTTTGTTCTATTAGGTGGGTGGAGAATTCTAAAGTTATGAACCGTGCCATAACTATGATTCCTGCCTTAAAAGTTTATGTTGATGCAGGGAAAACAAAACCTCCTGAAACATCAAACTCCTCTAAAGTAAAAGCGCACATCTCTGATGTACTGCTGCCTGCTAGATTAGGGTTCCTCCAGTCCGTATCTGTAGAATTAGAATTCCTCACTAAGTACCAGACAGACAGTTCATTACTACCGTTTCTATGGAATGACCTAAACAGGTTAATTCGTAGTTTGTTAAGCCGCTTCGTAAAAGATGATGTCTTAAAAGTAGCTAAAACTTAAAAAAAAAAAAAAAAAAAAAAAAAAAAAAAAAAAAAAAAAAAAACTGACCTCAATAGATGTTTTTGATAAGGACATCTTAAAACCACTTAATCTAGTTGATGTTGGATTTTCTGCGATTGCATCGCTTAAAGGAGTGAAGGATGTTGATATATTGAACTTTAAGAAAGAATGCAGAAAATTCTTACAAGAACTGTGTAAAAAACATGCTAAAATGTCCTTTAAAATACAGTGTAGCAAGAGCCGCAAATTGCTTGTCTCCAGAAACTATGACCAACGCTGAAACCCTTCGTGAATCACGTATCACACTCGCCCTGAAGACATTTGTCGAGAAGGAGCAAATAACACCTGTAAATCCCGATATGGTGAATTTGGAATATTTAAAATTTTGTTCAGACCAAGACACAGCACGAAAACTGTCAAATTTCAGTTACAAAAATGACAGATTAGACTTTTTTCTCCATGATCTGTTAAGTAAAGAAGGTGTATCCAATGTGTTTAAAACATTCATGCATAAGATATGTGTACCTTTCCATAGCAACGCAGCAGTGGAAAGGAGTTTCTCCATTAACAAAGAGTGCATTGTTGAAAATCTCCAAGAGGAGTGCTTGATTGCCCAGAGAAGTGTGTTGGTTGCTGTGCGTGTTGCTGGTGACACACATAATATGAATATCACAAAGAATATGATCCAGTATGTGAGGAATGCATCAAGCAGAAGAAATGAATATCTGAAAGACCGCGGTGAAAAAGAAGACAGAACAGCTCGAGAAAAGAAAGATATTAAGAAGAAAATAAAAGAGTTGGAATTAAAGAAGAAAAGAATACTGACACCGAAGCAGAAGTAGATGCATTGGAAGAACAGGCGAAAGAGTTAAAAGGGATGTCGAACTCTAGAAGTTGAATGTCAAAAACTTTTCACTGTGAAAGTTGTTTTGTATATTTGGTCATATAATGTGCGTGGTTCCATAACATTTTCAGTTTTTTAAACTGTCATGTTACAATATATTTTTAAATAAAATATAACCGATGGCCAGTCCCCATCCAAGAAGAATGTGCAGTATCGTTTAACAATATGGACTACTTTGCGTTAAGAAATTGTATTATATATGATCATTTTCCTCTTACTTCTAAACTAATATTAGTTTGACAAAAATGGCGGGAAAATAGCTTACTCACCGCTAAGTCCTACCAGTACTTAGCATAAAATACCACAAGAGTACTTTAAAGGGGAGTGCTTGTAGTAAAATACTCCTGTGGTATTTTATCCCATAAATTAGCAGTGAGTAAGCTATTTTCCCGCCATTTTTGTCATTGTTCATCAACACTCACGTGCTACTACTATAATATTAATTTATTTGAAGTAATGTTTTTGACAGAAATTTACTATTATACAGGGTGAACCTTAACTAAACCGATAAACTTCGGGAGGTGATTCCCAAGCCCGAAACAGGAAAAAAAAATCCTCTAACTTTTCTCCACAGTACATAGTTTTGGAGCTGTAAGGTGCCGAAAGTGTGGAAAAATGAACTTCTGAGGCCTATATTTCCAAACCTATCCAACGTAGAGAGTGCAACTTAATATCTCTTTAGGGAAGTCTTATCTGTTCTGAACATATGATTTCATTTGTGAGATTTTAAGCAGCACTCTCTACTTTGGATAATTTTGGAAATATAGGCGTCGGAAGTTCATTTTTCCACACTTTCGGCACCTTTTAGCTCGGAAACTATGCGCCCTGGAGAAGAGTTAAAGAGGATTTTTTTTCTTGTTTGGGTGCCAAGAATCATTTCTCGAAGTTTGTCAGTTTAATTAAGGATCACCCCTGTATAGTATTCCTACATTAGAATATTTAAAGCTACTGCACATTTTTCTCAACCGGCCTTCTGGTAGGGGATATTTTAATTAAACATTTTCTTGTGTAAAATGTTTTGAGACCCAACATTTCACTCAGTTTTTTCTTTTCATCTTGTCACTTAAAGAAACTATCCCTTGCGATATGCGTTCTCTAATTATAACCAGTTTTTGTTAAGAACTATATAAATTTGCAGTAACTTATACATGTTACAATAAATGTCAGTCTACTGAATAGACCTGGAAAAAAAGGAAAAATAAACCTTGAAAACCTTGATAAAACCTGGAATTTGAAAATGAACATTTAGTAGACACCCTGAAATTGGTAATAGATTAATCAATCTCAGCTGTTGAGAGTGCCTTCTTTGTTAAAAATAAATAAAGAAAGAATAGATTAAGGTAAAATTAAATTTAATTACACTGTAAATGTATTCTTCTTGTGGAATTTCTCATGATGTTCGGTATAGGATGAATGAGAAGTCACACACCATGAGATAAAGATGCGGGAAGTCAGTAATAGGTGAAAGAGGTTGTTCAAAATTGCGGCGTCCTTCTCCGCTGATCTAGTGGCTAGCGCGCGCACCAAGTTCCGGATTTGATTCCCGGCGAGAAAGTATTGAACTCATTACAGTGTTTTGAATTTCACTTTAAACTATAGGCCCAGTCTCATATAGTCTTGTTACTAAACAAAGAACGTTAACACAAACAAATTTGTGGTCTCCCACACTTTTCTGATTTGTAACTTCATGAATTCGAAGAAATGAAACTCTCCTTGCCTTGTATAATTTCATTTCGAAAGGGAGTAATTCTTTCCGAAAATTTTGAGGCACAACATGGATAACCTGACGTCTGATAACCTGAGTAGCTATTCAAAGGCACCTCGCCGTTCGGTGTCTTTCTTAGAAAACTATATTTTTAGAAACTAGTTCAAAACTTAATGAAACAATGTAGTCCAATGGTGTGTTTCTTCTTTCTTGTCCTATACAACCATGTATTGACCTCATGTTTTCCTCTCAGGGCAAATCCTCGGCGTTTCAACTTTGATAATATTGGTGATGCCATGTTGGCACTCTTTGAGGTTCTTTCGTTTAAAGGCTGGTTAGACGTACGAGATGTTTTAATCAAAAGATCAGGACCAGTAAGTGCCTGTGAAGCATGTTGTGGAATTATGGTGTGCCCATTCTTTCTTTCTTTCTCTTTCGCTCTTGTATCTTGGTGTCAGCATTATGGAAAGCGCCAAAGCTTTAATTGTTTATTATTTTCATTATTTTAAGTTTTTATTTCTCGCCGCCTCTGAATGTAGGAAATGATGTTTCGTATATTACTTGTTTCTTGCCTTTTCAAAATTGTTTATACAGTCGGTCCATGATACCGCGTTACTAACTTTTGATCAATAATACTCTTCTAAACTTAATAATGCCTAGATAATTCATCAAATGACTTAACATGCTCAAAAAAAAAAAAAAAAAAAAAAAATCCATTTCTGTACAGTCAGCGACAAAAATTCTTTCCGTTTGGTAAAATTTATTTTGAGAATTACAGTGATATAGCTGGAACGTACAACGGTGGTATGGCTGGAATGTACAACGGTAGTATGGCTGGAATGTACAACGGTAGTATGTCTGGAATATACAACGGTAGTATGGCTGGAATGTACAACGGTAGTATGGCTGGAACGTACAACGGTGGTATGGCTGGAATGTACAACGGTAGTATGGCTGGAATGTACAACGGTAGTATGGCTGGAATGTACAACGATAGTATGGCTGGAATGTACAACGGTAGTATGGCTGGAATGTACAACGGTGGTATGACTGGAACGTACAACGGTGGTATGGCTGGAACGTACAACGGTGGTATGGCTGGAATGTACAACGGTAGTATGGCTGGAATGTACAACGGTGGTATGACTGGAACGTACAACGGTGGTATGGCTGGAATGTACAACGGTAGTATGGCTGGAACGTACAACGGTGGTATGGCTGGAACATACAGCAAATTACATTATTTTTAATTTACTGAGAACTGTACTCAAATTGTCCTTCCATTCTGAAGTCATTTACAAACATTTCATGAAACGGAAAGAACTTTGTCGCTGACTGTACCTCTGAACTCTTTAATGGATGAAACAAAATGACATTGTTTCAACGTAATTACTGTCGTAAATGGCAACTGTAGCGGACGTTTCATGCGATACGCTTTATCCTGGACCAATTGTATACAATAACCTCCTGTTAGGTTTAATTCGTAAACATGTATGACTTAATTTTTTAATGCTGAATATTTATTTTTCTTATGAGATACCCTTAGCTTAGATGTTAGTGTTGTTATATTTTTTCTTCAGTGGTAATTAAATTAAACCAAATATTTGTTTCAGCTATAATGATGAATTTAAAAACGTAGTAAAGATTAACTACGCTTTTGTTTTATATCCTTCTGTTAGTATTGTGAATGCTATAGTTAACACAGTACATTAGTGATTATTGACGGAAGTTGTACTGACCAAAAACACCCAGAATAGACTTCTGTTGAGAACGTTTCATCTAGCAACGTTAGTTTTCTGAAAACATTCGTGCTGAGGATGGCAATCGTCTTTTGCCGAAATATTCACCTTAGCAATATATTCTAGGTGTTTTTGGTAAGTATATCTTCATCAGTGTTTTAATATGCATCCTATGTAATTAGTGATTAGTATTTAACGTATAAAGTTATGATTTGTTGAAATTAAGCTGGTTGTGTAATTGTCAGTTTCGATAATCGTGTTTTTAAATGAATGAATGTTGTAGTGTGTCCCACAGCTACAGTAAAGGCTAACGAATAAGTAGGACCATTATGTCTGGGAACAGAACTCAGTGAAAGTTACGAGGTGAAAATACTCAATAGAAGTTATGAGATCTATCATAAGTAAGACATGTTTATCGTGTAGGAAATACGTACATGGTTTTTGAAATTCTAGTTAGGAATCCGATTGGGTACTAGAAACTTAATAGACCAAGAAAAAGATAGGAGCTTAATGCAAAAGATAGCCTTAGGGAAGTAGATAACAAGAAACCTTACTGAATAGAAGAAGTTAAATTATCATAGCATAAATACAGGGTTTTCATAAAGTCTGGACGGATTTAATTTGCTTATAATTTTCATAAAAATGCTCATAATGAAATCAAATAAAGTGCAAACGGTAGCGGAAGGATTAAATTTTTAGTTGGCAACACTGTTAGATAAGCGGCAACTCTGAACACGTTGAGAGAGGGAGAGGGAGGGCAAGGGTCAGTTTCTTACCAAATTCCATCCATTGTTGTTTCAATGTTGACTGTTAAAGGTAAGTTGTAAGCTGTATTGGTGTGTGTGTCTTTTAAAGAAATAAATAAATGAAAAACTCCTCTGAGAAGACTATTTTTTTTTTACCGTATCAAAGATGGCGTCGGTGAAAGAGAAAGCGCAATGTGTTCTGTGGTACGCAGAGCTAAAATCACCAATTCTGGTGTGTCGAAAGTTCACCAAAGAGTTCAAAAAGCCGGCACCGAATGAGAGTATAATCCGATAGTGGCATGCTAAGTTCTTGGAGACAGGAAGCGTCCTGGACCGTCCTCGAAGTGGGAGGCCGCCAACATCGCCTGCAACAGTGAGCAGGGTAAGGGAAAGCATCATCAACAGCCCACAGAAGTCGATTCCTAGACCGTCCATGGAACTCGGAATTCCACAGACAACCGTGTTTAAGATAGCCAAGAAGACGATCAAGGCCAAAGGTTACAAAATCAAGATAGTCCAGGATCTGCATGATGAAGATTTGGACATCCGGTTCAACTTCTGTGACGCCATGCTCAAGCAGTTGGAACATGGCGACGTTCTCCTTTCAGCCATCATGTTCTCAGATGAGGCAACCTTCCATGTCTCCGGGAAGGTTAACCGACACAACTGTCGCGTTTGGGGCACGGAAAACCCAAAGGAATTTGAGACACATGAGAGAGATAGCCCTAAAGTGAACGTTTGGTGCGCTGTGTTCTATGATCATCTGATTGGACCGTTCTTTTTTGAAGAGGAGACCGTGAATGGAGATTCGTACCTGGTTATGTTGCAGAAATACCTCATTCCGGAACTGGAGGCACGTGGAATCCAGAACGACATCGTGTTCCAACAGGACGGGGCACCCCCTCACTATGTAATCAAGGTGAGACAGTTCCTTGACGAGAAATTCCGTAACCGATGGATTGGCCGCGGTGGCCCGACCGCTAGGCCGCCAAGATCACCCGACCTTACCCCCTGCGACTTCTGGCTTTTTAGGTCATGTGAAAACGGAAGTTTATGCAAAGAAGCCAAGTGGTTTGGAGAACTTAAAGGACAAAATCAGGGCGTCTGTGGCTGGCATTTCGGATCAAACACGGCGGAACGCTGTGAGTGGATTCCAGTGCCGCCTACGCGAATGTGTGGACGTAAATGGCGCCCAGTTGGAGGTGTGGCGGTGAATGAACTGAGCTGGTGCAGATTACAGGTAAAAATTTAATCCTTCCGCTACCGTTTGCACTTTCTTTGATTTCAATATGAGCATTTTTATGTAAATTATAAGCGAATTAAATCCGTCCACACTTTATGAAAACCCTGTATGATCTATTGGATTGCTATTGCATGAGTAGGGTCTATTGGATTGTCAGGACTTGAGTAGGATGTATTAGATTATCTTGTCATAAAGGGGACCTACTGGATTGTCATGGCATGAATAGGGTCAAGACATTGATGAATTCCTCGTTCCGGAGGGATAATGCTTTTTGTCTCTTAAAACGTAGAGTTAGATACAGCATAAGAAATCCGAGGGTTCATCGCCACAGAAGTTTAACTTGAGCATTGAGTCCTATCATGTGCCTAGCCAATCTAGTTTGGATTGTTACCGATCACAAAATCCTGCTTTGCATTATCGCTTCTCATTTTGTTTGAGGTCTCTTTACTCATGCAAAGTATACTCCTCCAAAGATGAAACATTTTTTCGACGCGGCATTCGTACGCTGCCCGAAAGATGGGAGAAAGTAGTGGCCATCGATGGACAATACTTTGAATAATGCCTGGGTAAGCAATTTTTTTCATTAAAGCGTCATATTTTGGGGAAAAAACGGCGGAAGCAAACTTGTACACCTTGTATTAACTGAATAATTCTTCCATTGATCTGAAATGTCTCTTGAGTGAGACGAAAGTTGAAGAAGGAGTTCATATTTATTGTTTATGTAGGCTTATTCAATAAAAGCTACTTAGTATTTATTGTTAAAAAGCACAATTATAAATTAGTAAAAGAAAAAATAATGTTTAATATAAAAGATCCTACTTGAGCTGATACTTTGACCACAAAAGTGAAGGCTATATGTCAGGAAGCGACCTGATAAGCGTAGTATTTAAAGTACTGACGCTGTAAGCAGGGGACCCGGCTTCAATTCTGAGTCCAATCGTGCATATTACATTCTTTGAATTTCATTGAATTTTCATCTATAGAGGACATGGTGTGAAAAAAATTTTCTTTCGTTGTTTAGACTACCATACCGTAGCCAGTTACAAACTCAGAGACGGTATTGACCTGTTATTGACGGCTTGGGATAGCAATTGTGTTAAAATTAGGGATAGGCAAAACCGGTTTTTATAAAAAACCGAAACCCGAAAAACCGACATTTCGGTTTTCTCCAAAACCGGTTGGTTTTTTACCGAAACCGGTTTCGGTTTTCTCTAAAACCGGTTCGGTTTTCACCGAAACTGGTTTCGGTGAAAACTTTTCGAAAACACATAAAACTATTTCTGTGGAAATGAATTCGGTTTCCGGAGAACAACGAAACATCATTCTGGGCAGAAATAGAACAAATTTTGAAAAAAAAAAAGACCGAAATCGGTTTTGAAGAAAACCGAAACCGGTTTTGGAGAAAACCGATAACCGGTTTCGGAGAAAACCGAACCGGTTTTGAAGAAAACCGAAAAACCGGTTTTTGTGCCCACCAGTAGTTAAAATATTATCCAGGACCTGCGAAAATACTAGTATCGTTCTAACACGGTCGGGTGGCCATTTGGGCGATATTATCTTTCATGCCGAGCAGACATATGCTATTGGTTAGCGCTGTTGCTTCGTAGTCTGAAGTCCCAAGTTCAAAACCAGTACCCGGTCCTTCTCGCTAATTTTTTTTTTCAGAATTTTTTTTTTATTTCAGTTCACAGGAAAATGCCGGGTGGTACCTTAAAATCCAAAACTAAGCCTTGGTCAACATCCTTCCACTTCCTTGCCTATTATTGTTAATTACTGATGATTCCATTGTAAATTAACCTAATAGACTGAATGGGAACTGTTTCCCATTGTTTTTAGTTGCTAACGATTCCAGAGCAAATTATCCTTACAAACAGTATCCTTTCCCATTGTTGTTAATTGCCAATGATTCCAGTGTAAATTAATTAGCCTTACAGGCTATTTCCTTTCCCCTTGCTGTTAATTGTTAATGATCCCAGTGTAAATTAGCCATACAAGCTGTTTCCTTTCCCATTGCTGTTAATTGCTAATGATTCCAGTGCAAATTAGCCTGACAGGCTGTATCTTTTCCCATTGCTGTTAATTGCTAATGATTCCAGTGCAAATTAGCCTGACAGGCTGTATCTTTTCCCATTGCTGTTAATTGCTAATAATTCCAGTGTGAATTAGTCTCGTAGACTTTATTTGAAAGTTTGACGAATAAATAAAACAAATACACAATTAAAATGGGTTGTAAAAAGTCGTTTATCTTTTGTTAACTCTAAGAGTATTTTTATTAGCAACTATCATCCGATAACTTTTATTAAAATGCATTATTTATATTAACAGTTCTATTTTGTTTTAAAGGTTCATGCTATTTACATTCACATCTACATCTTCTTGGGATGTATGATTGGGCTGACGTTATTTGTTGGTGTTGTGATCGCAAATTATTCTGAAAACAGAGGAACGGCCCTGCTCACAGTCGATCAGCGGAGATGGTATGTTTAAAGATTAGTGTACATAGAAAAATGGGATTAATTTTATTTAAAAAGTTTTCATCTTAGTTCTGAATATATACATAGGCAATCTTTTAGTTACGGAGAACTTGACTTCCGCATTTATAAATGGTCTTACAAATGCGCACTTGAAGAAAATCATATGATCTAAGCAGTTCAAAAGTAAAATGATTAACGTAGTTTTATTATTATTATTATTATTATTATTTCTAATTTGAAGCATCATTATTAGTAATCATTTTACAAGGATTGGTCAAATGAAGAAGAGATGGTGAAAGTCTTTGACAATCATACACATAGTAAGCCGTCTTCGCCCTTACTGTTTTTCTTTCTTTCTTTCTTTCTTTCTTTCTTAAATTCAATATTAGTGGAGCTATGTTATGTAAGTGATTGGCTGTTAATAATACAGGGTGTCCGAGAAGTCCTTCCCTGATTACAGAAATTGATAACTCAGGCTAGAAATAAGATAGAAATATGAAATTGGTGTTGAATTGTTTACAAACTATAAAAGTTTTGGTCACATCAGTACACTTCCACATGAGCACCCTTGGTAGCACGTACCACATCTAGGCGATATTCAATTTCCATCCACACATTAGCCAACATCACTGGAGGGATCGATGCAACGACTGTGGTTATTCGTTGCTGCAGGGTTTCAAGATCTGGTACACGTGTTCGGTAGACCTCATCCTTGACATAACTCCATAAAAAGAAGTCTAATGAGGTTATGTCAGGAGAGCGTGGAGGCCAAGCTGTTGGTCCATCACGACCAATCCATCGCCCAGGAAATGTCCTACCGAGATAGGCACGGACGTCCAAACCCCAATGAGGTGGTGCACCGTCTTGCTGAAAAACGACATGCTGTAAAATGTCATGGATAGAGCTTTTTGGCATCTGTAATTCACGTGAGGCCCTGCGCACCGATTTCTTAGGACTTCTCAGAAAAGACTGCCGCACAGCCTCCACCGTGTCTGCTGAGGTTCTTGGTCGACCAGACCTCGGAAGGTCAGCAACCGACCCTGTGTTCTTGAACTTCTCATACCAGGCTTTAATGCTCTTGACATCAGGTGGAGTCCTCCCAAATGTTGTCTGGAACTGTCTCTGCACCGTGGTTGGTGATCGTGTCTCATGGTACCACAGGACACACTGTGCCTTCTCCTAGTTGGTTGGCATGGCTTCTTGGGCTTCTTACTTACGTACTACAAACCTAAACAAAACAAAAAAAAAAATGAGACTTGGTAAAACAGAACAAACCTAACACAGACAAAAACTTTTATAGTTTGTAAACAATTCAACACCAGTTTCATATTTCTATCTTATTTCTAGCCTGAGTTATCAATTTCTGTAATCAGGGAAGGACTTCTCGGACACCCTGTAGAAGTAATATTATTAACAGGTGAAAATAAAATGTGCTAAAAATTGTAGTTTTACGGAGCTTTTCAGTTTTCCCTTGAGCAATCCTTGTACGTTTATGATTTTAAAATTTGAATGCATTTATTTTATGTAAAAATTTCCTTCAATTTTAGGTGTGACCTAAAGAAGAGATTGAAGATAGCTCAACCGCTGCATTTGCCACCCCGTCCAGATGGAAAGAAATTCAGAGCTTTTATTTATGATATCACTCAGAATATTTATTTTAAAAGATTCATTGCTTGTATGGTGCTTGTAAACAGCAGCTTACTATGCGTATCTGTAAGTATATGAACATTTAATTGTCTTCTAATAAGGAAAATGTCTATGTTATTATTCACTTAATAATAACAGTTATATTGCCATGTATCTGTATATTTACACAGTGATTTAATAATAAAATGATATTATGTATGTCTGTGTATTTAGACAATGATATGATTTCAGCAACTCTTTTGTTCCCTTTGTCTGTCATAACGTACAGTCTTGTTAAAAAAAAAGCTAGTGAGAGACCCGGGTTCGATTCCCGGTTGGAGCACATGTGATACAGGTCCTATGTTAAACCCGAACTAGAATTTTATCATTTCACTTTCAATAAAAAGCATATCCTAAGAGTGTGCGCGTGGGAGATCAAAATTTCATCCAAAATGGAGTATCTCACGAGCCCTTCAATGAGGCCTGTATTTATATATTGTGCGCCCCTGTACTCTAAATAATTTGCCGCCCCCGCACAAAATCATCCCCTCCCCTTTCCTCACCGAAAACTACCAATATTAGGGTTGAATTCACAGTTTTTGAGGTCACTGAGATAAATAGTGAAAGTTTTAATCCCATTCAACTTCAAGGTCATACTTCACTCTCCAGGGAGTGGGTAATCGAAAACGACATATAATAATGTTGAATTCATAGTTTTAGAGTTCACTGAGTTTAATAGTATCAGTTTTCATTATGTTCGAGTTCATCCTCACCCCTTGGGGTGGAAGAAGATGACTTTTTAAAAATAATCAGATAAGCTAGCTAATTAGTAACTACTGTAAATGGAGCAAATTAAACATATTAACATATTTTCTTGGGACTCTGCGGGTTGCTAGTTTTTAAGCATTACTTTATTGTGAATTATTAAAAAAAATCCAAAATTTTGTCGCCCCCAAATCTTGGTAAATAAACTCCTTGTTAAAAATAAGCGAGTACGTGCCCCAGTGTTTTCAGAATTCCTGTTTTAAGGGAGGAGGCAATTTCTATAATAGTTTTCCCTACATTAAAATTGACATTGTCTTTTGCCTTTGACTGCATTTACCAGAAAACGACTGGCCCGTTTGAAATTAATTTTGGAACATTGCAAGGAGCTGGGTTATTATTATGTCACTTTGATGATACACAAAGAGTGAAAAAATGCATAACTGGACCAGGACTCGAACCCGGAATTTTCGGCGTACCGTGCCCATGCGTTAACTACTACGCTATCCAGTCCCATCCCAGAACAACCATACACTCTCTCACTCTTGAAGTCGACGTTCTTTCACTCAGACCACATGCTTTGTACCATAACTTCCTCTTGTACTTGGACAGTGCACAGGGTATCTATTTATCACGAAATCAGAAAACGGTCATGAAAGTCAAAAAATTTAGCTTTTAGAATTTTTTTTTTATCCGTACAAATATAAGTAGAGACTGGAAAATTTTGTTCTATAAAACGTCAAAAATCACTACCAAAAATGTCTATGGTCGGCTTTAAACGATACCAAATCGCAAGCAAAGCACACTTCTATCGCAGGCATGAAAATTCGGCCTAATTCGCACCCAAATTCCTCTGGAGATTGACCTTCATCTGGCATCATTGAGCAGTACCGATGTAATCGCATTGCATCGCCGAAACCACCTATGCTTCTAACCACTTTATTCAATTATAAGAAGACATAAAGTCTTATCGCTCCAGGAAACGGTCTTTGAAAGTAGAGATAAGATAAAGATAAGTGCTAAAGAATATAGGTACTTTATTAGTTTTTCAATGGTACGAACTTTTATGGTTCGGTAAAGAAAAGGTCACGAAATTTCATTTTGAAATTTTAGTAGACACCCTGGTCCAGTGTCCATATTCAGAACAACTCTGACGATTGTATTATTGTTATATTACTGAATGCAGGAATGAGGGCAGACTGGGTAGCATAGTGGTCAACCAAAGTGGTAAAAGAGGTGTCCCAAGCCTCAGGGAGCCAAAAGAAATATTCCACAGAGCTCTAGGCAAGCTAAGTGGAAGAGGTTTAAGAATTCTCAGTGCTCCAGGCACGGAAAGAGCGGTTGGTATCCCGCAGAGCTTCAGGCAAGCTAAGAGAGGGAATTTGACCAAACGAAACTGATGTCGGTGAAGGCCTTACGTGATGTTTTATACCCTCTTCTGGACAGTGGTGGTGCAAGTGTTACTCTTCTGTCACATGATCTGACGAGGACTAGAATGTCTGTTGTCTGCTTGCTTGTAGTAGTTCTTGTAAGAGTACGTGATTTTATTTATAAATAAGAAACACGTGTTGGTGTTCATAAATACAAACCACGTGTCGGATAGTTAATCGAGTTTATTTTTGTTCAATGACATAAAACAAGTAAAACTCTCAGATTGTAATTTAATTACGTATCTATGTTTCTTGTTAAGCCATATATGTAATTTAATAATAATATTTCATTTCCTCTTCTAGTGGCGAGAAGGAGAATCCCACACAGACCCTTTAGCAACAGTCAGCACAATTCTAACGCTTGTGTTTGTAGTGGAAGTTGTGATGAAAAATATAGCATTTACTCCAAGAGGTTATTGGCAGTCTAGGCGGAATCGATACGATCTCTTTGTTACAGTATTTGGTGTGGTGTGGATTGTGATCAACTCTACTCTACGAGTAAGCATACATTTTTATATATCATCCTTAGTATACATAGTAGGCAGATGTCAAAGTGCATTAGAATCGTCAAATAAAAATTCTGTATAAAATTGTTAACTTGATTTGATACGATGTAACAAATTTGATTAATGCATTCAAAATGTTTTTGAGTAAATTCAGTCAAAAACTTTGATATTAAAAAAAAAAAAAAAAAAAAAAAAAAAAAAAAAAAAAACGAAAACTCGATTCAGAAGCCGTTCGAGAATTTTGTGGCCCCTGATCAAAAGATCCAATATATTTCAATCAAAAATTTTCCTGTGAGCCTTATATCTGGAGAAGTATATATAGTGTAGCCAAACCCAAACTATCACCTTTTGTTTATTCCGTAAAAAATGCGAAAACTCGATTTAGGGGCCGTTCAAAAATTTTATGGCTCCTAATCCAAAATTTAATTATTGGCGAAGATCCCAATCTTTTGATACTTTTTTTTTTTTTGATCATTCCTAAAATTCTTGATTTAACTCGCTTTTAAAAACAGACATTTAAGGTATTAATTTTATCGTGTTGATAAGTGGTTAAGTAATTTAATTCTTACCAAATTAAAAGCTTTCGTTGACTAGCTAAATCTGACAAATTTTATTTGAATGTTTATGTATTGCCTAGTATAATAAGCGTATATAAATGTTAACATTTTTCCGGTTTTCGTAATTTGTATTAGCTATGTAGTCTGTTAGTCATACAAAGAAAATCAATAAGTTGTTAGAAAACTTGAAGAATGTGAAGAATATGGGATGAAAATAAATGTTACAAAGAGACAAAAGCCATGGTGATTGGAACGAAGCGATCAGTGTCAAATATAGAAATAGGAGCGGAGAAAATAGAATATGTGACTAGTTTTGTTAGTGGTAACATGAAGTGCGAACGTGAAACGAAAAAAGGATAGGAATGGCGAAAGAAGCCTTTAGGAGGAAGAAAATAGTATTTTGGGAGTCGTTGAATAAAGAGTTGAGAAAAAGACTCATAAAATGTTCGTGTGTAGTACTGTTCTATATGTGATAGAAGCGTTGACATTATATAAAAGCTATCAAAAAGCACTAAAAATAAACAGTGAAATGCAGTTTAGTTTCGGGTTCATACGAATAGATCCAAGTTTCATTCTTTGTAGCAATGTAGTACAGCAAATTTGACTTACCTTGGTTGAATTTTTGTAGCATTTCTTTACACCAATTGACACGAGCTTGTTTCTGGCCTTCGGTCAAGTTGTGTGAGATCTAGCAGCGTGAAAGTTTCCGTACGCTCTGGTGATCATGCATAATCGTATATAATGCTTTCGTGTCAATGTTGAAGGATACCTGAATCCCACGGTATGTCACATGCTGATTTCTCTCAATCGTTTCACGCAGAAGTCAACATTACTGGTAATAACAGATGTAGCTGGAGGACCTTCATGGAATCCATCATTAAAGAATGTGCAACCACGCTGGAATTTGGAAAATCAATTATACACAGTCATATTCGATAGTGTTCATTCCGCAAAAGCCAAATTAAGTTGCTCGATGCATTGTTTTGGTGTTAAACTGGATTTCAAATTTTAAAAAGTGAATGCTCGTTCTCACGCAAAACTACTTTTTCAAACTGCTGTGAAAAATAAACGAATCGCCTAAAACAAACAAACAAAGATAATTTAAACATAAAAAGGTATATTCTTCGAATTTTATAATAGCGTAACACTAGAATCACTGTGAGTAGTAGTTTGCAGAAACTTTTCCAGCAGCTCTCTTAAGTGAAGCAAATTTGGTGCAGTCAATCAGTAAAATCATAGCGCACTCAATAAGTGGCCAGTTTAATTAATCTTTTCAAGAGTCAAAATGTGTATCTGGTCTGAGGACGGACTGAGTAGTGATTAGCGTATCAGCACGGTAAGCCGGAAAACCGGATTTGATTCTTTGCCCTGCGAAATTTTCTTGCTGTTTAAATTCTACCATGAGAGCAGTATATGTCACGTAAAATGTTTTCATTTTCTTCTTCGTTATTTCAGAATGATCTGTCGTATTCATTTGGCTTTATGGTGGTTATACTGCGGTTCTTTACAATCACTGGGAAACACGCAACTCTAAAGATGTTGATGCTTACAGTTGGAGTATCAGTTTATAAAAGTTTCTTCATTATTTTTGGAATGTTTTTGTTGGTGTTTTTCTATGCCTTAGCTGGTACTTTGCTCTTTGGAACCGTCAAATATGGAGAAGCGATTGGAAGGTAAGATTACGAACATAACATTAAATTTATTGCAATACAAATTAGATTATACAGTGAATACATTGTTTAGTCTCGCTCTTTCTTATGTTCAACAGGCGACACACGATAATTTGGAGTTAAGTAACTGATACTAGGGCGTAAAGGGAATGTGGAATTCTACGTTAGAGTCTATAACCGGAAAACAGTTAGATCATCTTTGTTACGCTAAAACAATCTATGAAGTACAGGCGGTGAAATGAGATTTGAGTTTAGTGTCTCTTTCAGCAGCGAGGCTATAGCTTAACGTGGGATCCGAAGTACATGGGCTCCCGCCGGGAATAGAACACGAGTCTCCCACGCCACAGGCGCGTACGCTAATCCATAGTCTTGAGGGAGCTTAATTTATGAAATATAGGCCAATATAACTTTTGTGTAACTTCTGATGAGACGGCAAAATCATTCTTCGTAATTCTGGATATGGTACACAAATTCATCAGAAGACATAAAGGTCATATTTCCTGGTCGTTGAGGATCAAACTGGATATATATTAAACTGAATAGAAAGAAGCAACAGAAGCTTAAGAGAAACATAGTTGATAGTTATAGATGGAAAAAATTAAATGAAATCTTTGAGCTTTACGTCCCACACTTATGCCGGCTAGGCTAAAGAAGACAGTGATGATGAGAAATGAATAAAATGGTGGAATGAAGAAGGTGGGAGAAAACGGGAGAACCCCGAAGAAACCCACGCACACGATGTGTATCCACCACAAAGTTCACTTGGCGCGATCTGGGATCGAACCAGGAACCCCAAGCCCCGGAGGTGAACGCTCTACCACTAAGCCACCGTGGCCCCCTAGTTATATAGATGGATTATCACACTGAAAACACTCTTAGTAGGCTGTAAGTCTGAGCTGAAGTTTTTTAGTCAAATTCTTATGCATGAGAAATTCAATTTAAAGAGCTATTTTAAAATATCTGCGTCTAAAGAATAATCAGTTTAGAATCGTGGTTACACCACACTCTTCAAAATTAATTTTGCAATATTAGATCTAACCCGTTCAAACCGATCCCATCTGTAATAAGATATTTATAAATGTCAAGTATGAGAATGAGTTACTTGAATTCAGATTTACGAGTAAACATCAGAATGAGAATAAGTTACTTGTATGCAGATTTTAGAGTATATATCAGGTATGAGAATCAGTTACTTGAATACAGATTTACGAGTAGATATCAGGTATGAGAATAAGTTACTTGTATACAAATTTTAGAGTATATATCAGGTATGAGAATGAGTTACTTGAATGCAGATTTACGAGTAGATATCAGGTATGAGAATGAGTTACTTGAATGCAGATTTACGAGTAGATATCAGGTATGAGAATAAGTTACTTGTATACAAATTTTAGAGTATATATCAGGTATGAGAATGAGTTACTTGAATGCAGATTTACGAGTAGATATCAGGTATAAGAATGAGTTACTTGAATGCAGATTTACGAGTAGATATCAGGTATGAGAATAAGTTACTTGTATACAAATTTTAGAGTATATATCAGGTATGAGAATGAGTTACTTGAATGCAGATTTACGAGTAGATATCAGGTATAAGAATGAGTTACTTGAATGCAGATTTACGAGTAGATATCAGGTATGAGAATAAGTTACTTGTATGCAGATTTTAGATTAGATATCAGGTATAAGAATGAGTTACTTGAATACAGATTTACGAGTAGATATCAGGTATGAGAATAAGTTACTTGTATACAAATTTTAGAGTATATATCAGGTATGAGAATGAGTTACTTGAATGCGGACTTACGAGTATATATCAGGTATGAGAATGAGTTACTTGAATGCAGATTTAGATATCTGTTGACGATAAGCTTTACCATCTGACATACCTCTACTGATATCTTCAATATTAAATTATTTTATTTTACAACAATCTATACATATTGACGTACTAATCTATATAAAAGAACGAATATTGTTACCTGTTCAGTGCGTCAAGGTTTAATAAGATAATAATATCTGTTGATGCATCACACAGTTAACAATATTCGCTCTTCTATATTTTATGTTATGTAATTACTTTTACTTTTACTGTAGTAATTACTTTACACAACAGGGTGTCTACTGGTCATGAAAGTCATGAAAGTCATGAAAAAGTCATATATTTTGCTTAGTGGTCACGAAAGCCATGAAAAAGTCCTTTATTTACCCAACTGGTCATGAAAATCTGAAATCTCAGAGTATATTTTTATACTTCACACTTTTATACCTCATACTGCATGTACTGAAACAGTTGTATCAGGTCAGTAATTGTGAGAATTTCCCCCACAAGTTAGTGCTGGCTAACTGCTACTTTACTGTCTTCCTAGCTGCTCCCCATTTCATCTTCTAGTCTCTGTAATATAGTAACAACTTTTTACTATCCAACTTTCTGATCTGCTATTTCTTTACTTCTAAGAAATGTAAATTGTGTATTTTTGGGCCTTTAGACTTATGCAAATAATATTATTCGTTTGAGTTTGCAGATTTTAAATTTGATGATCTATTTTTTTAAAACGAATTTCTTTTATAATTTGTTTTGATTTTGGGCAGTTCTCTGAGTGCTTAATTTCAGACAAACTTCTGCTAGATGGATAATTATACTCAGAATTAAAACTTCAAATACAGTATAGAGTGATTCACTGGTAAGGGCAGGCCCGTATTTAGGTAAGTGCTATTCCGTGCTCGACCACAAGGAGGCAGAATTTTAGATTCTTTCTTTAAGATTCAGAATAAGTGATATTTAAGACTAGCAACCCGCATAGTTCCGATGCACCACTGATGGTAGGGGTTTATTATTACTAATGGTAAATTTTTATCGCCATAGTCATGAAAATTTGAACAAAAAAGTCATGAAAAGTCATGAAAAAGTCATGAATTTACTTTCTGGTATTCCAGTAGACACCCTGCACAAGTAATTTATGGTTGGTAATTTACTAGGTAGATTTACTCGTCCAGGTGACACTGTAGTCTAATGGTTAGAGCTTTGGACTCATGTCCACGCGGTTCGATTCCCGGCTGATGCTTCCCAATTTTCAGCGTCCACCCAGCGTCGTGAGGCAAACTGGGTCTAGAAAGCTCTTGATACGCCGGTTATTGACAGGGCGACGTAGCGCGCTGACTACGTGCTCGTTGTTACGTTGGACGTAGTTCAGACAGTCGCTTTACAGATGGCGCTGGAGCGGCTCAGGCCCTCAAAATGGACTGTTACGCCAAGTGGCTTTGGTCCACATTGGTTTCAGTTTGCTTTATATTTGTAGTTTAGAATTTATTCATTATTTGTTTTCCATTTCTGGGAGAAAGTTTTTAAGTGTTTAATTTTTTTTTAAAATTTACAGCTAAATTGTAATTTAATTAACAGGTAATTTATTTTGGCTGTATCAATCCAATTGTAAGTTAGATGGGCGCAGTAAAAGAAAAAAAAAATTGTTATTCATAAATGAATATATTTGTATGTAAAGTCAGCGACAAAAGTTTTTTTTTCTGTTTAATAAAATTAGTTTCCTAAATAACTTCAGAAAATTTGAGTAAATTAAAAAAAAATGTAATCTTCAGTATGTTCCAGCCTTACAACTTGGTGAAACTGTGTACGTTCCGCCGTTATTCCCAAAATAAATTTTACTAAATGCAAAGAACTTTTGTTCCTGACTATACCTATATAATTTAGAAGAATAGCGTGTTGACAATTTTGTAATCTCTTGTAGTCTCTCAGCATTTAAGTAATGTAAAGTGCTATTATGTACGTATTTGCACTAGGTTCTCAAACTTTTCCACTGGCGTACCACCAACAGCGGCTCGCGTACCACTAATGAAACGTGTACCACAGGTTGAGAAACCCTGTACTAGCCTAGATATGCAACGTTGATTTAATTTTTGACAGAGTCGGCACAAACAGTAGATTCTGGACGATAGTTACGACCAAACCCTCATGGATTGCGAGTAAACCCAGCGTGGAAGAAATACAAGATCAGATGTGTGTAGAAGTCAACCCTAGATCCTAAGCATACTAAATAGAATCCTTAGTACACACAGATGTTGTTGGTAACCTAATGTAGTCTAGAAGTGCTACTCCATCTGGTTGCAAATAACTTCAGTCAAGGCCGATAGACACGCACTATAACATAAATAAACCGGTAATATAATCGTCCATTCAGTTTGTACATGAAAACAACAATAATGTTGATTTACAGGGTTACCTCTAAATTTAGGGGCAATATCTCCACCAAACAAACCTAAAGATTTGTTAAAAAAATATAAAATATATGGTGCGTTCAATGAGTCCCGAGAATACCTCGAAACAAAATACTTTGCAATTCGAGAAAAATTTAATACTACTATATTTTTCTACATGTATCCTTTCCCGCATCACACACTCGCGAGACCGGTCGTAGACGCTTTTTAACACCCTAGAAAAGTCATCCACTGATATGCCTTAGAAATTCATCCATTGGGATGCCCAGGAAATTCATCCACTGGAATGCCCTAGGAAAGCCATCTAATGGAATGCCCTAGGAAAGTCATCTACTGGAATGTCCTAGGAAAGCCATCTACTGAAATGTTCTAGGAAAGTTATCCATTGGAATGTCCTGGGAAAGCCATCTACTGGAATGCTGTAGGACAGACATCCAATGGAATGCCCTAGGAAAGTCATCTACTGGAATATCCTGGGAAAGCTATCTACTGAAATGCTCTAGGAAAGCCATCCAATGGAATTCCCTAAGAAAGTCATCTACTAGAATGCTGTTCACCACACCACCGCCGTCACATTCGTGTTTTTCTGTTCGTTGTCAGTGTTGAGAGAATGGAGCAACGTACTGCAATCAACCTATAGTAAATGCTGTAAAACCGCGTCTGAAACGTACAGAATGACGCAGAACGCGTATGGATATCATTATCTTCGTAGAACCAAAATGCGCCAACCTACACCAGTTTTCTTGTGCTTCAGTTTTGCCCAAAAGAAAACTCAGAACCCTTGAACACCCTCGTATTCACCTGATTTGGCCCCAGTGTACTAAATGCTTTATCCTAAGCTCAAATCTGCCTCCAAAAGAGACATTTTGAGGATGTTGCATCAATTCAGGTGAAGGTGATGCTGAACAGCATTCCATTGGATGAGTTTTCTAGGGCGTTGCAGAGCTTTAGACCGGTCCCGCGAGTGTGACGCGGAAAGAAGGGATGTATGTAGGAAATTAACTTGTTATATATTTATATTATCACGTTATATATATTGCATCGTTAACTATTTTATGTCGAGTCATCCCGGAATTTATTGAAAACACTCTGTAGATAGCAATAGAGCGCTGGAGTACTAGAGTTAGATGTTAAGCTTCCAACCCTCGTAAAGGGAGATGGATTATTGTTCGTTGGTAGAACATTTTACTCAACAAGGCTTGTAAATTTAATAATAATAATAATAATAATAATAATAATAATAATAATGATAAGAAGAATAGCAGCTAGAATTAAGTTAATGTAAAAGATTTCTGAGTAAAGGAACTGAGAGGTAAAGAATCTTTATACATCTGTCTTATGGCTAATGAGAGTTCAACTTCCCATCTTCGGCGATTCTGCCTCTTTTGGCCATTCGACGAATTGTCCCCTTTTCTATTTTCAAAGAGTTTTTATTAATTTCTGCTTCCTGGTCTCGTGGTCAACGCTCCTTGAACTCATGAACCTGAACTCGCCGCATGTATCAGGCCTTAACGTCAGTACAAATGAGGATCCCAAATGAGGTTAAAATTGATTGGTAAAGGATTATCTGCTGCTTAAATGTCACTTATTAACAGAAATAATACGTGCGAAGCTTTGAGGAAGCGTAATTTTGTGAATACAGCTGTGTTTTGTCGAAGCAGGAAGAAACTAGTTAACGGTGTAACGTTTTGCAGTTGACAAACGTCCGTGGAGAAATCTAGGTATCCAATCAGGATTCCACCAACACGAACAACTTCAAATGTCCAGCAATAAAGGTTTCTCAGGATTCCTTCCCGTGGTTCGAATCAGGCCTAGGATCTAGACTGGGCTAAAGGAGGCATCCATTCACAATAAGGAATGCACACAAAGTTGTTAACATGTTCTGCCATATTATTGCAGTAATAAAGTATATAGATTACCTTGTGAAAAAGTAAGATTTGATATACTGCAACCATTCGTTGATGATGCAACTCTCACTTCTCGTACATGTGCATAAGAGTCTTTTAGTATGCATTGTATAAATTTGTGGCCTTAATTTCGTCTACTTACAATGGATTATAAATGTCAAGGTTTTTTTTTTCTACACATACAAAAAGTTAATTAGTAATTAAAAGTATAGGTGAACAAATTATGATCATACTTCAGATATATCGTTGCAATTTAGTCTGCACCTTCTTTCAGTCTTTCACTCAAGTAAACTCATCCGAACATATTCTTTTTTAGGCGAGCTAATTTTGAATCCCCTGTCACTGGAGTGGCGATGCTGTTTCGGATAGTAACTGGCGAAGACTGGAACAAAATAATGCATGATTGTATGGTTCAGCCACCATTTTGTACGCCGGCGGATAATTATTGGGAAACAGACTGTGGCAATTTTACAGCGTCTTTAATTTATTTCTGCTCTTTTTACGTCATCATAACGTATATTGTTCTTAATTTATTAGTAGGTAAGTTTGTTTTATACTAAAAATTTATATTGTACTAAAATGTAAGCTATGGGATTCTTAAGGAAGAAAAGTAACATATATTTTGTTAGTCTATGGTGCCATGGTACTTGTCCAGAAGTACATATTATCATATCTCGTTCGAGTTTGGCACTTACAGGGTTTGTTCGTAAAGTAATGACACTGGCCGCTGCGCAGCGCGCTCCCGGGGGGGGGGGGGAGTTTGTAGATTGAGGTCTCAGCTAAATAACTCACCGGAAGGCAGTCGCGTCCGAGCTCTGACGTAGTGAGGCTCATACGTCGCGCAAAAGCTGTTTGTAAGGTTTTATCGCGGCAGAAAACGTGAAAGATTGAGTGTTCGCGTGAGTAGCAATATGCGATTAAATTTTGCTTTCATCTCGGCAAAACCACTTCCAAAACGCTTGCCTTGGTCAAGGAGGCTTACAAAAACGACGCCCTGTCAAGGACCTAGGTTTTTCGGTTGTTCACTGAGTTCAAGAACGGACGGGAGACCGTTGAAGATATGGAACGATCTGGACCAGTGTGACCATCCAGCAAAAATATTTCGTACTAACCTATTCAGAAAAAAAGTACTAGATCTGGGGAAAATGTACTACAATTTTATCTCCTCCCGTTTCACTCTATTTATGACATTTTAGAATATTAATATCTTATTAGAAGGTTTTCGGCAGCTCCCCCTCCAGTGTGGATGAGGGAGGGACCCCCACATTCTTGAAAGAACCCCTAACTTTTAATTTTTTACAGTCAAAATTCGATACAAATCGTCCAAACCATTTACACCCTCTGAATTTTGACTTTACATTCCCAGACTAAAAATCATGGCGGATTTCCTCCTTAATTGTCGTATTAGAACTCACTTTAAAACCACTAAAGTAACACAAGTATGACAAATATGGAGGATGTCGGGAGAAAACAAGAAATATCATAAAATGAGCTGATTGAGAAAAATTGAGTTTTAATTCCTTAATAGCCTCCTGTTTAAACGGATCACCAAATATGTAGTATTGTCTACTGTGGTCATTTATTAATTGGAAGAGGCGACCGGACGGCACCAATGCTCCACATCCGCCCTTGTAAATATCATTGTCGAAAAAAACAGGCAGAAAAGAAGTTACCAGCAACATTGAAATTTTCGTACATTGCCAAATTTTCATGAGATTTGTTTTTCTCTCCCAAATGTATTTATGAGAAAAGAAGAGGAAGAGAAAGGTACTAGATTTGTTGGTGAACGTACTAGAACACTAAAATATTGTAAAAGGTACTAGATCTACTACGAAAGTACTAGCGGTGGTCACACTGATCTGGACGCCCTTCAATGAGTAGTTTGGACAAAAATCTGGACTCCGACCGTCATTTGAGTGTAAGATTAATCGCCGAAGACCTCAACATGTACAAAACTACAGCCCACACCGCCTTCGTTATGACCGCCTACTGGGTCTGGATACGGGTTGTAACCTTGCCGCAGCCTCCGTACAGCCCCGATGTAGATACACCAGACTTTTTATGTTCCCAAAGCTCAAGAGAAGTCTGAAAGGTCACCGTTTCAACGATGTTGCCGCCATCCAAGGGCAGTCACAGAGTCTCTAAAAGAGGTTACTGCAGCTGACTTCCATGCAGCCTTCGCAACATGGGAATCGCATTGGCAGCGGTGTGTCGACGCCCAAGGAGGCTGTTTTGAAGAATTTTAACGATATGTACCGATCGGATCGATAAATTCTTTTAGTAACATTGATTGAGTGGCTGTTCTGGGAAGCGGACTGGGTAACGTAGTGGTTAACGCATCGGCATTGTATGCCGGAGGTACCGGATTTGAGTCCCGCTCCAGTCAGTCATTTTTTCACTCTTTGTGCGTTATTGAATTCACATCCATAGAGGATATGGTGTGTTTAAAAAAAACGGTTGTTTCCTCTTTCATTAATATCTATATAATATTACACTCGTTAACTTGACTTGGCTATCTTTATTACCTTGGCGCGTATCTATGTTCACCTTATTTTTGAACAAACAAAAAATTTCCATAAGCTGTATATTATTTTGAAATATAGAAACTATGTGGGACATTTGTCTTAACTAAATAATATGACTAACCTTACAGTGTCGCGTATTTATTCGAGTAAGAATATTTTCGAAAGCCCCTGCTGCTTTTATCCCCAGTCGCTCCAAGCACTAAAATCGATGAATACACTATATTCACATGTTTATGGATCCTTAATTAATGTTAAATAAAATGGAAATTGTGATATGTTGACCAACATATATTCCTATTACTAGTGTCCCCGTGTGGCGTACTCGCTCTCTCGCCTTCGGTGCGAGCGGTCCCGGGTTCGATTCCCGGTGGGGGCACTCGGCTGTAACATGCTTGGCTTCTAGTGAATTCTATAAATTCAACGGAGGCCAGCACCGGATTATTAATAGATATCGTGGGAAGTATAATACTAATTTTAAAGCAACAATTTTATTAACATGAAAAAATATTTGCTTTTTATACACGTTAAACAAGTAGTGAAAATGTAACGAAGAACAACAAGTAATATAAATATGCAATATCGAAATAGTAGTTTAAATAAGGTATCCTTTATATAATCTAAACCATAAATTTCGTGAAGACTCAAGACTAATAACAAGTTTAATAATTTTGAATGTGAGCACAAATGATCAGTTTGCATATGGCCTCGTGGCAGGTTAAATTTAGAAGGTTAATATAGACCAAAATATATATTTCCATGAGACCTTAATATGCCGGGATGATACCTAAATACTTCCTTTTCCATTTACATTTAATCTAAAAGAAATTTAAGAATTACATTTTATATATTATATCCGTGACTAGAAGTATATTATTTCATGACTATACTCCTTACCTGCGAAATCCAAAGTGAGGCAAATTCGTAACGGCCCGGCTTAGTTCCCGACCTGGTACCGAAATTGCCCACCAGATGGTAGCTCACTTCAGACATAGGCCTGTCAATTAAAGACTATCTCTCCCTCTATGTAGTTTTCATCCTTTGCGCTCTTACAAATATTCTTATACAATATACATACAAAATACATTTATTGGGACTATTACGTTACACGGCCGAAAAAGTGTGAAATGCTTTTTCAGGCCAGCCACCCTGAATGAGGTTTTCCTCATTCACACCAGACAAATGCTGGGATGGTACCTAACTTATAGGTTCCAGGCCGCTTCCTTTCTTCTCTTTCCTCGGATAGTGTGCTTGCTGAGGGACGTCATCCCTCAAACGTGACAGGCTAAATGGCCATAGATGCCGAAAGCCCAGAAATCGAAATCCTAAATCCCAATCCAAACCCTATTAAAACCTAATAACCGAAACACAGCTTGTAGTTTATACACTATTAAACCGTTATTTCACAGAATAAAACCCACATAGATCTTAACCACTTTATAACCCTATAACCAGTGTAGCCAATTGGTCCACTATCAATTTGTGGTGCATGGGGTCCTGGGTTCGATCCCAGCTCGCGCCAAGTGAGCTTTGTGGTGGGCAAACACCGTGTGCATGGGTTTTCTCGGGGTTCTCCCTTTTCCTCCCATTATCTTCATTCCACCATTTAATTCATGTCTCATCGTCATCGTCTCATATAGCCTAGCCGGCATAACCGTGGGACGTAAAACTTAAATATTTCATCTCGTTTTTTGGTTCACTATCACAACCCCATGTTGAGGCCTAGAAATATATGAATTTAGTATATTCATCGTGTTCGTAATTGGAGTGATTGAAGATAAAAGCAGCAGCGGCTTCCGAAAATATTTTCGCTGGAACGAACCATTGACACAGTAAGGGTAGTCATAGCATTGATATATTACTTACTATTCTATAAATTGGGCATCTTCACATCTTGGAACTTGGTTGCATGTGTCCGCAGGATTACATAACAAACAACTATTGCAGACTATTTCCAAGAAATTCATAAACTGTCATGATTGATTAGTTCCGTTCACATTTTCAGTATTTAGTAATGTTGCATTGTTCTTATTAGGTTAGGAGTTGGTAAGCGCACTAAAGGACTTTTTTTTTTTTTTTTTTTTTTTTGCATAATTTTCACTCGAAAAGAAAACAATTACAGAAGCATTATATCTTGCAGCACACGCTCATATGAACACATCCCACAACGAAACTTTTGTTTCTTTACAGAGAGCTTCCCTCCTCATTCCCTTGGCGCCTCTCTCTTTGTATGTGTTATTCCGAAGCATTTATTGTTATTCATAAGCAGCATTATCTTAACATTATCTAGGATTTTCCTTTCACCGCAACGGGTATTCAGTTCGTGATGAGTCCAAGACCTGTTCATAATGGTGTAATCGCCCTGAGTTCGAGTCACTGTTCGGGCAGACATTTATTTGTAACCACCCGGAGTTCTGGTCGCTGTTCGTGGTTCGTGGTCCTACCAATAAGTATTTTCCTGAGACTGGAACTTACCTGGACAGGACGATGAAGGACCTCTCCAAGAAGAGTTACAAACTGTTCCCAAATCGCTCATCGGTCTCAATAATGAGATGAGCATTAGGCGCCGAGAGGTTCGGGTGTCTCGTCTCGAAAACCTCACGGACGATCAGACGGTCATCCAGACCATAACGCACACAAACATCACCCATACAAGCAACGAAAACACACTGGATTAAATGACACTATACTTATTTATTAGAACACTATCATAAATATAAAAAAAATAAAATAGCGAAGAGGAATGAACACAACACTGAACACTGAATATGTAAAATAATTTTCGTCACTGAAATCACACTTTGACTTTTCAGTGCGCGATAGCCCTTTAAATGTGTAAGATTATAATTCGGATTTCACTTTAAATGCTCCTCTCACACCATTGACACACTTGGGGAGTTAGCACTTGGGAAAAGTTGTCTGGATCGTCCCACGATGAATCCAGTGGCTGCGCTAACAATCTCGCAGCGTAAAGATGAATCTTCAGCAAATTAAACAAGAAATTCTCCAAAGTAGAATGCTGATGTTGGAGGGCGCGTGTATAACATTTTAAACGCAAAAGGTCTGCGGACCTGGGACTTCACTAGTTGGGGCTAGCCGTAAGAAAACGTCCTTCACCGGCTAAATAGCTTGTGCCCCTTAACAAAAAGTCAGACTTGAAGCTCGACGCGAGATGCGTGGTTACGGCTTCCAGACCTGGAGTCAAACTCTCTGAGCATCAAAACTCAAGGTACGGGTTGCAATGATCAACTAAAAGTGTTGGCAGTTCATTTCAAAAATCACTCAGTTAACTCACCTGTATGCACATACAAACAGAATATAGAAAACAATTTATGTTAATTTTAGTCAACTGCCCATAATGCACTAGACACGACAATAACTTTGGCGTGAGAAAGTACAGATAACGAGTACGAAACAACGCAGTTGGTGCCACTTCGGTTGCTGAACATCTGGTCAGCCCGTATTTCTCTAATCTATTATAATGTTTCCATAAGCGATTAAAGAAAGCACTTAATTCAGTTCCCAATAACTATAGAATACATACTGTGTATATAATGAGTCAGGGAGAAACACTGAAATGGTTCGTCACTAACTGAAATGTTCTCATTAAAAGCAATGTTTTAAATATATATATGAGAAAACGATGAGAGACTTCTTTGTCCAATTGTGTGGGAAAGAAGCAATTCCCACCGAAGAAAGAACTTATATGCGTTGCAGAATAAAGTATAAATCGAAAATAATGATCACTGTCTTTACGAAATATACAGTGTGTCCGCAAAAGATCCTTCTATAACCTGGTAGCGGTTATAATGGCACATATATCAAGAACGCTAATTATAAGCTAAATGTACATTTATAATCAATCTATTTACTGTATACTGCGTAGAGTCACCAAATGAGCTGAGGATAATTTAAATTTGTATATCCTCTCCGTAAAGGACACCTCATTTATGGACAAATGATCATGTCTCATTAAGTCTGTTATTCAGAGGTCCCATTGTGTATGTACTTTTACAGGGTGTCTATCGGTCACGAATGTTACGAAAAAGTCACGAAATCAGAAAACGGTCATGAAAGTCACGAAATTTAGCTTTTGGGTCACGATTTTTTTTTTAACTGTACAATTGTACGTACAGATTGGAAAATGTTCTATAAAACGTCAAAATTCACCACCAAAGATGTCTATGGTCGGGTTTAGACGCTACCAAATCGCAAGCAAGGTAAGTTTCTATCGCATGGATGAAAATTCGGCCTAATTCGCACCGAAATTCGCTCTTGAAAATGTTAAGAAATTTTATGATTTGGTAAAGAAAAGGTCACGAAAAAGTCACGAAATTTCATTTTGGAATTTTAGTAGACACCCTGTTTTATTTTTACTGTGATTATTTAATCTTATTACTTCAAACCCATTTTCTTTTACTGTTTCATTTGTTTTAATTTTTTATCTTGATGATAGGGGTTAGATGTTGTAACACCTTTGCTGAATCTCGCCCACTTAAATAAAAATGTGCGAATTTGGATTTGGAATGTATTGTTTATAGTTTGTTTCGTATGAAAGTGCATCAGAAATACAAATTATGTGTAGAAATGGTAGTATGAAGTAGTAATGTATGTCTAAGAAAAAAATGTCTGTTCTTTGTAGCTATCATCATGGAAAATTTCTCATTATTCTATTCGAATGAAGAGGATGCCTTACTCTCGTATGCAGACATAAGAAACTTCCAGAATACATGGAACGTTGTGGATAGTCATCAGCGTGGTGTGATACCTGTCAAAAGGGTGAGTTACTTTCTGAAAATGTTAATTGAATTTGGATATCCGATACAATAAGTAAGCAGTTAATAAAAGTGAGGAACTGTATCTCTGAAATGTAAAATTAAATATCCAACATTTATTTGTTTTCGTTTTTAGTGAAAAATGGTAAATGAAAACGAACATGGGTGTAGCCATCTATGGGGAGACATTTCAGATCAGTCTACCTATAAAATCGAC
The DNA here is from genome assembly GCF_964235325.1 of Thermobia domestica. Classification (NCBI taxonomy): domain Eukaryota; kingdom Metazoa; phylum Arthropoda; class Insecta; order Zygentoma; family Lepismatidae; genus Thermobia; species Thermobia domestica. Next base: position 328,790,968 of record NC_137457.1, read on the forward strand.
ACATTCTTCTTTCACAACTAATTAGTGGATCTGAATGTTCAGAATTGCCAATAAGGACTGTTAAATGTAGTACGAATGTTCAGTATTAACTATAATGACACTTTGAGATCAAACACTACATTATACAGTTGAACCCTATATTATACAGGTGAACGAGATGTGTGGTTAGAGCAGCGTTTCCCAACCTTTTGTAACTTGCGGTACACTACGGGTGTTACTTGGATTCTCGCGGCACACTTATAGGTATCATCATTTGTAAATATAAAACACAGTGGCATTTTTCTGTGATTATTGATCTCCTTCTCACAGAGAAGAAAGCTTAATCATTGATTTCCCCCCGTGGTAAATCATTATGCTTATTTTTCATTCTAATTTTAAAACAGAAAACATTTTCAATGAAATATTGGACTCAGGTTTTTAAAAATACGTTTTCTTTTTAAAAACTGTATCCAACTTTTTACTAAGAAGGAAGATCACTAAATAGCGAACGAACAAACAAATCTCTTTTACTTTTAAAACACAAATAGGTAATTTGTCGAAAGGATTGCATAATATTTTTAATTTTCAAGTTACGAAATAGTCTGCAACAATAAAGAAGCAATAATGGTCATAACAATGAAAACAAATACGTCTACTTTTTTCAACATTAGAAATGTACAGAACAGTAACCCGGTATGAAACTTAGAATTGTAGATTCATAGTAGAGGTTCATAGTAATGTGAAATACAAATATACATTTTTCCCTACGTTTTGAAATTTGATTGCTATAAAATTAATAATTTTATTTCGATTCCTCGCGGCACACCAGCGTCCCATTCACGGCACACTGGTTGGGAAACGCTGGGTTAGAGCAAGATGGAGCAACATGCCATACGTCCAATGACACTATAGCATTTCTGCATGAGATTTTTGATGACCGCTTGATTTCAACAGGTCTTTTTCCACCAAGATCACTGGGTTTGACCTCACCCGATTTTTTCCTGTTTTGTTATTTGAAGGGGAAAGTCAACGAAAATAATCCTCCTGATTTAGATACACTGAAATCGAACATCACTCAGTGCATTACTGCAATTGATATGCCTATGCTGCATCGCGTAGCACGAAACATGTGTCGTCGCATACGTCTATGCATGCTGCAGGAAGGGAGCCACCTTCAGCATCTCTTGTGATGTGCTTACATCCACCCAGATATCCTCCGAGAGAGATCACCTGAGTAACTTGTTAGCTGATTACTGTGTGTGTGTTATTTAGTACTTGTGTTAACGTTATTATTTTGCTAACAGCACTTTATGTAGTTCATTTCTTTGCCACTCCCCAGCGCCATCTCTTGTGTCGTGTATAGCCAGGACTCTAGCAAATCAGTTTACACAGAAATATTTACCTTCTCGTGATAACTACGGCTTTTTTAAGTGCAAACTCGCATCGCTTGGGACTGTACCACAAGTAAGCAATACGTTAAGTACTGTATTATTAAAATTAAAAGCTTGGAAGACAATGGCTACACCGCTCACATCTAGCGTAGAACGTAATTGATTCGATCTCGTGAAGTGAATCTTTTTGGTAGGCAACCTTGTGTCCTTAGATTTTATGCGAGTCCTTTCATTTCCAAACTCATCTAAATAGTAACTGTAGACTTTGCTTTACACTACTTAATAATTTTTTGGTTTCATTTCAGGTAAATTTTATTCTCCGTCTTCTTAAAGGAAGACTTGAGGTAGATCCACAGAAAGATAGACTGCTATACAAACACATGTGTTACGAGCTGGAAAGACTTCATAATGGAGAGGATGTTACTTTTCATGATGTATTGAAGTAAGAGTTTTTTTTATAATTCCATATTTCATATTTGGTCTTATGATAGTGTACGCATAACAGAATTCAGAAAGATCATGTTCCTTGAAATTACAGTAAAACCTGTCAAGTTGGCCACCTGCTCATCTTGGTCTGGTTCGTCTTGAATCTGCATTTTTCCATAAGACATACATTACTTGAGTTGGCTTATAATTTGGCTACCTGTCTATCTTGGAAGTGTTTATCCTATGATGATAATGATAAATTTACCTGCGTATCTTGGCCACGCAAAATACCGTTTTGTTATTTTTCTTAATTCTTTCATATTCCCGTATGAGAGGCAGATGTTCTGTATTTCTGACTAAAGACAAAGAAGCATGGATTCCCACGATTTGTTTTTGGAAATCAATGGCCAGAATACTACCTTGATAAACGGGTGGTGAAGGAAGATGTGAATAAGGAAAAGCACATACAGAAATTCAGAAAATGGTTGTACACTGTTTTGGTAAAACCATTAGCCATATGGGCTTCTTTCATCAGTGGGGAGCTTAAGTAATTCCGGAAAATTCTCAAGGTTAAAACTAACCATCTCAATTGTCAACTATTGGCACCTGACGGCTTGTCGAAAAGTAGCGGAGATTTCGAGATATGAATTCCCTTAAGATTTTCTCAAAACATGTTTTACTCCGAGGGAAACACTTGTAGCTCGTTAACAAGAGGTAGTTAACTACAAAATTAGAATGTGCCAAAAAGAATAAAAGAAATACGTCTAGAATGAACCACCATGAATAAATTTGTAATTCAGTGTACAAGACTAGTTTTCAGGAAGAGAAAGGTATGTACATATATTAAATATATTGTAGTAATTTTCTCTAGTACTTTATATTGTTATGATTACTCTATATACAATAATTAAAAGTAGCTGTCGTTCCATTGCTTATTAAAATTTTACAATCAAGTATTACTAGAAATCCTATTCTAAAAATACACGAATCACACTTATTTTCTTTAAGTTGGCCACTTTTCAATGGAACCAATGGTGGCCAACATAAACAGGTTTCACTGTAGTTTATTTTAAAGCAGTGATGGGCAAACTACGCCCTACTGAAAGCTTGTATCCGATCTGCGACATGATTCCTAATCTTTCGAACGAAAGGATGAGTAGTTTTCTTCGAAAGAGTTGCATTAGAAACAGACTGACTTATGAGAAATTCCAGTCATTAATATGACTTATCATTACAACCATTGTTACTTTTCATCAGTCATTATTGATGGCCCGCCTAAAGTTTTTGTTTGGCCCCCTCCTAAAAAAGTTTGCATATCACTGTTTTATAGGAAGAACGAATAAGCTCTCTTATTTTTGATGGTACAATGCACTTTTTTTATAAATAGGAACTTGAATGATATGTTTTCGTTCATATTTTTATTTTTAAAGGAGCTTGAATGTTTCTTGTTCGTTTTTTGAAGTAACTTGGATAAAATGTTTTCATTCACGTTCTGAAGGAGCTTGATTAAAATGTTTTAGTACATTTTCTTAAGTTCTTTTGTTGAAGTTGAGCTTCCTTTTTAGCGTCTAAGTTATTTGAGACATGGATCTACAGTTTAAAATGGAATCTGAACCTTGGTAATGCGTTCAAGTGTATAAAAGTTCTCTCACCGGTAATCGAACCATGGACCACGCAATAGCCAATAGACCAGCGGGAAGGGCTTCAATTTCTAGCGCACATCAATAAGATGTTTTCGTTCGTTTGGCTGTTGTTTTTCAGTACGTATGTAACTAAATTCATGACTTAAATTTTGATGGTTTCAAACTCCTATTAGAGAATTTGAGACATTGTGACAGTAAAATTTTGGTAAGAAATGCGATATTGTTTCTGCTTATAGCTGAGCTGTGACACAGAAAAATACGACAGAGCTACACTAGTCCTAGGAATCTCAAAGGGGATCTTCAAACTCACTAGATAGTTTTTGTTAACCTACCTCCCTTCCCCTGGGATTACCTGAAACCATTTTATTTGAAGAGCATAACAAATTTAGGTAGCAGCCTATTGTCTGGCCAGAACATGAAAGGTGATTTTATCTCCCATGTTTCCGAATTAAATTATGTGTGTATTTTGTCACCGTGGCCACCGAAGCAACAGTTTTTGATTATTGGTGGGAACTGTGTCTTCTTTTATAAGTCATAGTTATTAACAAAGAATACTATAGGTTTCTGTAAAGAAAAAATAAATAAATATTATGTGTTTTATGTACGAGAGCTCATGTACGATTATATGCAAACAAAATATAAAATAACTCTTTTACCTTTAATTGTATAAAAATATTACTGACAAGATAACATCTTTTACTAATAATGACTTTTCACAATAGATAGAGAGGTGAAAAAAGTGAGAAATTAAATTTTTACATGCTAACACGCAGAAGCATGGGAAATTTGATGTGTGTATGTATGCGTGCTGGATACCAGAAAATTATCTTATAACGATAATGTCAAATTATCAAGCATAATTTGTCGTCTGGCGAAAAGTGCTTCATAAAATGTATAAACTGAAACAGAAGAGTGATTTGTGGTGTTTATTATTATCGTAATATTTCGTTTCTAGGTCAATCGATGACAGTTTACTTTCTTAATGAGATAAAACTTGAAGTTCAGCAATGAATTTTACTTTAATAAAATAGAAACTCAGGATTAAATTAGTGTAATAAAATAAATTCTACTAACTCCACATACGAATTAGAAATATATATATATATATATAAACGATCTAAAAAATATATGGTGCCGAAACCCGGAATGTTCAAAAATTTGTTAACTCAAAAGATATATTTGTCCTCATACCACGCGTTGAGTTTCATTGACTCTACTAATAATTACGGGTCGAAGATTTACAGTAATAATTGTATTGTACTTGTCATTGTAACTTCTTAATTTGTGTATAAAGCGAATCCACATGTAGCTGTACATCACCAATAACATTGTTCGTTCGCTGGATATTTTTCTGAAAAGAGTTTGAAGCATATCCAACTTTATATAGGTTTACATTGAGTAATACTGACGCATATTCATCTAGTTAATGGCCTATCGATTGAAATATACTAGGAAAGTAATCTTTTAACGAATTCTGCACTGTATGAATTAGATTTGGATCTCATTTACTGTGGATAACCCATATGTAAAAATGAAGAGTTGATCTATAGACCGTAAATCTCAATTTACAGCAAGTGCCCTGCTAGCTGTTTGAAGATTGCTTATGATGATAATGGTATTTACACACACACACACACACACAAAAAAAAATGAGAATGCTCCAAGAGTATTGCCAGAACGAACTTTAAAAAAATGGAGAGGGAAGGATAACTATGTTCCTAGATGTAAAATTAAATATTTTTATCCGCTCCTTCTCGTTCTCGCAAAAACTAGCAAAATATCATCTCTCTATGACTTACAGTTCTCGAGATATGGCTGCTTAAATATCTAGAAATTCGAACTTTTTTTGGCCAATATCTGGGGAACGATGGCCAGTTGGGCAGTAAACAGTTTATGAGTGGCCACCGATTACTATTTGATACCAAAATGTTCACCATCCTCTTAGGTATTGATCAACATCAGTACTTCTCTGTGTGACTTACGGTTCCCGAGATTTGGCTCCTTAGATCTCTGAAATCGGAACTATGTTTTGGCCAATATCACGGGAACGGTAAGTCATAGAGATGATATTCGTGTTAATCAACACCTAAGAGGATGGGAAACATTTTGGTACCGATATTAATTGATGGCTACTATCCAGCTGGCAATTGGTCAAATCAGTGGCCAGTTGGACAGTGACCACCGGTTACTATTTGGTACCAAAATATTTACCACCCTCTTAGGTATTGATCAACATCAATATCATCTCTCTACAACTTATGGTTCCCGAGCTAAGGCTCCTTAAATATCTAGAAATTGGCCATTTTTTAGCCAATATCACGGGAACGATAAGTCATAGTGAGATGATATTGGTGTTAATCAATACTTAAGGAGATGGTAAACATTTTGGTACCAATATTAATTGATGGCCACCACTGGCCAAATGGCCATTGACCAAACCAAGGTCAGTTAGACAGTGGCCACCGCTTACTATTTGGTACCAAAATATTTACCATCGTTTTGGAAAATAATCAACACCAATATGATCTCTTTGTGACCTACAGTTCCCGAGATATGGCTCCTTAAATCTCTGGAAATCGGCCATTTTTTGGTCAACATCTCGGGAACAATAAGAGTGACGCGAAAAGTTGAAGAATCACAAATAACAGACAGACAGACACACAGACATAGAGAATTCAGTAACGAACTTTTTAAATTCGTTGAATATGTAATGAGTAGGGATGCGCTATTTCTGGTCTACTGTACAAATTTCGCTAATGAAGTGAAATAATTTCTTGAAGTGTTAAAAGGGAAGATTCTCATTTGTTAAGTATTTTGGCTTTTTAAGGTCTTGATTAAGTTCGAAGTAAATATGTTGTTGTATTCATGTCCTGGTAAGATTACGCACGTGAGACTTATAATATTAATACGTCTGTACGTCCTTTCGTTAATCCAAATCTCTTGAAAAAATCGAATTTTTGCATTATTTTATCGCAGTAGGTATCTAGAACCAATATATCGACCGAGTTTGTTAATGAACTGAATCCGTTAACACATTAACGGCTAACGATGACTTAAGCTTATCCGTTACTCCACACGATAACTTGAAAGAAAGCTATTTTTTAAATTTAATTTTGCAATAGATAGGGAAGCAATCATCTCGGCCCAGTTCGTTAATGGAATCAATCCGTTAATGGATAAGAATATCTTAGTTCACACGATAACTCTTGAACGAAAGCAAATTTTTGAATAATGTTTTTTTCTGCAATAGCTAGTTAGAGCGATTACCAATAACGACTTACTTAATGGAGTCAATCCGTTAACATCTTAACGGGTAACTGTGACTATAACGTCCATCCGTCACTTTGATCGATAAGTCTTAAACGTAGGCGAGTATTTGATTTGTGTTTTTTGTAGTAGATAGCTAGTGATTATGTCAGTCTAATTCGTTAATGGAGTCAATCCGTTAACATCTTAACGGGTAACGGTGACTATGAAAACAATCTGGTACTTTACATGATAACTCTTAACGTATGCGATTTTTTTTTATTTTTTTGCAGTAAATAGCTAGAGTGATTATGTCGGTCTGATTCGTTAATGGAGTCAATCCGTTAACATCTTAACGGGTAACGGTGACTATAAAGACCATCTGATACTTTACATGATAACTCTTAAACGTAGCCAATTTTTGATTTTTTTTTTTTTTTTTTTTTTTGCAGTAGATAGCTAGGGTAATTATGTCGGTAAAATTTGTTAGTGGAGTCAATCCGTTAACATCTTAACGGGTAACGGTGACTATAACGACCATCTGATACTTTACATGATAACTCAAACCTAGGCAGATTTTTGAATTGTTTTCTTGCAATAGATAGCAAGAGCAATTATCTCGTCTGCCCCCGTTAATGGAGTCAATCCGTTAATATATTAACGGGTAACTGATTATAACGTTCATCCGTTACTTTGATCGATAACTCTTAAACGTTGGCAGATTTTCGAATTATGTTTTTGCAATAGATAGCTATAACAATTATCTCGACTGAGTCCGTTAACAGAGTCAGTCCGTTAACATCTTAACGGGTAACGGTGACAATTACGTCCATCCGTTACTTTGATCGATAACTCAAGCTTAGGCGAGTTTTTGATTTCATTTTTTCTCAATACATAGCTAGAGTGATTATGTCGGTCTAATTTGTTAATGGAGTCAATTCGTTAATATCTTAATGCTTAACGGTGACTATATTGTCCATCCGATACTTTACATGATAACTCTTAAATGTAGGCGGATTTTTTATTTCTGTTTTTTTACAATAGATAGCGAGAGCGACTGTTTCGACCGAGTCCGTTAATAGAGTCAGTCCGTTAACATCTTAACGGGTAACAGTGAGTACCGTTCATCCGTTGCTTTGATCGATAAGTCTTAAAGGTAGGCGAGTTTTTTATTTCTGTTTTTCGCAATAGATAGATAGAGTGATTATGTGGGTCTAATTCGTTAATGTAGTCAATGCATTTTAACATCTTAACGGGTAACGGTGACAGTAACGTCCATCCGTTACTTTGATCGATAACTCTTAAACGTAAGCAAATTTTTTAATTGTTTTTGCAATAGATAGCTAGAATGATTATGTTGGTCTGATTCGTTAAGAGTCAATCCGTTAACATCTTAAGGAATAACGCTGACTATAACGACCTAAGTGATACTTTACATGATCGCTCTTAAACGTAGGCAGATTTTTTATTTCTGTTTTTTGCAATAGATAGCTAGAGCAATTATCAGTAACAGCTTCCTTAATGGAGTCAATCCGTCCACATTTTAATGCGTAACAATGACTGTGCTGGTAGCTATCCATATCCCATCTTATACCATTGGAACCAAGATGGTAGAAGTTACACGACTTTCCGTTAGATGACAGCAAACATCCTCTAACAGTTGACATCTACCGGAAGAAATTAAAACTTCTAGTACGTGATCCTTTTTACTATCTATAGAGTAACTGATAACGGTGACATTGATCATTTTTTACTATGGAAACAAAGGTAGTAGAAGTTATATCTTGCCGTTAGATTTCAGCAGACATCCTCCAGCGGTTAATATCTCTCGAACGAAATTCTAGTGCGTGATTGTTTGTACTGTCTACAGAGTTTATTTTGTAATTTTCTTTTTCAGTATGTTGTCCTATAGATCGGTAGACATCCGTAAAGCCTTGCAGTTGGAAGAGCTTTTGGCACGAGAAGAATTCGAATACATTATTGAGGAAGAAGTGGCGAAGCAAACTATTAGGACTTGGCTCGAAGGCTGTCTAAAAAGAATTAGAGCTGTAAGTAGATCAAATTTGTACTTTTTGAAGATTTTTGAAGGTTTAAGAAAATAAATAACATTGTGTATTTCTAGTTGTGTTGAAAACAATTCAGCTGAATTGTAATCTATATATTAAAATGCTAGGTTTATATATTTGTCTCCAAAGAAAAGTTTATGCTTGTCTACAATCCTTTCGAGAATGAGATCTCGAAAACCTTTCACTGCTCAATTCCAAATTTTGTGTAGATTGTCCAGATTTAATTGAATATTTAAAAAAAAACATGGCCGTCATTTCTTTATTACATTTTTTTAGGGGTGCACTAAAAGTGTTGAAATTTAGAAAAAGTAAAGCATCATATCCTACGAGTTATACATTTCAACATTACATATTTGCATACAGGGGTTGCATATCTTGTTTCATGGCCAAATGATGAAAAACGAAGAATAACCATTTCTCCAGTCTAAGATGAATCTTTATTTGGAGTGTTTTGTCCAATGAACACGATATATCACTGACATTATGATTAATTGTGTATGCAATGCATTTGCTTATTTCATACTGCACGCAAGAAGAAAGAAAACACTGATCATACATGAATTAGAGAAACTCCAATCGGAAATAGGCTCAAATCTTGCAAATGGTGCGAAATATTGAAAAAATAGTCGAAAAAATCTCCCCTTTGTGGTAATCCTTGCTGCTTGTCTTTCACTTGTGTCTGTAAAGGAACATGTACAGATGTTGTGAGGATTAACAAGGAGATTTACGCTCATATGTGGATGATGCGCCGGGTAGAGAGCGCAGGTTCAGCTAGTGTAATAATAAAATCTGTGCCTGAATAGCGTAACTCCAGTTTTGCTTCAGCGATATTTTCTGTAGCTAAAGTCTTGCTAACTTCTTCGTGGACATTCTTGAAAGGCGCGTCTGACTACTACTATATTCCGTCCTGCTTTATGTATTCTGAAGTTGAATATGTTGATTTTCTGGGTAAGTAACAGCATTGCAATTAGGCTATTTGTCGCCCGTGGCAAGGCCTCCCTTCCCCCCAGACCAAACAAACCAAAACACTCGTTGACTACACCTGATATTGGCATCACAGAGTAATTTTCCTATTCCATTTTTTCTTCAAATGGTAAAGCTTAATTTCAAAATTGCAATACATAATTCAATATTTATTACAAGATAAAACAGCAAACTATCTAGTATTTGATTGCCAATTAATCTGAGAGTAGCATGCTTGACATATTCTTATAGTCTTAATATAATAACTGCAAATCACAGTGTTTCTTGGAATTATATCGGGATGTGTATATGTGTAGAATGAATTAACAGTCTGTTGCTTTAGAATAGAATATTTAATTATGACAAACAGTCAAGCTGTTGTCTCGAGTATTATACTTGGACATTTTGCAAATTCCTTATATCGATATAAGTTAAATGAAAACACGAAAAGCCGGAACTAAAATTTCACTTTGTGGATTCTTTTGGCTGTAAAGTTTTTTACAATGTGCTCAAAAGATAGCTTTAAAGCTAACTTATGTTCTATGGATATGATTCTAAGGTTGGTGAGTCGTTGTTGTCCTGTTAAGTTTCTGAGGTAATTTTTTATGATGTTTAGTTTACTAAAACTCCTTTCCTTGCCTTAGAGTGAAAATAAATATTTGCCCAGTTTTGCGTCCCCCCATCCGGCGCCCGGGGCACAAGCCCCCTTTGCCTCCCTTAGGTACATCACTGGTAAGTAACAGTGCTAATATACTTGGGTAACTAGAAGAATCAAAAGATTTGAGAGGTAATATAATTATTTGGTAACACTAATTTTTTACAGTGAGTAACTGCCATGTTTTCTTGCGCCATGTGATCCAGATAATTCAAACCAAAAAGACTTAAAACAGGTTGCAATAAATAAATAAATAAATAAATAAAAACTTTCGAAGAAGCTGTCTCAAACAGTTAGTAGTGTTAAGATACTGTGTCTAGCACAAGAAAAGATGTGATTTGAATAATAATAATAATAATAATAATAATAATAATAATAATAATAATAATAATAATAATAATAATAATAATAATAAGTTTTGAACATGTGATATATATATTGAACTGAAATTCTGTGAAAACGACAAACATTATTTATTTGAAATCATGGACAGTGAATTTTCTTTATCAGATCGATGTTAAAATTATATTTTAAATTTCCATTTATTTCAGCACAAATTACAGTTCATTTACATGTTCAAACATGAAGTATAGTGATTACTCCATCAGATATAAATCCTAAATAGAGCAAACATTATATTACGCAGCCATTATTCGTATGTTCGCTCGAGTGTTGACGATGAAACAAGTTATCACTCTCGTAATAGCTTTCACAGGCAACAACACATAAGCCAGATACAAATAGTAGCCTCTTAACAATTGGATACAGATACTTTCAGCATCTCTGGGAAATTAATTAAGACTGAAAAATAATATGCAAAATGAAATTACATATATCAAAGGTTGGTAAACCATGTGCACCTCAAAAGGACTACAACAGGCAACTCTAAGAAATCGCAACCCCAGACACCTGTTGGAAAATCGATGGATGCTTTCCTGTTTGAAAGGAACACTAGAAAGTGGAAGAAAGAAAAAGAACACTACACCAGTTCTAATGGCTGAATAGAATCCTTTAAGGCTAGAGATATGAAATTTGGAATTTTCTTTTAAAATAATTAAACACCTGTTTGATCTAGAACGATGGAAACAAAATAGAGGGTTGGTTGTCTAAGATGCGCTGTACGAGGCGTTCGAATTTCTTGTAATACTTCGAGCTAACAGAAATTTCGTATGAAAGGTGCAGATGAAAGAACACTCTAGTATAACACGTTTGGGCCTTGCTAGTGTGCCTACATTTCTGTAAGATGAGTTTCATTGCCTTGAACTCCTTTAAATCAAAACAATAAACTGCTTCCAAATTTTGTTACCTGACAATACGAGGGAGGATCAGAAACTAACGTTATAAGGCCGATATATTTCTGGAGTTTCGTCTGTTATAGAGGAATGAGAAGTGTACGGTAATTGTAATACATGGAGTTGGCAACTCTGTAGAGTTTTAGCCACCCGCCACCTAAGGCACTAGTTGTAGGTAAACACAAATGGCGATTCGTTTGAAAAACTGGTCTCGCGAAGAAGTCCACTCAGTTATTGGGCGAAACATGTAACCACGGCTGAAATTCAGTAGAAGTTTGGTAGATGTTTACGGAGAGACTCCAGTCTGTCGCTGAATGGTGTCGAAAGTTTGCGGCTGGTAGAGAAAACTTCACTAACAAGGAACGCAGTGGCCAACCATCATGCTGTTGAAGCAGTTTCGCTGGGACATCATCGACCACCCTCTCTATAGCCCGGAGCTCGCTCCAAGCGACTTTCACCTGTCCCCGCACTTGAAGGAGGATCTAGGAGACCGTCGCTTTGCTTCAGACGAGGAGGTGAAAACACTTCGTGACAACGTGGCTGAACACGCAAGGACAGGATTTTTATCAGGAGGAAATCTTCAAACACATCCCACGATGCGAGAAGTGCTTCAATCGATATGGAGAATATGTCGAAATATAGCCTAATCTATAGCCTATGTACCTGTGTACCTATAGCCTATGTACTATCCGTGTGAAATAATATATACACTTTTCATTGCAGGCTTTGTAACCTTACTTTCTGATCACCCTCGTATTTATTCATTAAAAGAAAAAAATGCTTAAGAATTTATTCATAAATACAAACCGAAAACTGTACAGTAAATCTTTAAAATGTTGATTTTTACTATGTATTTGTATGAAGACTTATAAAAAATATATTGGCATCTAAATCGCAATTTCAGTGAGTTCTGTTTTCCTTGTCAGCGTTATCTCTCGTCTCTGGACTTTTGGTGAGCTGGTTGTTGTGTTGGTGGAGAGAGTACTGCCACTGTTGGTAGTTCGTAAAGAGATGGAAGGTACACTGTCGTTCGACGGTAAATGATCAGGCATCAGTTTCTCCATGTATTGACTCAAATGGTGATCGATTTGGCGGAGACATGCGTCTATCATAATCGGATTCGCAGGGAGATCTAACAGTGGCGAGTCACTGCTTTGGATCGTATCATAAATACTGTCAATTCCGTGTGTAAAATTCTTGAGGATTCCTTCATAGAGCGCGAGCGATTCTTTGGCAATGGTCATTTCTAATGCACTTTTTGCTATCCTATTTTTCAAAGTCTTCATACACTCTTGTTCTTTCTGTATTTTTTTTATGTTCGCCTTTTTAACAGTGTCAATGATAAGTTTAATTTTGTGGATTTGCTTGCGTAAATATGCAGCTTCAGATTTTATCACTTGGCTATGAGCAAGAAGAGAAAAAATGGACGCGTTCGAGCATTGTATTACCTTATCTTGTCGTGGATAAATCATATTGTTGTCACCACAGTTCCTCGTGCCGTCGATGATCATGTTTGATTGGTCACCGGTACTCGCTTCGATCATCTTTGATGTTCCTTTGAGGACAACCTCTTGCTGGTGATTGGTGAGCAAATCAAAATTTTGATGTTCTTTGGCGGCAGTTAGACAATCCTCTTCATCAAAATGCTTCTCCGTTTGCTGAGTAATTTCAATGCTGTTGCTTTCTTTGAGTGTAGCGTTTGAGTCACTTGTGCCAATGTTACTTTTATTTAATTGGTTATTTGTAGGAAGATGTTCAACAAATTTATCAATGTCCATAATTTTCTGGAGGATTTCTTGATGAAATTGTGTGAATTTTGTGTTTTTATCGAGATAAGAATCAATAGTTGCCGTTAATGTTTCGTTGGCCTTCAGAATTTCCGTGAATTTCTCGTTTTGTAAAGACATAACTTTTTGTACATTTTGTAATCTGTGTGAAATCTCCAAGCTAGTATTTTGCGTGATATTTGATGTTTTCTTCTCAACATCCTCCCTGAATAATATAAAGTCCTTTTCAGCACACTCAATGATATGCTTAATATTAACAAGCTTTGCTTTCATAGCTTCAATTTCTTTCTTGTATTTTTTGTGCGTGTCCATGAGTAGTACCGCTTCCATCCGTAATTCTGCGTTCTTCCTTTTATGAGCTTGAGCCTTAGCTGCTTTCAGTTCTAAAGCAATTTTATTCTTCTCCTGTATCAGTAGGTCAATCATTTGGTGCTGTTTCTCCACGAGATGGTAGGTTTCTTGCATAGTACGAGAGGACTCTTTGCTTGAAGGCCTCATCACAGCTTTTGAAGATTTCATGTTGAACTGGTTTCCCTTATCTCGGAGCACGTTATACTTATAAATACATGTGTAGCAAGCTAATTTGGTTTTATTTCGGAACTCTGGTTTCTTTTGGAAAATTTGAAGCAACCGAACCCACCAAAACCTTTTGACAAAAGAAGTAAATTATTTTCTATAGTTTCAATTGCTTTATTGTTAATTTATTTGTGAAGAAAAGCAACAATATCAACAATACAATTCGTTAAGATGAACTGATGCATTTTTTTATCAGATTATTAAAAAGATAAGTAGAACATTTATTCCGTTAATTGAACGTTTAAGAGGTTTCCTGTACAGCTTTGACCACTTATTCTGCGGCTGACACTGGGAAACTATATGGAGTGAAAATCAACATCGAAAAATTGAAAGTCATGAAAATTTATCCCGTGGGAACGCACCCTTACGGGCTAGAGTAGAACAAACGAACTTAAAAAGGTCGATCACTTCAAGTATATGTGAAGTATTTTGACGAGAGGTGCTTACTATACCAAAGAGATCAGGCCAAGAATTGCCGTAGCCAAAGAAACACTCAACAAGCAAATATCACTGTTAACGAGCAGACTTAATATTGAACTAAGGAAGAGGTTGGTCAATTGCTATATGTGGAGCATTGGACTTTATGGTTCAGAGACTTCGACATTAAGGAAATTAGAGAGGAAATATTTAGAAAGCTTCGAAATGTGGTGTTGGAGGAAGATAGAGAAGATAAAATGAACACAGAGAGTAACAAATGAAGATGTTTTGAAACGGATAGGAGAGAAGAGAATGCTTCTAGCCAGCATCCCTTCGTAGGAAGGCCAATTGAATTGGACACATCTTACAAAGAAATTGTTTTCTTCACAGCGCCATAGAAGGAAAGATGGAAGGAAAGCGAGGAATAGGAAGAAGAAGAACACAACTGATCGATGATTTGAGAAATAGAAGAAAATATTGAGAGTTAAAAGAGGAAGCTGAAGATCGAGAAACGTGGAAGAAACATTTCCAGGCCTAGAAATTGTTTTCTTCACAGCGCCATAGAAGGAAAGATGGAAGGAAAGCGAGGAATAGGAAGAAGAAGAACACAACTGATCGATGATTTGAAAAAGAAAAGAAAATATTGGGAGTTAAAAGAGGAAGCTGAAGATCGAGAAACATGGAAGAAACATTTCCAGGCCTAGAAATTGTTTTCTTCACAGCGCCATAGAAGGAAAGATGGAAGGAAAGCGAGGAATAGGAAGAAGAAGAACACAACTGATCGATGATTTGAGAAATAGAAGAAAATATTGAGAGTTAAAAGAGGAAGCTGAAGATCGAGAAACGTGGAAGAAACATTTCCAGGCCTAGAAATTGTTTTCTTCACAGCGCCATAGAAGGAAAGATGGAAGGAAAGCGAGGAATAGGAAGAAGAAGAACACAACTGATCGATGATTTGAGAAATAGAAGAAAATATTGAGAGTTAAAAGAGAAAGCTGAAGATCGAGAAACGTGGAAGAAACATTTCCAGGCCTAGAAATTGTTTTCTTCACAGCGCCATAGAAGGAAAGATGGAAGGAAAGCGAGGAATAGGAAGAAGAAGAACACAACTGATCGATGATTTGAAAAAGAAAAGAAAATATTGGGAGTTAAAAGAGGAAGCTGAAGATCGAGAAACATGGAAGAAACATTTCCAGGCCTAGAAATTGTTTTCTTCACAGCGCCATAGAAGGAAAGATGGAAGGAAAGCGAGGAATAGGAAGAAGAAGAACACAACTGATCGATGATTTGAGAAATAGAAGAAAATATTGAGAGTTAAAAGAGAAAGCTGAAGATCGAGAAACGTGGAAGAAACATTTCCAGGCCTAGAAATTGTTTTCTTCACAGCGCCATAGAAGGAAAGATGGAAGGAAAGCGAGGAATAGGAAGAAGAAGAACACAACTGATCGATGATTTGAAAAAGAAAAGAAAATATTGGGAGTTAAAAGAGGAAGCTGAAGATCGAGAAACATGGAAGAAACATTTCCAGGCCTAGAAATTGTTTTCTTCACAGCGCCATAGAAGGAAAGATGGAAGGAAAGCGAGGAATAGGAAGAAGAAGAACACACCTGATCGATTTGAGAAATAGAAGAAAATATTGGGAGTTAAAAGAGGAAGCTGAAGATCGAGAAACGTGGAAGAAACATTTCCAGGCCTAGAAATTGTTTTCTTCACAGCGCCATAGAAGGAAAGATGGAAGGAAAGCGAGGAATAGGAAGAAGAAGAACACAACTGATCGATGATTTGAAAAAGAAAAGAAAATATTGGGAGTTAAAAGAGGAAGCTGAAGATCGAGAAACATGGAAGAAACATTTCCAGGCCTAGAAATTGTTTTCTTCACAGCGCCATAGAAGGAAAGATGGAAGGAAAGCGAGGAATAGGAAGAAGAAGAACACAACTGATCGATGATTTGAAAAAGAAAAGAAAATATTGGGAGTTAAAAGAGGAAGCTGAAGATCGAGAAACATGGAAGAAACATTTCCAGGCCTAGAAATTGTTTTCTTCACAGCGCCATAGAAGGAAAGATGGAAGGAAAGCGAGGAATAGGAAGAAGAAGAACACACCTGATCGATTTGAGAAATAGAAGAAAATATTGGGAGTTAAAAGAGGAAGCTGAAGATCGAGAAACGTGGAAGAAACATTTCCAGGCCTAGAAATTGTTTTCTTCACAGCGCCATAGAAGGAAAGATGGAAGGAAAGCGAGGAATAGGAAGAAGAAGAACACAACTGATCGATGATTTGAGAAATAGAAGAAAATATTGAGAGTTAAAAGAGAAAGCTGAAGATCGAGAAACGTGGATAAAACATTTCCAGGTCCAAACCTAAAATTTAGAAACAAAAAAAAAAAAATCATTAGTCCTAGAACCTGCCAAGAAGCAGAATACTTAACAATAATAATAAAAATTCTGCAGCCTTGTTTACCTTATTAAGTTACTCGCATAAAGGTGGAATCAATGTTTGACAGTTGATTCCTAGACTGCTTGATCGATTTTTGATGGCTTTTTGCTACATATATGGACCATTGCCTAACAAGATTTTATGATGTTACTTTGATTAAAATATAATATCCTAAGGGAGAGGGAGGCTCATAATATATGCGAAAAACATAATATCTCACGAGTTCGTTAGGTTAGGAAGATCAAACTCGATGTATAAATTACTCATTAAAAATAAGGAAATATATGTCCCGACGTTTTTAATAATTTTAGTTTTAAGTGTGTGGAAGAGGGGGAATATCTTCTACAATCTATGTATATAAAATATATTTATTTTGTTTATTTATTTGTCATCAACACAATAGGCATAAGCCCAATTATAGTGTTAGTGTATTACAAAATAAATGTACAATAGTTTTCTTAAACATAGAGTTCAAATTACATATGTCAATTTCTTTGTGTTCGATACAGGCCCGTATCCAGGGTGTCTAGGGGGCCGAGCCCCCCCTAAATTTTTGCTGGCCCACCTAAAATTTCTCGGTAGGCTTGCAAATGAACTATAATATGGGGATGAACTCTAATATGGTTGGATCAGGCCTCCCCCCTAACTTCAGCCCCCCTTTACATTATTCGGCTGGCTACTGGCTTGGTTCCATACATATTTTGTTATAAGAACAACATATTCTCCAGATTGCCAACATAATAATACGTTGGTCTTTTTTGCAATAGAACAGGGCAGAGTTGTCAGCACGAGTTTTAAGTGTCGGTACATGAAAATGTAGTGCCGATATCAGAGCCATACATTTAAACTCATTTTATATTATTCTGTGGAGAAAAATCAGATTTATCACATTTCGCCTTTGTTCAAGTGTAGGGATACCGAAGTTCTCTATTAATGTAAAATAGTTTTCGTAAGATGAGTAAATTTCAGTTCTCTTGTACGCCAACTATTTGATAAATTTAGATTGGACATTTTCCAATTGGTGTCAGTATTGCTGTTGTGATGGGTTCAGATCGCAGGTGTATATTCCAGTTTTTATCGGACATAGGAATAATACATTTTTGTGAGTGTGGTAATCTTATTAAATTCTTTTCCAGTTCTAATAATGAACCCCAACATCTTGAGAAATTCATTAACTGTTTTCTATATGGTTATTAAATGTCAGTTTCGTATCAAATGTCATTCCAAGATCTTTGACTGAATTTAATTTAGTAAAATCTGATTTATTGAATAATTAAACTTTATTTGATTTTTGTTTCTAGTAAACAATAAAATGTTACATTTGTTTTAACATAACTCTGAAACGCCTGGAGGAATTTTAACCAAACTTGGTACATGTATGAACTACAAGCTGGAAAAAGTAACGATGGAAGTAAAACATTCCTAGTATTTACTTAATGGTTTTCGGGGTCGTTGGAATGAAAAGTGACACTCCATATGCCATTTAAGACCATGAATAAATAACCCCAGTGGGGTAAGACATCTAAGGATGGAGATGTGAAGAGATGATATATATAAAAATAATCGAAATCTATCAATATTACCGTGAAATCCGTATTTTTCGTCGCTCAAAAGAGCATTGACACTCTCGATAACATTTAAATCCAAGTTCAGCCCCATTGTCATAAGGGCTGACAAGAAGTGAATATAAACTGTCAAAATTACTGAGATTAGTGTTTTCATGGGATCATTGAAGTGACTTGTGGAACGTAGTTAGTATGCCTTCAACCTGGCTTTTTGTCATATCTACGGGGAAGGATGTTTCAAAATTTTAATCCGAAACGGGAATATCTTATGAATGATTATCATTGCACTTTAATTAAAATAGATATCCAAATAATAAAATGATATAATCATATTTTCTATAAACATAATGTCCCCGTGCGAGGAACAGCCATTTTGTGTAAACACTTTATAAACGCATTTTATACTTTTGATGCAAGATTTGTAAAACTGAAAACCATCTCTGCATAAACTGGCTGTTTATGTATAGATTTTTTCCCGACAATTTCATTATGAAACAACTGCACAGGGTTCTTATAAATCTGGAAATCAGGGAAACGCTGGAAAAGTCAGGGGAGAGGAAATCATATGAAAAAGTCAGGGGAAAGGAAATCATATGAAAAAGTCAGGGGAAAGGAAATCATATGAAAAAGTCAGGGGAAAGGAAACCATATGAAAAAGTCAGGGGAAAGGAAATCATATGAAAAAGTCAAGGGAAAGGAAATCATATGAAAAAGTCAAGGGAAAGGAAATCATATGAAAAAGTCAGGGGAAAGGAAATCATATGAAAAAGTCAGGGGAAAGGAAATCATATGAAAAAGTCAGGGGAAAGGAAATCATATGAAAAAGTCAGGGGAAAGGAAATCATATGAAAAAGTCAGGGGAGAGGAAATCATATGAAAAAGTCAGGAAAGAGGAAATCATATGAAAAAGTCAGGGGAAAGGAAATCATATGAAAAAGGCAAGGGAAAGGAAATCATATGAAAAAGTCAGGGGAAAGGAAATCATATAAAAAAGTCAAGGGAAAGGAAATCATATGAAAAAGTCAGGGGAAAGGAAATCATATGAAAAAGTCAGGGGAAAGGAAATCATATGAAAAAGTCAGGGGAGAGGAAATCATATGAAAAAGTCAGGGGAAAGGAAACCATATGAAAAAGTTAGGGGAAAGGAAATCATATGAAAAAGTCAAGGGAAAGGAAATCATATGAAAAAGTCAGGGGAAAGGAAATCATATGAAAAAGTCAGAGGAAAGGAAATCATATGAAAAAGTCAGGGGAGAGGAAATCATATGAAAAAGTCAGGGGAAAGGAAACCATATGAAAAAGTCAGGGGAAAGGAAATCATATGAAAAAATCAGGGGAGAGGAAATCATATGAAAAAGTCAGGGGAAAGGAAACCATATGAAAAAGTCAGGGGAAAGGAAATCATATGAAAGTCAGGGGAGAGGAAATCATATGAAAAAGTCAGGGGAAAGGAAACCATATGAAAAAGTCAGGGGAGAGGAAATCATATGAAAGTCAGGGGAGAGGAAATCATGAAGAAGTCAGGGGAAAGGAAATCATATGAAAGTCAGGGGAGAGGAAATCATATGAAAAAGTCAGGGGAAAGGAAACCATATGAAAAAGTCAGGGGAAAGGAAACCATATGAAAAAGTCAGGGGAGAGGAAATCATATGAAAGTCAGGGGAGAGGAAATCATGAAGAAGTCAGGGGAAAGGAAATCATATGAAAGTCAGGGGAGAGGAAATCATATGAAAAAGTCAGGGGAAAGGAAATCATATGAAAAAGTTAGGAGAAAAGGTTCAATAAATACAGACTAAAGTATTACATGTCTAGTTCTGATATTCTTGATTAGGCTTGGAATTTATATAACAATCCTCGTATCTATAAACACTATATATATACAGGATAAGTATCAAGGACAAAATTTCAACTTTATTTTGTCCCTTTTTCTTTTGGCATACATGTATTTGATTATCCAAATTCTTACGTGATACAAAAATCACCAAAATAAAACTTCAACATTGATTCAGAGATAAGCATAAAAGATGGACCTGGAAAAATGTTTGCGTTTAATGTCCCACATTTATGGCTGGTAGGCTCAGGGAGATTAAAGCAAGTGAATGAGGATGGAAGAATTCGTCGAATGAGAAAGTGGGAGGAAAGAGGAGTATCCCGAGGAAACCCAGAAGCACGATGTTGTCTGTCACAAACTTCCTTGGCCGAACCAGGGATCCCACGCACCAGAGGTAAGCGCTCTACCACTGAGCCACCGTGCCCCCCGATATGGACCTGGAAATCGAGTGTGTTCGTACAATGTAATGTAGCTGAAGATCCATCAAATAGCGAGTCTAGCAAGATTTCTAGCAATATAGTTTTTCTTTAGTATAGTGTATTATATAAGTGCATCTACAATAAGAAAAACAAGTGTTAGTATGTTACAGGGGCGAACCCAGGACGGTCTTCTGGGGTGGGGGGCGGTGGTTTGTAATACTGCTACTTAGAACTACTTTTAAGAGCTCCAAACTCTGAGATGGGTTTTATTTGTATATATATAAAATAAGAGTTTCCTCTTCTGCGGGGGGGGGGGGGGCGATCGGACAGCCCTTATTCGCAATTTTGGACAGCCCTAGCTCTGAAACTATGCACTTTCCCCTACAGGTCTTTATGAACTTTTCTGTTATTTTGGTGTAAGGAATCACCTCTTACAGTTTGTCGGTAAAGTTCATTAATATATATATATATATATATATATATATATATATATATATATATATATATATATATATATATATATGAAAATGATTATGTGACTTCGCACCGCTTGAACCACTGGACCAATCTCGATCAAATTTTCAACATAGATGAGATTTGAGCCTGGGAGTGTTTTTATCATTTCACTTTGACAGTGCAACTCATGGGAGACAGAAGGGTTAGATATGTAAAAATGGCCGATATTAGTGTCGATTCTAGTTTTCGGGGTCGCTGAGATGAACAGTGACTTTTCCGATGCCATTTAAATCAAATGTCAGCCCGCAACTTGGGGGAAGGGAAGGGGAGGTGTATATACGAGGGAGGATCAAATGAAAACCTTAAAAGTGCAATAAATATTAGAATGTAACAATGAAAAGGAAATCGTACCTCTTATTTTTCAACGTAGTCCCCTTGACGTTCAATGCAAGTATTCCACCGTTTCGGAAGTGCATGGATACCTCGGTGGAAGAATTCTTTTGATTGAGATTGTAGCCACTCGTGCACCACATTTTTCACCTCTTCATCACTATTGAAATGTTTGCCGCCCATCGCTTCTTTGAGTGGTCCAAACAAATGAAAGTCACTGGAAGTAAGGTCTGGCGAATAGGGTGGATGAATGAGACACTCAAATTTGATGTCATCGATAGTCTTAACGGTTAAACGGGCAGTATGCCGTCGGGCTTTGTCATGCTGTAGGAGTACTCCTGAGCACAAAAGTCCTCTCCGTTTACGCCTGATTGCAGGGCGAAGTTGATTTTTCAGCATGTTTGAATACGAGGCACTGATTACTGTCACTCCTTTTTCCATGTACTGTTCCAAAATTATTCCATTAGAATCTCAGAAGAGAGCGAGCATGATCTTTCCAGGTAATGGTTGATTGCGGAATTTTTTTTTTTTTTTGGTGTCGGCGAAGAGCTATGCCACCATTCCTTGCTTGCTTTCTGGTTGATGATAGTGAACCCAGGTCTCATCTCCTGTAACAATCCTGTCCAGAAATGCATCACTCTCGGTGCTGAAACGACGCAAAAGTTCTTCACAGGCGTCGACGCGATGATCTTTCAATTCACCAGTCAATTGACGTGGAACCCATCTTGCTGATACCTTATTGAAATTCAGAACATTATGCACAATGTATTGAGCTGAACCAAAGCTAACCTTCATTATTGTTGCGATTTCTTTCAGGATAATACGCCTGTTGTCCTTTACAAGCTGTTCCACTAGCGCAATGTTGTCGTCGGTCACTACGCGGTGAGCCTGTCCCGGTCGAGAAGCATCCTCCACAGATGTTAAGCGACTTTTAAACTTCCTACACCACTCGTATACTTGCTGCAGGGGCAAACACGAATCACCATACTTTGCTGCCATCCTGCGATGAATTTCAATTGGTATCACACCTTCACTACTCAGAAACCGGATCACCGAACGCTGTTCTAATGCGGTGCATGCGGAGAGTGGGGCGGTCATCTTGAAACTGCACCTGTGCTGGCGCTTGTTTGACTAGACTCTTCTGCCACCTACTGAAGAAAGAGAATACTGTTAGAAACAATATTGCCAACTTTCAAAGCAATAGCACAACATTTGGAATTTATAATAAACTTTTAAGGTTTTCATTTTATCCTCCCTCGTATAAAAATGATCGAAAGTGACCAATATTAGTATCGAATCCATAGTCTTCGGGGTCACTGAGACGAACAGTGATACTTCCGATGCCGTGTAAATCTAAATTCAGCCCACAATAGTAATGTTTAATTTTTACTGTCATTTTTACCAAATACCGTACATGACATAAGGAGTTGTGCATTTAAAGTTTTTATTTGAACCCAGCGAAGCTAGTAATAAATATGTCAATCCTTTACTCTGTGTGATATCGCCATACTTCTGCAAAAATATCATTTGGAGAACTGTAAAATAATAATAATGAAAATCACTCAATCTGTCATTATTTCTAGTTTTCAAAAAAAAAAAAATTACTGTATTTTGGCTCATATTTCATATCGTCATATCCAATCACATTTATGTATGATTTATGAATACAATAGCTTACATTTGGAGTATCATGCAGTAATTCATTTTGATGTTTTATTTGCAGAAACAACAAAATAGTTTGCTTGCTGGCTTACGAGCAACAAATGAGGCCGCTGTTCAAGATTCGCAAGAAGATAAAGCAAAGGATACCGCAGCTGACCGTGATGCAGAGGAAGTAAAGGTAATATTGAGATACAGTTCAAATAGAAAGAAGGAGTTGATTGAGTTGATTTTGAGTCTAACGTCCCTTTCAGCAGCGAGGCTATATGAGACGGGACCTACTGATTAACGTGGAATCCGAACCACATGAGCTCCCACCGGGAATCGAACCCGAGTCTCCCACGCCAAAGGCAAATAGAAAGGAGTTCTGCAGGGCAGTTCAAAATGAACAATAGAAAAAGCAGGATTACCTATGACTGCTGTAAGGGGTTTATTGTGGAAATATAAGGCAGCTCAGTGGTAGAACGTTCACCTCTGGTGCATGGGGTCCTTGGTTTGAACCCACCTCGCACCAAGTGAGCTTTAAGGTAGACAAACATCGTGTGTATGGTTTTTCTCGGGGTTTTCCCGTTTCCTCCCATTGTATTCATTTCTCATCATCACCGTCTCCTTTAGCCTAGCCGGTATAAGCGTGGGACGTAAAACTTAAAAGATTTAATTTAATTTCAGATATAAGGCAATTCAAAATGAATGGTACAAAAAGAAGAGTTACTTATGACTGTTGTAGCGAATTTACGTGGAAATAGAGCAGTTCAAAATGAGTGGTACAAACAGAAAAGTTCTCCGTGACTGCTGTATTGATTTTATTGTGGAAATGCCGATATAACGTGAAAACTAAACTCTCCAATTGTTTTTTTTCCGGACACTTATATTCAAGCACAAAAGTTCGATTGTATTGCCCCTTAATGTGAGCGTTAGTTCGTTGGGGGCCAATGGAAAGTGAATAATAAATAAATAAAGTCCTTTTTGTAACGCGGCAAACACCCTTTTTTAAACGATAAGCAAGCATTTGCCACACCTGTGTTTACTTGTGATTTTTCCCTTGCACAAATAACCTGTTGCATCAAACTGTTTTTACTATCGCCTTGGTGAAAGGAGGTCACACAAGCTTGTTTACATCTCTTGTTCACGTTAGTCTTAAATTAGTTTCCCAATCATCTCCCTCACCTGGAAGTATATACATGCTTGGCCAACCTTTTCTTGAGCTTGGGAAGGACTCAAGTAGGAAGGTTGGTAACAACGTGTTTGGTCGCGTCCGAACTATCCAAAAAAAATAAGTATTAGCAGAAAATGTCGATTTTACTTTTTTTTTTTTTTTTTAAACCTGAATGCAAAGTTTGTCGCGAGGGATAGTTCACTACACAAGCATAATTGTAATTATGTACGTTCCGCGACCTATTCTCGCGTATATGTTCAAAACTAAAAACAACAACAAA
Organism: Thermobia domestica; assembly: GCF_964235325.1. Lineage (NCBI taxonomy): Eukaryota > Metazoa > Arthropoda > Insecta > Zygentoma > Lepismatidae > Thermobia > Thermobia domestica. The sequence continues at coordinate 328,815,601 of NC_137457.1, forward strand.
CAAAATTCGAGGAAAGCAACAAAATAGAAACTCCGGAACTGAGTTATAGACTGTTCATATTTGACAAGAAGCAACAGTAATAATCTTACATGCACTGGACACTACATCATAAATTCTGATATTAAAGTACACCTGAGCTGAAATGGACAATAAGCATTAAACGTGAATATCACAAAGTAACATTCTCAATCAGTGGTATCAAATACACAACAACATCAAAAATAGTACTTTAAATTACAACTTTTCCTTGTGAAATTTCCTATCTAGCTAAACAACATCGGTAAAAGTGAAATTATTCGCAGAAGATAATTATATGCATGCAGTTTGGTTCGATGGTGGCCTCGTATTCGTAAGCTTACGTTATTTTTTTTTTTTTTTTAATTCGACGTTCGCAGTTACTGGAAGGCGAAGTATTCCAGTATAAGTCACAATTCAAAAACTACGATCACTTTCATATTATTCTGTTAATAAGTTCCTGAATCAGGCAGATTTGGTATAATGCTCGCAAGAATCACCTGTTGATTGCTCCTATCACATCAATTTTCACTACTTACAATATGGTATCCCCAAAGGCGGCGTGCTGACTTCGTTGTCCCTTTTGGGTCTGCGGAGTTTGAACTAGATGAAGTTCTTGGTTTTCAAGTCCCTTTTGATTAATACTGTGCCTATTACTTTCGAATGACACTTACACACGTTAAATTTCCTTGTACATACCAACTAAGTCTCGATGCTTCTTTAAATGTTGAATTTCACTGACCAAACATCTTCATAAATCGGGTTACATCCTCCACCCTTCTAATCCTTCGTCCCGATTGCTTGGCGCACTTCTGGATTACACAAAGCATGTGAGCAGAGTACACTTAGGACGTAACATAGTTTCTGATTGGTCAGTCATTGAAAAGTTGTCCAATCACCACTCACTTTAGAAAATCACCGGAAGTACGAAATGATCTAGTAGTTTCTAGAACATTCTCGAAGCTACACAACCGGAAGTTCCAATGTCTTTGAAACAAAGAATCCCTGCTCTACACACACACATTCACAAGAAAAGTGAGTTTGTGGCGTCGAAAAGAAATCATGTCCTGAACGAGTATGCGCATAGTTGCCAACCATTAACCTTTGTCACTAAAAGTCAGTTATTAATTTAATAAAATATATGCATTAATTTTTCTTGCTTCGATGGTCGATAGCATTTTCACCCACCTTAAGATCTTCTTGTGCGTTGCTTATTTTCCAAATCTTGTCTGGGAATGTTTCTAAACGGTTACCGATAAAATTTTAGAATTTAGAGGACAAAGTAAGCATTCTCTGGCACTGATTCTGCCATTTTGCACACCAGCGCCCCTCGTTGGCAATTTCGGAAATGGCAAATTCTTCAGTGTTGCCAAATGGAACTTGGAAAGTTATCTTTCGTGTTATATCGTTATTTTGATAATAAATTCATTACAGTAGTCACAGGGAATTTTTCTTTTCATACAAGTCATTTTGAATTGCCCTGCATTAACACCTCGTAAAAAAAAGAAAAGAAAAATGGTTCTAAACTTGAGAAAATCTGGAAAAATTTTCGTTAATTTTCCCGCTTCTCTTACAATAAAGTGGCATAAATTTTATGCATGAAAAGCAGTTCAAAGGCCCTTGTATACCTGGCTACGAGAAATATGTAGAATTTGTGATCATATTGGGACTTCTGTCATGAAAATCGCAAAAATACAGGGTGGCCCAAAAGTAGGTATACACTTCTGCATTGATAAAGTACAGATTCTAGTTTATGGGTTTATTTGTTTCGGCTCTTCCGAGCTTAAGATGCAAATAAAAAAAATTAAGAACAAATAATAAAGAAAGTAAGTCTATCTGATGGATAACAATAAGAAATTATATAAAATGCAGTACGATACAGTATACCTACTTTTGAGCCACCATGTATATAAATATCCCATTATTGTACACTGTTTACCCCTTTTCCTTCTATAAATTAAAAAAAAAAAGTTCCGCTTTCTCATTTTTCATCGCCTTGAAGTTATTTAAAAATAGCTGACGAGGCACGGTGGCTCAGCAGTAGTGCGTTTACCTCTGGTGCGTGGGGTCGCTGGTTCGATCCTCAGCCAAGTATGTTTGTGGTGGACAACATTGTGTCCGTGGGTTTTGTCGGGATACTTCCATTTCCTCACATATTCTCATTCCACCAATTGTTCCATCATTCACTTGCTTTAGTCGTCGTCTCCCTTAGCCTAAAGGGCATAATCTTCTCCCTTAGCCTAAAGGGCATAATCGTCTCCCTTAGTCTAAAGGGTATAATCGTCTCCTTTAGCCTAAAGGATATAATCGTCTCCCTTAGCCTAAAGAGTATAATCGTCTCCTTTAGCCTAAAGGGCATAATTGTCTCCCTTAGCCTAAAGGGTATAATCGTCTCCCTTAGCTCAAAGGGCATAATCGTCTCCCTTAGCCTAAAGGGTATAATCGTCTCCCTTAGTCTAAAGGGTATAATCATCTCCCTTAGCCTATAGGGTATAATCGTCTCCCTTAGCCTAAATGACATAATCGTCTCCCTTAGCCTAAAGGGCATAATCGTCTCCTTTAGCCTAAAGGGTATAATCGTCTCCTTTAGCCTAAAGGGCATAATCGTCTCCCTTAGCCTAAAGAGTATAATCGTCTCCTTTAGCCTAAAGGGCATAATTGTCTCCCTTAGCCTAAAGGGTATAATCGTCTCCCTTAGCTCAAAGGGCATAATCGTCTCCCTTAGCCTAAAGGGTATAATCGTCTCCCTTAGTCTAAAGGGTATAATCATCTCCCTTAGCCTAAAGGGTATAATCGTCTCCCTTAGCCTAAATGACATAATCGTCTCCCTTAGCCTAAAGGGCATAATCGTCTCCCTTAGCCTAAAGGGTATAATCGTCTCCCTTAGTCCAAAGGGCATAATCGTCTCCCTTAGCCTAAAGGGTATAATCATCTCCCTTAGCCTAAAGAGTATAATCGTCTCCCTTAGCCTAAAGGGTATAATCGCCTCCCTTAGCCTAAAGGGTATAATCGTCTCCTTTAGCCTAAAGGGCATAATCGTCTCCCTTAGCCTAAAGAGTATAATCGTCTCCTTTAGCCTAAAGGGCATAATTGTCTCCCTTAGCCTAAAGGGTATAATCGTCTCCCTTAGCTCAAAGGGCATAATCGTCTCCCTTAGCCTAAAGGGTATAATCATCTCCCTTAGCCTAAAGGGTATAATCGTCTCCCTTAGCCTAAATGACATAATCGTCTCCCTTAGCCTAAAGGGTATAATTGTCACCCTTAGCCTAAAGGGTATAATCGTCTCCCTTAGCCTAAATGGCAATCGTCTCCCTTAGCCTAAAGGGTATAATCGTGGGACGTTAAACTGAAATATTTTATTTTCATTTTAAAAATAACCGATCGTTACACGAAACATCCTTAAATTTGTATAACAGTGTAAGTATAGCTTTCAAGCCCTTTTATGTACAGCAGCGGAGACATTTTTGAGTGTGTAACAAGTATGAAATAAACTGCCCACCCAGACTTCCGACCAGTAAGTATTGTGGGAACAATTATGTGGTTTTATTTAATAGGACTTTGTAGATGCTATCTATCTAATTTTCTACAACCGTATTACTGCAGTGATTTCAGTCTTGGAGAGATTTTGGATCAGCGTGTAACATCTATATATTAGCCCAAAGTTCGTTATATTAGAATTTCTCGAACTTATTAAAACGTAGTTTATTCACTAAATGTTTCAATGATAACACACAAAATAGAATACATTTAAACTTATGTATTTTCCGAGGATTTTCTGCATTTATGTTTTTATTTTTCACAAAATTCCTTCTTTGTAATTGAGAATGCATCCACTATTAATGGTTTCTTTACGTATTATATCAGAACTGTCCAGAAAAACATGTTTATACATGTCTGGCCACAAAACTTAACAAGTTAAATGTTCAGATCTGTCCATAAATAAAAATGATACCATATGATACGGACTGTTGTCCATATTAACATACACATATTTATAAATGTTATCGTTATAAGCACTGTTTTCAACCTTAATAGCAATAGTCACAACTCACCAAACATTCCCTTAAGTTCAGTTAAACAATTACGTCCAAATTCTCGTAGCTCTTTAGTTCTTCAGTGCTTAATTCTCACAAAACTCAAACGACAATAAAATACGAATGTACTCGACTTGTCAGTATTATTTCACCACTACGCACAATTGCTCAACCTACGACAGAAGTCATAGCCATAGATTCCCTTTCTACCAGAAACATAAACAACATTTAATCAAGCCAACCCTCTTATATTCAACTCCCTACAGGTACCGTTAATTCCAAACAAGCGAAAAGAAGTTGTGTGTTGATTTTTCGGAAATGTCTCATATGAAATATGTTGTTAAACAATTCCACATATAAAATAGAAATTTGTAGGGCATTCATAATAACTTGTTTCATTACATATTCTTTTTGTCTTATTTTTTGTAGGAAGTGGAAGGAGCTCGTCATCGGAAGAAGGGTGTTGTAATCCCCCATTCGGACAGTGGCGAAAGTGCTCCAGGTCGAAAATATCTTGCGCCAACACTATCAGATCCTGCTGCACGAGTGGATAAAGAAAGAGCGGGAGTGAAGAAAAGGAACAGCCGAACACAAGGTTAGTGAAAGAGTATTTTTGTCTTAATTAGTTATCTTATTTTCAGTCTCTCTCTGAAGGTTTTCAAAATCAAAGCTTTGACAGAAACATTCGAACTAAACGGTGAACTGAAACATGACACAAAGAAACCAAGATACGTATTATTCATGAATATAATGCGAGATACGAGGCATGCATAAAAAAGAGTGAGGCTTCCATAGTGTATTAGCTGAGTCGTAGGGAAATGAATGACAGCAATTTCTGGTGAGCATTAATTTCTCCAATGATGAACCTTAAGTCTTGTTGTGAGCCACAGAATTTATAATATGTACCATCCATGGCTGCGGTTTAACAAAGGAACTTTCACCTTTAATATGTAGCAAAGAAGTACTTCTAAGTATGTCTTAATTTTAAAAATGGCCAAACTGCCTCGATATGACCTGCAATGTTCTTTGGTGGCTTGGAAACTCCCGATGCAAACTTACATTATACCTCATGATAGAGCAATAACACTTTTCAGCATCACCTGCACTGTACACATGAAGAATGCAACGTCCTACTTTGAATTACGAGTGCAACATCTACTATTCCTTAAAATTACTTTAGCTTCTTGTAAGCAATTAAAAACCGTAATAAGCATTTCTTACACTCTTCTGAGTCTTGAGCGCAACAATAACTTAACGTTTAAAAATATGCACTAAATAAATAAATCACTTCAATAAATTGAGTATATTACGAAATTGACTGCTTCTTATTTCTCTGTGTGAAATTAGAAAACATAGTATTAAAGAAATCGTGATTAAAAACGAAATATGCACTTTCTCCAAATCATTTGAAAGTTGAGCTAAACAAAGTTCAGCTTATCAACACTTGATGTATTAATAATGTAATTGAGGAATGTCTCTGAAAACAAAATTAAAGTCGTGACGCTGATTAGGTTGTTATCCTGTGTGCGATGAAAAAAACTAGGCATCATAATTCGAAAAGGGTTCAAGATATGCACTGTTCCTTAAGACAAAGTAAGCTCAAAGATTAGGATTAGGAATTAGATTCCTGACTTTCGACATCTATGGCCATGTTAGCCCATTACTAGGATTTGGATTAGGAATTAGATTTCTGGGCTTTCGGCATCTATGGCCATGTTAGCCCATTACTAGGATTAGGATTAGGAATTAGATTTCTGGGCTTTCAGCATCTATGGTCATGTTAGCTCGTCACTAGGATTAGAATTAGGAATTTGATTTCTGGGCTTTCGGCATCAATGGCCATGTTAGCTCGTCACTAGGATTAGAATTAGGAATTTGATTTCTGGGCTTTCGGCATCTATGGCCATGTTAGCTCGTCACTAGGATCAGGATTAGGAATTTGATTTCTGGGCTTTCGGCATCGATGGCCATGTTAGCTTGTCACTAGGATTAGAATTAGGAATTTGATTTCTGGGCTTTCGGCATCTATGGCCATGTTAGCTCGTCACTAGGATTAGAATTAGGAATTTGATTTCTGGGCTTTCGGCATCGATGGCCATGTTAGCTCGTCACTAGGATTAGGATTAGAGATTTCTGGGCTTTCGGCATTTATGGCCATGTTAGCTCGTCACTAGGATTAGGATTAGAAATTAGATTTCTGGGCTTTCGGCATCTATGGCCATGTTAGCTCGTCACTAGGATTAGAATTAGGAATTTGATTTCTGGGCTTTCGGCATCTATGGCCATATTAGCCCGTCACTAGGATTAGGATTAGGAATTTGATTTCTGGGCTTTCGGCATCTATGGCCATATTAGCCCGTCACTAGGATTAGGATTAGGAATTAGATTTCTGGGCTTTCGGCATCTATGGCCATGTTAGCTCGTCACTAGGATTAGAAATTAGATTTCTGGGCTTTCGGCATCTATGGCCATGTTAGCTCGTCACTAGGATTAGAATTAGGAATTTGATTTCTAGGCTTTCGGCATCTATGGCCATGTTAGCTCGTCACTAGGATTAGGATTAGAAATTAGATTTCTGGGCTTTCGGCATCTATGGCCATGTTAGCTCGTCACTAGGATTAGAATTAGGAATTAGATTTCTGGGCTTTCGGCATCTATGGCCATGTTAGGTCGTCACGTATGAGAGAAGACGTCCCTCTGCGATCACTCTGCCCAGGAATTGGAGAGGAAGAAAGGAAATAGCCTGGGACCATTACTGTATGTTAGGTACCACCCCGGAATTTGCCTGGTGTGAATGAGGAAAACCTCATTTAGGATGGCTGGCCTAAAAATACTTTTATACTTTTTCATCTGAGTGTTTCCACCAGAAATCGAACCCGGGACTGCTCGCACCAAAGTCACAAAGTAGGTCAAGTGTGTTGGAAGGATGTATTTATTAAAACCCAAACACTTTTTATCGATAGTCGTTTATCCTATCATGATTATCTTATCCTCAAAATCTTCTGTGTTGTTGGTTGTATCTAGTATAGCTAGATTTAATCCAGGAAAACTAACATACTTACTGAACAGACTTGGAGATAGTAAGAGCTGCTATTGTAAGTAAAAATATCTAGTATCAACCATTTAATCCAAAGTCTTAATATTTTATAAATCATGGATTTAGTCCTTCACACAGACAATACATTTATTGTAAACATATTAAACGCTCGCATGACAATACTAATTAAACGTTTTGAGCTCCAAGGCTTAGAAATTCAACCGCATCATATATGATTCCAAATTGTATTATTAACAACTCCTTGCCTATAATGTATAAACGAAACACACGATAAAGTGATTAGCCTACTATTACGCTTGTAGGTACCAATCAAGCAAACATTATTACGTTGAACCTCCAGTAAAGTGTTGGTACATACTGTAGTGGTAGTTGGTGAGAAAATATTTCATACACGTAGTGATTAAAGCTATAGGGCACATATACATAAGCGTGACTTACTTTGTGCCTCAGTTTTATTTCTTTAATTGGATATTTCCATCCACGCGGAAATTATCTTTAGGAACAGTTTTTTTTTTCTTTCTTTTTTTTCCTGGTGTGTCAGTAGATCCTTTCTTTTACATCACCAATTGAGATTTTAGTTTTCCAATAAAATATAATTTTATACAGAGTATTCCATAGCTTGATTTCGGTTATTCATTTTCATCTATTGATTGTCACTGTAATTTTAACAGTCCACTTGCTGTTTTATGACGGAGCTACTTGTTCGAGATTAACCTTTTATTTGGAATTCCACAGGTGTCTTTTAATTGTGGTGCTCTTAATGTAGTCACTAAAATTCACGTTTTATGACTTGTAAACACTATATTCCAGTAAGTGGATTTATAGTTAAAAATTAATTTTGTAGCATCATATATGAAATAAAAAGAGAGGAACGCTTAATTTGAATAAAATAAATCTTAAGTACATTAACCTATACATATTCGAAACTAAGTATAGAGTTTACCCATACAAGTTGTAATTCACAAAACGTATGCGTAGTGTTCGAATCTGCTTAGTAAAGTATAGCGTTTATAACAGTAACAAAAAGTGAATTTTAGTGACAACTAGAAGAAGGGTATGCATATCTAGCAATCTGATACGTAAATGTTATAATGAATTGTCTATTTTAGTAATATTAGTAAAGAAAAAAATATTTTTTTATTTGTTTATTACTAGGTTCAAAGAATAACCTACCTCATGTAACGGAAGGTGCGGAGCCAAGTCCCTTCCTGAGAGACATTACAGCCAAAGCCGTGATGCCAAAAGTATCAAATGTGTTACTGGAAGTGAAGGATTGGTGGCATGAACAGCTCGGTTACGACAGTGGCACAAGCGAAGAAGATTAGTTTAAAATGTATAAATACAATACACGTTTCTTAAGTTTTTTTTTTATCAATCAATGAGTGAAGTATTTAAGAAGTTCAATTCTGTTTATTCATGTCTGGCACAGATCGTATTTGGTTTCTCTTTTTTCTTTTACAGGGTGTCTATCGGTCACGAAAGTCATGAAATCAGAAAACGGTCATGAAAGTCAAGGAAAAATCACGAAATTTAGCTTTTAGGTCACGATTTTTTCATCTGTGCAAATATAAGCATAGACTGAAAAATTATGTTTTATAAAACGTCAAAATTCACCACCAAAAATGTCTATGGTCGGTTTTAGACACTACCAAATCGCAAGCAAAGCACGCTTCTATCACATGCATGAAAGGGGGCCGCGGTGGCTCAGTGGTAGAGCGTTCACCTCTGGTGCTTGGGGTCCCGGGTTCGATCCCAGCCCCCGCCAAGTGAACTTTGTGGTGGACAAACACCGTGCTCGTGGGTTTTCTCGGGGTTCTCCCGTTTCCTCCCACTTTCTTCATTCCACCATTTTCATTCATCTCTCATCCTCACCGTCTCCTTTAGCTTAACCGGCATAACCGTGGGACGTAAAACTTAAAGATTTCATTTTTTTCATTTCACATGCATGAAAATTCAGTCCAATTCGCACCGAAATTTGCTCTTGAAAATGTTACTAAATGTTATGGTTTGGTAAAGAAAAGGTCACGAAAAAGTCACGAAATTTCATTTTGGAAATTTAGTAGACACCCTGTTTTAAGTTGATGCTTAAAACGCTTATGTTCGTCTGAACTATATATGAGGCCTCTAGAATAGGAACGATTATGAGCCAGTTCTTTGTTTTAAGATAAATCCACTTAAAAGTTTTGCAAGTTTCTCTTGCACAAAACTTGAGCAGCACATGAATGATTCTGTACAGCTTGTATTCGAACTAAAATAATTTCACTCATTGGTTGATTTGCAATTTAGTGTCCCGTTCAACATTGAGGCTATATGTCACCTATAGTTTAGCGTGGAGAATGGGAACATAAGTCCCCACCGGAAATTGAACCTTGCTGTTTCTCTGTCTACAGTGACACGTAGGTTTCTAAGGGTTTGTCTTCCTTTCGTGTGTATCAGAGCGAGGTTTAATTTATGAAGTACTGTGAATCAAATTTGTGTATAAAATTATTTATCTTTTTCTGTTTATAGAAATTATTTCTTCAATATTTGCTCTCAGTTCGATAGCCTTGTTCACAAAGTAAGGATTTGTTCTCCTTTTCCGTTTTAATCACATTATTCATTTAGATTGTGGATTTTTGACACGGTCAAATTGTCATTGCGTATCATGTAGTCTTGGAATCCTGTGAACTACTTTTTAAGTACTAGTTGCGTTTAGTTCGTAATACACAAAATAATTTTAACATACAGTTATTATAATTAAATGATAATGTTATTTAAAAGGTAGTTCACAGAATATTAAAGCAACATTATATGTAATCAAATGCAGTTGAGTTCGTCCCTCTAGTCGCTGCCGTAACTTAAATTTTGAGGGAATTGTTATTCTGGCAACACTAATTTCTGTGGATGGCAATACCGAAAATTCTTGAGCTTCATATTTTCTGTTGTAGAATAACACTATTTATGATTGTGGTAAGTTACATTTCATTATCTCCTTTCACTTATGAAAAACAAGCAAAAGCAAAATTGTCAATTTTGTATTAATTTTAGCATGTCAGGTTTTTAACTTGTAGAACTCGATTTATTTAAAAATTTATTTATTTGGTGGGAAGAGGGACAGAACCCGTTTCATTGTCACTGTGTCTGTGATGCTTCAAAGCGTTTCGCGTTCTACACTGCTTTCAAGCGTCACTCAACGTTCGGTTGAACTGACACTTAAAAACGAGTAACAGTGAATGGCTATTGTTCCAATTGCTTGTGTAGTCTTTATTTCAAAAGATAACAAAATCAAATAGTGCCTGTTAGAAATCTTTCAACATTTGTGGTACTGAACATGTTGACGAAGTTTTGTATAATTTGTGATGAGAATTTATTAAAACAAATTGACTAAACGTTTGTTCTGTTTATAACTTAGAAAATATTATTGCTGTTTGTGCATTCGTACGTAAAGAACTTTATTCTTAAAAGTGTTTATATGTGAATGTTGAGAAGCCAAAACTGTTTTGCGTTAGATTTGAGTTCTAAATATTAGAATATGCAGTTGTTAAAGATTTGTGTATATAATAAGTATTTTATGGATGCTTTATGAGGAAAATGCATTTATTATAATAAATATGAATATATGGGAAGATTTATTAACCAAAAGAATATTTTTGTAACAATTCTGGTTGTGTATTGTGTAAATGTTTTGAAAAAAATAAAGATTTTGTAATAATAAAAGGAATTAAATAAATTACCTTAACAATTAATAGTGTTACGAAATACCAGAAATTCTTCGGAAGTTGTTCATTTTAAGAATAAGATTTGACAGGTGGAAAACACGCTTGCTACCATTCGTAGAAAAGATGCGCCAACTCAGGGACAGACCACAGAATGAATAACAATGTTGTTTTTTTCTGTTTTTTTTTTCGTTCAGTTAATCGTCCCACGATTGTAGTCTTTAGGCTAAAAGAGACGGATGATTATACCTGTTAGGCTAAAGGAGACAGATGATTATACCTGTTAGGCTAAAGGAGACGGACGATTATACCTATTAGGCTAAAGGAGACGGACTATTATACCTGGTAGGCTAAAGGAGACGGATGATTATACCTGTCAGGCTAAAGGGGACAGACGATTATACTTGTTAGGCTAAAGGAGACGGATGATTATACCTGTTAGGCTAAAGGAGACGGACGATTATACCTCTTAGGCTAAAGGGGACAGACGATTATACCTGTTAGGCTAATGGAGACGGATGATTATACCTGTTAGGCTAAAGGGGACAGACGATTATACCTGTTAGGCTAAAGGAGACGGATGATTATACCTGTTAGGCTAAAGGGGACAGACGATTATACCTGTTAGGCTAAAGGAGACGGATGATTATACCTGTTAGGCTAAAGGAGACGGACGATTATACCTGTTAGGCTAAAGGAGACGGATGATTATACCTGTTAGGCTAAATGAGACGGACGATTATACCTGTTAGGCTAAAGGAGACGGATGATTATACCTGTTAGGCTAAAGGAGACGGACGATTATTCCTGTTAGAAAGGGGACAGACGATTATACCTGTTAGGCTAAAGGAGACGGATGATTATACCTGTTAGGCTAAAGGAGACGGATGATTATACCTGTTAGGCTAAAGGAGACGGATGATTATACCTGTTAGGCTAAAGGAGACGGATGATTATACCTGTTAGGCTAAAGGAGACGGATGATTATACCTGTTAGGCTAAATGAGACGGACGATTATACCTGTTAGGCTAAAGGAGACGGATGATTATACCTGTTAGGCTAAAGGAGACGGATGATTATACCTGTTAGGCTAAAGGAGACGGATGATTATACCTGTTAGGCTAAAGGAGACGGATGATTATACCTGTTAGGCTAAAGGAGACGGATGATTATACCTGTTAGGCTAAATGAGACGGACGATTATACCTGTTAGGCTAAAGGAGACGGATGATTATACCTGTTAGGCTAAAGGAGACGGATGATTATACCTGTTAGGCTAAAGGAGACGGATGATTATACCTGTTAGGCTAAAGGAGACGGACGATTATACCTGTTAGGCTAAAGGAGACGGATGATTATACCTGTTAGGCTAAATGAGACGGACGATTATACCTGTTAGAAAGGGGACAGACGATTATACCTGTTAGGCTAAAGGAGACGGATGATTATACCTGTTAGGCTAAAGGAGACGGACGATTATACCTGTTAGGCTAAAGGAGACGGATGATTATACCTGTTAGGCTAAATGAGACGGACGATTATACCTGTTAGGCTAAAGGAGACGGATGATTATACCTGTTAGGCTAAAGGAGACGGATGATTATACCTGTTAGGCTAAAGGAGACGGATGATTATACCTGTTAGGCTAAAGGAGACGGATGATTATACCTGTTAGGCTAAAGGAGACGGATGATTATACCTGTTAGGCTAAAGGAGACGGATGATTATACCTGTTAGGCTAAATGAGACGGACGATTATACCTGTTAGGCTAAAGGAGACGGATGATTATACCTGTTAGGCTAAAGGAGACGGATGATTATACCTGTTAGGCTAAAGGAGACGGATGATTATACCTGTTAGGCTAAAAGAGACGGATGATTATACCTGTTAGGCTAAAGGAGACGGATGATTATACCTGTTAGGCTAAAGGAGACGGATGATTATACCTGTTAGGCTAAAGGAGACGGATGATTATACCTGTTAGGCTAAAGGAGACGGACGATTATACCTGTTAGGCTAAAGGAGACGGATGATTATACCTGTTAGGCTAAAGGAGACGGACGATTATACCTGTTAGGCTAAAGGAGACGGATGATTATACCTGTTAGGCTAAAGGAGACGGATGATTATACCTGTTAGGCTAAATGAGACGGACGATTATACCTGTTAGGCTAAAGGAGACGGATGATTATACCTGTTAGGCTAAATGAGACGGACGATTATACCTGTTAGGCTAAAGGAGACGGATGATTATACCTGTTAGGCTAAAGGAGACGGATGATTATACCTGTTAGGCTAAAGGAGACGGATGATTATACCTGTTAGGCTAAAGGAGACGGATGATTATACCTGTTAGGCTAAAGGAGACGGATGATTATACCTGTTAGGCTAAATGAGACGGACGATTATACCTGTTAGGCTAAAGGAGACGGATGATTATACCTGTTAGGCTAAAGGAGACGGATGATTATACCTGTTAGGCTAAATGAGACGGACGATTATACCTGTTAGGCTAAAGGAGACGGATGATTATACCTGTTAGGCTAAAGGAGACGGATGATTATACCTGTTAGGCTAAAGGAGACGGATGATTATACCTGTTAGGCTAAAGGAGACGGACGATTATACCTGTTAGGCTAAAGGAGACGGATGATTATACCTGTTAGGCTAAAGGAGACGGACGATTATTCCTGTTAGAAAGGGGACAGACGATTATACCTGTTAGGCTAAAGGAGACGGATGATTATACCTGTTAGGCTAAAGGAGACGGATGATTATACCTGTTAGGCTAAAGGAGACGGATGATTATACCTGTTAGGCTAAAGGAGACGGATGATTATACCTGTTAGGCTAAAGGAGACGGATGATTATACCTGTTAGGCTAAATGAGACGGACGATTATACCTGTTAGGCTAAAGGAGACGGATGATTATACCTGTTAGGCTAAAGGAGACGGATGATTATACCTGTTAGGCTAAAGGAGACGGATGATTATACCTGTTAGGCTAAAGGAGACGGATGATTATACCTGTTAGGCTAAATGAGACGGACGATTATACCTGTTAGGCTAAAGGAGACGGATGATTATACCTGTTAGGCTAAAGGAGACGGACGATTATACCTGTTAGGCTAAAGGAGACGGATGATTATACCTGTTAGGCTAAATGAGACGGACGATTATACCTGTTAGGCTAAAGGAGACGGATGATTATACCTGTTAGGCTAAATGAGACGGACGATTATACCTGTTAGGCTAAAGGAGACGGATGATTATACCTGTTAGGCTAAAGGGGACAGACGATTATACCTGTTAGGCTAAAGGAGACGGATGATTATACCTGTTAGGCTAAAGGAGACGGACGATTATACCTGTTAGGCTAAAGGAGACGGATGATTATACCTGTTAGGCTAAATGAGACGGACGATTATACCTGTTAGGCTAAAGGAGACGGATGATTATACCTGTTAGGCTAAAGGGGACAGACGATTATACCTGTTAGGCTAAAGGAGACGGATGATTATACCTGTTAGGCTAAAGGAGACGGACGATTATACCTGTTAGGCTAAAGGAGACGGATGATTATACCTGTTAGGCTAAATGAGACGGACGATTATACCTGTTAGGCTAAAGGAGACGGATGATTATACATGTTAGGCTAAAGGAGACGGACGATTATACCTGTTAGGCTAAATGAGACGGACGATTATACCTGTTAGGCTAAAGGACACGGATGATTATACGTGTTAGGCTAAAGGAGACGGATGATTAAGGTAAGTGAATGATTATAGAAGAATTGGTGGAATGAGAAAGTGGGAGGAAATGGGAGTACCTGGAGAAAATCCTTGGACACGATGTTATCAACCACAAACTAACTTCCCCGAGGATCGAACCAGGGACCCCATGCACCAGGAAGGTAAGTGCTTTACCACTGGGCCACCGTGCCTCCAACAATGATCTTGTAAGAACAGATCATTCTGGATTATGATTTGGTAAATGATAGATTAGTCTGGATCAAATTGCAAAATGGCAGATTCCTCACTAATTTCCTCTTGGCCTGTGCATTTTACTTGGTTCTCTTCATCAGCCATATCGTGGAGCCAAGCAAATCATTAATACAATACAAACCGTCCACAGAGAATCGATTTCAAAACAATGTATGAGAGATTAATTCTAGAGTTCCATTGGTTTTCTCCCATTATCACTCATAAGTCCTTAAGAGATACTGTGATGCCATCAGCAGTTTGCTCGATGTGAAATACCTCTATCAGCTATTGTCTGATACGAGGGTCACTCCAAAAGTTTTCCAAATCAAGAGAACCACCCTTTTTACGTCCTATGAACCACCCTTTTTACATGTGTTCAAAGTAATTCCCTACGGCAGCAACACACTTGTTTAATCTCTCTCCGGCGCCACTGTTACCTTGGAATGCTGTTGAATATCTCCATGATTAGCCCTTCAATTTCGTCTTCTGTATGAAAACGACGTCCCCACAAGAGCTTTCTAAGGTTAAAAAAGAGCTAGAAGTCTCACATAACGAAATCATGAGAACAAGAGGAAGGGGGGGGGGGGGCATGCAGAAGTGTTTTAACATGATGAGCCTGGAGATACTCGACTATTTGCATTGCAGTGTACGAGGAGACATTGTCTTGGTGGAAGAGTAAACCTTGGATTTTCAAGGAATCAAGAACTTGGGGTAAACAGACTGTTGTGTGCCAGTGTGCTGTAACCGTTTTCTGTTCTTGTAACCTAATAGCTGCGACGAGACCAGTGCTTCGAAAGAACACAGCGTACATACCAATACTTTCTTCATCGCTTGTTGTGTTTTTACAGTAGTTGGCGTCGTGTCATCTTCATGGATCCATACATGACTTTCGTGACGAGTGGGGCAGTCATAAAATGGGATATAGGTTCATCATATGTCATAATTTTGGAAATCAGCTGGTGTCCACCTTGGTTTAACATATCCAGGATTACACAAGTAATTTTAACCCACTCTGCTTTCTGGAAGTCAGACAATTTATGAGGTACCCACCGAGAAACTACCTTTTTCAGTTTGAGATGCTCGTGTGAAATTGTGTGCATTGACGAAGGTCCAATGCCAAGTGCCGCCTCTATCATCACATAGGTACACCTTGGATCTGTAGAGACCACGTCTTGCACAGCAGCCACTAAATCCAGCGTTGTTGAACACGGAGATCTTCCTTCACGGTCTACATCTTGCAAAGACCTCCGATACCTTTGAAAGTCCTTGTACCATATAAATACTATTGTATATGATGGGGTGGTATCCCCAAACTCTGACTTCAATCTTTGGTGACAGTCTTTCTCATTTAGGCCAACGCGAAAATCATAGTAAATCATGGCTCGAAATGCTTCGCGTGAGTGCCCCATTCCAACCACCCTTGTCCACACTCATAGATTGGACAATGCAGTACTGTATGTTTTCAATACTCCAGACGTCTCAGTTGTAACGATAAAAAAATCATTGCTTTATCTAATAACAGACAAATTCTGACCAAAGCATATATTAACTAATAAATAATAGCGTTACAGTTTCGGCAAATTAACTTTGCCTTCATCAGACACATTATGCTTTATCTCTTTTAGTACTTGCGTGTTGCAAAATATATGGAGAGACCCTCGTATTTGAGTTTGCACTGAAGGAAACTGCGTTGAAGAACTTTGATCAAATCTGTTCCGTTCCTATTGAAATACTTTCCAAAGACCGTTAAGTGTGCACGGCAGTTGATATCCCAAAGCTTGTTTCAATAACGCACACTCGCAAAAATCCATGGGGAAGGCATCAAATTTCAAAAGAATGATTGTACTTTTCATCCCATAATGACCATTAATGTGCATATAGCAAATGGAAAAACAATAATTCAGCGATGACGATTGTTACGTTTTTTTTTTTTAATTTTTATTTTTTATTAAGAGCGGAGAAAAATATATTAGAAAATTGTACTTCTTTCCCTCCATATAAAATGCGAGTTATTACATAAACAAAACATATGGGCCTCCATATTGAACTTTCTCGCTTCAGTTTCTTAAACTAAATCACGTTATGTTGCTGCTGTTACTGAAACATGGATTTGTGAAATACGAGGTGGTATCAAAAAGTTCGTGCAATCACCTAGAAGAAATATACTCTGGAGAACTCTCGACACCATGATGGTATTAATCCTTCTCTACGTAGTTACTGTGCCTAGCGACACATTTTTACCAGCGGTTCTTCACTTTCCGTAAGCTTGTTTTGTAAAAGTGTGCAGTTTGGCTTTGAAACCACAATTTAATCTCAGAAATGAAATCATCTCTACTGTCAAAATGGCGTCCTCTAGAAGCTTCATTTCTGGGAAGAAAGAAGTCATTTTGTGCCAGGTCCCGTAAGTAGGGCAATATTTCATATGCTAATCCACTGCGTTCATCATGGATGCATGGACGGAATGAACTGGTGCATTGTCTGCCAAGAGCAACACCCCTCTTTTGTGACCGATCCCCGATATTCCTTCTTCAGTTCCTCTCGTAACTAAATCAGAAGATGGGAATAATAGGTACTAATAGTAGTTTACCCCTGTGGTAAGCAATCTGTCATGATGACCCCTTCACAATCCCAGAAAACGGAAAACATCACCATGGTGGCAGACTTTTGCATTCGTGCCTTTTTAGGGGCGAGTGAGGAGGGGTGTTTTCATTGTTTGCTTTTTTTCTTTGTTTCTGGGTCACAAAGATAAACCCAACTTTCATCCATTGTCACTACTCTGCTTAAAACGTCCTCTATCATCAACCTCCTCTTTGATGCAACATTTCTCGTGCAGTGTCCTCGCGATTTCTCTTCTGAAAAGGTGTGAGTAGTCGTAGCATCCACCGTGCTGACACTTTCTGAAGATGCAGATGGTTGTGAATGATATTCAATAGTCAGCTGGTTGTGAATGATATTATTCAACAGTCAGCTGGTTGTGAATGATATTCAACAGTCAGCTGGTTGTGAATGATATTATTCAACAGTCAGCTGGTTGTGAATGATATTCAACAGTCAGCTGGTTGTGAATGATATTATTCAACAGTCAGCTGATTGTGAATGATATTATTCAACAGTCAGCTGGTTGTGAATGATATTCAACAGTCAGCTGGTTGTGAATGATATTCAACAGTTAGCTGGTTGTGAATGATGAACTCAACTTTCTTCGTCAAGGTGGCATTATCAGCGAAAGATGATCTTCCAGATCTAGAGGCGTCGCAACGGTCATGTGTCCAGTTTCAGATTGCCGTTTCCACTTGGATACCATCTCATAGGATGGGTTTCCATTCCCATAGACTTCTTTCATGTCTTCGTGAATCTGCTTCACTGGTTTTCCCTAAAGATGGAAGAATTTAATGACACTTCGTGCCTCAAGCTTGTCAATTATCGCACCTTCAGTGATTTACCTGAAAAAAAGTAGTTATTTTAAATAGTCCAGAATTTCTATGGTTAACTATAAAATGCATGTCCATGGGAGGGTTCGTAGTTCGTCACTTTCTAGGTGATTGCATGAACCTTTTGATATCTTCTCGTTCGAACAAAATTAGTGTTCAGAAAACTTAAAAAAAAAAAAAAACGCTCTAAAGAAATTACTATTTTTATGATTTTTTTCATGACGAATGACTTATCCCGTACTGTTGAGTTATTAATGTAATATTTATTTGAGAAATAGAAACAAAATCGCCTGAATCGTTTTTGACAAAGTCGTCCGGAAAGAAACTCACCTCAAGAGTAAACTATCCCTTATTGTTTTTTTTTTTTTTTTTTTTTTTTTTCAGGAAAAATGAGTTAACGCCATAATGTCAGGTTATTACTGAAACATTAATGTACGAAATAGGAATAAAATCGCTAAGAGTAAACTATCCTTTGTAATTTTTTTCAGTATCAATGCATCATGCAGTATTGTCAGGTTATTAGAAAACATTTATTTATGAATTATGAACAAGATCCATTGAACTGTGTTTCAGATAATCATCCAGAAAGATTCACTCTTAAGAGTAAACCACCCTTTTCAATTTTTTCCCAGATAAATTGCTTATACCATAGTAGAGATGTTAATGAAATATTGATATATAAAATATAAATGAACTCGTCAGAGCCTTAAAGAGTAAATCGTAACATTTTATTTTCACCCTTCCGTAAACTACACTTATTTTCGGTTGGGAGAAAATCCGGAAACCCCCTTGGAGAATTTTATGAAAACCTTTGGTTTAAAATGTGATCAACGGTATGGCCTTAGTCATATCCAAAATGATTATCGCATATCTACAGCTGTCTTGTTGTGGGAATATAATTTGATAATGATTTTGTAGGGTAGTTTTAATACGGGAAATGTGTATAATCGGGAAATATATATTTGTGGTAAATTTCATAGGAAAAGAATTATACATATGAAATTTAGAATGAGTAAAACAAAATGCTGCTAAATGGACAAGAAAGTTTTATTTTTTCGTTATATTATTCTTATTTACTGCTCTTTTGACACGAAATTTACTACATACGTTGTCTTTGCCGATTATTCACATATTAACGTTATAAGGAATACCGGGCGAAGTTATCAAATTATATTCCTACAACAACATATTTATAGACATGGGACAATCATTTTGGACATGACTGTACATACTTGGCATGAACGAACGGATGCACATTTAAAAATCGGTTTTCCGGTTTTTAGGGGCTATGGAATATCGAATTCGACGTTTCTTCTCCACGATCTCCCAGGTTCTTCTCTCCCATCGTTGCCTTAAAGCAAAATGGTGAACATGGTTCGTAATAGTTACTTGTTTTCTGTATCCACTTTCAGTCAATTTTAGTAATGGTGTTTTCTCTATTCGTCCTGCTATATGTATATAAGCCTAGAAGCCATTCTATTCAACGTATAAGGACCAATCTTTAATCTATGTTTTATAATTTGAGTTGAGTTGATTTTGGGTTTAACGTCCCGTTCAGCAGCGAGGCTATATGAGACGTGGACCTACTGATTAACGTGGAATCCGAACCACATGAGCTCCCGCCGGGAATCGAACCGGGATGTTTTATAATTTTTCAGGGGCGGAAGGTGGAGTGATTACATTTTGTTCCTACCCTAAAAAATAAGTGTGTTTTACAGGAATTGGAAATCAAAATTGACGTTTTCTCGAAAACACCTTCAATAATTTTGTTTATACATCAGATATTCATATTAACACTCTAACATGGTATATTAAATTTCTCTGAAAAAAAAAAAAAAAACGATGAATAATCCACTCTTCGGGAGAGTTTTTTAAAAGCAATTTTCTCACAAGCGACCCAGGCGATTTCGTTCGTATTAGGAAAACTAATATTTTACTAACCATATAATCTAGGAATTTATCAATATTACCACGTTCATTGAGGATAACCAAATAAAACAAAATTTACTACGAAATTTTCACTCTTTCTCTTAAAGGAGAACTTGAAATATTCCGTTTGTTTTTATATGCCCTCTGTATTTGAGCACAAGACTGAAAACACCAGCATCCAGCAGTAAAAGGATAATTAGAATCTGTTCTGTTTACCACAAAGAAAAACGACCCCATGCCGTAAACGTCGCCGACACCTAGTGGCCCACTTGCGGGTAAATGTCGATCGTCGATATAGCGACGCGTCTAAGAATTGCCGCTAGTGTCCTACTGGCGGCAGGGTTTCGTCGAGTCGAAACAGATATCTCGAGTCGGGGTGTTGAAGTTACCACTGCGTAGCAGCGAGGACTTCGTTTTCGTCCGCGCTCCTTCGATTCGTCCCGGGGAATCGCGAAGGAACCAACACGTACTATCGCCAGTCATGTGCATGCGGTTATTATTATACATTATTTTTTCTAACGAATTGTTCCTAAAGTGAGCTCCAGTGATCAAGAATAACCTCTGCTTCAACATCTTGAAGTGAAAAATCTTGAGATAAGTGCGATTATGTGTGAATTTAGATGGCAACTGTCGTCGAACATTAGAAAGTGAGTATGGGAGAACAATGAAATAAAGTAAATAGACACACGTCATTTTGGTATGAAATTAAATGGCGAACGCATTTTATCTTATCCAAAACAGTTATCGTCTAATATACACGGTTAAAGGAGCGCTCTGATTGACGAAATTAAAAATCTCAACGATTTATCCCTTTACAAACGGCGCTTCCTTCATCACCTCCGTCGGAAGAACACCCGCCTAGTAATCATAAGGTTGCTGGTTCGAGCCCCCTCTGGGGTACTTCTTTGGTATTTTTTTAAAGTTTTTTTTTAGACTCACCTTAATGTAAACAAATCACACATATAGGCGATTTTAACATATTTTGGGGGAGTAATTTTGAGGTTCATTGGCGTTTTGCCGCGTCTCTGCCGCTAGTGGTATAATTTTCAAAACGGAAGAAGGGCCACCACGGAAGGCGTCGCAGCGGGGCCGCCAATTTTTGGCGAGATATCGCTAGTTGCCCATCGGTGGTCCACCGACGCTTATGGCATGGGGGAGTAACGATCACCACGAGTTGTGAGAAGATGTCGAAGAGCAGCAAATTCTTTACCCAACCGAAGTAGATGCTAGGTTTACCAATAACAAAGCTTTCTCTTCAACAGGATGTCTACCGGTCAAGAAAGTCAATAAGTTAGACACGTGGTCTCAGTGATGAACAGCTGAATTGCTGCAAGGTCTTGAACTTCGAAGTTGTTCATTTCAAAGATTAATGTAAGAAGTTTCTTGTTACACTGTCCACAAAGCTGTCACAAAAAGAGTTCTCAAAATACAAAATTGTACATGGTGTTTCATGCCTCTCACCAGAAGTGGAAGAATCTTTGAGAACTGCTTGTGGTACTCAGCTCTTGAGGAATTTATATCCATAAAGTTTATAACGCCATTATCAGTAGATTATGTCAAACGAAACTATCTCCGTGTTTGTGAATCATCAGTAAAAGAGTCCTTAAAGTTTTTCATCATTAACTTAGATTTGATGACTTGTTAATGGGCATCGAGAAGAAAGACATTCTATCGAATAAAGACACGATAATTTTTTTTTTTTATCCCACCCTTACGTTGTTCCGTGAAAACGCTGCTGTTGAACGATGATTCTCAGTAAACAGAGAACGTTTGATAGAAAATATGTCTAAAGACATTTTAATTGCTCAAAGGTCGTGTATGCGGCTGTTTGATCAGCTTGTAATCGTCCAAAGCTAAATGTAGTGAAAGGCTATGATACAGGCAGTTAGGAATCCATCATTAAAACGAAGGTAATCACAAAAATACCTTAAAAGTTGGGAAATAAAATGGAAAAATAAAACAGTATACGACCTAAAAGGTCTTAGAAAGAAAACGACATTAATAATTGAAACTACTGAAAGCAATGAAATTATTGACTAAATGATGATATGACATTGAAGAAACAATTTTAAAAGTTAAGTATTTGCAATGAGCTAAAATTTATGTATATGTGAAGTTTTGTAAAAATATTGAAGTAATGTAACTATTCCCCATTCAGTGGGAAGTATTAGTTTTTACATTTTTGATAAAGAATAACTTCATGTTTCATTTTATACTGCCTTTTGTTAAGGGTTTTCTACACACACACACACACACACACACACACACATATATATATATATATATATATATATATATATATATATATATATATATATATATATATATATATATAGGGTGAATGCGCCTATTCTCGTCATACCCCCAATGGTCGTCATGACCAAATTAATTCCTTCATAAGATGGCGTAAGTCATGGTTATACGAATACAAGGTGGCTAATCTCTAACGTCTATGGCTTTAGTTTTTAGCCCGCCTTGCGTTAACACCGAGTCAGGCGTCTTTTGTTTTCTGTTTTCAGTTGAAGTGCAAAGGCTGTTGTTTTGCGTGCTAATTGCAGTTTTTGGAAAATTAAAAAACTTGTTGCTGCTGGTTGAAAAACAGCAGAGGACGGCGCAGTTGAAGCTCTAAAAGGTAAGATAATTATTTATTTTTATCAACCTAAGTCTCTGTTAAATGTTTGCCATGCATTTGTCTTTGAAATTCATATTTGAACAAAAAACAGTGGGGTGACGACTATAGGTTTAAGAAAATTTGTGATCTTCCTTACTTCGTCAGATATGCCGAAGACTGGGTATTTTAACGAACATATTAATAGAAGCTTCAAAATCATTTTACATTTTTTGTTGGGGTGAAAGGTATCAGCTACAAAATTTTGGCGCCAATATCTTGTATCCTTCCAAAGGGCGTCATAGGGGTGACGAACACTGGTTGAGTGGGTGACGACTACAGAGTAATTAGGAATAATTTATTTCTTTTGGATAATTTTGCCTTCTTTCCTCTCCGGGGTGACTAAACTATAGAAGTTTCATATCTGTGACTGATTTTCAAATGTATAAATTTAAAATTGTCTTATAACGAGATAATATTTTAAGAAAAGCAAATTAACTGTTTCATTTTGCCATGTTTTCATTAGTACCAGAATTTTGAATTTAACTCCCGTTTTATTTAAAGATCTTACCTCGCTTATTTATGAGCTATTGGCAGGTGGTGAAACGTCTTAGAACCTGACTTTTTCTTACCTACGATATTAATATTCTTTTTTCTATATTTTCAGGTGCTGTAACTATGAACGAAAATACCAAAAGACGGAAGATTTTACAATATTCTGAAGATGCGATGCACAAAGCCATTTCTGAAGTATGGTCAAAGTCTATAAGTATCAAGAAGGCTGCTGCAATTTTTGGTGTTCCTCGAATGGCGTTATCAGATAAAGTTAGTGGAAAAGTGCCTGAACAAAGAAAAATGGGACCAAAAACTGTACTCTCACCACAAGAAGAGGACATTGTTGTTAAATGGTTGGTAGATCTTGCAAAGAAACGATTTCCAAGGAAAAAGCACGATCTCCTGGATACCGTGCAGAAGCTTAATCCAAATCGAACAGTGACCAAAGCAGATTTTGCACCAATTCTAGTAGACGTTGTAAAAACCAAAGCCACATCGGAGACGGTAAAGAATAGCTTTCGGGTGTGTGGACTTGCCCCTTTAAATGTAGATGCAGTTGATTATTCGAAATGTTTGGATCACCACACACGGGGAGAAACTATCGAACATCAAAGCACTATCTCAAAGAAGTATAGTATCGAAGAATATCACACGGCTCTTAATGTTTTACAGAATGAAATCGGTCATGATACAGTTGTTAAATTTAACGACGTCTTGGGAGGAAAATCTACTATTGACCCTGAAGACCAAAAGCTCTACAATATCTGGGAATCAATTAAGAAGAAAGCAGAAATAAGCGATCATCTGCTCAAAGATTCTGTGTCTGCGAGTGTGGGAAGTGAGCCAATATTAACTAAACCGTCGCAAACTCCCGTGAAGGAAGGCAGTTCTAATGGAGATTCTCTTGTCAAATCACAAGTTGCTGTTCCTTCTCCGTTTAAGAAACATCTCTGGTGGCCAAGAGAGGTGGAACGCAAGAAAACCAGAAGATCAACTCAGAATTCCCATCAGCTATTTCGTCTGGTGAATGGAAGCAATTCTATGAGAAAAAGGAAGCTGAGAAAAGAGAAAAATCTCTCTCTCAAGAAGCAAGAAAACGAAAAAGACTCGAAGCTGAAACAAGAAAGAGAACAACAATTACAAAGCCACGCAATGAATCTCAGTTATGTGCCAAGTGTAATGAGTTAGTAATACTTACTGATAACCCTACATGTATCAAATGCAACAAAATCTTTCACGCTAATTGTATTAGCAAATCACACAAAGAATTTTTCCCAGGTGTGGATGATTCTGATTCAGATGTGGAATTCATGTGGGAAAATTGTTTCGATGTGCGTGATAGTGATGATGATATTGACCATCTTTTACATGCTAGCCACTCATCTTAAGCGTTAATACTTGCATAAGCTTGAACTATAAGAATTTGTAAGAGTGACGAACACTGGAAGTTTAAGGTGACGACTTTGAGAATTTTTGTGACGACTATAGGCATTTTTCGCATGTTTGGATTGTTTTAATTGTAAACTTCGTTCTATGTGTTTTATATCAAAGGTAATGATCCTGTATCACACAATAAGCAACAAATATTAGAACCTATGTACAATTTAAGCATTCACCTGTATCTGTTAAAAGTTATGAAGTAAAAGGCAAAGTTGCAATCAAAAAGTGACGACTATTGGCACATTCACCCTATATATATATATATATATATATATATATATATATATATATATATAT
The DNA here is from genome assembly GCF_964235325.1 of Thermobia domestica. Taxonomy (NCBI): domain Eukaryota; kingdom Metazoa; phylum Arthropoda; class Insecta; order Zygentoma; family Lepismatidae; genus Thermobia; species Thermobia domestica. The sequence continues at coordinate 328,840,649 of NC_137457.1, forward strand.
ATATATATATATATATATATATATATATATATATATATATATATATGAGTGTGTGTGTGAATATATAAAGATAACCAAGAAAGTTATACTACTTTTTGTGGAGATCTGTGTTCAATTGGTCCTCACACCGTGAGTTGAACGTGAATGGAGATAAGGCGAAGGTCAGTTGTTGGTGTCGGTATATACAACATACTACCTAGTTGTGGCAGTTCAGTTACATCAGTTACACCATGAACTTGCGTAAGGAGAGAGTGAATATGGGACTTCCATAGAGCGTCATAAGGGCGTGTATGCTGTACGAGTTCAAAAGTTCAAACTGGGGTTAAACGCCGCTGCAGCGGGGCGGAAGATGTACCAGGCCTTTTGCGAGGGTGTCGTAACTACGCGGAGAGTGCAGCGGTAGTTTAACAAGTTTAACGACGGTGATGAAACAATCGAAGACGCGCCACGTGCCGGAAGAACAACATGTGTACAAAATGAAGATCTTGAGGCAGCAATTGAGGTGAACAGTGGCCAGACCTATGAGGAACTGGAACTACAATTTAGTGTAAGTGGAAAAACCATTCGGCAACACCTCCATCAACTTGGGAAGCACTACAAGTTGGGTTGATGGATCCTACATGATTTGATTCCGGGCCAGAAGGCAACTCGAGCAGGCACCTGTATTTCTTTGCTGCCTCGTCTGAGGAAGGAGCTATTTCTCGACAGGGTGCTGACATGTGATGAGAAGTGGGTCCTGTATGAAGCTCCACGGCGCCGTCATCGTTGTTTAGCATCCCATGAACCGGTGCCAAAACAACCTAAACCAGCACTGCACCAGAAGAAGGTCCTCCTGTGTGATTGGTGGACTGCTCGCGGCATTGTGCATCGGAAACTGCTACCAGCTGATCACAGCATCAATGAAACTGTGTATTGTCAGCAGTTGAGCCGTGTTCACGAAAAACTCAAAGCTCTAGAGCCAGCACTTATAGATCGCAAAGGGGTCCTCCTCTTACAGGACAACTCTAAGCCCTACGAGACTAGGATTACCCGAGACACCATTCCACGCCTTGGATGGGAAACACTATTGTATCCACCATACTCTTCGGACATTGCACTGTCCGATTATCACCTGTTCCATTCCTTGAACACTCACCTTAGAGGACACCAGTTCAAATCCCTAGTAGAGGTGCAAAATGCACTTGATATCTTGTTCGCTTCACTGTCCAAATCCCTAGTAGAGCAATATTAGAGTTGAATTCATAGTTTCTGGGGTCGCTCAGATGAATAGTGACAGTTTTAATCCAATTCAACTTCAAGGTCATACTTCACTTTCCAGGGAGTGGATATTTTAAAAGTAATCGAAAACGACAGATAGTGTTGAATTCATAGTTTTCGAGGTCGCATAGTTTCACGGTATCAGTTTTCATGATGTTCAAGTTCATCCTCACCCTTGGGGTGGGAGTTCGAGAGGATGACATTTAAAAATAATCAGATAAGCTAGCTAATTAGTAACTACTGTAATTAGAGCGAATTAAACACATTAACATATTTTCTCGCGTTTGCGTGGGACTGCGTGCTGCTAGTTTTAAATATTACTTTATTGTGAATCTTAAACAAAATTCCAAAATTTTGCCGCCCCCTAAATTCTGTCGCCCTGTGCTCGAGCATAAAATAGCACTTACCTAAATACTGGCCTGTATATTCCTATTATAGCACTTGGATGTTGAAAGTAGACACGAAAACAAGCAAAATTTATTACACCGAAGTCGAAAGCGGTGTTCTTTCTAAGTTATAAGCGCGGAAAATTGCAGAAAATTGAACTTTGAGCATTAATAGGGGAAACATTAATAGTGTTGGAAGAAGTAGTATGGTGAATTTCAGAGACAACTACTTGTACATTTCGGGAAATGCTTCATTCAAAATGTTTCGAGGCTTAGGTTTACCGTCAGGAGCGATTCAAAAGGAAAAAAAAATCACAAACAATAGTCTTACCGAGCGAAGTAGCTCAAGTGGTAGACTGCTGGCTTCGCATTCAGGAGGTCGTGGGTTCGATTCCCGCTGCCGACCATTCTGACTGGGTTTTTTCCAGGATTTTCCCCAGCCCTACCAGGCAAATGCCGGAATGGTAGCTACTAGACAGGCCCTGGCCAATACCTTCCCAAATCTTTTCCAGTATAAAATCGCCCCTGAGCTATATCTGGTGATTGTTAAACAAATGAAATAAAATAAAATAAATACACATCCTGGAGAGAAAAGGTAAAATAGACAAAGATGAAGCCAAAAATAACGTTCTCCCCCTTAAACTCTTTCCTAAAAGAAATAAAAGTTGTAAACTAAAAAGAAAAAAAATGGTATCTTTACCACATTTTTAATTTAAATTTGCATTTTTATTTATATTTTCTTAAAAGCAGAAGGCAAGTAAGAAAACCCGCACACTTTTCTAGGTAAATTATAATTTCCGTGATATTGAAAGGATATTGAAAGGTGTTTTATCACTGCTTCATACATTGAGCACACTGTCAGAAAAAAGTATTTGAAAAGGATATTGTATGGACTTATAGGCTGGTGTACAATTCCAGTATTAACTTAATCTGTCAACGGTCAAGAATGTGTAAAAAGCCTATGCAGATCAGCTATCTTAAGAGAGGGTTTTCTTCATTCGCACTAGGCAAATGTCGGAATGGTACCTAACTTATAGGCCCCAAGTAGTCTCCTTTCCAATTTTTAACGAAGGACGTTGTCCCTGCATCTTCGTCATCAACCGGAAGATGCCATAACAATCTTTATAATGTGAAATAAAGAAATAAATATACTTATGTCTTTCTCTAAAGTAGTAGCCGGCAAATTTACATCTTTGGATTTTTCTTCGCTAGTTCTCGATGTCTTTGCTTCTACGTTTTCGTCAATAGAATTTACACAACTATTGTCTCCTTTCCTTTTTAACCAATTTTCTAACACCTTGGACATCTTGCAAATTGCAAAACAACTCTTAATTCATCAAGAGACAAAGAAATTTAAACACTGCTAAGCAAATATTTTCGAAGTGATGGCTGTACTGAAATGATAAAAAATTGCTGTGACATTCTCATGCGCTACAAGTCTTTCCCGACTTTCATTTTCTATCCCCTCCTGTTAAGAATTTTTTTTCAAATATTCTTTATCTGAACGAAAACGAAATAACGATAGGTTTACTTGTTTTGTTATTTTTCTGGAGGTCAACGATTCCTCGGTGCAAATACATTCCTTACTTTCCTCTTAACCCTTGAATTAAATTAAAGACCAAAATTTTTCGGAACCATCTTCCGCGATTAGAAAGGAACTAGTTCGATCCCATATTGCCTCGATAAAATTGTATCTAATCAGCAGACTTTGGATTTGGATCAAAGAGGGTGTAGAAACTGTGGTCATTACTGTGTCGAAACAGGACAACTTCAATGTCACCACATGAAATATGAATGTAGGCTCTACTCCTCACCACTCGACTCTATCTCTCAATGATCATACCAGGAGAAGGCAGACTTTGGTAAGTGAACTTCGGGGCCATTTTTGCGAGGAGGTAGTACACATTTAAAGAGTTAATATTACAAACTGGGAGAGCACAATGGGCAAAAATAAGGGAGAAAACCCTGTCTTCAAAAGTTTTCTACTCGCGACATATACTGTTCGACGTGCAAGTTTATCAAGTGACGGCGTGGCAAAGTGAGTAAAGTGTGCCTCATATGCAAAGGGTCCCGGGTTCGATTCCCGTTCGAGTTAACCGTTGTTTTGTTTTTTGCTTCAACTAATAAAGTAACCATTTGTAACTATAAATAAAATATAAATTCACCATATGTTTATAATGAATAAAACAATAGAAATTTTAAAGTCACTTGTAAAATCTTTCAATGTTCCATGTTAACTAGCAAGAAAATTTAATCTATTCCGTAAATATACTGATATCACGAGTTGTATTATGGTTACGACAGTCAACGGCACCGATTTCTCTGTAAATTTGGGGCGGCCGTTCATAAAAAAATACATACAAGAATATATGTAACAATAAAAAATACATATGAAAATACATATTCATAAAAATGCATGGAGCCCACATGAGCTTGGGGGGACGGGCCCCCCGGCCCCCATGATCGGCGCCTTTGACGACAGTCGTTGTGTAATAAATGTTCTTGACGCTTCGTGTCTACATCTGTTGACAGTGTGCGATTTACAAAGGAGTTGAGGGGGGAAATCTCCTTTGCTAATACTGGATGTTGCTATAACCAAAGCAGATTTCCCCTCATTCCCCTTGTAATTCTCACACTGTCAACAGATGTAGACACGAAGCTTCAAGAACATTTTTTACACGACTGCAGTAACAATAATATTTACGAAAGAGATTAAATTTTGTTCTTAGTTAACATGGAACATCAAAAGAAGTTACAAGTGATTGAAAATTTCTATTGTTTTATTCATTGTAAACATATGGTGAATTAATATTTTAGTTGTAGTTACAAATGCCTACTTTATTGTTTGAAGCAAAAAACAAGAAAAAAAGGTTTGACTCGAACGAGAATCGAACCTGGAACCCTTTGCACTTGAGTCCCTGATTCTTCTCCCTCTGCCACGCCATCACTTGATAAGTTTGCGCGTCGTACGATATATGCGTCGAGTAGAAAAATTTAAGAAGTTTTTTCTCCGTCATTTTTGCCCATTGCGCTCTCTCAGTTTGTAATATTAACCCTTTAAAGGTGCACTACCACCTCGCAAAAAATGGCCCTTAAGTTCACTTACCAAAGTGTGCCTTCTCCTTGGTAAAGTTTCCAAGAAAGGCATTTGGAAACAGCTTGGTTGTATTTTATTATAATAGCAGAGGTCAGCTTTCAGAAGGTAGGAACAGCGCGCGTGACACCTTGAGGAAAATACACTGCGGATTGAGTGCTGTTTTCCATTATGGAAGGGATTCTCGGTCGATTCTCACCCCCTGGAAACGTAAAAATTTTAAAAGAATTTAGACATCATTCGCGGCAACAGTCTGAAGACCGGCTGTTAAGTGGATTTTTTTTATTTTGAAATACAGTACATGAAAACCAGTTGTTATTTGTTCCAATGAAGTGAATGTACTATGGTCGAACGTAGCGTATACTCGCGTACTTCCTAAATTTTAGGTGCCTATACGATAGCTTCCAAAAATTAGAGGTAGGTATACGCCGTATAGCCGAGTATACCCTCCATTACATCCCTATATATATATATATGTATATATATATATATATATATATATATATATATATATATATATATATATATATATATATATTTGGTCTAGGAATTAATTCGTGCGGGTGGACAAGAGATGGCGCAACGAACGGAGCGTCCCACAGTTCCGTGTATCCACACATGTGTTGCAAACCCCTGTCATCGCGTATCGTTCGTAGTATAGGGCAGTGGATTAAAGCGTCAACAACACCAGTTTGTAGTTAAGTGAACATGGCGCAATTTGTGCCTGATAAAGTGTTTTTGCGGGGTGTCCTGCTGCATTACTTTAACATGCAGAAAAGTGCGACTGAAAGTCATCGTATTTTGGTGGAAGTGTATGGTGACCATGCTCTAGCTGAGCGAACGTGTCAGAAGTGGTTTGTACGGTTTAGAAGTGGTGATTTCGGCTTGACAGACCAAGAGCGAGCTGGACAGCCAAAAAAATTTCAAGACGAAGAATTGACAGCATTGCTCGAGCAGGATTCGTGTCAAACGCAGGAACAACTTGCAGCAGCATTAGGCGTTGATCAAACAACAGTCTCCAAACGCTTGAAAGCCATGGGAATGATTCAAAAGATGTCACATTGGGTTCCACATGAATTGAAAGACAGAGACGTTGAAAGACGAAAAACCATTTGCGAATTGCTGCTTCAACGACAGAGCAGAAAGGGGTTTCTGCATCGAATTATTACGGGTGATGAGAAGTGGATCCATTACGAGAACCCTAAACGAAAAAAGGCCTGGGTAAAACCAGGTGAACCAGGTCCATCACAACCAAAACGAGATATTCACTGTGCAAAGGTTATGCTGTGCATATGGTGGGATATGAAAGGTGTGGTGTACTATGAGCTGCTGCAACCGGGTGAAACTATGAATGGAGAATGTTATCGACGACAATTAATGCGTTTGAAGCAAGCTCTGGCCAGAACACGACCAGAATGGGAGAACAGACATGATAAACTTATTGTTCAACATGATAACGCTCGCCCACATGTCGCAAAACCGGTCAAAACCTATTTAGAAAATGTCGGATGGGAAGTTTTACCCCATCCGCCATATTCACCAGACGTTGCTCCTTCGGACTACTACTAGTTCGATTGCATGAACAACGATTTGATTGGACAGCGGTTTACTTCTTCAGAAGATATCGAAACATGGGTCTCTGACTGGATCGCTTCCAAGGATGAGGACTTCTTTCGCCACGGAATCCGTACATTCCCTGACAGATGGGCGAAAGTGGTGGCTAACGATGGACAATATTTTTCTTAAGGTATTTATGTATTTTGTGTTTGTACTACAGCTTCAATGTGTGCGTACCAACCGCACGAATTAATTCCTAGACCAAATATATATATATATATATATATATATATATATATATATATATATATATATATATATATATACGTGCAGCTTTGGCAAACATAATGTTATGTCACATTTTCTAACTTTCGAGTAAGCTGGGGAAGAAGTTGAGCATTCCCATGCAATGCAATGCAATGATGCATACCAAACAAGATTTTCCTAAGATCTGCAGGTACATTTCCAAAATTAAACTACATACATGCTCTTCTGTAGTTCGATCACAACCCATTCTAACTAGTAACTCAATTTGACCGGAAGTTGCGCTTATCATTATGTCCGCCCAAGACCGTCATATTATATAGATAGATATGAATCTTAATGGCTAATTTCCAATTTTTCTAAGCAGAGGTTGATTAAAAAACAAAGGTTAAAAAAAGACAAGACTTTTTTGTTTTATTATTTTGGTAGACAAGCTGCTCAATCTCTTCTGTCCCAAGATAGGAGGAAGTAGTTCTGGTAGTCGTGTAGTGGACACGTCAGCAGATGATCGAACATCAGATTGTATTCAACATATTTTGTTGTGATCACTAGTCTAACTTCCCTAATATCCGATTTCAAAGACGTTAAAAACTGGAATTACGAGATGTTTTAATACTGTTTTGGATCTGTCTTACTCTCCAAAATACAGAAGGCTGTTTCAGCCTTACAGACACGTGCCGTAGGGCGTAAAACCCCGTTTCCACCAGCGATCATGTTCGATGTGAGCCCCGTTGGTGAACGATTACACGACATCGTAGTTTCCACTGAAGGAGACCTCTATTGAGCACTGCCTGATCCAATTTCGCCCACTCCTCCTTGCACACTTTCCAAAGGCCACCAAGTGTGGTCGGACGACGCTTATTGATGTTCCGTCTGAGGAGGCCGAAAGCACAGAGGTCCATAGGGGATGCATCTGGTGACTTGACGGGGATGTCTCGAAATGGGATAGCCTTTACACCTGTCTCCTGTTCCATACGTGTCATGTAGGCCACCGTTCGTTTGGCAGTATCGCTGCTGGCCTTGACCTGGTGGATGAACACACTGTCAGTGTCATTGGCATACAAAGCCAGGGCATGTTGGCGATAGATGGGTTCTAGTACATGCTCGATATAATACGCTGCATTCACCTTGACATTTGATGACACCCGGTGTATCGGAAGTTTTCCTTTTGCATAGAAACTTGTCACTACCATAAATCCTTTTGGAAACTCTCCTTGCAGGAGCGAACCCACTTTGCATGATCGGTTCCATCACTGCGGCGGTAGTAAATTGCACGCATCTGCTGGGATCCTGTCAAATAGAACCATGCTTCATCTAAGGTGATCACATAACGCCATTTGTTACCTGCCAGGTAACCTTCATATAGCCTTTTGCATGCCACCCGCCGTTCTGCGATGTGCGTTGGCTTCAGAACATAGACACGCCGCTTGTGTGCACTTCTGAGTCCCAAACTGTCGCGTATGATTCGGTGTACAGTTGCAGTTGACCGTCCAACACGCCTCGCTATGTCATTTTGGGTAGGTGGATTCTCCTGGGTCTCAAACCGGCGGGCCTTGGCAATGACGTCTTGACTGCGTTGTGGAGCCGGTTGCTTCTTTTGCCCCTTTTGACGACGCATGGCAATGGTTTGCTCTGGGTTTGCATTGCGATGGATGGCTGCATTAATTCCCTTATCAGACAATGTGAAACCTTTCTTCTTGCACTGTGTTCTTATTCGGCTATAGCTGTAGTCTATATCAGAAAGTGCTACGATGTAGCCCTCCCAAAAAGGGTCGATTTTCGGCGGCATTCAGCTCACACACGTCTCTCCTCTGTACGGCTTGTACACAAGTGTCTGGCTACTCCGTACGTCACGTTGTTGACGCGAAACTAGCGCCTCTGGTGGCGACTGCAAATTGCTACTATAACGATGAAACAGCCTTCTGTAGAATAGATGAGATAGACTGGATCTGGTTATTTGATTTGTGAGTTTTACGTTCCTTTCAGCACCGAGATTATACAGCAGTTGGAAAAAAAATCTAAAACGTTTGCAAAAGTGTGAAAATCATACCTAGTATGGTGTGGGTCCTCCTTTTGCGTCCAAAACAGCTTGGATCCGAAGTGGAATGGACGTATACAGCTCCTGAATCATAGTGTGTGGAATTTTGTACCAATGTTTTTCCAAAACATGCTCCAGTTCCTTAAGGGATGCTGGCGGAGGGTAATGAGACCAAACATACCTTTCTAACTCAGACCACAATGGCTCAATGATGTTCAGATCTGATGATTGTGGGACCCAGGGGAGATGTGATAGCTCCTGGTCATGCTCCTCAAACCATGATTTCATCGTTTTTGCAGCGTGACAGGGTACCAAATCATCTTGGTAGATGCCATCACCATCAGGGAACAATATTTGGGCCAAGAGTAGAACCTGATCCCCCAAAATGGCCTCATACGCCTTAGCATTCATCATTCCATGCAGGGCTATGATGGGACCTGCAGAAAATCATATCACTGCCCATACTGTAACAGGACCACCCCCATACTTTACAGTTGGAAGCAGACAGTCTGTATCATAGGCCTGCGACGGTGTTCTCCATACGTAAACACGACCGGTTGTTGGAAACAAGGTGGTCGATTTATCGGACCACATTACGTGTTTCCACTGCTCATGAGTACACGCCTTGTGGTCCTTGCACCACTGGATACGCCTCTTCGCACTTACTGCTGTGACCAGGGGTTTGGCAGTAGCGGCCCTGCCATGAATTTTCATTTTATGAAGTTCCTGTCGCACAGTTTTCGATGAAACCAGGTTCTGTAGGCCGGAATTCAGTTCAGATGTAATTTTCATTGCAGTGGTCTTCTTTTTAGCTGCTACAATCCGTTTTAATGCCCTCCGGTTCCTATCTGACAGGATTGTCTTTCGACCACTGTTGTGCTTTGCAGACGTCGTTTGCCCATGAATTGTGTATGCCCTCGTGACATTGGACACAGTGCCTTTCGATACCCCCACAACGTTCGGCACTGAAGCTCCAAATAGACGAGCACCAACGATCATACCTCTTTTGTAAGTCTTCAGGTTGCCCATTATACCGCACCACTTTCACACCACAGGTGAACTGGTTACTGCTGAGGGAAGAGGAAGATCCACAGGACACATTGAAAACAACAAACGATCGGCAACCGCAACACGTGTTGTACAGTGGAGGGCCAAACTTACATGTCCTGTATGAAGTGTTTTTAGATTTTTTTTGTCTATCTCCTGTATGTTATGGAGCTAAAGCTTGACGTGGAACCTCATGAGCTTTTCTCACTGGGAATCCCAAATTCCAAAGGTGCGTACAAACCAAATAACCATGAAGATGATAGTAAAATAGAGCGAAATGAAGTAACCGAGAAACTAGATTAGAATTTGTGATTGTAAGCTTAAGTTGATTGTGTGCCGTGGTAAACAGCATTCCTTTCCATCCATTTGATTATTCAAAAAAAAAAATCACGAATATAAATATCGAAAACTAGGTACTGTTTTCAGTTTTGATATACTAATGAAGAATTTAGTCAATTATGAAAATTAAATTGTTACAAACCACTAATGAGTATATCGGTGATATTCTGTGTGAATAGTCATATGCGGTCATATATTGGTCCAAAATTCCATTCGTAATTTTGATTTTAATTACGTTAAACAGGAAAGAAATAATGGAACGGTACTTACAGGGATGCAAACTACTTTTGAGGTCAAAATTACTGACTCTAAATCTGAAAATACTGACCAAATATTGAAAAACACTAACCATATATATAGTGGCCCAAAAGTAGGTATACACCCCTGCATTCATCAAGCCTAACAATCTAGCTTATAGGTTTATTTGCTTCGGCTGTTCCGAGCTTAATATATAAGTAAAAAGACATTAAGAACAAATAATAATGAAACTAAGTCTAACTGATGGATAACAATAAGAATTATATAAAAAGCAATGAGTTATCAGTACGGGACTGTATACCTACTTTTGGGCCACCCTGTATATTAAATTGGTCACCCTACTCTGCATTGAACAGCTATAAGCATATGTTTAACAAATCTTGCCATATATGATATAATATCTCTCTAAATTCAAGCAATGAAAAATACCAAGATCGTCTTTGTAAAACTGTCTAAGCGAAACCAAGTACATAGAAAACTGAATCCCAGTAAACTCATTTTCGTAAGATGAAAAAATAATTACAGCTGCTCAGGCCGTCTCCCCCTTGCCTCCTTTTACTCATATAAACTTAAGAACCTTATGATGATGTTCACTACTTTTTGGATTTTTTTTCTTGAAAAAGGTAGTAATTAATGAAGACTTTCGTTTTTGTACGCTTTTCTGAATTTTATCAGCCTTTTGTATCTTTTCATCAGCTTGTTTCTTCCTCTTTTGTGTACTTGTGCTACATCGGCTCCAACAAGATCCTTGTTCTTAATGGTTTCTCTCAACCGTTGATTTGCTTCCTTCATCATTGGGGGCATACACAAAAACATTTAAATTACTTTTAACCCGTCAATGCCCAGTATCATCTACAGGTGACACTAATTTAAAGCAGTCTTCCTCTTCACCAATTGTCCACCAGAGGGTCCTAGTGAATACAGTAGCACCAGCTACTTACCTTTGTATATTGCATCACCACACCAAAAAGTTTCGAAGTCGACGTATTATACAAGGAAGAAGACGCCTTTAAAATAGTGCCACCTGTAGGAGACAGTGGGCGTAAATGGATCAAAATTTGAAAATTTTTGTTTAACTTCCAGAGCCTAAAATACTGACTTCATCAAAAACACTGACTTTTACTGACCAGTTTGCATTCCTGTACTTAGAGAAGGAAAAGGGATGGTATATTGGGAGTAACGATACAAAATTCTCAAATTTACGCAGGATAGAACAGCATTCTAATGTCTTCTTTTAGAGTCAAGGTCAACACTACTAAACTTCCACTGCATTTTACGAAGCACGTTCAGAAAGTAGTTTGCCTAGGATGGCAAAGAAAGACGACTTGAAACATTTATTGCCACATATCACACACGTGACGTTACGATCTAGTGGTCTACTTCCCACATTTATTACGCTGGGCAAATGTGCTGCGGCCGTTCGGCCTAAGTTCTGGATCAGCTTCGCTAGATGTATTCGGCATCTGGTTCCTCAATCTTGGATGTATATCCATGTGCACGTAGTGCACTCAAAGTGTGACCCTTAACCTTGACTCGCGTTAGCGATGTAACCCCTATTCTCTTGGGGAGTGGGATACGCCCACTACACAGCCACATCAAAGTCCTGAATGCCTTCCAGTTAACAGCTGGTGGAAGCGGTTCTGCTAGCGAGTCAGGCATGGTGCAAGAACGTTTAGGCAAGCTCATCTGTCCTCCATGCTTGCCGATACTCAGATTCCTGGGATAAGTTCACATGTCCTACCAAATCCCAAGGTATAATCACAGCCTAGGACTCCAAAACAATCCGGAAGCCCCAGGCATGCTTGAGGGGGCCTGTCATTCCCGGCCCTACTTACCTCTACATGTACAACGGCTACCGGCTTTCCGCATAGAGGTACCGCGTACATGTCGAAATACTCCATTATCTCATCCCAAATCCAATGATACATGTTAAATCAGCATTTGAGTTTGATGGCAGCCGTTATCCTGCCGAGATTCCTCCCTTCTACTGGAATCAGAAACCGTTATCGAGATACCTGGGATATGCACTTTTCTCCAGTCACCGTTCAGTCCCCATACAGACAAAAATCTTACACTTGTCATACCATGAGATGAATTTTGTATTCCGATGTTGTAGAAGTAAGCCGCATCCTAATGCAAATAGTGTAAGACAGCCATCTGCAACTGTTCATCGCTATCAAAACTGATGTGGTGTGGGATGCTTAGTGCCAGAGTTGTGTTGATCAACGATAATGCTCGCCCGCACAAACCTACCATGTGACAATTGATCTGCAGCCGTTCCACTGGGACATGTCCATCCACAGTATAACCCAAATCTTGCTTCAAGTGATTTTTCTTTACACCTCAAGAAATTCCTGTCTGGTAAGCATTTTGATAGCGATGATCAATTGCAGATGGCTGTTATATACTTGTTCTCTCCCAGGTGGTTGACGTTTACGACATCGTAATACGAAAGTTGATCCCACGGTATGACAAATGTTTGAATTCCGGTGGTGAATATGTAGAAAAGTAGTGCCATCTTATGTTCTAGCTATGGCAATAAAGGTTTCGAGATCACTAATCATCTTTGCGTTTTCCGGCCTAGAAAAACTTACTTTCTAGACGTGCTTTGAATTTAACATTAGATTGAAATCTTGAGACAGAAATTTTATACAGACTTAACTTTTGACGTACACTTATTAACCTTTTCTACAGAGTTTGTTCGGAAAGTAATGAGACCGGGTCGAGTAAAAAGAATTTATTGACTCGATCGGTACACATCGTTAAAATTCTTCAAAATAGTTTCCTTGGACGTCGATACACCGCTGCCAACGCGATTCTCACGCTACAAAGGCTTCCTGGAAGTCAGCTACCGTAACTTCTTTCAGAGAGACTATGACAGCCTGTTGGATGGCGGGAATATCGTCGAAACGGTGACCTTTTAGGCTCCTCTTTCGCTTTGGAAACACAAAAAAAAGTCTGGTGGGATTACATCGGGGCTGCACGGTGGCTGCGGCAAGGTTACAACCCCTATCCGCGGCAGGCAGGCAGTCACAACGAAGGTGGTGTGGGCTGGAGCGTTGTCGTGGTGGAGCTTCCAGCGATTGGCAATCTCCGGTCATTTCCGTTTGACGGCTCTGTGCAGGCGCGCAAGAATTTCTTTGTAGAAACCTGCGTTGCCGTTCGTCTGCCGTGTAAAAACTTAAAAACAGCTTTTTTTTTTGCCTTTTGCCACGTGTGATCCTCACTGCGTCAGAGCTCGGACACGACTGCCGCCCGGTGCGTTGCTTAGCTTAAACCTCCCACCACAAATACCCCGCCCTGGGAGCACGCTGCTGGCGACTGGAGCGTCGCGGGCGGCCAGTCTCACTACAGACAAACCCTGTAGATTGGGGCCTACAAAAAAACTGAGTCATTACTATGAACTCGTCCTGTAAGCGTTTTTAGCCAAGTAGGAAATATTCCTTCAATTTTCGTGCACTAAGATTTCACAATACTACACTGGGAATTTCTTGGATCGCACAATTTAGGAAAAAAAAAACAAGTTTCATGAACACAAATATATTTTTCTAAGCAGAAAATTTTTGTTATAAAAAATGCTTTAACAATGATTTGATGACACACTAGTCCGTACAAAAGTATATGTTACAAAAAAACTCAAGCACAAAGATAATCTTAAAATGATTAAAGAACCTTAAGATTGAAAAAAAGTTTACAAAAAAAAAAAAACGGAATATATCGAAAAGTCAGACACATATTACACTTATTTTCTCTTTGAGATAAAAACAATAGTGTTCTTTACCAACCATTAGATAAAAAGTTTTGAGGAGTGCATTTAGAATTCATGGTGTTCTTAGCTGTATAAGGAACGTGATTACAATCTGACTAGATTTTTTAAATATATATATATATAAATTCCTCTGGTCAACAATACCAGAATGGTTTCTCCTTTGGTAACTTCTGCTCTAAAGACTAACATCGGGATGCATTGGTACAAATTCAGAGACAAAGCACAATTAATAAAAGAATAAAATACGCTGCTCGCAGACTTACACCTCCTTTGTACCAATTCATGCATGTTGCTGCGCAATTCATTACTTTGAAGAAATTTGCTGCACCTTTTTTTTTCTTAAATATAATCTCCTTTGGTATATATATATTAAACATGCAATAAAAATAGTAAAAATAATCATCATCCTTTCTCTATATATATATTTGTAAAAAATAAATTTGAGTCGATTATTTGCTTTTAGCAGCAGTTAAGGAAAAATCCTTTGTGAAATAAATACGATAGCTAAAAAACAGCAGTCATGAAAAACGTAAGTTCTGAAGAACTAAGAATATTGCCTTTTCTGTCCAACAGATCGTTATGTGAAAATCTGTTCATTTTATATATTTATATATACACATATCTACAAAGAAATTAACACTGTTTGTTCAATATTAACAGAAAAAATGGTAAGTAAGAGGACGAATAGGTCTTTCAGTCCATTTCGTTTTAGAAAGATTATACAATTCGACAAGTCTTTCCCACTGTACAACGTATTGCATACTTGAAAAAAAAAGTCTATTTAAGAGGCCTAATTACTGCAAAATTAAAATACCGCTAATTTTACAGTAATTATGTGATATCTTCAAATAGATAAAAAGATAATCGAACTGTGGAATAAGAGCGCCCTAGACAATATTATTTTGTATGAGGTACCGTTATCACAAGTCACCTAGTAGCTTTCCGTTTGCAGCCATTTAGAAACGCGAAAATAAATGCCATTTTCTAAATAGCTGGAAATCGAGAGCAGATAAGTGAGTCGTGATAACAGTATCTCATGTAAAATAATATTGTGTAGCGATCTCTTGTTCCACTTTTCGATTATCTTTTATCTATTTGAAGATATCACATAATTTCTGTAAAATTGACAGTATTTTAATTTCGCCGTGATGGGGCCTTTTAAGACAATTGCATTGATAACGAAGATGTCTCAGTATTTTGTATAAAAAAATAATCATAGTAGAGGGGGGGGGAATCAGATAGCAGCTGTTTAGTACTCACAAAATAATACTATAAATTTTCCGGTGTTACATGGGCGACCATATATTTTACTAGAAACAGAAACACGGTGTTTTTAAGATACTGTTTATTGCGGATTTATCTGTCAGCTACTCGATCAAAATTCCAAGCACAACTATAAATTTTTCTCCGATGAATCAGTCGCAGAACACTCAAACCTCCGGTCTGTCGAGTCCCTGGTTCGATTCCAGTTCGTGCCAAACGGGCTTTATGGTGGACAAATACCCACGTGCATCGGGTTTTCTCGGATTCTCTCTTAGCCTCGTTCGATGTCAAATTCAGCAAGTAAACCGAACAGGATACTTGTTTGTGCATCGGGGACGTAACCCACGGACTCGGGTTTAAACTTGCGGTTCAGTTGTACATTTTCCCCACTCAATATATTATTATTATTATTATTATTATTATTATTATTATTATTATTATTATTATTATTATTATTATTATTATTAAATTCGCACTTATAGAGGAACTGGTATGATATAAAACTAGTTACTTCCTCCATTATCATATATAAGATTGCGTAATTTGAATCATAAGCAATGAATGAATTTTAAATTTATTTTTATTTACTGATTCAAGTCACTGAGTATAAGCTAAGAAATCTAAAACACAAAAAATTGGCTTTAAAAAAGCTGCATGCACTTCATTTTTTAAAAAAACTTTGCTTACTCTTATTATATAGAACTAATTATTTTGTATCACAACAGCTATCATTTCCAAATTAATATGATATTGATTTCCGCTACTTTGTATACTGTCAAATCTGCTGTGACATCTTCGTCGGCTTACTTGTATGTGAATAACCTTCCAAAAACAAATATAAGGCTGCAAACACCCTCGTCCTGATTAAAATTATTCCTATAACTTATTCTTTCAAGATTTGAATCGAAAGACAATAGGAGTTTTCCCAATAGATCCATTGCTGGCGAATATCTACATACCATCTTTGAAATAGAATATGTTAATACTTCTTACAAAATAATCACTCATTAAGAAATGTCTACTACAAAGACAAATACATCGTAAATTGGACACGAGTACGCTACCTGTACATTTCATTTGCTTTATTGAGCACTTTATTCTAATAACCAACTATCTTCTGTAACTTAATATCATACAAAAAGAATATGACCCTTATTCTTCTACAAATACACGAGATTACTTTGTACAGCAATTAAGATATAGACTACAGCCACCATTTTATATTATCACGTTTATATATTACATTCAATGATGTTCAATAGAGTTTGTTTTGAATCAACTCTTTGGACGTACTAGTTAATGAGTTTTTCTTGTTGGGAAAATCAAGTCCGTCAGAAGGAGAAAAAAATTATATAAGTGAACCAATCAAATGGTATCTCAACTGCAAACAGAAATGCAGAAACGAAAGATTAATTATAAAAAAAATTGTCCTATATTAATATTGGAGTTACTTTAGAATGCGTCGTAATATTGAATTACCAAAGCGTTTCAATGTATGCCAATGTTACTTCAATATTAATGCTTAATAATTATGCGTCAACTTATTCAGGATGGACAAGTAAACCATTTTATACATTATGTATTTATGTAGCAATTTTATTTACTGTTAGTGGGTAAATTCAGTTCTTAAAAAAAAAAACTGTTCTCGTATTCTTCGATTTTCTCATCAGTTAAGAGTCTTCATCCCGGCGAAATTAAAATACCGCTAATTTTACAGTAATTATGTGATATCTTCAAATAGATAAAACATAATCGAAATGTGGAAGAAGAGCGCCCTAGACTATACTATTTTACATGAGAAACCGTTATCACGACTCCCTTATCTGCTTTCGATTTCGAGCGATTTTGAAAATCGGCATTTATTTTCGCGTTTCTAAACAGCTGAAAACGGAAAGCCGCTAGGTGACTTGTGATAACGGTACCTCACGCAAAATAATATTGTTTAGAGCGCTCTTGTTCCATATTTCAATTATATTTTATCTATTTGAAGATATCACATAATTACTGTAAAATGAGCGGTATTTTAATTTCCCCGGGATGAAGACTCTTAAGGAACTTTCGTGTCTAATTCTCGAAAACAGTACTAGAAATTAAAATGAGTTTTTTGACATTAATTCCCTTGAAGTAACATCATTTGATATTATGCCTTTTTTATTTTTTCACTTCCTCATCACGACGTTACTGTATCCGGTAGAAAGTCACGGGATATACAGAAAAGTTAATTTACAGGTTCAAGAAATGGAGAAATCACTTATATTACGCTCAGAAATGTCCAATACACTTTGGAAAACAATTATGACAAGGATTTGCATTACTTCGAATTTGCTTCATTTATTTATTTATTGCCCATATAGATCAATCAGGAGACGAAATATCCACATAAAATATATATATAGAACTCGAAATAAATAACACTGAATTTTTTTCTGATATTTCGATTACCTAAATTTTACCTAAGTGTTCTCTCTTTTTTTAGCAAACAGCTCGTACAAAATAAGATGGAAAATTAAAATAAATTTGCTACAACCAAACGATGATGACACTTGCACATACAACTCTAGTATAAAAATCTTTTGGTCTTTGCGTAGCTTAACAACCGCACAACACTTTGGTTTGATGGAACGGAAAACAATTCTCTCTCTCCAACGAAGAAAACCTCTATATCTGACTCATTCATTCAGAATTCAATCACAACGCAGTAACAAATATATTTTCATCACCTTCGTATTTCTTATAGCAGCCAAATAATTAGTATCTTCCTTGGTTATCCTTCTTAATAGGACAAGGCTGCTTCAGCTTCTAGTTGAATTACGTAACCAGGTAAATATTAATAAAATAAGATTCTGATGTGTACCACTCTTTAGTATCGTAAATGAAATCACTTACTAAAACAATGAAGAGTGTAAACTCATGCATTTAGTAAGTGTACTTATTGTAGACTGACGCCCTAACTTTAGTTACGACCTGATGGTACACATCAGAATCTTACATTATTAATGTCATTTTTTCCTTCATATAATTGCATAAAAGCTTTGTCTTCAGAAGAAGGATAACCAAAGAGTTACCCGAAATATATGGAAGCTACTAATTGCATGGATATTATAAGATGCATGAAGGGGAGTAAAGTTGATTTACGTTCTATCAGTAATTATAATGGTAACACTTCTGGTCGTGACTGTACATTCAGATCAGAATTAGGATCTAACACTGAAGTCCATGTACAGGGTGACCACAAAGTCCCGTTGTCCCTTGATAAATGCTAATGTAAGGTTGTCCATAGTTTGAGATGACTAATACTTCCAATTACTGATGATGAGTGTGCAATTTACACGAATTCTCGTGCACGCAATGTGTTTTTTGGTTCAAGGACAGAGTTGGAACAGAATCCCCCGCACGTGACGATATGAGGAGAAGTGGAGAATAGACGCGTGTTTGGTGTGAATCACCAGCAATACTCGAACATGTTGCAGGAGTGGTACGTTCCTCTCTTGGAGGAGCACAAAATCAAAGAGACATGTTGGTTTGAACATGATGCGGCACCTGCCCATTATGCCCTCACCGTACGCGAATATCTTACCGAAGTCTTTCCTGGGCGTTGAATTGGACGTGGTAGTCCGGATCTGTCCGCACCATCTGCATGGCCACCACGAAGCCCAGACCTCACACCACCAGTGATAATGCGCTATGGGGGTTCATAAAGGGCATCGTTGCACAAAACCGTTACGATACCACTGCCGAACTGATAGAAGCTGTGAAACAAGCTTTCACTTAAGTTACACCTGCAATGATCCGCAAAATGTCGCACAGAACCTGGCGGCGTTATTATCCTTTGTCATGAGAATAACGGTCGACAGACTAATCCTTTGGACACTTAATGTTTAATATCTCAATGAAACTTCTCGAAAGCATTGTTGTTCATGTCATTCAGTTCTTTCCCTGTAATTATTTACGTACGTTTAGTGGTTTATGTTACTTATTTTCAAGGGTAGCGGGACTTTGTGGCCACCCTGTATAAATCAAAATTAGATAGTGTCAACTCATTTGTCTTTCTGAGTTTTCAACTCCCATTCTTTCGTGCGAATAACATCACTTCCACTTAAAGTATACAATATTTTACACGTGATTTTTTCAAGGACAATTCATTTCGAACGAAAGAAAACATCATTCATGTAAGGAATTATGAAAGTATGCTGCCTGCTATATTTAATTCTAAGCAAAGTGACTAACGCAATGAAACTAAACAATTTCTTCGCTTGACATTTAATCGCTGCAGTAGATCAACGGTTGTAGTCTATATCTTTAAATTTTCACCCAAGAGATTCACGTTCGTAAAGAATGCACGAAAGAAAAATATACATAAATTAGATTCACGGGTCGAAAAGGTAACTTTTTGATTCATTTTTTATTTTTATTAAAAAAAAAAAGTAAACTGGTAATACCTGTGAGGTAGCCTTATTAAAATTTGGCTGTAAATTTCTTGTATTGTACAATATACAATCCCCCTTTATATTCAAAAGACCCAAGGGGAAGAGAATTATTTTTATTACATTTATAATCTATACTCTTTTATATATATTTATATATAACCATCTTGATTGATATCTTGTCATGTGATGCATGTCTTACAAATAACACATTTCATGAACGGATATTGTCATGGCGTTTACCCTCTCGATTCTCTCTTTTTCTTCTACATTAGAGCGCACTTCCGCTGACGGCGCTTTTGAGGCTCTGGTCGCAGCACTGCACGGACAGCTTCATCAAATACCTAATCATTCAAACACAAACAGATAATAAGGCTTCTAAAAACATATCCTTAAGCACATAACCCATAAAAAAAAAAAAAAAAAAAAAAAAAAAAAAAAAAAATGCAACACAGTCATTTAAAAAAAACGACTACTTCATATACACTCGTAACTAGCGCTTTGTTTCTTCTAATGGTATGCTGAGAGCTTTATAAAAAAAAAAAATCTCTACCAATTTGTTATTTTTAAATTTATTAACCTTTATTTTACGGCTTGTCAGTACACTGCCAGAATAGTAAATCCGTTCTTTTCCGCGTGGCACTGTACTGACACAGGCGAAAGGTCTACTTTGATCCGCGAGCACACCGGTTGAGAACCAACGTTTTTGGTTCCTTTCACTATGGACTATCTCTTCATACAATAAGGCACATCAATTAAAAAAAAAAAAATGTGTGCGCTCGCGGGTCAAAGTAAACATTTCGCCTGTGTCAGTACAGTGCCACGCGGGAAAGAACGGATTTACTATTCTGGCAGTGTACTGACAGTCGTAAAATAAAGGTTAAACTAGCGTTGATTACTCGTTTCGCTGGGCTGCAATAAAAAAAACTTTAAATACTTAACTCCTTATGTCGTGTGTTTGGTAAAAATCAAATATTACTATTGTGAGCTGAGTTTGGGTTTAAACGGCTTGGGAAGTGTCATTCCATCTCAGCAACCCCGAAAACTATAGATTCGACACTAATATCGGTCATTTTCGATCATTTTTATTTATCTTCCCCTCCTCCAAGCTGCGGGGATGAATTTGGACTTAAACAGCATCGGAAGTATCATTGTTTATCTCAGCGACTCCGAAAACTATAGATTCGACACTAATATCGGTCATTTTCGGTTATTTTAAAATATCTCCTCCCTTCCCCTCCCTAAGTTGCACCGTCAAAGTGAAATGATAAAACGACTCCCAGACCCGAACCTCATCTATGTTGAAAATTTGATCGAGATAGGTCGGGTGGTTCAAGAAGAGGTGCGAAGTCACAAACAGTCACTTTCTTTTTTTTATATTAATCTTTAAATTTAAAGTGACTTTGAAGGAGCGATAACTACCAACAGGTAGCAGCACAAATCCCTAAATCTTTCCAATGTAGGGTGCGATAATATTCACAACTATAACATTAACTTCCAAGAGATCAAATATGCAAACTTTGTCGAAAAACAAATTGATTGAATAATTAGAAAATAATCCGTACACTTTTAGTAGTTTTATTATTGGAATTTTATACAGGCCAAAAATACTCAGTGGTTTTGGGTAAAACACAAATTAGAAACCCCTCCTCCCAAAATATACTCCAAAACTTGAATTGAAATGATAGCCTTAAAAGTTATTATAATTACTTTCTTTAATCTTGTTCCTCAGTACACGCCTAGTTTCAAAATTGGTTTAAAATATGTATTTATCAAGAGCAGATCTTCACAATATGATTAAATATACCAAAAGTACGTGCCATATTTTTTCTAAAATTCACATTTTTTTCTCATTTCATACCAGTTTGCTTGGCTTTACGTGACCAAGCACGACACACCAAATAATGTTTCCATTTGGCTCATGACCGACAAAATTGCACCAGCGTCAAACCGGTTCACTGCTGACAAAAGTGTGCCAGCATCAAACCACCCCGATGGCAGAACTTTCTTTGACTTTCTGCGATAAGCTTTTCTAAGTCAAAGATTTTCTGCAGAAATTCCAAAATAAAAAATCATGATGATACTATCATGTTTTTATTATAGCGTTACATGAAGTATGGTATCCCTAGTTTGAGTTACAACCTGTGAAGTCACATCTTTTCAAAGACGTTTGCTAAAAGAAGCAGATTTAAAATATTTATGACACGATACACCGTATTTTGTGATGAGAGCAGCTTTAAGGAATTTTCTTGTTTCTTTAGGACAATGTATGTAACCTGGTCTGTCGTTCCAATATCATCACTAAGTCCATCCATTGCTGCTGGCCTTTTCTCCATCACATTAGTAACCATTGAACCCCAGCTTTCACATATAGCCTCAGACAATGGTATACTCAAACAAATCATCATTAGCTTTACTGCAACAGAGTATTTGTCTCGGAAATCTGTTAGACATCTACACATAGCAGGCATGTTTTTATACTTTTTTTTACCTGGCATTTTTTCTGCTGCATAGGCGCGGCAAATTTTCTGCGATCACATCGCAGATCGCGGCATGTTTTGTTATGAGGCAAACCGCAGACTGAAATCCTTATACTACTTCTTAAAAATGTATTAATATTATGAAGAGACCTACATTTCGAGCGTTGGCTATACTTCACTACAATCGGTTGATGTAAATTTTAGCGTCCCGTTCAGCAAGGAGGCTATATGACACGTACACCTACAGCTTAACGTGGGATCCAAACCATGTGGTTCCACCGAGAACAGAACCCAGTCCCCAGCGTTAAGCGTGTACGCTAAACTATCCAGCTACGAAAGAGTTATCAGGAAGAAAAAATAGCTTTTTCCTGGGATCCTATGCTACCAGATCAAGAAAACTACGATCTACAAGAAAGCTACACACGTTTTGCAATTGTGGCGAATAATTTCCACGTAGAAGGATTGCGAATAGTAAGTGCATACTCTCGTACTGAAATGCTGGAATATACTTTCTATTTGCCAAAGTCAGTGCGATTTAGATTTGAATCCTATAATTACTTCTCTAACAAAGAAAGCAGTGAATTCAATTATCAATAAGAATCACTTTATCCAGGTCTGCAGACAAGATGAAGCTACGGTAAACCACCTTATAAATTTTCTCGTCCTCTATAAGATATGTTGAATGTCCGAACGACACAATAACCCTTCTTTCTCTTACATAAAACTACTACCTACAGGCCTCTAATTCTATTGCATGAGATACCATGAGTTTACAAACACATGTATGCATGGAATATAAATTAATATATTTACTCATTTCCTGTCCGTATCCATGTTAGCAGAACTATATTCACCTAACTCGTATAATTTCCAAATTAATTGTCTAACAGGGTTCTAATTTTTTCCTGGAAGTTTGGTCAAAACTATATATGTAAAAACATCAACAGAAATCTTCTATCATAAGTCGAAGTGTGTTCACCTGATTTGGTATCATGACGATTAAGAAAGGTGTGACATTTCCTTGGATTTACTCTTGTGAACCGTACTATTAGATTGATGCAAAATTCCGTAACGTTTTAAGTATACGTTTGTTAAGTTTGTTTAGCGTCTTATTTATGAAATTCAGATAAAAACTTGATCAAGTCAAACAAGCAGCTAATCAACAATTAATCTCCGTCATTGC
The DNA here is from genome assembly GCF_964235325.1 of Thermobia domestica. NCBI lineage: Eukaryota > Metazoa > Arthropoda > Insecta > Zygentoma > Lepismatidae > Thermobia > Thermobia domestica. The sequence continues at coordinate 328,864,008 of NC_137457.1, forward strand.
CAATAACGTCCTCCCAACGTTGGGGTAGTTTTTTGGATTCCCCGTCTGTAGAAATCTGTTGGTTTTGAGTTTAAGAAGTCTTCAATCCACGTTTGGAGAGCAGTTTCATCTTCAAAGTTGTGTCCTTGAATATGATTGGAAATGGAACAACTGTTGCTTGGTCACATTCAATCACACTAGCCAATTCTCTGGTTGTCTGGCGTGGATTTTCGCGAATCAAATGTATAAACGTTCGGATGGTCTTCCTGTGCGTCTTCTATGCAAATCAAACTGATTCGCTATAAAAAGGGAAAATCATTTTCTTGTTGTGCTTTCACCGACGGCATTAGTTCCGTACACTTCATGGATGTTCCTAGTCGCATTTGCTGCGCTTGAACCTCGGTTACACTCGTACAGCAGAATATGTCGAAAACGTTCTTTTTTTCTCGATCTGACTCTCCAACTTCAACAGCAAACAAATAACAATCGTTTGTAAGAATCTCGCTGACAACTCATATTCGACAAGATAACATTCCAAAGTAAACAGTGATAATGTAAAAACGATAAACAAATGAACAACAATGCATTGTTGCCAGGTCAAATCATAACGCTACGGAATTATGCCTCAACCCAATACATTAGGACCAAGACTCTCAATTTAATCTGGACAAAGGTAGTTTAAGGAGTCAAATTAGTGAAACGTCTTATCTAGTTCAATGTAATGAAAATGGAAACTGTTATTTTGATAAATATGACAGCCTCCTTATATTAAACGCATTTTATAATTGATGTCATTTCAGAAGCGGACAGGCTTACAAAGCTATTAAATTTTAATGTTGAGTGCTGAATTTATATATATATATATATATATATATATATATATATATATATATATATATATATATATATATATATATATATATATATATATATATATATCAGAAGAGTTCAGTTCGGTTTATCGTTCGTTTCAGCAGCGAGGCTATGAGACGTGGAACTACAGTTTAATGTGGAATCTGCAGCACACGAGCTCCCACCAGGAATCGAACCCGGATCTCACGCCAAAGGCGCGTACGTAGCAGAAAAGAAACCAATATAGAATAAGTATCACCTCAAGAAATAATCCTAAAGTAATACCATACTCATCAATGTTGACAACAATAAGGTCAATAAAGTATCACAACACAGGTTTACTCAGGTGAACAAACTGATTTTTAATCGAAAATATTGCGTTGAAATGCATACCGTAACGTATTATTTAAAAAAGCCTTACCTGTTTCAATCCTCGTTGTGTGAGAGCTGAACATTCCATATACTTGACAGCCCTGATCTTGTTCGCTAGCTTTTGTCCCTGTTCACGTTTGATTGGCGAGAGGCCTTGTTCTGCTAGTAAACCCAACGTTTCTTTGTCGTCTCGGAGATCTATTTTGGTTCCTACACAACAAAAAACACCACTCTCATTAATCCAATAAATTCGGACAGATTTTTAAAATCAGATTAAAGACACAGATCTCAAAGTATGCTCCTTATTGCCCCGAGACTGAGATATAATTTCAATATTCTGCAGAGAGCTTCATAATATGGGGGGGGGGGGGGGGATATACGTGAAGTATATCCTTTCTCGTATGTGTGTACCGGTAATCCGATTCTCAATATATTTCTTCATTACAGCATTCCAGTTTCCAGTTTTTCATACACAGTGTATGTTGGCTCCCATCGGTTTCAGGGTTTGCCCAAGTGGGCTCCGCCCGAAAATAACGTTTTTTTTTTAGGGGTTGGACCCACCTTAAAACCCACCTGGGTTTTTGAGCTTTTTGTTAGTATATTATTGGTACGACTAAGGTGATGATATTGAAAGTAATTTTTACCAGATTTTGGACTTTCCTTGGGCGAATTAGATGCTGTCACGTTAAGGTATACAACATCATTCAACGTTAGACCTTTTTAAAGTTCTGAATCCACTGAATAAATAAAAAGGCTTACCTTAGCTTGAGATAATTATAGAACAAATTAATGTATGATTACGTCTATAGCCTATTTGAAGTAAAATATGCAATTTTACATTTTAAAAAAAATTAAAACAAAATGCAATAATAAAATTTGAGAACATAGTGACCTAGAACGTAGAAATTGGTATGAAATATGGTAAGGTTTTCCAGTCCATACAAATGTCACTGAAGATGAAAAAATTGAAAAACTAAAACGTGAAAGGTATTTTCTAATTTAGTTTGAAATGATTTTCTAATCTACAGTCAGTAATTGCACAAATGTGAAAGGATCACCACTCCGTAGAATCTCCCTTACTTCCTGATACTAAATGATTTTCCACAGTACCTAAGTTTAGTGTTGCACAATGTGAGAGACTCACCACTATGTATCTCCTTTACTTCCTCATCTTAAAAATCCATATACCTTAAGCAATTACCCAGCTTTTCCACCCCAAGCCTGTTTCTAATCTTATGCCATATCAATCCAAATGTCGACAATATTCTTTCAATTGATGCTGAAGGGGTTCAGAATTTATATTTCTGGGCTTTCGGCATCTAAGGCCATTTAGCCCTTCACGATTTGAGGGATGACGTCCCTCGGCGAGCACACTATCCGGGGAAAGGGAAGGAAGAAAGGATTGGGGAAGGAAGGAAGCGGCCTGGGACCTATAAGTTAGGTACCACCCGGCATTTGCCTGGTGGGAATGAGGAAAACCCAGGAAAACCTCATTCAGGGTGGCTGGCCTGAAAAAGCGCGTTATACTTTTTCGACCGAGTGACCCCACCGGGAATCGAACCCGGGACAGCTCACACCGAACGCGAGTGTGGTAGCGACTACGCTACGCGGAGCCACTCAATTGACGCCGAAGTTGCAGGAGCAGACTGAAGATGAGAAAAGAAGTCACAAAATCCCGGAGGTAATTTAGAACCTTTCTCTGCTTTCGCTTCCATTAATTTCCATCATTTTGCAGTACAAAACTGGTTGTTGATTGTCTCCTGCATCACTGACGGGGCAAAGTATCCTTTGTGTTTCACTTTAAAGGCTAACACTCGCGGAAGTTATTCAGGATAGCCAATTTTCTGCTTGGCTCTCCTGTTCACTAATAAGGCGACAACCCATGTATTTAGGATCCATTGAATTCGCCAGCACGTGAAACGGTTGTATGGCTTGATCAAATATTTCTTTTAAAAAAAACTGTAAAATGTCATTACTAAGTGGTTGTAGCGTAGGCTATTTTAGTTGTTAAATTTTATCACGGTACGATATTTTTCTGATTTTTTACGATACTTTTCTCAGATTTTCTGATGGTAGGATACTTTCAGGTTTTCAGATTCAAATATCAACTTCCTCTGTTGAAGCACAACAGCTTATTAAGCTCTTCTCTGATTTAATATTTATGTTTCCTCATCTTTGCGGGGGCTGTAGCAATTTCATTCAATATCCGAAATTTTTAAACATGCATTATATTAGCGTTCCCTCTTCCCACGGAAATTAAGAAGCCTAATTACTGTTACCTTTATGTAATGAGCAATTCTTTGCTATGTCCCCTGTATCATGCTTTTCAAAGCTTTGTACAATTAACATTGTTAAATCTTCTCAAACATACTGATATATTCTGTGACCATTGACAAACTAAATTTGATGTACATATATTTTGGCAGCGATCCAATGTAAAATTTCAAAAGGGTTACCATTTTTCAAAATAGCAGGTATCCACGCTACAGGGTGCAGTTTTCGGACTTTTAAGTTGAAATTTTGAGGGTAGAAGCACGAGACATTCAAAATTTGCTATATACATTTTCTCGGAGATCCAATGTAAAATTACACAATGGCGGCCATTTTTCTCAAGACTGTGAATAGAAATTTGTTGCAAATTGTGACAATCTTGAAATATCAATCACATTTTAACACTTTTACCCGAAAGACATTGAAATATTTCGAAGAAAAAAAAATTAAACCCGAAAAATCCCATATGTGCCAGGTGTTATTTTTTTTAAACGGGGTTTTTCAAACTGATCGGTTTCTTTGAAAAGTGGTCAACTTACGAAAAATAAATGTAAATTTTGACGCAATGAATGATTATGGTTTAAATTAGGCATGAGCAGCGAGACTATTTTCCTCATTACGGTAAGGTCATGCCGAAACATCCTCTACATTAAAAATTCAAAATAACAAGTTCTCAAAAATTAAAAGTACTATAAAATAACACACTAACATAGAAAATAAACTAAAAAAATTAAACTAGAGGTCGGAAAAAAGAAGTAGAAGAACAAAATATAAATACACATTCGACTCTCTCTTAACCACACTCTTCCAAGAAATAAGTCACTTTCGTTACCAGAGGCGATTGGTGGTCCGCAATAATAATAATAATAAAAACCAGACACACAATAGCAGAATATAGTATTGTACTTCACTCAGACCTGTAGTCGCTTCAGTTTCGTGTTTTTCTTCTCAACACACATACACCGGAAGTAAGTGTGTGGTTTTTATTATAGTCTAGTGTGTTTTACTCAATACTCACCCATTTCGTTCTACTGAGTGTCACTGGAGCACCTTATGGTTGAAACTTCTGATTTCTGTTACGTTATATTTATTGAATTATAATCCTGTAGGCCTTTGGAGATTTAAGCAATTTAGGGGCTACGAAAGGGTGATTTTCGTTTTAACCGACTCTTTCATTGATTGAGCAGACCCCGTCCCATGATGGTCGGTTAACAGGAAGTCTCTATTGTATACATAAGAATATAACACAAAATAATACCAATAATAGTAACACATAACACGAAAGAACTAATGAGAAAAAAGAAAAAAAAAAACAGAGCATCTTAGCTATTCCAATTTCATGAACAAAAGAAAGAATGTGGTTATTAAAGACCACATTACATTCCAAAATCTGACAGACTTTCAGATTTTCCTAAACATTCTCCGAGGTATGAATATTCTACACATTACAAAAGAGTGCATACTCAGTTGAACGAGCGAGTTCTCACAATATGAACGGTTAGCGCCATGCGCTAAGTAAGGTTAGGATTTAGGTTTTAGATTTCTAGTCTTCCAGGATCTATGGCCATGTTAGCCGGTCGCGTTTGAGGGATGACGTCCCTCGGCGATCACACTATTCAAAGAAAGGGAAGGAAGGAAGCAGCCTGGGACCTATATGTTAGGTACCATCCCGGCATTTGCCTGGTGTCAATGAGGAAACCCGGAAAACCTCATTAAGATGACTGGCTTGAAAAAGCTTTTTACACTTTTTCGACCGAGTGCTCCCACTGGGAATCGAACCGGGACCGCTTGCACCGAAGGCGAGTGTGTTAGCGAGTATGTTACGCGGGGATACTGCACTAAATAAGGAGAGTCAGATGAGTGTGTCCGATACGAAAGCGAGTCAGGATCACTTCACCTTCGGGACTAGTACGTGATGTCTGTCAATTAACAGGCCCAAAAGAGGTTACACTAAGTGAAACTTATCATCTGCTTGGTTTCAATCTTCTTGCCAGTGAAAGTGCAACCCTAGCCAACGCGGCATTCTTGGCTGCTGTTAGATACGAAATACTGTGGCACATTCTTTTCTCACTTCCACCTATGACAGTAGATCCAGATAAGATCATCAGTTCCAGGAAATACTAGAACATCCTCATTATCTCATCTCTCTTGGTAACGAAACACAAACGCACATTTGGAAACAGCTGATAATGTGTTGACCAACAAGCAGAGGACGAAAAAAAAAAAAGTACTGTCATTTTTATTGCAAGGTCCCCCCTTCCCTGAAAAGAATTCGAATATGTAACGAAAACAAAGGACACGCGGAAGCTTAATAAATCCATCTGGATACAATACAGAACATGAATGGGAAGCTTTAGCAGCAGATCTTTTCATACGATCGCCGACAATTGAGATAAAAGCAGCAAACAGTACCACCGCTGGTCATCCACTTCTGCTTCACTAACTGAACAATCCCGCCTAGCTGTTGCTATTAAGCAAGTAGCCAAGTGCCATCACGAAGAAATAACTCCTGCAAAGCCAGAAACCATTTCATGACTTAACACAATGACCAAACAGACAACAGACAATCTTCAATGACACATTACCATAAAACATGTTGACCACGGAAAGTATTTTTCATACAATTTTCGATTTTATAAGAACCCAATCACTCAATGCATAAGTACAGGGTGTTTCGAAACAACAACGACAACGTCTGGGAGCTGATTCCTGACACCAAGATAAGACGAAAAGTATAGACCAACCTGGGTGCACAAATGCTTCCTTTCGAAGTTATAGGCTGCCGACAGCATGAAAAATGAACTTTAAAGGTTTATAGCTCTAAAACTATGGAACCTACCGTAGTCTGGTCAAGACTTCACTTAGGAAATAATATGTGCACTATCCACAAGTATATGTTTCAGAATTTTAAGGTGCTCACGCTACAATTTTTATCGAGGGAGTTTGACCACGGGCATATAATTTGAAGTACTCCCAACTACTTCTACGAAAGTATCGAAGGATTCTGAAACATCAATTTTTGGATAGTGCACATATTAGTTTTTAAGTGAAGTCTTGACCCGAGTACGGTAGGTTCCATAGTTTTAGAGCTATGAACCTTTAAAGTTAATTTTTTCATGTCTTCGGCAACCTATAACTCCGAAAGGAAGCATTTGTGCACCCAAGTTAGTCTAATACTTTTTATCTTATCTTGGTGTCAGGAATCACCTCCCAAACGTTATCGGTGTTGTTTTGAAACCCTTGCATATCAGATTTTTGTATATTAATTTTAAAATTATAGTGATTTTTATTATGAACCAATTTTTAGAACATTCATTTTACTTTTTGTAATGGACTTGAAGTGCATTTCGTTTCATTTCTGCGTTTTCTTTCATTTTACATTACAATGGACTCTCACGTTCGAACCTCATCCGTGGGAACAGTAGAGATAACGTACTTTCACACTGCTTATACGTCATGATAATGCTCCAGCCAATGAGAGTATATTTGCAGACGAAATGAATAAAAATTTGTATGAATTGACGGCTCCGACGTTACAATTTACGCCTGCGTTCTAAATCCGTGGGCGGAGTTTCGTGAGAGAAGCGGGAAAAGGTATACTTTATTCTGCAAGATGAAGGAACAGTAAATAGAAATGCGTTGTGCTAGTTGTTAAATTCTTTTTTTTTTTTTTTTTTTTTTTTTCATTCATTAATTTTTCTAACCTTTTTGTTAACCTATAACAAATTAAGTATGTAGCTGTAATAAACATCTCAAATACAATTAACGGAACTGACGATGCATTGGATTCAATGATTTCCTCGTTTGTTAAGTGCATAGTCCGCCTAGTAGAAGTTTCTTTACACTACGCACTTTATAATAAAATCGAATTGCTGAAGTATATTGCTTTCAATATAACTCCTAATATAGTGGATTATTGCGGTTGTTTGTGGTGAGGTTGGAACAAAACTTCGTTTTGTTTGATTCGCATCACAATTTGCATTGTAACACAGCATTCGTGTACGGATAACTTTGTATGCATTCAGGTTGTTATTGGCGAAGCTGTCAATGCATGGGCGCTGCACGGATTCCAAGATCGATTCCCGAGCTTGATTATTACGTTGGTATCCTTTGCCACCCGCAGGTAACGATAATAAGATCTGGACAGAGGAGAGTCAACTCTAAGAAGACATTCAATCTTCTTTAAAAAGCTAATGCGCTCTCACAAATTATGAATTGAGATTGACATATAAATAAATTAAATCCATTAGTTTAACGTGCCACGATTATGCTCTGTATTGGAGACGGGATGATTTATGAAAGTGAATGATTATACAGAACTGGTAGAATGAGAATGTAGGAAGAAACGGGAAACAAATAAATAAATAAACTTCAGACACAGTGTTATCTACCACAAGCTCACATGTCCTAGGGTCAAACCAGTGACCCCTTACATCAGGGCTGAGTGTTCTACGACTGAGCCACTGTGCCCCTTAATAAAATACCAACATTGTAGACATCTGTTAAATAGGCTTGACCTGGACAACAGACATATCTTAGTTACGTGTACAGTACACTCCTGAGTATCCGGCTCGCGACCACCCGGTCTAATTTTCTTTTATCGTAATTAAATGAGGAAGGCAAGGCGTTGCACTGGTAACATTGCCACGACATTGGAAGCGGGCGTCTGTTACGATCCTCCTTTGTGTCATGTGCAAAATTCAAGTTGTGACAGGAAAAGAGCAGCGTTCTGCTCCTTGTTCATTGTTTCGTCAGTGTGTAACGGACCTCAATACAGTACGCTTGCCCCTGTTCCTGATTATAACTGTACAGTACTGTATTCGTAAATTGTTTTTGGGGTATGCTGTAAGATTTGAAAATGGGTAATAAACGAAAAAAAAAAAAAAAAAAAAACTTGTAGTTACTATGGAGGAAGAATTACGCAAAGAAATGAGTTCATAGAACTCCGGCCTATCCGGCTTTTTTGTTATCCGACCTGCCCTTTCGCTACATTAGGCCGAATACTTGGGATTCTACTGTTTATAGTATTTCTGGGAAATCAATCTGGAATTAAATCTTTACACAACTTACAGTCGTTACTGACATATTATCACCAGAGACTTGCTAGACACCACAAGAACATAGATATATTCTCTCTCTTGAGACTTACCTACTAATATCATAGGCGCATCCGGACAATGGTGTTTGATTTCGGGATACCATTTAGACGTCACGTTTTCAAACGACGAAGGACTGATCACACTAAAACAAATTAGGAAGACATCTGTCTGGAAAGGACAAAGGACGATAAGTTAACACAAACAACATTGTTACAACTGAACAGAGCGATTTTCCACAAAATGTTACACACAAATAAAGAATGTTTTCTTAGAAGAGAGATAACATACAGTACCTTTCGCTCTATTCATAACATCATGCCAGATTAACGCCACGTTATTATGTCCTATAGCCTAAGAAAACGGATGATAAATTTAAGTCAATGATGAAAGTACTGGTAGCACAAAGGCACAATCCCGAGAAAATTCAGGGACACAATTCTGTCCTCAGACCTAGATCTTTCACATCAGAAATGAGTACTAATTACAATCCTCCTCAATTTCGACAAAACAGCGACTCGAAAATTATCTAAATAATATATTGCTAAGAGAAGAAACTATTTAGAGAATTATGGCACTGAATCTTTAAAAAAAACTTCATCAACGTCTTACACGAAATCAACATAATTAAGGTCATGGTGATTAAAACTTGAAAATTAAAAGTTCTTTAATTTTTGGATAATGTCGAAATATCAAAGTTTTTGTATCTTATTTGTAACTTACTTATATGAATGTGGGCGACCGCCGTGGAAATGGCGAAAGATCCGCTGAGAACTTCAGTAATGAGCTCACAGTGAGTTGATCTTACCAGTGACACTAAAAAGGGAACTTTGTCCTCATTACCTACTATGTAACTACTAGAACTACATTAAAGTCCCTTGGTGGTATAGGCCTTACCAGCTAGCTTATGGCGCTCATGCCTTTAGGATGATGTGTGCTCAGCTCATTGTCTTTCCTACCATCAATTCTGGCTTTCTAGATCGGTGTTCGCTACTCCTTTCTTTCAAGTAGCTTCTCAATTGTTCTCACGACACTGAGTGGACGCCGCAATTCCAACATTATCTGATGAATATAAATGGTCTCCATCTTTCGTCTGACCAGACTCAACACTGCTTGACTTCGCGGATCTCATGAGAAGTGGTATTTCAGTGGAGCCAGGTCGTTGGCGTATTTTATAGCTACTGCTTGAAGAAAATTTTACCTCCCACTACTACTAGAAGTATATCTGCGCCCACCACTTTAATTTCAAACATGAGTAATTCAAATGACGCGCGTAAAAGCGGACATAGGTTTCTACCCAACGCTTCTGACTGACGAGATATAAAGCTCTTTAGGCCTCCCTAATTTTACACTAGACAGCAGTTACATGGGAATGGCTGAGAGATTACTTCCCAGTGTTTCGATGACACTATATTAATTTATTCAAGCCAGTACGGGTGAAGGGATGATGATATAAAGATATGATGTGCACTGATGAATATCAGTAGTATGAGGGAATTGTTCTACGCCTATTCTGATTATCAATCGACTGAGTTTCAATAAAAAGAAATTTAAGTAAGCACAGGTAGTAGCGGGTTCTATGATGGGTGGTGGTAGGGTCTAATGTTTTAAGGTACCTATTATAGTAGAGGTTGGAATCAACCCACTGGAGGCACCATCATCTCAAACTGCAACCAGACATGGTGAGGCTTTTAATTTGCACTAAAACTTCAACTCGGCTCGTGTTTCACATGAAATTGCATTTGACAAATTTAATTGTGATACTTTCACATTTCAAAACTGGTCGGAAGTGTTATTTTACATATATATATATATATATTACTCTTTCGTTAAAGCTTTTCCTCTGCACTCAAAATTACATTTAACATGTAAAAATGCAATATTATCTTAAGGTTGGTTTAAAGGGACAAGTTTCGTCGATAGATGTCACTACAGTCTTCATATTTCTCTCATGTATTTTTTTTACCTTTCACGAAAATTCACGATTTCTCTTACAAATTTCGATCTAAAGACCTCAAATTTTTAGAGAAGAAACTTCATAACCTATCGAAGGCAACAATCCGTTTCGATTTTTTTATTTAGAATTTTCTTCATTGTTTAAAGAGTATATTGTTAAAGCTTTGGATATTCAGTTTCAACAATTAAGCCACTTCAATAATGAAGAAAATACTAAATAAAAAATCGTAACGGATTGTTGCCTTCGATAGGTTATGACATTTCTTCTCGAAAAATTTGAAGTCGGTAGTCTGAAATTTGTAAGAGAAAAAATGAAATCTTTAAGTTTTACGTCCCACGGTTATGCCGGTTAGGCTAAAGGAGACGGTGATAATGAGAGATGAGTGAAAATGGTGGAATGAAGAAAGTGGGAGGAAACGGGAGAACCCCGAGAAAACCCACGAGCACGGTGTTTGTTCACCACAAAGTTCACTTGGCGGGGACTGGGATCGAACCCGGGACCCTAAGCACCAGAGGTGAACGCTCTACCACTGAGCCACCGCGCCCCCAAAATTTGTAAGAGAAATCGTGAAAGTTGAAAAATACAGGAGGGAGATACGAAGACTGTAATGACACCTATCAGCAAAACCTGTCCCTTTAAACCAACCTTAATAAGAGGATATACCACGGTATACTTCTGGACGAAGTTAAAGACCTTCCCCTATTGACTCTCTCAGTCCTCGGGGGCAAGGTGAGCTGCCATCCTTCTTAGTGTTGTTCTGTTCACACAGACACTGTCACATAGTATGTTTTATCACGAAAACCTGACCTAAATCTAGCATTTTTTTTAATTAAAATAAAAAAAAATATATATATATATATATATAGAAGAGAGGAACTAAGGCAAAACTGGTTTTCATCAAGCAAGAGTCATTAATCTCTACCACAGCCGCAAAATGTGCGAGCTGAGCTGTGTGTAGTAAGCTCGCTGAGAGGTTATCTGAACTCGCTGAGAGGAAGTTGAATTGTGGATCAGGCTTTCACAATTCCTCTTGTTAGAACCATACAGCTAACACAGAAATTTCTCTGATCTTATTTTTGCAACACAAAAGAAAACTTGACGTAAAAGTAACACTTACTTGTGGATAAGAGAGAGGTCGTAACCTATCATAGTCTTCTTGGCCTGCCGTATCCCATAAGCCTAAACTGACAGGAATTCCATCAACAACCATTGGCGCAGAATAATTATCGAAACTATAAATAAAAAAAATTAAAAAAAAAAAAAAAAAATAGACATTAAATTTCTTATCTCATTACACTGTCTATCGCAAATGAATCTTACCTGACTAAATCATACACCAGGATATATATATTCTACCTCACTATCATCTACACACAGATTTATCTTACCCCATTATATTGTCTATATAAAGATGTATCTTACCTCACTCACTACATCATCTATACACAGATGTATTCTTACCTAGAGACGGACAAAAGCCGGTTTTTAATAGGCTGAGGGAATGATATCTGGAAATAATGCTCAGAACGATACCTCCCTAATCACTGCCTTTCAGGGTTGGCAAAAACCATGGTTTTTATTTTAAAAAAACAAAAAACCCGTTTTTTTTTGTTTAAACCAGGTTTTTTTGGTTTAAACCAGGTTTTTATGGTTTAAATAATTTGCTCTATATATTCATATTATATATGGACAGAAGTAAGTTTGTTTCGCCTTGATGTTATTATGCAACAACCGGGTTATGCTGGAAGGGGTCACATAAGCTTAAAGCGGAATAAAAACCGCTTCTCAAGTTACATCCGAGAGAAATTGTCCTCCATTTGAACTCGGAACCAGGACTAATTGGCCACAAATGCGATACGTCTGCCGACTCACTCACGAAGGAATCCTGATAAAAATACGTTGTACTGATCTTTACATGCTTTTTAATATAACTGTCAAGAGTCATTTTAGAAGGACAAAAAGATAAACAGTTGCACAAGTGAAACCATTACACAGAATTACATATGAACAATTTCAAAGTACTACGGAAGTACAGAAGAACTAATTTTGTTCAAGTTAGTTAACAACGACTTTTATTGGTCCAAATTAAAGAAATACACCGACTTAATCTGCATATCAATAAGAAAAGTGAATAAAGATACTAATTATTTGAGTCCACTTTGGCTCAGACTCATTTACACATAAATAGATACCAAAGATACTTATTTCACTAAATGCCTCTCGTGAGGTCTGTATGACCCCCCCCCCCCCACACACACACACAAAGTACGGCATTTTCGATGTATTTTATCAATAGTAAACATTGAAACGAAACTATATTTAGAATTTTTCTTCGATTGCAATTACATAATAATAACTACAAAAAATCACAAAATAAACATTTATAAACTTTTTTTTTTTTAAAAAAAGTTGCTTTTGTAGTATAATCTTTTTGAGTAATGAATGGGGAATTTAGGTCTGAATATAATACGAATAATATACGGGAGTGAAACGTGATAACCCACAAATGTGTGTTCATCAAGATTTTACAAACACTTACACTTTTGCGATTTTTTTTTTTTTTTTTTTAACCACCTTGGTTTAAACCAGCCAACCCTGCTGCCTTTACCCTCCAAGGGTAGAATTCCACTGTCATACATAGAAAATAAAAGTTTTTAATACACTTTGCGTTCATTTACTTTATTTTCCCTTATATTTCCTTTACTATGATGAAAACTTCTTCTGAGGAAGAAATTCATTGAAGAAAATAGTGTTACTGAATCACATGCTTGTCTAGTTTATCCGTGTACGTGATGGATCTTTCTTCTATGCGACTGCAAAAATCCTTAGACATTTACTTTCAAACTATTATAAAAATATATATACACGTTTGCTTATTTACAGGGCTATGTATACAAATATTTTAATCGTCACTAACTGAAATACAGTGAGTCGTCCTTTATACTACGATGAGTTTTTTTAAGTTTTACATCCCATGGTTAAGCCGACTAGGCTAAAGGAGATGATGATGATGAGAAATGACTGAAAATGGTGGAATGAAGAAAGTAAGAGGAAACGGGAGAACCCACGTACAAGGTATTTGTCCATCACAAACCTCACTGGGATCGAACCAAGGACCCCATGCACCAAAGGTGAACGCTCTACCACTGAGCCACCGCGACTCTTCAATGGACAGAATATATTCAACGAATCCCTCAAAAGAGATTTCCAGCATAGAAAAATGTGAAATACACGGGGAAATAGATAAACGCAAGGCATGTAAAAAAGATTTTATAAGATATACATTTGGATAAAATCAAAATGAAACCTTAACACAGTCATTAACATTCTAACTACTAAATGAATAAATGCTATGAATATGTGTAATGATCACATAAGTATCAAGCACTGCACTTTATTTTTCAACATCTGCTTCACATAAGTCAGCCATCCTAAATCAGAATCCGAAAAGTTACAACTGACAGCGTCGCTATGAGCATTATATACCACGTTCCACAATTAAACAAATTACTATATACAGTAGCTGAATCTGCGCTCTCTACACAGACGTATCATTCACATATGAGCATGAATCTCCTTGTCATTCCTCAACATCTGTACATGTCCCTTTACACAGACACAAGTGAAAGACACATTGATAAAATCGGCAAGGGGTACTATAAAGGGGAGATTTTTTCAATATCACGCACCGTTTGCTAGATTTGAGATTACTTCCGGTTGTAGTTTCTAATTCATGTACTATCAGTATTTTCTTTCTTCCTGCATGCAGTATGTAATAAATACATTACACACACACACACAGTTAATTATAATGTTAGTTATATATAGTGTCCATTGGGCAAAATACTGCAAACAATAAAGATTCATCTCAGACTGGAGAAATTATTATCCTTCGATTTTTATTATCATTTGGCCATGCAACAAACGCCTGAGATATACAGCCTTTGTATATATAAATGTGTGGTGTTGGAATGTATAACTCGTAGGATATGATGCTTTACTTTTTTAAATTCCAACACTTCCTGTGTACCCCTAAAAAATGTAATAAAGAAATAAAGGTCTTTTTTTAAAAAAAATATTCTAGACTAGAATTAAACAATCTACACAAAATTTGCAATCGATCAGTGAAAACAGCATCTTTCTAGAGCCTATGGTTCCCGAGAACTCACTGTCAAAAGGATTGCAAACATACAAACCTAGCATTTTAATGCATACAGAATAGAGAAGTGAAGAATAAGAATACTTACACAGTTGGAACATATTCCCCAGGAAAACTATCCGTTGTGTACGAAATTAACATACAAGTTTTCCCAACTGTTCCGTCTCCTACCACAACACACTTAATAGGTCTTCCTGAAGACATTTTTGCCTAATTTCAATTGAGTAACGATACACCTGCAAATATACAAGAAAAGACTATTTAGTTGACTATTTTCTTTAATAACACTTAGTTTACTACAGGAAGTACTTTGTACAGATGCCAACGTTTGACGGAGGCTACCAGTAATACTTACGGTCGCGACAGTAACGTATTCCCGAGATTGGACGGAAGGGGATTTAACCCTATGTCACACCACATAAAAAGGCACGTTACTCAATTTTGCACAAGAAACAAAATGTTTAAAAATACAACATAATACAGAAACCTTAGGTCAGGGTCGAAAAGTGCCGGACTGATGTTAGAATTCGCAATTTTTGGCTGCCACAGAGAGAGAGAGAGAGAGAGAGAGAGAGAGAGAGAGAGAGAGAGAGAGAGAGAGAGGGGGGGACATACACAGTGGTGTGCAAACCTTATGAGATAAAGTAACAAAATATTGCGTAGGCAGAGAAAATAACTGAAAGTCCGGCAGTGTGTTGCCAAATGTCTCCTACACGTGCACCTGGAGCAAGATATTACACAGGGTGATGTCACCGTGACCGTAGCGCCGAATTGGTCTGCTCCCCCAACATGAAGCAGTTGAACTAAAGAGAGGAGACAGTGTATGTCAGTCACAGCTGTTAAGATGTAGTGCGGTGATGTTACATACAACACTGCCCGAAGGCATTTGGATGACTTCAAACGGGATAAACTGGACAAAGGACAGAGTGTGACGAGTGTCACCCAGGGGTTTGGTACTGCACACAGCATTGTTTCATGTACATAGAGCACGCTCCGAACCACATGCAATGCTGTATGAATGAGAGGTGGGGGTTGATTAAGTAGAGCAGCGGATGACCGCTACATTGTGCAAAAGCAAGAAGGGACTGATTGCAAACAGCACGAGTGGGTCAGGAAGCAATTATATGGATGTGTCAAAAAACAAGATCTATTTGAAGCGTTCAAAATCGTAATTAAAATAGAGCAGGAAAAGTTTCGAGAAAATTAAAACACCAACAAACGCGTCCCGAAACAAATATAAAATGATAGATATCACAGCATATAGAAGAAGGTAAAATGGAACACTAATTAAAACAATGACAGGTTAATCACCTTTGCCTTGGTTGTTCCTCGAGAAATGTACTTGGATTTGGGTTTCCGCCCTGAATAGTAAGGATAAAACTGCAGAATGTACTAAAAAGACCATGAAGAAACGTTATGACCAAACAACAACACAGTAAAGCGAATTAAATAACAATAAAACACAAAGAACTACAATAATTAAAACTAGTAATGAGGTAATAAAAATATGGATAAAGACACCCATACTCAAAGCCAATTGAAATGAACGCAAGACTTGGATGTGCTGTAAAATCCTCATGAGTCGAGGAATAAAATATAGTCATCACAAAGTAGTACATCTCAGAAAGAGGCAAGACTATCACCCATCCAGTACTGCTAAACGTCAACAAACTTCACTCCGCCGTCAAAAGATCCGAGGAAAACCAAAACCAGATCCAAGAATCATTGCAGGTCAAAATAATTTTAAAAAAATGGAAATTCGGCTCATAAACCAAATCAAAGTCCATAAAATCTTTGCCAAGTCACAATAATAGGTCAATTCGGCTTCATTCGAGACATCGTATGTACAATAACATCATTTCGTTCGGGAGATTAGTGATCTAAGCGATCACCCACAGCAGGGATTTTACAGGAAGGTAATGTTCCCCCCCCCAATCTGGAGGACTATTGGCTATTACAGTTCCGAAGAAATGGGTGATAGGGCCGCCAAACTTCCGATACCGGATTCTAAAAAAGGTAGAAGTTTTGTTACTAATAATAACAAGGTGGTTGTATGTTAGAAAGAATATAGTATCAATTAATATTTAAGGGGTAATAGTAATTTCGGCTCACCTTGTAATAAAATCTTTAAGTCCCATGACTATGCTCAGTAGGCTAAGGGAAACTAAGATTAAGGCAAGTGAATGATAATGGAAAAATTGATGGAATGAGAAAGTGGGAGAAACAGGAGTACCCTGGGAAAACACACGGACAAGATGTTGTCCACCATGAACTTACTTAACCGAGGATTGAACCAGGTATCTCACGCACTCTACTACGGCCCCTGTTAGTATTTGCAGGGTTGGCAAAAACCATGGTTTTTATTGAAAAAAAAAGAACAACAAAAAACCCGGATTTTTTTGTTTAAACCCGGGTTTTTTGGTTTAAATAATTTGCTATATGTATTTATATCACGTATGGACAGAAATAAGCTTATTTCGTCTTGGTATTAGTATGCAACAACTGGGTTGTGCTGGAAGGGGTCACATAAGCTTAAAACGGAATCCAAACCGCTTCTCGGCCTACATCCAAGAGAATTTGTCCTCCATTTGAACTCGAAACCGGAACTAAATGGCCACAAATGCGATACGTCTGCCAACTCACTCACGAAGGACTCCTGGTAAAAATACGTTGACTGATCTTTACATATTTGTTAATATAATCGTCAAGTCATTAGTACAGAAGGACAAAAAGATAAACAATTGCACAAGTGGATCCATTATACAGAATTACATATGGATTGCACAAGTGGATCCATTATACAGAATTACATATGGACAATTTCAAAGTACTACAGAGTACAGAGGAATTAATTTAGTTCAAGTCAGTTCACTACGACTTTTATTAGTCCAAGTTAAAGAAATATAACGACTTACTTTGCATATCAGTAAGAAAAGTGAATAAAGATACGAATTATTTGAGTCCACTTTGGCTCTGACCTATTTATACATAAACAGTTACCAAAGATTCTTGCAATTTCAATAATTGCCTCTCGTGGAGTTTGTATGACCCCCTCCCCAAAAAGTACGGCATATCGATGTATTTTATCAATAGTAAACATTATTAAAACGAAACAATGTTTATAATTTTCCTTTGGTTGCATAACAATAATAATAAACTATAAAAAATCACAAAAGAAACATCAATAAAGTTACATTTTTAAAAAGTTGCTTTAGTAATATAATCTCTTTGACTAAAGAATGAGGAATTTAGGTCTGAATATAGTACGAATAATATATGGAAGTGAAACGTGATAACCCACAAATCTGTGTTCATCAAGATTTTACGAGTAGTTACACTTTTACGCAGGGTTGGCTGGTTTAAACCAAAAAACAAAATGTTCGTAAAAGTGTAAGTGTTTGTAAAATCATGAACACACATTTGTGGGTTATCACGTTTCACTCCCGTATATTATTCGTATTATATTCAGACCTACATTCCCCATTCATTACTCAAAAAATTATACTACAAAAGCAACTTTTTTTATATAAGTTTATAAATGTTTATTTTGTGATTTTTTTTGTAGTTGTTATTATTGTTATGTAATTGCAATCAAAGAAAAATTCTAAATATTGTTTCGTTTCAATGTTTACTATTGATAAAATACATCGAAATGCCGTACTTTTTGTCTGTGTGTGGGGGAGGGGGGTCATACAGACCCCACGAGAGGCATTTAGTGAAATAAGTATCTTTGGTATCTATTTATGTATAAATGAGTCTGAGCCAAAGTGGACTCAAATAATTCGTATCTTTATTCACTTGTCTTATTGATATGCAGATTAAGTCGGCGTATTTCGAGCTCCCTCATGGCTAAGCGGTTAGCGTACGCGCCTTTGCCGCGGGAGACCCGGGTTCGATTCCCGGCGGGAGTTCATGTGTTTCGGATTCCACGTTAATCAGTAGGTCCACGTCTCATATAGCCTCGCTGCTGAAAGGGACGCTAAATTAAAATCAACTCAACTAAGTCGGCGTATTTCTTTAATTTGGACCAATAAAAGTCGTTGTTAACTAACTTGAACTAAATTAGTTCTTCTGTACTCCGTAGTACTTTGAAATTGTTCATATGTAATTCTGTGTAATGGTTTCACTTGTGCAACTGTTTATCTTTTTGTCCTTCTGAAATGACTCTTGACAGTTATATTAAGAAGCATGTAAAGATCAGTACAACGTATTTTTATCAGGATTCCTTCGTGAGTGAGTCGGCAGACGTATCGCATTTGTGGCCAATTAGTCCTGGTTCCGAGTTCAAATGGAGAACAATTTCTCTCGGATGTAACTCGAGAAGCGGTTTTTATTCCGCTTTAAGCTTATGTGACCCCTTCCAGCATAACTCGGTTGTTGCATAATAACATCAAGACGAAACAAACTTATTTCTGTCCATATATATATGATATGATATAGAGCAAATTATTTAAACTATAAAAATCTGGTTTAAACCAAAAAAAACCCATTTTTTTTTGTTTTTTAAATCAAAACCATGGTTTTTGCCAACCCTGCTTTTACGGACATTTTTCGTTTTTTGGTTTAAACCAGCCAACCCTGAGTATTTGTATTACTAGTAAGTCCCTAGGCGTGTGTGGATTACAAGGAAGCTTCCAATTGCTAAATACAGATCTTAAATGCTGTTGTTTTCAACTACATGTGTGAATTTACAGAAAAAAATCATGTTCTAAAAAAGGCATTGATAGAAATTACTAATTTGAACAATGAAATAGTGATATATTAGTTATATTACGGAATGAAATCCCTCAAAGTGGGACAATTATTACAAAAATTTGTGCTTAGTTCGCGAACGGGATTTTTTCTTCCCTTCAATTCTGAATATTTTCCTGTAGGCATACAATAAACGCATTACTATTTCACTACTCTCATAGCTTATTTCAAATTTTGATTAATTTATGCACCTGTACTAAAAAAAAAATAAAATAAAATAAAAAATCTGTTTTACGTCCAAGGGTTATGCCGGCTACGTTAAAGACACTGTAATGATGAGAAATGAATGAAATGGTGGAATGACGAAAGTGGGAGGAAACGGAAAAACTGAGAAAACCCACGCACATGATGTTTGTTCACCACAAAATCCGCTTGGCGCCAGCTGGGATTGAATCAGAGACTCCACGCACCAGAGGTGAACGCTCTACCACTGAGCCACCGTGGAAAGCCCCCTTAGTTATGGAAGGTCAGCATTTATCTAAGACAGTAGTTCCCAACCACTGTGTCGCATAATCCACTAGGGTGTGTCGCGAGTTTTTGAGCTATGAACCTTTGAAGTTCATTTTTTCATGTTTTCAGCAGCCGAAAGGAAGCATTTGTGCACCCAGATTGGTCTATACTTTTTGTCTTATCTTGGTGTCAGGAATCACCTCCCAAACTTTATCGGTGTTGTTTTGAAACGCCCTGTATATGTTACCTAGTATCAAGTAGTAGGCTATTATATCGTGATTCAGTACCGATTTCTTGTACGAAAACATTGAAGTAACTACACTTCTTACGAAACATTGTACAGTAATTTAAATAGTCAATCAGCTTTGAATTCACCTGGCGGAGGCCAATCCATAGTAAGGTACAATATGAGTTTCGTTTATGCACACTCCTGCTGATCTCGTGGGAAAACCGCATACATATCACTGTCAATTCTGAATACTGTATTCTTGCAAGTTATGAGTAAAAAATATCATAAATTCAAAGGAAGCTTTGGCGTTTATAATCCATAATACAGCATGTTATTAACAGAATGTCAATCATTAAAAATTGTATTTAATATTCACTGGAAACTCAGTATTTTAATAATTTTCTGAATGTCATTCCAATTCTTTAGTGCTACACCTACCGAAAATAATCTTAATTTATACGAAACTTCAAAAACGGTACATTCTTTTACATATAAACAATTGTCATTAAGACATCTTTATCATTACATGTCCTCTATTAAAGAATATAAATCAAAAACAATTTTTTACATACTTTCTCACAAAATCCTTTATTCAAATTCGCGATCGAGTACGGTACAATTAACCGACTTTACAGTGTAAAACGTACCCAAAATAATAACATAAAATGTAATTAAACCAATAAAAGTATTTAAGTAAAAAATATTAAATTACCCATGTTTGTACTTTACCTCTAAAATAATACTTTCGATATCAAAAAGAATCTAATCAATAAGTCACAACAAAATCTCGAGCACACCGTCATGCAGCCATGTCTAGTGTACGAAGTCGCATTTGCGAAAAGCGAAATGCACGCACACAGTGTGATAGAATTGTGCTATTTCCCCAACAACCGAAAAATCACTAGAGCTTCCTCATAAACGGGTTTTTCAACATTTAACTATTTTACATGGCTAAACATCGAAAAATGTTGCCAAACAGGATGTAGAGTCTACGCAGTTTAACATTTGATTCATATATTCTACTTGGCAGAAATGAAACTATATAAAATAGCTATCTGAATTTTAATTGGACTTCTGTTATGCATATTATATAACCTCAAATTGCATTTGTTCTTAATAAACCCAAAATTGAAATAAAAGTACATTAATCTAAGAATGCCAAAGCACTTTATATACGACTTTCCTTCAGCTATCATAACTTTTCCAGAGCGGAAGCTGTTCTTTGTGGTCAAATTTGTTAAAAATCTTACTTATCAAAACTTCTTATTTCTTTCGTTTGAATGCATATCAGTAGAGATAGGATTGCCATCAAATTCTAAATGCACAGTGCAAATTCCCAGACATAAGTTTTACATTGTGTCGCTACATTACGAATCACAAATTTCAAGATTTAAATATCAGGATATTACATAAACATTTACAATACAGTTATAATCATGTACTTACTTCGTGCGGAAATATCAGAATTAAATAATAAATCAATATTCAAGAAAAGTGAGTGACAGAGACAGTATTATTCCTATGAATTAAATATTGATGAATAATAAAAACGAAATTATTTAAATATTGCACAAATTAGGTTATTTTATGTTTTTTGAAGGACATAGAGTCATTTGGAGTTTCGAACAATTTTAAGGGCACCAATGATTTAAAACAGCGACTGTTCCGACTGAACCTGTAGTTCAGGGAGTCCTACACTTGAGAGAGGGAGAGTTTTTTGTAACAACCTTGAGAAAAAATCACCATACAGTGTTAGGGTCATTGGGCCTTATGCAAAGTCGTTTTGACGTATGATTAGAGTCATAATAAAAGCATGACTATATACTATCCATCAAATTTATCACTACATGATTCAGTATAATATTTCACTGCTAAACTGATAGAATATCACTCTTATCAAGCTGAGAAGAAACCTTTAAATGAATTCACAATTAAAGCCGTGATTTCCATAACCACACAAGACCATCTCGATATCTGTTCAGCTGGACATCTGTGGTTGTGGAAGTCACGTCTTCAATTTTTTTTTTTTTTTTCGTAATACAAATAAGATCGTATTCAGAGTCATTCTGACGCGTGACTAGGGCCGTACTAAAGTTCGACTGACATTGTTCCTTATGCAGAGTCGTTCTGAGGCGATATTAGTAGGTCTACCATACCAAGGGCACCCATTAGGAGGGGGCAAGGTGGGCGCTCGTCCCCTTGAAAAAATTCTACTTCAGAATATCGAAAACTCAATTGAATTTTTAGAATAGTTACAGCAAAATTTAAAAATATATTTAAATGTCTCTTATACTTCTTCCCCTTGGAAACCACAACATGGGCGCCTTTGTACCATACGAAAGAGTTCGACTAACATATGTTTTCTGCAGTAGTCAGGTATTTAGTATGATGTTAATTACATGCAAAAATAACTAAATATGGCCCATAATGTGTGAAGATTGCGTTTGTCAGTAATACTGTACGTGATATAAAAAACTAATTGCTGATTCGTGTTTTGCTTTCAAAAATACATTAGAAAAAAAAAAAACATATTTTTAAGCAAAAGACACATTTTGAATTGTACAGTGTTATCGGATATGAAAAGCAAATTTTGCTTTGTTTTAATGCAAACTTGTACGTAATTAGTTTTTGAATTAGGCTTCGGAAAATTTGAGGGATATAGTATACGTAAGACCGCATCAGTTCCAGAAGGAGCTGGACGCTCATACTTTTAGGGATTATTTCAAGGTTTGCGTAGCATTGACGCACACATTATAGAATCAGGCCCCATGATTCAAGAAAATGCGGATAACGTATGTCATTTTTCATCATTGATTATAGGCATTTTAAATATGGCAGCGCTCAGAGATAGTGGTGATTTAAACTGGCGCAAAAATATAATTACACAATTACAGAATAGAAATAAAGCCCAGACTCATTGTTTTCAGGAATTGATAACATTTCGTAAGTAAAAATCTCCAAAAAATATAATTTGTAACTGTATTGTAAATAATATATTTTTATGTATACAAAGAAGCATACCGTCGTCTGTACAGATGTGTAAACTGGTACAGATCATGATGTTATTACATTAATTTCCCCAAATGAATTGAAAAAAACACCGACATAAGCGTTCTTTCTCAGACCATTGAAGTTTTCTCTAGAATGAGTCTAAAAGAAATATTGGTACTAGTAGTGAAATGAGGTGACAATATGTTAGCTTTCTCTTAAAAAGCAGGTTACTGTATGCTTGAGGCAGAATTGTAGAGAAATTCTCGTTGTTAATAGATTTTCTGGGTTAGCTTTACAAAGCGCGGTCTAGGTAGTATCATTCTAGAGTCATGAATAATTACACTATGAGGGGAAACCGTATTAACGACTTTTTAAAGAAAGATCCTGGTAGCTATGTGCCCATCTTCGCTAACGCGCCTGCTTTCTACGAACGCAGCTCGTCGTGGGCCTTCCTGCTTCACCTTGCCCATACTCAGATTAGATTCTTTACTAGCTTTAATCGACACCTAGCATAGGGTTTTTCTCAGAATTGTGCCGAATATCCATTTGGACCGATATTTAGTTTCTCCCCCAATCTTGCACATATAAGATCTCCAGCGTTACTTTACAAAATATAGCTCAGCGAGCGAAAAGGGTTAGACGCCCCTCAAGGCTCGTTTTCTACCCGAGCACAATTCTATATCACAATTTAGATAAAAACAAGGTAGTCGGTTCTGGAGTCATGAAACGAGTTGCGGGAAGTACTAAATATCATTCTCCATTTGTAAAAATAGGGTACAACAACTTTTTTTTTTTTTTTTTTTTTTTTTTTTTTATAACAAAACCTTTTAATCTAGTCCTATCTTTCCTGTCTATGTAAGGATGCTGAGTTTACTGTATAATGTAGATCCGTACCTTAGTTCACTAAGGGCGGTTGTCAAAAAATTAAATTTTTAGAACCAAAAAACGAATGCAAAGGGTGAAGTTTTTAACGAACACTCACCTTTTTACAACAGCAACAACTCTAAAAATAGCCGGCTTAGCGCTGTGACAACTAGATACACAGGTTGGCCATCTGTACTTAATAAATATAATGTAAAAAAAAATAAGTAAATAAATAAAACAAAAAGTAAAAGCGCCAGAAATAAACACTTAGTGAACTAAGGTGCGGAAATTTAATCCCGTCATCTTACAGAATCCGTATAAGGTACTGTTTAAGTAAATTTAGTAAAACCCAGAAAGTGTCTATACAAAGATAACAGTTATTTCTTCATTGGAACCATGAAAAGTCACTCCGGTATTATTTAGTTTCTGCCCCAAATCACTTGGTAGTGACTTAAGTTTACAACGGCTCATTATAAGTCACAGTACCGGCTTCGGAGCCGTCAATAAATTTGGGGGATATGCTAAATGCCATCCAGTCATTCTTTCTCCCAGTAAAGAGATATCGGCTTCGCTTTGTAGCTAACAGCCATCAGTTAAATGGTAGAAGTAAGCGAAGTTTATAAATAACAAATATAGCTAAACCTGTTTGAGAAAGACATTTCATCACTGTTTTAGTACCGGGAACTACTGGTTTTACGCCCGTGATTATGCTCTGATGCTAAGCGATACGGTGATGACAATAAATGGAATGGTAAGATGAAGAAAGTGAATGGAAACAGGAGAACCCACGCACACGTTATTTGTCCACAACAAAACCCACTTGGCGTGAACTGGGAACGATCCAGAGACCTCACGCAACAATTGGTCCCTCTATCGCTGAGCCACCGCGACCCTTGTTTGAGTCATGGTTTACTTACGTTGACGCATACTAATTATAAGGAAGCCATGACAAGTTTTTACTTTGACTAGGACAGTGACTGCAAGAAATTCATTTTCCAGAAGCAGTTTAGGAAATATTTCCCAAGAATAATTCAGTTCATCAGAGCAGTCCAAGAAACAGACACCCTGTTACTCAGACTACTCCGGAGAACAGAAACATCCTTGGCAACTGCTTCCCAAACTTCTACAGAAACCGGTTGAGATAAATCAGTTCTTAAACAACTGTAATTCAAAGTTCTGCAAAATGTGCATTTAAAAACCACCATATATTAACCTAACATAATTTAAATGCTGTGAAATTTAAATGAGGTTCG
This sequence comes from Thermobia domestica, assembly GCF_964235325.1. NCBI lineage: Eukaryota > Metazoa > Arthropoda > Insecta > Zygentoma > Lepismatidae > Thermobia > Thermobia domestica. The sequence continues at coordinate 328,889,233 of NC_137457.1, forward strand.
AGGCTGCGCTGGTTTTAGGCCATTCACTTTGATGGTAGAACTGAGGGTTTGGGGGAGAGGGAGGTGGTATAAAAAGTAAATAAAACTTAATAACTCTTGAACCACTCGACCGATCTTGATCAAATTTTCAAGATACATGAGGTTTGGATCTGGAAACATTTTTGTAATTTCACTTGAACGGTAGATCCTAGAGGAGGGGGACGTATAAATAACTAATAACTTTTAAACCACCCAACCAGTCTCGATCAAATTTTCAACATATATGAGGGTCGGGCCTGTTTTTTATCGTTTCACTTTGACAAGCCAACGTAGGGGAGGGGGAAAAATAACTACCTTTGCGACTTCATCACTCTTGAACCAGCCGACTGATCTCAATCAATTTTTCAACATACATGATTTTAGGGGCAGGGATTAATTTAGGCTATTCACTTTGACGATGCAACGTAGAGGAGGGGGAGAGAAATTTAAAAATGATCGAAAATGACTAATATTAGTGTCGAATCCATAGTTTTAGGAGTAGCTGAGATTAACAGTGACAATTCTGATGCCGTGTGCGGTATGCCGCATCATGGAGGAGGGGGAGTGAAAATGACCAATATTAGTGTCTAATCCATAGTTTACGAGATCATTCAGATGAACAGTGACATTTCCGATCCAGTTTAAATCCAAAATCAGCCTCGCCATTTGGGGGAGGGGGAGAAAGACATATATAAAAATGATCAAAATTGGCCATTATCAGTGTCGAATTTATAGTTTCCTGGGTCGCTTAGATGAACAATGATACTTTCAATCCCGTTTATATTCAAATTCAAACCCGCAACTTGGGGAGGGGGAGGAAGAGATATTTAAAAATCATCGAAAATGACCGATATTAGTGCCGAATCCATTTTCTGGGGTCTCTGAGGTGAACGGTGACACTTCTGATGCCATGGCCCGCAACATGTGGAGGGGAATATATATAAATGATCAAAACTGACCGATATTAGTGTTGAATTTATAGTTCTTGCGGTCGCCGAGATGAACAGTGACACTTCTGATGCTGTTTAAATCCATTTTCAGCCCGACACTTGGGGGATGAGAAGGGGTGACATACATTAAAATGATCGAAAATGAGCGATATCAGTGTGCATTTAAATTATTTATTTCAACCCAGCGAAGCGGCTAATATATGCTAGTTCTCAGATAAAATTTCAAAAAGAAAAAAAAAGTACAGTATAGAAAACTTATTTTCGAAAGTATCGTTCCACAAATCCTTCCTTCAAAGTATCTATGAAAATATATTTCGTAATTTTTAAAAGATGCACAAATGCAAAATCAATCAAGAATACAAACATCAATTAAAAAATAAAAAAATACCGCTAATGATATAGACCAAAAAATTGAAAATATCCCATCCCAAGTGATAAACCACCAGCAAATTTACGACGCCACAAATACCTTGAAAAATGTGACATAAGGTTTTGTGAATGAGTTACCACTAAATTTCGTTTTACAATTCCTGTAATAACAAACCAGAAAAACCAATAAACGTCCACTTTTGCCATACGACGGAAATAGCTTCGATCTTCGACCACACCCGTCATAACGGAGCTCCTTCGTGGCTAAGCGGTTAGCGTGCGGGCCTTTGGCGTGGGAGAGCCGAGTTCGATTCCTGGCGGGAGCTCATGTTCGGATTCCACGTAAATTAGTAGGTCCACGTCTCATGTAACCTCGCTGCTGAACGGGACGTTAAAATCAACTATCAACTCAACACAACCATCACAAGTTTTCTCTAACTCAATCGAACCACACAATGCCGCAAAGTGATAACAATTAATGTCCGACTTTAGTACAAACTTATTTTAAAAAGACGAATTCAAACTCTTAGCATCAAATCCATTAAACGGTTTTTCAATCTCATTTACTAACTCTAAAGTTGCCATCAAACAGAAATTGAAGTATGCGCTTAGACGAATTTGACAACCAGCGCACTACCATATGACTGTATATTAAGGACAGACACCTACTGGAAAAAATAGGAACTCTTGCCAACTTATCTCGCAATAGATATTACACCGAAGCCACAAACCGTTCCAGCAAGTGATTGAAGGTATAAGAACCGGTTACAGTTACTGTCCTAGTCAAAGTAAAATCTTATCGACAGCCATCAGTTAAATGGTAAAAGTAGGCCAGATTTTTGAATAACAAACAGGTAAACAACTTGAGAGAAATTTTATTACTACTAGTTTTACGTGGGCCCGCGATTGTGCTCTGACGCTAAGTGCAACTGTAATTATAATAAATGGAATGGAGAAATGAAGAGAAAGAGGGAACGGGAGAACCCACGGAAACGTTGTTTGTCCACCACAAAACCCACGTGGCGCGAGGTGGGAACAACCTATGGACTTCACGCGACAGAATTGAGCGCTCTACCACTGAGCCACCACAACCTGTGCTTGAGTCAGGGTTTAGTTACGTTGACGCATACTAATTGTAAGAAAGTCATTACTAAGACTGTATAAAATAGCGTTATGTTGTTTTATGACACTTTTGTCGCAAAAACTGAGAAAATAGTATACTTCGTATTGTAGTATCACGCGAAGTTAACACTATAACCAGTCAGATATCGTTATCCCTTCCTTAGCATTTGTGCTTCGACAGCAAAAAACAGGTACTCATATTCAACTGTCTGTATAATATCGTTAAACGAATCTAAACAAAGTAATTAATAAGTATATTAGGTAATAAACAGTGTTCAGTTATTTATACAATCTTAACCCTTGTCCGGGCAAGATGTTTTTGTAACGTAGACAGTCAACTGGGGCCTTGCCAACTCTGTTAGCCTTACCAACTCGATATGTTCATGACTTTAACTTCGACTAAAGATAGAAGAATTCAGAATTTTATGTCATCGAAATATTTATAGTTATTGAGAAATTCGAAAGAAAAAAAAATATATGAAGCTACTGGGCCTGGGAGGCCAAGCTTGCCCGGATAAGGGTTAAAAGCGGGCTGAACAAACTTCCGTTTCCTTAAATGATGGACTAAAAGAAATAGGATACATTGGGAACCCTAAAAGAAAGCGTACACAATGTTTCATGAAAATTGAGTAATTCTTATTAACATATTTGAAAAGAAACAGACATCTCACCCTAATAACCCTATGTTAATTTTAACATAAACGGTTTCAAGATTTGTGTGCCCCTTTTTCAGTGACAGGTATTCCACAACGTTGTTAAATTTTTAACATGATTTTTTTCATTATTGAAAATCCGTAACTCGAATAAAAGAAAGAACTTCATCATTACGTTCCATGCTTATAAATTGTGTAGAACAAACTGATGAAATATTTTTGTTGAAAAACCGTTACCAGGTACAGAAGTGTCTAAAGTGTTGTTTAGTATCCTGAAAATACTGTACGCATCAATCAGAAAATTATTTTTAGGAAAGTTATTGTTAATATTCTATGAGGTAAGTTCACCTCATAAAAGTTCAGGACTAAATGCACCTTATTTTAATCCCAAATAATAGGCGTAAGCCACTGTATTCCATATAAATTGACTTTTTTTTTTTTTAAATAGAAGGACGAAGAACGAGCTGGAGAATGGTATTTATTTCCTTGATATTGACGAATTTCAACTTCTAGCAGTGACCTAATTTAGAAACCGAAGGAAAAAAATATACTCCACATTGCAGCAGATCGAATGCGTTTCTTGTACAGAACTTACCGTGAAACTTATTTCATATATTTGGCGAGAAGAGACCATTACCATTCATTCTTGACAGATTCCAACCCTAACCAGTACCGATTGTGGGAAGGCCCCAAGGAACATACACCATATTGTATCAATATCGAATTATTTTTACGGAAGTTATTTTTATTTTATTTTTTTTAAATCGGGAAGGGAAATATGCCACTCACTGCGGGTAAGGTTCATTCATCATTTTTGTCAAATTATAAGCGCAGACAGTAGGAATTGCGGGAACTTTAAAATATAACACATATTCTATCAAAATCGAATAATTTTACGAAACTTCGTGTACGTTTTTTTTTCTTTCTTAACTCTTTTAAATACTTGCTTTTTTTTTTAAAGATAGACTTTCAGTCAAGCAGGTACAGGATCATCTCTATTTATCCTAGGATCATAGGTCGTACCTTATTGTCTTCAAAATAAAACAGCCTTCCAAATGGTACCATTTACATGTCTCTATCATGTATCTGAGGCGGGAAAATTGCGAAAAGAAAAAGGATTTTTTTGATAAAAATATCCCCCCTTTTTTTACCATTTTACCCCTCTGACCCCCCTGTTTTAACGCAGAGATGTGAAACAATTCTGAAAAATATTAAAGGTTGCACTGAGTGTGTGTGCAAAATTTCAGTCTTCTAGATGCAAAAGTAAGCCCGCCAAAATAAAATAATAAAGATTTGTTTAAGTTAGACGTCATCACACGCTATGTCTCGACACAGAAAGGCGTGAAACAATACGTAACATGCTCAACAATACCTCGACGCTTGAAGAAACAAAACAAGACAAAAAAGAAGAAAAAACTAAAAGCGACGTAAAAAGCTTTATTAGTACTTTTTAATCGAATAATGAAGACATTATCCTATCGTTGAAAATGACACGATTAAAAATTAAAACGGTTAAAAGAAATTGGGACAAGGGATGCACCCACTCGTTCTTGCCTGATTTGAACCCGAAACAGGAAAGATGATTGGGGAGATTCGAAGAAAATATACGCCGTATTGCATCAAAGTCGAATAATGTTGGTGGAAATTATCGGAGAATTGTTTTCTTACCGTATTATTTAAATAAGGAAATTTCGAAGTGAGGGAATCTCACTCCTGTTAGTAAATTGTGATCTTGGATACATAGTTCACGACTTAAAATCTTACCTTGTACCCCTAACTGCGGCTTGTGCTATTCTACACAATATTCCAGTCCCTCTGGATTCATCCTCAAATACTAGCCGGATAGTATACTAGCATCCTCAAATACGAGGCGTGATACTAGCCGGAATCTATTTGTTTTTATTACATTATTATATCGCTCCGAAAGTGGCAAATGGAAAAATCGGCACCGAATATTCCGCTGTACAGTTCTATCAATTGTATTCCATACTTCTGAGCTTTCGTGCAAACAAATCTGTTGCCTTAATTTCTGTAACTATTTCATAATGTCGACCGCTGTTAGTTGCTTAAACCCGTTTACGGGGTTGCAAAATCATATAATAGTGCCAATTCAGCTATGTTTAAAAACACTTTGTGCAGTATTCACACTCGAGCACTCACTACTTTGTGTCTATAATTAACCAGTCTTCTTACAAGGAACCCCTTGAGTGCGAAGTCACAAGTGCAATCTCTAGTAAGGTTCATTTGAAAGTGTAGTGTGATCAATATGACAGGAAAAATATTAGCTGCTAATGACTCACCATGTACATCAGGAGGGCGACAGAAAATACGTGTCCGGGAAGTACAGAGATCAACCTTCTATGGAATGTATGTGTTGCACCTCACAAAATGGACATCATCGACACTCAGGAATGTTCAAAACAAACCATTAACTTGCACCATGGACACCGAATGAAAAATGACGCGCCACAGTGATTACAAACGTTCGCACCATCAAGATCGAAGGCAAACTCCTTGGGAATTACAAACCGTTCAGGGCGTTCAGGTAGGTATCCACTCTTAAAGAATGCATATAGAATCGTATTGGAGTAACGAGTGTCAACAAATTCCATCAGTTCTCATTTCCCCGTTATAACAATACGATTCTATATGCGTTCTTTAAGAGTGGATACCTAGCTGAATGCCCTGAACGATTTTTAAGTCCCTAGGAGTTCGCCTTCGATCTTGATGGTTTGAACGTTTGTGATCACTGAGGCACGTCATTTTTTAATTCGATGTTCATGATGCAAGTTTGTTTTCAACATTTCGTGAATGTCGACGATTCATTTTGTGAGGTGTAATGCATACATCCCATAGAAGGTTGATCTCTGCACCTCCCGCACACGTATTTTCTGTTCACACTACAGTTTCAAATGAACCTTACTAGAGATTGAACTTGTGACCTCGCACTCAAGGGGTTCCTTGTTAGTTTTCTTTAACATTGATACTTTTTTTTTAAAATTTTTAATAGTTGCACTAATTGTAGTTCCATTTCCCTTTTCTTCCATAAAAAGTCCTTCCAAACCACAGCCTCTGTAGTGGCTATAAAGATAAATCTTGCTCCATCAATGTTGGTATTCTTCTGTGTGAAAAAACACTATGATCGTTACCTGTTCAAAAATCCTATGTGCATTATTTACATTTAAAACCAGCTGAGAATGCTCGAAGAGCATTGCCAGAACGAACTTAAAAGGAATTAATTTTTTCGAAATTTATATGAAATGGTCAATATATTAATAATTGTAGAACCAATAACTGTTATTGGTATTGAATTAATATTTCTATTGATTCCTTCGACCATCCATAAAAATTCCATCACTTCTGTTAGATAGCTTTTGATGTTCTATTGAATGGAGGGCTGAAAATTGAATCATCAACATCGTCCCTCTATGACTTACGGTTCCCGAGATATGGCTTTTTTTTTTTTTTTTTTTTTTCCCTCAATGTCTCGAGAACGATAAGATTAACGCGAAAAATTCCATCACTTCTTTCAAATATTTTTGATGCTCCATCGAATGGAGGACTCAAAATTAAAAAGTTCGCAAATAACATACACACACACACAGAGAAATTGAGAATCCAGTAACGAACTTCTTAAATTCGTTGTAAATAATGATGTTAACAAAATAAAATATGTTTCTATTTAGTTGTAATTAACTATTTATGACATTGTTCCACTAGTGAACCAGGCTCCCACTATCCAAGTTTAATTCAAGTCTTTCTTGTTCTGATGAAGATAGGTTCAACAACATTCTTATCAATGTTGTTTGAGCGAGAATGTAAGATTTCAAATCTGTCTACTTCATTGTCTATTGTTGAAGACGTCTGGACAGTCCTGATGTTGGGGACTCATCACTTCTCGCATTCCTTATTGTATTTCCTAATCCTCCTTTTGATATTCCTTTTGGTCATACCTATGAAGTCTTTCTCGCAGGTGCAAAAGGTTGTAAATCCCTGCAGAAGACAGTTGATCTTAATAATAATTTTTGTACTCGTATCAAAATAAGGACAAATCATTTAAGAACACACTGGCTGTGAACCATTCATGCATATTCATATTATATTTTTGATTTCATTAAATCACTTACATCCATGTTTGTAATGAATGAGTAAAGTTCTTCTAGATGGTTTAAGACATGTGGAAACGTTACCATGAAGCTCACATGATTTGTGGTATTTTTGCTTTAAATTTATTTCGTTGGTTTAAATAAGGAAAGAAATGCTGTTCTGCTATTAGGTCTGTTGACTGTTATCACCTTGAATTCTTCTTCTTCTCGCGTATCTAACACACTGGCTACCATAAATACATTTGGGGGCACGGTGACTCAGTGGTAGAGCGCTTACCTCTGGTGCTTGGGGTCCCTGATTCGATCCCCGGCCAAGAAAGTTTATGATGGACAACATCATGTCCGTGAGTTTTCTCGGGGTACTCCCGTTTCCTGTCACATTCTGATTCCATCAATTCTTCCATCATCATTCATTTGCCTTAATCATCCGTCTCCCTTTGCTGAAAGAATCGTGGGACGTTAAACTGAAAGAGTTCATTTTTTCTTCTTAAATACACTTGCGCCAAAACGTTCGCACACCCACAGTTCATTCTTTTTTTAAACTCTCAGAGATCTCCATTTTACATCTTCGTCTGCTCGCAGAGGTACACGGTATCTCAGTTGTAGAGTGGTTACCTCTGATGTGGGATCCCATGTTTGATCCCCAACCAAGTATGCAGTGGACAATACCGTGTTTGTAGATTTACCCGGGATACTCCCCTTTCCTCACACATTCATCATTCATTTTAATTATCCACTCTCCGAGGCAAACGGGCATAATCATGGGACGTTAAACTGAAAGGTCTCCCATTTCATTTCTCGTCTGCCCACACGACTAACAACGGTGAGGATCTGCACACGCATTCTTAGTGTTATTACTTCATACATCTTACGTGTTGCAAACTTACAGGTGTTCCCATTGTTTTGGTAATCATCTGTATGCCGAAGCCACATACCTCACATTTACAAAGCAGAAAATTAAAGACACATGATCTGAAATAATTTGCGTGACATCTAGTTTTGTGGCCGCGAGGATTACGTCCGTACGGGCTGGCACGTTAGCAATAATGAGAATTCACGTAAAATGTGTTAACACTGCCAACGTCATATGCGAGAAAACGTACAAAGTGTGGGGAGAAAATAATACATTTTACACAAAACCTTATTTCGTTTGTACTTTGCTGATAACTGCTATTTGTCAGGGTGGAACTTTCCATATTACTTTTAAGCCATGATTTACGATTACATTTTTTTTTTTCCCACATGGGTAAAAGTTAAATCAGTCATGTAAAAATAGTCCAAAATACATTTTGTGCCATGGAGGAATGGTTCAACAAGTAACCATTTTCCTTCTTTGCAGAAATATATAGAGAAAATCGTTCAATTTTGAAACAGGTCTGAACTGTGGGAATACTTTTTTACAAGCTCCTTCGAACTATCATTGGTTGATATAGTATATTTTGTCTAACACTCACAGTGTAAATTTCTAGGCTACAATCTTGTTTTTCTGCTGAACAACTTTTACATTTGTTGTTAGAATTGTGATTAATATTTGTTTCCTGTTTGTTTAATTTTAGATAATAGATTGTTCGAGAGTTCTAATGCCTTAAGGGCAGAGAATTTGCAGCTGACAATCCAAAATGAAAAGCTGAAGCAGGAGAATGTGGAACTGCAGTGCAAAGGGGGATCATCCGATGGGAAACCCAACGAAATGATTCAGGTTTGTTTGATACAGAGTGAGCTAGACTTTATGTAAAAGGGGAGATGTCAATTTATGTGATACAGAGTTAGCTAGATCTTATGCAAGAGGGGGTATGTCAGTTTGTGTGATACAGAGTGAGGTAGACTTTATATAAAAATGGAGATGTCAGTTTATGTGATATAGAATGAGCTAGATCTTATGCAAAAGGGGAGAGTCAGTTTGTGAGATACAGAGTGAGATAGATTTTATGCAAGAGAGGGGATGTCAGTTTATGTGATACAGATTGAGCTAAACCTTGTGCAAGAGGGTAAATATCAGTTTGTGTGATACAGAATGAGCTATGTTCTATAAGGGGAGAGATGACAGTTTGTATGATACGGTGTGAGCTAGACCTTACGCAAGATGGGAAATGTCAGATCTATGCTACGTGAACACTCCACGTCAATAAGAAATTACTACAAGCTTGAACGGTATCTGGGTTCGTTGCCTCACTGGCTTTTGCACGATATTAGAGCTCTACGGTAATCCCGAAATAAATGGTTCTTGATTTATAATATCAACACATATATTGCTCAGAACTCCGAGACTTAATTTATCAATGCGAGTATGAAACGTCCTCGTGATTAAGTAGTTACAAGAGACCCGTATCAATACTCCGGTGGAAGAGCTATGTAGAAATAAGTTTACTATAAAAGATTGCAACCATTGGGCCTGATTAACAGTGCTAGCTACGATATCTTTTATTGTTCGTCTCTTAGTCTGTCTTTTCCCGCTTACGGGGGGTCGACGACATTTTAGATTATTCGCTTTCAACTAGCTGGGTTCCGAACGTCATCCTTTGTTATCCTGTTTTTCTTCTACTTCTGTCTTCTCCATTCTCTTGCCGAGCTGTCAGAACAATTCAAAATTAGTTTTTTTTTTTTATTTTTTATTTTCGGGAATAGAAAAGAAAAGTCTCACGGAGCTAGACCTGGCAAATGCGGAGGGTAGGGAACGATAGCCTACACGTGAGAGCTCAAATATCCAGATCATGCGTGAGCAGGCGAGGAACAAACTTAGCGGCAACGCTTCTCGTTTGCAAATCCGCTGGCACGAGCTCCAACTCACTCCTGTCTGTTCTGAAATTTCGTTGATCGTGATTAATGTTTTCGTCGTTTTGACATGATGAAGAGCGCCCAGAACGAACATGATCTTTGATCTCATCATGTTTAAACCGCTCAGACCACTCGAAAACTTTGTGCGTTCATAGCATCCTTCTTGAAAGCCTGTTAAAGCATTTGATAAGCTTCCGTTACAAGCAAGAAGCAAATTTTGTAACATAGTTTTTGTTCATTTATTTATTTATTCATTTATTTAACAATCACCAGATACAGCTCAGAGGCCATTTTACACTGGATATCCAACAACAACAGTAACAATGGAAATGATTTGGGAAGGTATCGGCCAGGGCCTGTTTAGTAGGTATCATCCCGGCATTTGCCTGGTGGGACTGAGGGAAACCCTGGAAAACCTCAGTCAGGATGGTCGGCAGCGGGATTCGAACCCGCGACCTCCCGGTTAAATCTCTCATAACGATTTCATAGATGGCAAACGAGAATAGTTGAGAACTTTGTGTCCCTTTAACTTAGGGTGACCAGCAAGGATCTTATAAAATAGAGGATCTGCCTATATGTATCTTCATCCTATTAAATTAATGAAGTCAAAAAACAACCGAGCATCGGCAAGTCTGATTGGCTACTCCCGTTTTCGTCACCGTCTCATTGGCTACTTTCGTCTCCGCCATGATTGTTGGCTCAAAACATTGCGATCTTATTGGACGGAGTGGGCAGAGTAGGGGTGATGAAACTGTGACGTATGGCTTCAAGTTTTTGTTGTAAGGGCAGATCCTCTATTTTATAAGATCCTTGGTGATCAGACTGTGACAAGCGAAAAGTAGTACACAAATATAATAGTATATGATAGTTTACTATGTCGGCAATACGCGTGGTCTTATTTTATTTAACGTTAACCTTAAGTTAATCATTTGTTTTTGTTAAAAAGAAAAGTACTTACTAAACAAAATTATTAAAACAATCAAACAACTCAAAATGCTTTGATGACTGACGAAGTGGTTTATGTTTATGAACGTAGAGTGAAACTTCGTGTAGGGCTATAATTTTAAGGACTGAGATAAAATTTAGACTGTCACGACGGAGCTTCTACTTAACTTGGTTAGCATCACTCTCATAAGTTGAAAAAGAAACCTTTCCTACCTTACCGATATATCAATAAGCAGTTCTCAGTAAAAACAATGATTTGTTGATTGTTCTCCTTCCCTAGTCTTTTGAGGAGTGTTAAAAAACACAGCGGTTCATCATTCAGGAAAAGAGTGCTTGTGATACAAAATGATGTGAATAAAGAATGAAACATTAAAATATTGTAAATAAGTTAACTTCAGGATATTTTAAGAAAGAAGGACAGTGCTTAATTTTCTAGGCGTCTTCCAACACGCAGGATAACTTTTTGAAAAACAGTATTGTTCTGCGAAAATTAGTACGTCTGGTCACCCTATTTAAATCTGTCATAACGATTTCGTAGACGGGAAACGAGAATAGCTGAGAAAAACAACACTACAATTGAACATCAACCTCCTACGCAAACGCCGCTTGGGCAACTGATTTGAGAAGGTCTCTACTAGATCTACCTACCAGAAAAACTCTCTACTGTGCCTAGGAACGGCCGCGTAGGTTTTTTTGGGTCCCCACTCGTATATGAATACTATACCTGTGCCAAATTTAATGAAAATCTGAGAGATGGGTTAAATTTTTTTCTTAAGATTACGTTGATTTAACATGGAATTAGTCATGACTCTTTGATAGTTCAATAAGTAACACGGAAGTATTTTATAAAATATGTGATAGGTCAGTACTAATAATTGTATTTTTTTATTTCGTGATTTGTAGGCTTTGGAACAAAAATTATTCCATTTACAAGAAGAATTAACTGAGTTGCACCGGCGAAAGGGAGAAAACGCTCAGCAGTTGGTAGATCTCAATCACCAGCTGCAGGAAAAGGAAAAGAAACTAGTTGTTAAAGAAGCGAAGTAAGTTTCAGATTTTTAAAATATATTTAACCCTTTTAGGGCATATGGTATATATATATCAGGGATGCAAATAGCCACTCGTCCACTCGCTCGGGGCGAGTGGTTCATCGGTGCGGGCGAGCTTTTAAACAGTAAAGACTATAAAAGTCACGATTGTTATGTGGAATGTAGGCTAGTAGCATTTTTCTTGGGCTAGTAAAATTTTGTTGCTTATTTGCATCCCTGATATATATATATATATATTATCTTTAATATAAATAAAATAAAGAGTTTGTTTGTCTGTCTGTCTGTGTGTGGCCTGGGGACCAGGCGAGTGGACCGAGAGTTACCAAATTTTGGTCAGGGGTACCTTAGTCCAGGCCCCAGATCAAAACGAAACCTTTTTTTTCAAATTTCGAACCAGGGGGGTCTCAAGGGGGGGTTACTGGAACCGGCTTGGGAACCAGACAAATTGACCGAGAGTTACCAAATTTTAGTCACGAATACCTTGCTCCAGGCTCCAGACCAGAGATAACGTTTTTGTCAAAATTCGAACAAGGGGTCTCAGGGGAGCGTGTACCGGGACATGTAAAAGTAGTAGAAAATGATCGATATTAGTGTTGAATTCATAGTTTTCGCGGTCGCTGAAATCAATGGTGAAACTCTGATTGCATTAACTTCTAAATTCACGCTATTCGGCTCCGGACCGGGCTCACCGGGGGAAGGGGGGCATACCGAGACGTATAAAAGTAATCAAAAATGATCGATATTAGTGTCAAATCCATAGTTTTCGCGGTCGCTGAGACCAATGGTGACACTTCCTTTAGCGATGACTTGCAAATTCAGCTACAATTGTATGTGGGCCGGGGGTCGGCGGGGGGAATACCAAGACATGGAAAAAATAGCCCAAAATAACCGATATTAGTATCAAATCCATAGTTTTCGCGGTCGCTGAGATCAGTGGTGATACTCCCACAAGCATTGACTTCCAAATACAGCCCCCGTGCAAAGCATGGGTATATTCAACTAGTGTATATATATATATATATATATATATATATATATATATATATATATTCACCATGGGATAGACCTTTGGAATTTGCTTTATAAATCACTAGTAAAGCTTTTCACACTGGGTTTTTTGCCTTCATTCAAGCGTGGAAGCATCAAAGAACACGTTTCATGGGCATTTTGCAGTCACGCCCGCGATGCCTGGGGACAGTGACGTCACAAACTTTGACTAAAGAAAGAAAAAGGGTAAATTTTAGAATTTTATTCAAAAAATTCTTGACACATCCCTATTTATCCTAGGATCATGGTCCCCCCTCATTTTGTTCGGAATGAAGCAGTATTTCCAACTGTACCTCTCGTGTGTCCTTATTATGTAACTGAGGCGTGAAAATCCTGCCCAAAGTGGGAAAATGGATTATTTCAGAAAATTTCCTTTTAGGATTTTTTTTTCTCCTCAGGTACATGATATCGACATGGGAGTGGTACCGTTAGAAAGGATGCTTCATTCTGAAGAGAACGAGGTACGATTCATGGTCCTACGATGAATAGCCTTGATGCTAAAACTAATTGGATAAAAATTGACTGAAAATATATTATTTAAAAATGGTTAAGGAAAGTTAGTAAATTGACTAGAGCATCAAAAATATTTCTCCTAGAATCATTCTTCGTACCTCATTCTCTTCACAATAAAGCAAACTTTTATTTTATTATTTTTTTGTACAATTCGCATGTCCGTGTCATGTACAGTACCTGAGGAGGGAAATTCGCGACAAACGGGAATTTTATTTTTTAAAATTCCCTTTTTCTAGCTTTGGGCGGAATTTCTCATCTCAGGTAAGTTGGAAACACTGTTGGAAAACAGCTGGAAAAATTTAATGGTACAGTTGGAAACACTGCTTCATTCCGAACAATATGAGGGTCGCATTATGATTCGGGAGTAGATAGTCTTGATGCAATAGCTGATTGAGTGAAAGTTTACAAATTACCTCAAAAAACACATGTCCTAAAAGGGTTAATAGAAATTAAAATTCAATATCATGTTCTGCATTTATCAGCTTACTTTTTCAAATTTGTAAAATAATATGGACTCGAACTTCGAGTTAGGGCCATTGTGGCTCAGTGGTAGACCGTTCGCCTCTGGTGCGTGGGAGTCCCTAGTTCGATCCCAGCACGCGCTAACTGGACTTTATGCTGGACAAATACCGTGTGCGTGAGTTTTCTTGGGATTCTCCCGTTTCTTCCCACTTTATTCATTCCACCGTTTCATTCATTTCTCACCATCACCCTCTCCTTTAGCTCACACGACATAACTGTGGGACGCAAAACTCAAAAGATTTCGAACCTTGACTTCCTGTTTGTCAATACATATTTCATAAATACCAGCACATATTTGAATAGTAACCTTATCATGTGTTGTGAGTAATTTTATCCTGTAATAAATAAATATATAAAATAAAAAATCCACAGAGAAAGTTTACAATTGGGATTGAAATACCCGTATTAGTTCATAAGGGAATGTGTACTCTTGGAGAGGATTTGTGTAAATTTATTTTCTGAAAAACGACCCAGGCAATTTTATTGTGTTTCATAAATAAGTATTCTATGAATAGTTCTACATAGTGGTGCTATTCAGCCGGTTCGCTAAAACCGGTTGTTAAAATATTTCGAGTTCGCAGAACCGTTTGTTATATTCAGATATAATAGTAAGTTTTACCCAGTTATACCCTAGGAATAAGTAAAATTTAGTTAAACTATCTTTGTTCTTAGAAATTCTTAGACCTACAGGGTTAAACATATGATCTCTTAGAACAAGGTATAAGCGTTTATTTCTTAATCTGAAATGCCCAGATATCAAGAATGAGAACTGGGATCACATGAGTGTAGTGATGAGGGTTATTTATATTTGAAACACATACATACCATGATAAACAATTGTCGGTTCATTGCTGGATGAAGGTCTTTCCAATATTTTTTGACAGCCATCTATCGTGGATAAATCGTTTGCAAAATATTCAGAGTACTACCTAATTTCGCCATACCACTTTGTATTAGGGTGCTCTGTAGATCTCTATTTGTCACTTATAGTATATAGTAAAATATTTGTTTTTGTCTCTCTCTCATATATATCTACAGAACTAGTTGTTAAAAAATTAGAATAACACCACCGCTTATACACTAAGGCTAAGATATTTCTCATAAGAAATCCACATGGAAGAGTTTACTCTTGAGGATGGGTTCTTTATGAACAAGTTTCTCGAAAACTCTCCAGACGATTTTCTTCATATTGCAATCAGTAAATATTTTATTAGCAAATTCTAAAGTGTGGCATAACCCATTTTTGATTAAAAAAATCACCAGGGTCTTGGGGGCGATTTTTTTTTTCGGACTAAGTTGAGGGAAGACGCCTATTATAATTTTGTTCATACTTTGTAAATAAATGTTTCAGTAATCCTACTGCACGACGTGATTTAATTTAAAATGTGGAAGTGAGACACTTTTATGCATTTGGCTAATGTTCGATGATCAGGCTGCCTCTTCTTTACTTTTTAGCTGGGAATGAAATAGGGTTGGTAACGTAACGAGAAGGATTAAGCTCAAAGATAAATATAAAAAGTATGAGTAAAAAAGCTTAGTACTCAAGGCAGAGAATACTTTCAGAAAACACGATTCCCATAATCAGCTTAGTTCGAAAAATTAAAACGTGAAAAAGAAAAATGGATAAATGAAAATAGGTTAAAACATGAATACAAAATATGAAGTGAAAGAACTTCTTTTCAAACAAAAGTTAACATATGTTCACCCCTTAGTGATCACTGTTCACTGATTTAGTGTTTCTTTCCAACCGTCGGAAATACGTGATAAAAACATCACTCCAAATTGTATGCATGTCTCCTCTGTTCAAAATTAGCTTGCAAGGTGTCGGTAAGCGGTGCGCTCGATATTATACTGCTACTGCACAGCAGTCTACATTACCATTCGAGAAACAAAAGATGGCGTTTCTGGACCATTCCTATTTTTAGAGAATTATTTCCTATAAGCTTTCATTGCTTTTACTCGGTTTTTTCTTTCTTTTTTCACTGTGAACAAGGCTCTGTAGAGAGAGGAGAAATTTTGGAAGTGAAATAGCATTCAGAAATTAAAATTTAAAGTATACTAGCAGACACAGTTAAGATACTTTTTTCCTTCAATTTGAAAGTCCTGAAAACTCTCCCCCCTGTTCTTGGAGACATTTGTTAGAGATTTATGACTCCCGTTACATGAAAATCAACGTTGCCATATGTCTCTGTTGTCCCTTTCTTTTATCTTCCATTCATTGCTTTTTTTAAAAATGCTGAATTTTGTTCAGTTTGTGATAGGTTACGGAAGTACGGCAACATTAAAGAGAATGTCAGCGCACGTGCTGCCTAAGATCAGCCCTGGGTTGTGTGTGTGTGTGTGTGTGTGGGGGGGGGATGGGCAGTGGTTGGGGCAAGAAATCTCTAAGTTTGTCTCCAACAGTAAGGATTATAATTACCGTGGAATCAGCAGTTTAAAAATTCAGACACAGACGTGTGTATTCCAAAGGTGGTAAATTTAGCGTTTGTGTATAATTCTTTAATCACTCCATTTTTGTCATTAATTGTGTGTGTGTCCACTCTTTAATAAATTGTTTCTAAAAACTTTTTTTTTTTTTTTTTTGTGGAGTGTAATATTTAATTCTCTTATTTTATATATATAGTAAGCTTGACCTTTTTTTCGTTTTTAATATTGCAGGCTTGCAGAGGCAACCTCCAAAATTGTTAGCTTAACCTCGGATATCCAGAGCCATCTGGCGAAGATTAAAGAGCTGGAGAGTGTCAACCAAATGTTGAAAGATGAACATCAAGCTTTGCAGTTAGCATTTGCTTCATTAGAAATAAAACTTAGACAAACTCAGGTAAAGTTCCAATTTTTGTGGTTCGAATCTAAGACGCCCTTTAACTACCAAAATTTCAGGTATGAAACGGGGGTTGCGTCGTGGAATCGCATACAAAACCGCTCCAGCAATTGGGTTGACTAAAGTGTGTACTATCGCTCATTTCCCTGAACGCATACAGCATGCCTGTAATGTCACACTTGTAAGAAAATACCTTTGTTCTCTTTTTAAACTTGACATTTAAATGTTTAGTTTCAACAAATAAACCCGTATGATTTAATTTGTACTGTCAAATTCTGAGTTTCTTCATTGAATATCAAGGATGCGTCTTAGATTCGCGTATATACGGTAATCATATTTTGTGTTGTTTATGATGTATTAACATTTGGACTGATGTAAAGGGCGAATTAAAAAAAAAAATCAACCCTTTGGCGTAAAAGAGTATGATTACTCATTTCCTTTCATGCAACCTGTATCCTTTTCAAAGTATTGACCGACTACTTGGTCTGGTAGCTCAACACATCCCTTCAGAGTGAAAATTGTCGGAACATATCCCAATTTAAGAGTAAATTGAGAAATAATGTTTGTAGGTGTATAGGGCTTTTCGATTACTCCTGAAATAATTTATTGCGTCGTGATTCGTAAAAACAATGTTGGTTATGTTGCGACTTTTGAAATTAAGAGAGAGTACTTTGCAATATAATAATATAATGCTACTTCTAACCGAAGAAGGAATATACAGTAATCCTTATATGTGATTTAATATTAATTCAGAGCTACGTAATGAATCTTGAAAATTACTACTGCTAGTGCGTATAAACATGTTTGCGGCTTTCGCATCTTTGATATCCACTGCAGTATTTTTTCAGTTGATCCAACACTTCCATCCACCGCCTTAACAGTCTGCGACACTGGCATACATCGATTATTATTATTATTATTAAGTATTCTGCCTTTTGGCAGTCCTGGGACTAATGAGTTTTTTTTTTTTTTTTTTTTTTTTTTTCTTGATGTTAATTTTGGACCTGGAAATGTTTCCTCCATGTTCCTTGATTTTTCAGCGTCTTCTTTTAACTCCCAATATTTTCTTCTATTTTTCAAGTCATCGATCAATTATGTTCTTCTTCTCCCTACTCTTCGCTTTCCTTCCATCTTTCCCTCTATGGCGGTATGAAGAAGACAATTTCCAATGTGTGCAATCCAGTTGGCCTTTCTACGAAGCATGGTGGCTAGAAGCATTCTCTTCTCTCCTATCTGTTTTAAAATGTCTTCGTTTATTACTCTTTCTGTCCATTTTATCTTCTCCGTCTTCCTCAAACACCACATTTCGAAGCTCTCTAAATATTTCTTCTTTAAATTCCGTAATGTCGATTTTTCATGACATATTGCTCTACTTTCGTACACATTTCCGTGGTAGTCACATTCACACTGCACCCAGGCCTTGAGCCATCTTCCAGAAATTCTCTTTCCCGACGAAACATGGCATCACATCTTTTCACTGTGGCATATATATGAAATATGCGTTATTGTCATAGATTTTAATCATGCGTTCATGAATATTAACATATGCCAACTTATTGGACCGAAATCCGGACATTGACATACACAATTTTATCCACACATAGCTCAATGTATTAATAACCATGTTAGCATGGGGGCAATTTAAAGAGTTTTCTCATAACAAACTTAACCATTTAATTTTAGGTAGAGCAATTAATTTGTTAAGATGGATGGTTTTGATTGTAGAAATAAAAGTGGAGATATCAGATCAGAATAATTACCCAAAACTGGTGCTGTGACCTTACGTCAAAATCTATAACAACTGTCATATTGAATTTTGAAGTTAGGTTATGAATTAAACGAATTTGGTGACAAAGTCGAATAATAAAAGTGTATTATGAAATTGTAACCAGCATGTACTCACCCCGATTTTGAGAGGTTGATCCTTCTGTCTGATGGTCACTTCAAAACTCTCTCGAGTTCACTACTCTTTTTGTCCACCTACCTTTTCTTCCTAGTTTTTGGTAGCGTCATTTCTTCCGGTTACAATTACATTTTTAGAATTACTTTATAACATGAAGTAGAAAGTGTTTGTTATTGCCTTGACACATTGCTACATAACATAAGTTATATTTCCTATTAAAAGAATGTGTTATCTAGACATAGTTTTGAATTGTTTACGAGAGTTCCTTAATTTCTTTACACGTGTGAACGACCTAACAGCACCAGACTGGGAATTGAGTTTTATTTGCATTTAATATATGAAGGTTTACAAAATATTAATGTCAAAAATTAATAAAATATTATTTGGCCTTTACCAAAATGCTTTAGTCATATTACAATATTGTATGGTACTATAGCTTTTTTTTGTGTGAAAAACTCTATCGCTGAACATGTTTGATATTATCTACTTTCATAGATATCTTTGAGTAGAACCTTTCTGTTTCAAGTGTGCCCCCGGAAAATATGTGAAACATACTTTAGCCCCACCTCCGCCGTGCTCTCACGGAGGAAACCTTCCTTTAGCTTTGGGCAAAGGAGTGAATGACCTCAGCTGTGTTGCCAATTGTCATTCAGTCGTTTGGTCCTGGCTACTGAAGATCGTAATGGGTAACAAGACAGTGGACAGCGAAGCCCGTGGTAAAATTCGGAATATAACCGTGGTAACCCCGTAAGAATCCAGCTATTGAAGGACCTTCGCCAAAGCAACTGGTCCGTCCTCTTTCGAGGGAGATACGGGAAAACACACATCGATTACAGCAGGGCACACTTGAAATAGAAAACTTCTATCAGTGTTGCATACTTGACTAGAACCGAACGATAAATGGCCTTATGCTTTGGTTTTTATGCTAAGAAAGAACGATGAAATCGTTTCACCGAGTTTCATTATCCCACGATCGTTGCGCCACCTTTACGCTTAGAATATAATGAACATCCTATGTAATAGAGCAGTGGTTCGTGATTATTAAGTACGGTACGACAATGATTATTCATAAGAAACACCAAGTGGGAAAGCAACTGAATCTGAGGCTTTTTTCCACCTTTCTAATTTGTAGTTGTAAGAAATTCTTGTGTAACTAATGCAGTATATACCTTAAATAGATCACGTTTGCATTAAACGACACACTTGTAACTGTAATATCCTTTTTAAATATTTGTTTATAACAAAATTCGCGATTTAATGGACTTCCAATTTTAAGGACACTTTTTTCGCCCCAATCAGTCCATTAAATGGAGGGTTTACTGTATTGTGAAAGGTCCCTCATTGTGAACATTTCTTTACCCACCCATTTTTTTCTTTCTTTTTAAACACCCAACTACTTTCGTCAAGACCTCATTTTCGAAAACCACTGAACTTGACGTTCTCACCTTTGGTTTGAGAGTTTTGAGTTCAGCCCCCAGCGGAAGTACTTGTGATTCGTACATTCACACTTTAAATAACTTCGGCACTAAAGTGGGACGGAACTAAAACTCCAAACAAATCATGCAACCTTTAACTGGTGTTCTTTCACGCAGATTTGCAATCAAAATTCATATCTGAAAGAGTTCTAGTGCATGCAATACGGATAGAATGCTAAAAACATTATATTGTCAACCCCCCCCCCCCCTGCGTGTGCCTTTATTAGCAAGTGCGCAGCTCAAAGACGCAGGGAGATTGTCCTCCGAACATTTTCTATAATGTCCGGGAAAATTCAGTTACTAATTCTAAGAAAGCAAACACGTTCGAAGTTTCATTAAAAGTCATTGTATTTTCATTCAAAGATTGTGGTATTAAAGTGTATTGTGTTGTGTAGAGAATGAACAAACGTTACCAGATCACAACCTACGGAGTCTGACTATTTTCTCTATTTGATAACGATAAACGAATAGCAAACACATATCTTCAGGTTGATGTTGATGTCGGTTCTCAGGAAGCTAAGGTGCAGCAGAGCTAACTCCAACCACTGGTAATAATGCTACCAAGACGCTCAAATGTAGAATGGTTGTAGAACTTAAATTGTAGACTAGTTCGTCATAGCTTGTGAATATCCTCACAGTAAATCTCGATGAATTGTAAAACTTAAAATGAATGAACTGAGAGTCTCTTCTCCGTCGAATGATCGTCTAAGACCTATCTCTGTCGAATGATCACCATCTCATCTTGGTAGAGTATTTATTTCCAACCTGTCAATTTCCAAACTGCCACCTTGATTCACGTTGCTCCACGTGTTTGCTATCTCATTGCCGAAATTCACATTTCTGCAATGATAATCAAATAGACAAAATCTCCAGACGTCTATCTCCGTAATCTGACAATTTTGTCACATCCTAAAATTTGTGTCGATGTTAACAATTGACAAATAACAACATAAACATTACAACGACTCTTACAATATTCCTGACACTGCATTACTTCTTTGTTATTCTTTGTAATCAAAACATTGCACATTTACACGTCTGTATTTACAACTGACATAACCAAAACAATACTTGGATAACATAATTTTGAAATCTATTTTCTTAACCTAATTCTGCGTTGTTGTAATTTCTTGACTTTTAATTTTATCTTTTAATTTTGTCTTTTAATTTTCTCACATTTATTTTATCTTTATTTGATCCAATTATTAAAATTTTAAAATAAAAATCCATTTAACTTTACTTCCTCAACAATATGGTTTCTATGATATAATATTGCTATTTCGTTGTGTGTGAAATAATGTTTCTCTTTGCCTTTTTTCTCCAGGATGAAAACAGGGAATTGGTTGAACGTCTGATGAGGATAAAAGCGAAAGATGCAGACAAGATGAATGAAGAGAATGAGAACTTTGTGAGGTAAGTTAATTGTATGATATAACATTTAATTTTATTTTTAAAATAAAAACCGAAAGCATGAAAATGCAAAGGTTTTTCAGGAGCCATGTTAAGATAGGCAACCATACATCCTTTAGCGTGATTGTGGTTGCACAACAGCACAGGGGTGGTACTGCATAGTTTCGGAACACTGATGGTACATTATTCTAACTTTTGTTTGTAACATTATAAACAAATGAGCTTCTTGTGTGAACTCGTTTAAGATTTTTATTTTAAGTTTTATAATTTTTAATTAGAAATGACAACTTCGTAAAATAATCAGAACTCATTTGCAGTAGTGATCTTAATCTCGCGAATTGATGAAGTATTACTATGCTGGTAATCTTTACTGAGTTGTTTAAAGAAAATAATCGTACCTTACATCCCGAATTTGAGAACCACAACAACATACTGCTTCAGACCGTCTCTGGACTCCTCCTCAATGCATTTTCTATTGCTGCTCAGCTCACTAAAAAGGTACAGTGCGCCCTTTACATAAGGCGCCCTTGCGTATATACATAAAAAATAAAAGGATTTATTTATTCTTCTATATACCACAGTTCTGTACAATAAATACATAGAGTTACTGTTGGTAAAGAACCCGTGAAGGGTACAGTGCACTCTTTACATAAGGGACCTTTGCGAATCCACATAAAAGATAAACGGTTTTATTTATTCTTCAATATACCAGAATTCTGTACAATAAATACATAGAGTTACTGTTGGTAAAGAACCCGTGAAGGGTATAGTGCGTCCTTTACATAAGGCACCCTTGCGAATTCACATAAAAGATAAACGGTTTTATTTATTCTTCTATATACCACAACTCAGTACTATAAATATATAGAGTTACTGTTGGGTCATTCCACGTCAGTCCAATCAATTCTTTTAACCCACTATCTCAGATTTGGATGAAATTTGGTAGTTAGAACTTTTCATGCTGATTGCAAGTATGTCAATTTTATTGCAATAGCACCAGCGGTTCAGAAATTATTGCATTTCAAAAATGAGAAGGAAATCCATTTTTAACAGTCGCGACATATTTCTTCCATTTTGTAAGAACACTAAAAAATTCATATTTCGATTCCTATTAACGCTAGAAAGTCATTTGAAAGGTAACATTTTGAGGAAAAAAAAAAAAGACTTGAACGCCAGTTTGTAAGCTTCAAACCTTTATTTCTCAAAATCCCCATCATGGATTTCAATGAATTTTGTTTTGTTTGAAAGCTTATTACATCTATTTTCACATATACAAAAATTGTGATGAGTGATCCAAGCACTGAGAAGATATCCCAGTTAGTGTTGCCAACTGCGAAATAAACTTTTTCCAATAACTTATATACAATTTAAACTATCCCCCCCCCCAAAAAAAAAATGGTTTAAGTACTTTTCAGTACCCTAGAAATACGCCTGTGAGCATTACCACTCCTTCCAAGCAACCCAGTTGTCAGAGTTGTCAACCAGTTTCAAGACGCACATGGTTGATGTTTATAAATGAGCACGTGTTGATTGTTTATAACAGACCCATGTGCAAGATATTACAATATGCATCCAGTAGGTTTCATAGGTAAATTTAATGATGTATGTTCGTTAACAATCTGTTTTAAATAATGTTTTCTGTTGTCTGTAGGAGGAAGCAGGCGATATTGCAGAAGGAGTTGGAAGAGGCTGCAAAAGAAACGAAACCTTTGTCTCCAGATAGACTCTCGAAGGAAGGGATGATGACGTATCTTACGACTGTGCTGCCAACAAAGGCCATCATCAAATTTGTAAGTAAACAAACTTTGTTCTTCACAGTAGTCAAACCTTGGAAAACTGATTAGAAATAAAACACAAAGTAAGATAGAGAGATGAATCGTAATTCTTAAAAAAAAACTCTGTCCATCATTAGGTGGAAGGTAGAAAAAAATTAAGAATACATGGGTGAAAATTAGTTAAGGTGTATCAAACAAGGATATGAAGGAATAGCTTAAAACATTAAATGTAATTTGATAACAGTTTAACACACTGTGACGCTATGCCTAGGGTGCATGCCAAGCGGACTTTGAACATAGCAGTCAAGACCTGTTAAGCTGGACTCAATTAGTTTAAAATTTTTACGTGTACTTCCATATTTGTATTAATTTGCTTAAATGTATCTGGTCTGTTTTTATCCTTTTTACTTTCGTTATAATGATGAACATTGGGCTGTGTCTGAAGTACGAGGTGCAATTTTGAAGTAAGTGCCGTTTCCAGATTTCAACGCCGGCGCTGCGTTTGTGAGTGTGAACACGCACAGTGAGCAGCAGGCAAGCCAGATGCAGCTGTGAGAAGAGTCACAGTGTATTCGTGTAAGAGTGTGTGAAAATGGTCAAGACTCATTGTCAACTATGTAAGGTGTACGAGACAAGTGCGATGAGTGCGGTAATGTGTAAATGTATGTGCAGAGTGAGGAGGTGAGTCAGGAAGTTCAGTTAAGGTCGTGATAATTTGCAAGATGAGCCGCGTAGTAATTACGGATGATTTGGCGCGCGGTCGATGAAGATGTTCGCGAGGATAGACGATTCACTGCAACGTTGCTTTCTCACCATTTTCTACAATATTCAAACGTCAGTTCTTCAGAAAATAGTGGTAGAGCACATATAAGTTTGGAAACTGTTTGCGCGATGGGTGCCAAAAGGTCTTTCTACTGATCATAAAGACAGATGATCCGGCAGTGCCTTTTCTCATACGATGTGCTAAGGAAAGTGATAAGTTTTTAACGCATATTGTTATAGATGATAAGACATGAGTGTTATACACCACTCCTGAATCAAAGTTGCAATCCATGAAGTAGAGGCACTCAACATCCTCAGTAAAATAATAATTCAAGTGTGCTTACAGGGGGGCACGGTGGCTCAGTGGTAGAGCGTTCACCTCCGGTGCTTGGGGTCCCTGGTTCGATCCCAGCTCGCGCCGTGTGGACTTTGTGGTGGACAAACACCGTGCTCGTGGGTTTTCTCGGGGTTCTCCCGTTTCCTCCCACTTCTTCATTCCACCATTTCATTCATTTCTCATTATCACCGTCTCCTTTAGCCTAACCGGCATAAACGTGGGACATAAAACTAAAGATTTCATTTCATTTTTCAAGTGTGCTTACAAGATCGTGTGCATTGTTTTCTGGGACACAAGGGGTTTTGTACCTTGCTTCTTTAGTTCTCGCTCAGAAATGAAACAACCAACAAAGACACATACTATGCACCGCTACGCAAACTAAAGTGTACAATGCAGTACAAAGAGGGGTGGAATTGTCTTGGTTTATCACAATACAAGGACACATATAGCTAAACAAACCCAAGACCTCATTATGTCACTTGGTTGGAAAAAAAAAAAAATAACCAAACCATCTACAGTCCTGACGTAACACCAAACGATTTTCACGTATTTTTTCATGTAAAGAAATTCCTTTGGAAAACATGAAGATGGTAAGTGAAAGAAATAGTGCAGATTCAGCTCTCTTAACAGCCGGCACCCTTCGATGACGAAGGGATACAAAAAATAGTTACCTGGTACGACGTATGTCTCAATAATGGCGAAAAGTATGTGGAAAAGTAGTTTAATGTTGTGCAACTGTTTATTTTTTAAACAATATCGGTTCTTAATTTAAAAACGCGTCTCGTAAGTTAACAGTAATTTTATTTGCTTTATTCTGAAAACCAGGTAATGATAACATTATTTTTTATTCCATATCCTTATTATGAAAGGGAAATATCTCTGTTTGCGAGCAGCGCTTATTTCTAATATTAACAGTCGCCACTCCGCTACATTCGCTGCCTACCTCCCGTTATTTGAAGACGGATAGTGATTATGTGAATATGGACGTGCTTTGCTGTTTCTTATTAAGATAGAGGCTGTATTAAATGTTAATAACGTTGGAATAATTTATATACCGTAAATACGCGCGTAATTTTCGCCCTCGCATAATTTTCGCATCCCAATTTTGAAGGGCATTTTCTGTATATTTTATTTTCCTCGCGTAATTTGCGCACGCGGAAACTTTTTGTGAAACAGCATTTTTCCAGGAATCAATTACGGTAGCTAATGAACAATTGGCAATGCAGTAAAGCCATTGTTGTAAGGTAAGAAACCACACGACTTCTTAATCAATTTTTTTAATGTTATTTTTCTACAAATTTAGAATTAGTTGTTTGTTGTCAATTCTTGCTACAAAGAAAATGTGTACCGGTATTTTCGTGTTATTTTGACTGGGGAAAAAATTAGATGATGTTCACTGATGTGGTTATTTTTTTCCCCGCATAATTTACGCAGCCTTGTTTCAAAACAACTTTTTTCGTCTAAAAAGTGCGAAAATTACGCGAGTAAATACGGTAAGACTCACAAGTATTTATTTTATGTCGTGCACAATATAAATTAATACAGAAGCAATATGAACACAGTATAAAAACTACAGATAGTTGTTACTGTTTACCATTAGAACAGAGTAATATTGAAGAAGCATTACCGCCAACACACAAGAGGCATACTACCATTAACAGGCCGTATTCATATTTAGATTTTAGCATTAATGTTTATGTAACCGCATGTTGGTTTGTGGGCAAACTTTAATAATAATAATAATAATAATAATAATAATAATAATAATAATAATAATAATAATAATAATAATAATGATAATGATAATGTAAACAGTTACAATTTTCGATTAAGCAGGATTTTAATCTATGGCGTACAGTGAGCTTAAAACTTTGGAGGCAACAATTAATTTAAACAAAGTTATGTTGTCACGTTAATTTTTTCAACTACATCACATAACGGAAATTTAAAAACAGAACTATTTAGGAACTATTTCACATGCAGTAATTACCAAAAGGCTCTGATGAACGAGAGAATGACAAAAAGAGATGGTTTCCTGCAATTAGTTCGTCATTTATTTGTTTATTTATTTATTTATTTATATATTTATTTATTTATTTACTATTATTATTATTGTCAATTCATAGTGGTTTTGATTATTTATACTTAGTGCGTATGATTTTTTTTTTCAAATAATTGTATACACAGTACGCAAAGTTTCCTTAGTTGAAATATTTACTGTTAGTAGATTATTTCTTCAAATTGCCAGCTGGCGGGAAATCGAAGTTCCTGTCTGCTAGATTCAGCTAACTTCCTTTCTTTAACCCCAGACTCATATATAATTTCAGACATTTTGTTAGAAGTGTTCGGAGTGTTAATTATATTTCCTGGGATTGTTGTCATTGAAATGACCCATATCGGGTAGAAGGAAGGACATTCTCTAGTCCACAATGATTCGTACAAAGAGGTGACGTATACTCTTAAAATTGATTCCTATTACGCTGATCCCAATGAAAAATCAGGAGTCTTCAACATGTAAAGTACAGTTGTCTGAACGATTATGTAGGCTAACAAAAGGAAATTTAAAAATAAGCGTCAAGGAACATCTCAGAGATGCTAAAGCAGAATACATGAGTTCAGGCCTTTCCAGACATTTGAAAATGAAATGAAATCTTTCAGTTTTACGTCCCACGGTTATGCCGGTTAGGCTAAAGGAGACGGTGATTATGAGAAATGAATGAAATGGTGGAATGAAGAAAGTGGGAGGAAACGGGAGAACCCCTTGAAAACCCACGAGCACGATGTTTGTCCGCCACAAAGTCCACACGGCGCAAGCTGGGATCGAACCAGGGACCCCAAGCACCGGAGATAAATGCTCTACCACTGGGCCACCGCGCCCCCCTTCCAGACGTTAGAAAAAGAGAGACAACTCAATATTGTTGATTCAGAAATTTTATGTTAAACCAAGAATGAAGTAGAACAACTTGTTTTTGAAAATTATTTTCTTAAAAATATGCATAACTTAATAGATAAGACATTGCTTAAGCAAGGAATGGAATGCAATAATTAAACAGTACACACAGCATCAAAAAAAAAAATAAAAAAAATAAAAAATCAAATGACCTAGCAATCTTTCCTACGTGAATAAAAGAATGAATAAATCGAGTCTGCCGTTTCCCCAGATGCTGCACCATTATTTGAAAAGTAACTGACAGCTAAGACGACACGTTTTTTGTATAGCTTTACCTCTGTGAGTCCGTTCCTTTTTATTTTTCCTTCCTGTTTTTATCTTCCGTAAACAAGGCTCTAAAGGTGAGCGGAAGGTTAGGAAGTACAAAATATTTTCAGAAATGAGAATTACAAATAAGTAAACTGATTGTTAAAATTACTGAGTGTGTTAGCATATTGTCTGTAGTTATAATATGTATAGTTGTGCTTCGTACATAGAACATGGGAACGGGTCTGAAAATATCCCGTAAGACATATCCGAGTCCGCAGTACGGCCTAAGGCAAAAAGCTTCGTACATTTCTTGCATGAGAAACCTCTGTGATGAACAACAAGATCTGTTATGATTTTATGTATTTTACAGTTGCAATTTGCGGAAATTTCAGTTTTTTTTAAATATCTCTATCTATCTCTCTATCTCTCTCTCTCTCTCTCTCTCTCTCTCTCTCTCGCAGTGTGGATGATTTTGTTTGTTTTTCTACTATCATCAAATGATAGGATCAAT
This sequence comes from Thermobia domestica, assembly GCF_964235325.1. Classification (NCBI taxonomy): domain Eukaryota; kingdom Metazoa; phylum Arthropoda; class Insecta; order Zygentoma; family Lepismatidae; genus Thermobia; species Thermobia domestica. The sequence goes on from NC_137457.1 coordinate 328,917,495, forward strand.
GCATTTGTATCATGTCTGTCATTAGCTTTTCTGACATTTTTAAAACTTGTTATACAATGTTTTGCGATCTCAGTCTGGACTCTGTGGAATTGATTAAAATTATTGCAGAAACTGTTTACTTTCGTTTTGCATGGATGTGGTCCATAAGCAATTGGTACTGCTATGTTAGACTTTGGTTAGATTAGCGTAGTAGTTACTTGACTAGAGCAGTAGTTTCAATAAGTCAGTTAGTTGGTACTATCAGTTGTTAAACTCTGGTTTGACTAGCATAGTACCTACTTGACTAAGGCAGTCACTAGTTTCCATAAATTAGTCAGTATTATCAGTTAATACTGTGGTTTTACTAGCATAGTAGCTACTTGACTAAAACAGTAGTTCCCATAAGTCAGTTGGCATTATCAGTTATTGAACTCTGGTTTGATTAGCATAGTAGTTACTTGATTAGACAGGGTGTCTATCTGTCACGAAAGTCATGAAAAAGTCACGAAATCAAAAAACGGTCACGAAAGTCAAGAAAAAGTCACGAAATTTAGCTTTTGGGTCGCGATTTTTTTTTATCTGTACAAACATAAGTATAGACTGGAAAATTTTGTTCTATAAAACGTCAAAATTCACCACCAAAAATGTCTGTGGTCGGCTTTAGACGGTACCAAATCACAAGCAAAGTAGCGCTTCTATCACATACATGAAAATTCGGCCCAATTCGCAACCAAATTCGCTCTAAAGAATATTCCTAAATTTTATGGCTTGGGAAAGCAAAGGTCACGAAAAAGTCATGAAATTTCATTTTGGAATTTTAGTAGACACGCTGTTAGAGCAATTGTTCCCATAAGTCAGTTGGTGCTATCAGTCATAGACTCTGGTTTGACTGGCATATCGCTACTTGACTAGAGCAATAGTTCACATAAGTCCATTGACACTACCAGTTATTAAACTGGTTTGACTAGCATAGTAGCTACTTGACTAGAACAGTTCCATAAGTCAGTTGATACTAGCAGTTATTAGACTTTAGTTTGACTAGCTACTTGAGCTGTTCTAGTTTGACTAACTGCTTAACTAGAGCAGTAGTTTTCATAATTCAGTTGGCACTATCACTGATGAGACAATCGTGTGAGGTGAAGTTGTAGTTTATATGAGCCATGCTTGCTGTTAGTACTAGGCAATTGATGTTACTTGAGAATCAACGAGTAGAAAAGTATCTGCAAAACTGTGTTTTTATAGTGTAAAAAATATGATGGAAACCTTATCATAATTATAGGTATATTGTTGAATTGTTTGTAGATAGTGTTCCAGACATTATATCACCATTTCGCAAAGGTATTAGGAAACAATAAAACATTCGTAATGGAACATTTAAAGAGACGAACTCTACGTTTGAAAACCATACTCTAATAATTTCTGACAGAAGTTAGTGTAGCAAAGATGTGAACCGAACTTTGCATCCAACAGAATGGAAGCCAGATGACTTATGTAGGCATATCTTTAATATACTAGACCACTAGCCTTTAAAAAGAACATGTTATCTGTACCACTTTTTGGTGTATATTTCATCTCTATATTAAAAAGGAAGTTTTGCTAACTAAGTTACCGGCACTCTGTATTATAAGATTCGATGGGAAACTCTGTACCATAGACTGACCCTTATTTATATATTTTACGCTCATGGGGCCGAGAATTTTTTGTATTCTCCTCCCCCTTATTTGTCCGTTTTCGGTTACGTGTAAGCAAAGTAACACACATACACAAAACTAACAGAAAAAAGACGAAACATTAGTGTGTCTAGGATTGAGCCACCAGTATATGGCTGGAAAAAATGAAATGAAATCTTTGAGTTTTACGTCCCACGGTTATGCCGGTTAGGCTAAAGGAGACGGTGATGATGAGAGATGAGTGAAATGGTGGAATGAAGAAAGTGGGAGGAAACGGGAGAACCCCGAGAAAACCCACGAGCACGGTGTTTGTCCACCACAAAGTTCACTTGGCGGGGGCTGGGATCGAACCCGGGACCCCAAGCACCAGAGGTGAACGCTCTACCACTGAGCCACCGCGCCCCCCAGTATATGGCTGGAGTGCACAACCAAACGCACAAATAAACTGGAGATTAGTAAGCAATAGCCTCAGTTCCTAGTACCAGTACCTCGGTCGCTCTGTAGTACTAACGTTGTTTTCAGTGTGCATTTTCCTTAAATTTCTCTCCAATGGACAGCTTTTTTCCGCACACCACACTTCAATCTTGATATTTTTTAATATGCCGCCCTGACCCCGAACTCCTGTGGCTCATGCGTAAACATGGGCTTGACTTATAAGCAGGGTTGTTTTGTTTAAAACAAATGATTAAAACTTGTTTTAAACAATTAATTTTGTTTAAAACAAATTTTGTATGCGTTGTAAACATTTTGTTTTAAATACGTGTATTTTTTAAGATTTGTTTGAACATATTTTTCTTTTTATTTTATTTTATTTTTGTAAAAAAACTCTGCAAGACAAAGAAAATTGTCAAAAGTGCTCCCCATTCAGAAGACTATTTTCTTCCCATGTAAATGTTTTGATTTCTCGTGGCTACAGTAATGTAGTGATCTACAATTTATGTCTTTTTTCCCCCTTATTTTTAACGTATATTGTATTGTTTAAATGCTTCTCAGTTAACTTGCGATAAAGTGTCCTAGTCGAAGGTTGGACTACTTGTAGAACAGATATTTAAAATAAATAAAATAATTGTAATTGAAACAAATTTTGTGTTGTATTCAGGAAACAAACAAAAGTTCACTTGCTAAATTGCGGTACTGAAATTAAAGTATTACATGCATTCGTTGATACAGTACATGTTGGTTCTCATTCTCCGTACCACTTCGAATCGTTTAACATGAGTTTTACGGGAAGAAAAAAGGACATCATTTGGAGCAAATTTATTAAAGTAACTCAAACTCCATCAGATAAGAAAGAGACCATACGAACTGGTTGCAAAACGTGTAAGAAAGAAATGGTTGGTTTAGTTCAAAGAATGAAGAATCATTATGAAAACTGCAATGCTGTGTGAAAAAACTGGAAACCCAAACAAATGGTAAAAGTGTTGATCCGAAAATTGCTTCTGAGGATTCTAACGTTAATGATGTGGTTGAGATGCAACTGGAAACTTCAGGCAAGAATTCATTTTGTATCAACAATATATTTTTCATTATATTATGAAAATTTTATTTCATTCCTCTTCCCCACCTCAGTTCTAAATTTTCTTAAAAACTTTACACTTTGGCATAGCTTGTATGAAGGTACCAGGTGAGAAAGCGCAAGGTATGGTAGTCACCCGCGTAACTAACCATTAAAGCGTGATACTTGTTGTAACATCAGTGCCGAACGTCAGTGTCTGGGACAATTTGATGTCAATTTGTTCGTCTGTCTGTATGTATGCACCATGCTACAGGGCGCAATTTTCGGTCTTTTAACATTACAGGGCGTAATTTTCGGTCTTTAATTAAATTTTGAGGGTAGAGGCACGAGACGTCGGAATTTGCTGTATAGATTTTGACCGATCCGACGTAAAATTTCAAAATTAGTGGTTCGGATCCCACTTAAAACAAAAAGCCCTGTCTCATATAGCCTTGCTACTGATGCAAGACTGTATTCAATCAAACTAAACAAACTAATTTTATACGTTTCGAACAAACTTGGGTTGTACGATAAATTTGGCTCCAACTCAGTTTTTATAAAATATTTTTAGATATGGGGCGTTCAGAGCACAAGGGATCCAAGTCCATTTTCAGAAAGGTTCACTTTTGCTCAGCAAATGTAGTATCTTCGTAGCCAAGGGTACGAAATAAATGAAACAAAAACCACTTGAAAGGTTGTGGACTAGAGTTTCATAGGACAACAGCTAGACAAGGGCGTTGATGGAATGGGAGAGTAGGGCTAATTTCCCCTCCTTGCTCATAAATTTAAGATATTATCATTATATTGTGTACACTGCAGCGTGGGAATGATTAAAAAGTCAACTCCGAATGCCATAGTCAATGATGCATAATTACGTTAAATAAATGCAAGGTGTGCCCAAAGGAATACACTGACGGAAAACGACATATTTTCACAACCACGAATCCGAAATGAAAGAAAGAAAAAACTACATGACAAGATGCAATCGAGAATTTTATATAATTGCCGCTAGAGAGGGGCGTTCGTTTAGAGGACGTCCGCCCCTTACTCTGAATTTCAGATTTTGGGGGCAGTAATGCAGATTTAGAAACCTTTTGCTGCACAAAGTCCAACATAAAAAATTTGAAGTCCTTACTCCGAATAAATACGGATTTTGATCAGTTATAATCCATCTCCATTGACCGTAAGGAGCTATAGGCCTATACTGCTCTCTTATGTATTTTTTGGCCCAAGGATTCCAAAGGTGGCTCTACTTTCGAGTTTCAGGCCTGCTTAAAATTCTGGAAATTGGGCCTAAGCAACTTTCCAGTATCAATCATCTGTTGTTCTCCGTATTTATTCTGTGTAAGGACTTCAAGCTTGTTCTGTTGGACTTTGTTTGTCAAAAGATTTCTAAAACTGCCTTACTGCTCTCAAAATCTGAAACCCAGAGTGGGGATGGAGGTGAATGTCGTCCTGTCCCACTGACGCTCCTGTCTACTGATTGTTAGAGGCACGAGTTTTTCGCAATGCGCGATAAAACTAAATGCGTCAGAATTAAGTAATTTTCAGTTTATTGACGTTTAATGATATTTTATGTGCATTTTCATTGGTTTCCGTTGCGCGATAAAACGCGAAATTGTCAGCTTTGCGCGAAATTTCTAATAATACGCGATATAACGCGAAATTTTAAAGATAAGTTTTCATTAATTTAGAAACGACAGTTTTCCGCTGACAGAACGGTAGAACGTGGCATGAATGGTGCATTTTGGGTGATTTGGACACAGCTATAGAGAACATGTTGCGCATTAGCTTTCTCCATCGCATCTGGATGGGGAGGAGCCGTTTTAATTTGCTAGCCAGAAAGCTCCTTCATGGGGAAAAAAATGGCAGTAATGTGCGATGAGACCACTGACCTCTGTCTTTGAAGTTTGGGCCCGTACATTGGACAAGGCTCCTGGTCAGGGAAGTCAGGGAAAATAGTGCAGTTCAGGGAAAGTCAGGGAAATTTTATAAAATATATTTTTTCTAACAGCAATTGTATACCAATTTCAGCTTAGCCAACCATTAATGATCACAGCTTGGAACGTTGCTCAGATTTTTATGGGTGATGAGTGCAATGTACGTATGAGCAATTGATTATAGTTGTCTCTATAGAATAATGTTCTCATATATAAATATTCACCATGTCAACGTCATCCGACACTCATGAAAGTTAGGGAATGTCCTGCCAAAGGTCAGAGAAAAGTCAGGTAAATAGATTTTTCCAGATTAGTAGGAACCCTGTTGGACAAAGAGTGTTTTTTTGCTTACTGTTACTTTTCTTTGTGCAGTTAATGCAACTACATGTTCTCAAGTGCTAGTAGACACACTTCACCGCTACAGCATTGAATATGAAAATATTCTTAGTTTTATCTTGGACAGTGTACGTTATATGTATAAGTGCTTCGACACGTTGTCTGTGATAATTGGCACGCATATGGTTCATGTGCAGTACAATGTTGGTTACACAAAGTGAGCTTGATTGGAGATATCTGGCAAAACACTTGAAAGAACTTAATAATTCTGAGTGCAAAGTTAAAAATGCATTTTTGAATGCAAGGATACTCAAAAGCAAATAATAGAGTTTTCTTAAAGAGAAGTATACTAATCTTGAACCCAAGTTGTTTCCCGAGCCTTGTCTGAGTAGGTGAAATAGTTGGTTCCATACTGTTGCGTATTTAGACAAATACCTAGAACCACTAAATCAATTCCTTTCAAAATGCGACGATCTAAATTCTCAAGCTAAAACGCTCAAAAGTTATTTGAAAGACAAGATTCTAATTTTGAATTGTTCGTGATAATTGTGGTAACCTTGTCGATCTTATAACTTGCACTGAGACCGACAAATCTCCTACAGCACATCTGTTGAGTAGTCATCTTGACAGACTCAGTACTCAATTGGATGGTTTTCTGCAGGGCCTCTGGTGAAAAAAGTAAAGCACACACACACACGTTTGTTACCAAGTGAAAAGAGGGTTAGTGTTGAATGCGACTTTAAAAAAGTGCAGAAAGATCATTCTTGAAGTTCAAAGAAAAGACTCCCAAACTACAGAAATATTTGATGCTTTGGGAAAGCTGTTTGATCCTTCTGTAATTGCATGCAGTAGTGAACCAGACATTGTTAAGAAAGTTTTTTAAAGCTTTGCCTTCTTTTAAAAAATGCAAGCATCTGATTATGAAGTACCGTATTTGGAGTTTTACAAAGTGGTCTATGAACTCTTGACAAGTGATTCGTCTGGAAAGTGCAGTGTATAGTGAATGTTTTGAATGGGCAAAAGTTCCGAAGTGATGATTGTTTGAAGTTTGTTGTAAATGCACGTACATATGTGTGACTTCCAACAAGCAATGTTAATTGTGAGAGGTTTTCTTCCAAGTATGCTTATGTTTAATGTTTAAATGTAACTTTTGCCTATGTGTTTTCAGAAGATAGAAAACTTTCCTACTCATAGTAAGTTTACTGATTTTCCTTCAGTTTGGTAATATATATATATATATATTAACAAATTTACAGTAAATTTATAAGAAAGTATGATATTTTTATTGATGAAAATGTAATTTTACACCATTTCATATTAGTAATTTTACTTTATAGGTGTAAATTGATTTACATAGAGGAGTGGCAAACAGATTCCAACGTTTTTTGTAAATTTGCCTATGCAATTTTTTATAGTGTATAAAGCTATCCCACTCCCTTTCGCATGGTTTTAGTTACATTTGTTTTGGAGACTGCAAAGATATTACGGTTTAAAATACAATTCATTTGCTGAGCAAAACTGAACTTTATTGAAAATGGATTTGGATCCATTGTGCGCTGAACGCCCCAAATACTACCTTTCTTCAATAAATTATTGACTCAAAAAACAACCAATTACATAGGCTTGCAGAAAATATTCTAAAGTTAGCACAACATTAAGTGCGCTTCAAACATTACTTTTCGAAAATTTATTATTTTAAAATAGTTTTATTAGCATCAGTGTTCTGAAATAGTAATCAAATTTTGCAACAAAAATCTCACCCGCCTCCACGAAATGCGAACTTAGCCCCTAAAGGCATAACTAGAAGACTTTCAGAAGCGGTAACTCCAAAATGACATGCTTTAGGGCTAAAATAACCGCACAACCGTATTTCTGCTAAAATTTTACCCTTGAAATAAGTAACATGAATCCCTTTTCATTTAAAATTTTGAATACCAATCAAAGATGTCCGCCATGATGCTTGATAGCATCATCTGATGTGTCAGACCACTTCGAAGTTTCATCATTCTCCCGTAACCCGTTCTCAGTACACAAGGGTGGTGAGGACTTTTGTTTTGTCATGTATATTGATAGATTGTGTGAAATCTCCATAGTAGGTAGATTATAAAATTTACCTAAAAAGTATATTACAACCAAGAAAGTACTTACGAGAGTCACTGGGAAGAAAGTGTAATAAAAGGGAGTCGTGATGTGAAATAAGTTGAGAATTACTAATCTATACTGAAATATTCTGTAGCCAATGGTCGAAGTGAGACGGTATGCGGTGGTATGCCATACCGCCTCTCGTTTTTCAGTGATGAAGGCGGTTTTTCAATGACTAAAACATGCCATCACTGAAGAGTAGACGCTAAATACCTTCAATAATCCATTTTTATACAGAGTAATTGACGAATAGCTTTGCACTTTAAAATGTTTTACTTCTTATCCAGAAATAATTCCCAAATTGACAGCACCAACATTTTTGTTTTCTTTTTCCTACCTTTTGTTTTTAAAATGAGATGTCTTCAAAGAAGTTCATCTAGTTTATATTTTGATGTGTCACATTGGATTGTTGCTTTCGTTTGTATGTGTGTGTAATTGTGTTCTTGCCTTAATGCATATAAATGCCGTGTTTTGAGCGTGGGCGAATTTAGAGGTTGTCTGATGTGGTGGCGGAACTTCCGGGAGTTTAGAATACTCCACAGTAGAGTGGGGGGGGGGGGAGGAAGATATCCCGCAGGAAATTATTAATATCCTCATTCGGTTTATGAGCATTTTCGTGTAGAAGTCTTTATAATGTAGCATAAGGGAATATTTTTTATTTTTTCAGAAAGTTGTTGGTGGGGATCACAGTTTCTCCATATCCCCCCCCCCTTACTACGGAAAAGCTCTCCAATGGTTTTCAGTCATTATGTAAATACAAATGCAGTCAATCTTTTAGGCAACATACTGTAACTGCATTTCAACATTTAGATAGCCGGTATGTCGAGTCAAAATCTTAATAAAACATACCGCTTCTGCTTTTTTCTCACTTCGAACACTGTTCTGCACCCAACACAATGTAGTCTTAACGAGAATAAAATAAATGAAAAGATCGGTTGTAAGAGCAAAAAAGTTTTAATAAATACGTTATTACACGATTTTGAAAAATGTTTAAAATCATGTTTTAAACTGTTCAAAATGTTTAAAACATGCACTTTTTTGTGTGTTTTAAAACATGTTTAAACCATTTTGAACACCTTTTTCATATTTTAAAAACATGTTTTGTTCTTTAAAAAAAAAAAAAAAAAAAATCCAACCTTGCTTCTAAGGTACCATATTGGCCGCTCTGTAATGTACTTTTATGATTTCAATATTTTCCATGTTTGATATTTGATCGTTTTCGCTAGGACAAGTAATATATATTGGTTTTGATTCTTGCAGGACGCTCACGAGGGTGAGGTTAACGCTGTCAAGTGGAGTCCTGTTGGAAGATTATTAGCAACAGGAGGTGCAGACCGGAAAGTTAAGCTCTGGGATATATCAAAAGGTATTCTTTTTTATATTTTATTTACTGTTGGAAAGTTTATTTAGTGTTTTAATTATCAATGTGATTCTCTAACGTAGCCAGTGCTTATAAATGAGTGTATTATATAAATAACTACTAATATCAGTGCACTTATTTATGTTACTTTGTAAAAAGGAATTATATCGTGCATACCAATTGGTTAATTACCTTCTTATGGATAAAGACAAGTCAAATCTGACAAAGAACCCCTTGAGTGCGAGGTCGGAAGTGCAATCTCTAGTAAGGCTCATTTGAAAGTGTAATGTAAACAATGGTGAGAGGAAAGATATTAGCTGCTAATGCATACAGAATCATGTTGATATAACTGGGGGATGAGAACTGATGGAATGTGATGGCACCCGTTACACCAATATGATTCTATATCCTTTTTTTTAAAAGTGGATACTTAGCTGAACGCCCTGAACGGTTTGTAACTCCCAAGAAGTTCGCCTTCGATCTTGATGGTGCGAATATTTGTGATTACTGTGGCGCGTCATTTTTCATTCGTTCTTCATGGTGCAAGTTAATGGTTTGTTTTGAACATTCCGTAAATGTCGATGATGTCCACTTTGTGAAGTGTGTTACATATATCCCATAGAAGGTTGATCTCTGCACCTCCCGGACACGTATTTTCTGTCTTCCTCCTGATGCACATGGTGAGTCATTAGCAGTTAATATTTTTCCTGTCATCATTGTTCACACTACTCTTTCAAATGAGCCTTACTAGAGATTGCACTTCCGACCTCGCACTCAAGGGGCTCCTTGTGAAACTAAACTGTTTCAAGATTTTTTTTTTTTTTTGAAGACGTATTAAGCTACCAGTTTTTTTTTTTTAACTTGTTGATAAAGGAGTTTTGTTTACTGAAAACACTTTTATACAGCGTGTTTATAAATTAATGGTGCGCTTTTAAAAGTTAATAATAAATCTATTTATTACCTTACGCGGGTAAAAGCTACATCATAAGCAGCGGCAACTGTCCAAGTTTCTCATGCGCTGCGTGATGTTTGCTTGTCATGCTGGTTAGTTTGTTGTTCTTACTGAAGGACCGCAGCGTCAGTTTCCGAGATTTCATCGTTACAGGAAAAGGCTTTCTGTATGCTCCATTTTGAGGTGTCGAGATCTGTGGTTACGTGTGCAGGGTGAGTTACGTGCATAGTATTTCTTTCTTTGCTGACACTTTGTGTTCAATTTTAGGAACCAACACCTTTTTTTTAGAGAAACATTTTATTGTCCTAGCTAGTTCTGGTTTTAATTTTGTAAAGTACAGTTCACGGCTCGAGACGAGACTTAAAACAGGGTTCCTACTTGTCAGGGAAAACTGAGGGAAAATGGTGCAGGTTAGGGGAAACTCAGGGGAAAAGACTGGAAATCAGAGAAGTTTTATAAAATATATTTTTATAACATTAATTGGACACCAATTTCAGCTTAGCTAACTGTTAATGATCACAGTATGGAACGTTCCTCAGATTTTTATGGATGGTAAGTGGAATGTACATATGAACAATTGATTACACTGCTCGACAAAATGGAACTTTTTGAAAGCTGTTTTTGATTTGACACCTGACTTTATATAATTTGAGGTAGCTAATTACGAAAATGAAATTAGTTTTCTCCCATCAGGTCAGGTTTTTTCACAAATCGGAAAACATTATTGCGTAAATTGTGCTATTTACACAGTAACGCTGCTAATATAGAGTAACACTATGACTATATATTTCTAACAAAGGAACATTATTTTGCGTCAGAATTAATCTGAACATCAATATTCTAAATAATTAAGGTCGTCAGTGACGTAACTAGGGGGGAAATGGGGCTTGTGCCCCGGGCGCCGGATTGGGAGGGCCTAAATTGAGTAAATATTTGGGGGTGCGTTTTGGTTTGGTTGGTCAGGAGGGCGCTAAGGCGCGTTCTTGCCCCAGATGACAACTAGCGTATTTACGTCGCTGAAGGTCATTGATAAACAACTTACCTCATTTTTTGTCTTTGTTTTTTCACTTGGAAGCTCCGGAAACTAGACTTCCTTTTGTGAGTAGTTAGTGAATCTTCATGTACCAACGTTCCAACAGTAATCCGCCAACATTGTTGTTTTCCATCGTCCCTGATAGTGGAATTCAATTCCTTTGATGTCCTGGTGAAATCTTTCATAATGTTCTTCACTTTAATCACCGAAGTTAAAAGGAAAGCTGTCTAAATGTGAATACAGAAAATAAATCTTAAGACTCATTTTGTACCCTAATCTTTTAAACTTCTGGAGCATATTAGACACAATGTACTTGTAATTTTCTTATCTGTTGTTCCCGAGAAAATTATGACACACGTCCCTGAATGCATTTCATGCTTCCTTTTCAACACTTGTCATACAATGTTCAAAGTCTGACTGATCTGAGACTTTCTGATCTGAGGACCGATGAATATTCCTTCTTTTAACTTAGCACTTGAAAGTTCTGGGAATTTTGTCACTGGAAGCACTGCCCATCTTTACTCAGACCTTTGACAAATTGTTTCATTAGGCGCAGTTTAATATGCAAGGTGGTAATATGACTTTTGAAGGGTCTACGAGGCAGATGTTTTTCACATTTTTACTTGCTATATTGCGGCTCCCCTTGATAGTCCAATCAATTTGAGTCCAGTGTTTATTGCGTTCTCTGCTGTTCCATTCGAAAAATGTGGCGTGGATATTTGGTGTACCCTTACTGCTGTCCAAGAAGCATACATGTCACCTTCAGATCGCCGCACAACAACCACTGATGATCCTCCTATTTAATTTTTTTTCAAAACATTTCCATATTTTCGTAAATCTCCTTTAAATGTACAGAATGAATAATGGGTATACAGAGGGTTGTTGGTTGCTGTTGTGAAGAAGCAGACCGTTCAAACTTCTCTTGTTGGAATCAATGAAAAGCCTCCATAGTTCTCGCAATCACAGCTTACACAGCGCTGTTATTGCGTTCCCAACGTGTTACCGTTGTGATAGCATTCAGTGCTACCAGATACAGTACATATTTTTTCAATGTTAGCAGAATAAGTAACTACACGTCTTTTATTACAAATTCAAAGATAATCAGAAGGCTATGGCATCGAAAGTATCTTTTTATATTTGTAATTATAATCAATACTTCTTCCGAAATATACATTTATACGGTTATTTTCCTCTCTCCCTCCCCTCTATTTTAAGAAAACTGTACGTGATAGGGCAAAACCAACTACATTTTTGGATTTCTCAGGTCAAAAACATTATTAATAGTTTCCAAACAGCAAAATCATTGTAGAGCAGTGTTATTATTTGTCTCTATGGAGTAAATAAAATCATATATAAATATTCACCGTTATTTATTCCTTATTTATATGTAACGTCATCCGACACCTGTCATGAAAGTCAGGGAGCTTCCTGCCGAAGGTCAGGGAGAAGTTAGGGAAATAGATTTCTCTAGATCAGTAGGAACTCTGTAAAAGATCGAAGCTTTAGTTGCTCTTCAGATAGACATTCAAGCGAAACATGGCTCAGTATTTTAAATTACCGAAGTCAAGCAGGTCTGGGTACCAGGCCTAACCCAGACAATCCATTGGAGCTTCAATTGCTGTGTTATGTAGATACTCCAAGAAATAAGAAGAGATCGAAATTTTCTCAGGAGGGAGCCTCAATTCCCAAAAGGAGCAAAGTTGCGGTGACCGATCTAACTCTGAAAGACACTGTGAACAGCAAAAGAGAGAAGATCATAGTTTTATAAAAGCTCTTTCGGGCCCCTCTAATTCTCAGTGGAATACAGAGGACTTCATAGATCTTTTCACCGATGAAGAAAGCTTGGAACTTGAGTCTTAGCCAAGGACGCCAGGGATGGGATTAAACCTACCTATTGTGAAAGCAGAGACATCGAGTGTCAAGCGGAAATAAATCTGTGACAAGTGCGACTTGAGTGGATACTGAAGTTTTTTACAGTGATTTTTTCACTTTTAATTATTCTAGAAAAAAGAAATAAGAAAAGTGTTTTCGATGAGAACTGTACGAGACTTTAGACTTTCGGGTTGCCATAAGTCCCAGAGAGAATTATTCATTCCAGAACTTTTTTTTTTTTTTTAGTGTGTTGTAAATAATTTGTGTAGTGAATGTGTTAAAGTGATTTTTTTCCTCAATGTGATCGAGGAAAAGACTGATCTAGACTTTAACCTTTTGGGCAACCATAAGTCCTAAAAGGAATAATTAAATTTATTCTTTTTTTTTCTTTATTCAGTGAAATTAGTGTGTTTAGTGTTTATTCATAAAAGTGATTTTTTTCCTTAATGTGTTCGGGAGAAAAAGACTGAAAGAGACAATAAACTCTGTGAAATGAAGTGTTGAAAACAAATTATTTTGCCTTTTTTTTTTTTTTTTTTATTAAGGCCCCGGTATATGCAATAAGCATTTTTCATGTTCATTGCTATTTCTTTTTAATTATATGTATACATATAAATATAGGTAAATATTCATATTATTCTTATAATAATGTTGTTGTAATTATGTATTTCAATTCCGTATCAGCGCTGAGAAATTAAAGGTAATTTATAAAGGTAACCAAGAAAGTTCTGTCGCTTTTGTGAAGGTCTGTGTTCAGTTAGCCCTTACACCGTGAGTTGATGCGAATGGAAATAAAGCGAAGGTTATGTGTTGGTGTGGGTATATCCAACATACTACCTGGTTGTGGCAATTCAGTTACACCGTGAACTTGCGTAAGGACAGAGTGAACATGGGACCTCCACAGAGCGTCATAAGGGCGTGTATGCTGTACAAGTTCAAACTAGGGTCAAACGCCGCTGCAGCGGGGCGAAAGATATGCCAGGTCTTTGATGAGGATGTCGTGACTATGTGGACAGTGCAGCGGTGGTTTAGCAAGTTTAAGGACGGTGACGAGACACTCAAAGACGCACCACATGTTGGAAGACAAACACATGTACAAACTGAAGATCTTCAGGCACCAATTGAGGTAAAAATGGCCAGACATGTGAGGAACTAGGACTACAATTCAGTGTGAATGGAGAAACCATTTGGTAGCACCTCCATCAACTTGGGAAGCACTACAAATCGGGTCGATGGGTCCCACATGATTTGACTCCGGGCCACAAGGCAACGCGAGCAGACAACTGTGTTTCTTTGCTGTCTTGTCTAAGGAAGGTTTCTGGACAGGGTGTTGACATGTGATGAGAAATGGGTCCTGTACGAAGCTCTACGGCGCCGCCGTCATTGGTTAGCATCCCATGAACCGGTTCCAAAACAACCGAAACCTACACCGCACAAGAAGGTCCTACTGTATGTTTGGTGGACTGCTCGCGACATCGTGTATCGGGAACTGCTATCAGCTGGTCAGAGCATCAGTGCAACTGTGTACTGTCAACAGTTGAGCCGTGTTCAAGGAAAACTCAAAACTCTGGAGCCAGCACTTCTGAATCGCAAAGGGGTTCTGTAACAGGACAACGCTAAGCCCCACGTGGCTAGGATATCCCGGGACACCATTCTCCGCCTTGGATGGGAAACACTATTGCATCCGCCATACTGCCCGGACATTTCACCGTCCGATTATCACCTGTTCCATTCCTTGGACAATCACCTTAGAGGACACCAGTTTAAAACTCCAATAGAAGTGCAAAGTACACTTGATACCTTCTTCGCTTCATGGCCCACCAAGTTCTACCGCGATGGAATCCATGGCCTTCCAGAACGTTGGCAGAAGGTCGCCGATACTGATGGGGACTATTTTTGATCTTCCAGGTACGTCTTATGGGTCATATTGATGTTTGAAAGTGATGGATGAAACAGCGACAGAACTTTTGTGGTTACCTTTATATTATTAATTTATTCTCAATAATAATTGTTATGCTCATTTTGTGTATATTGTTATATGGATATGTATAAATGTGCATTAATTAGATATTTATCTTTATAGCTTTTAGAAAAAAAAAAAAAATCATATTAGTCGAGAACTTCACTTTTCTAGACGCTAGCTAGCTTAGTTAGATACATTGGCAGCACGGAATGACAATTGCTTTCCCGTAGCGGAGAGGAGGGTTTGGACAGATCTGTATAAAAGAGATAACATGAGAGCCCTCAAAAATTCAGTTAGAATTCAGTTCAAATGAGAACAAGGCAGGGACAGAATCAAAGGAGGTTCTGTTTGTCGAAAGAGGCAAGCGAGCTTCTTCTGTAATGAAACTAAGGCTAAAGCAGTTGAGCTCTGTGCTTCGTTTTTTTTTTTTTTTTTTTTTTTCGGACTGTGTTCTGGGTTATGAGACAAGGTTAACAGCCTGCAGTAATGGCTGCGGAATAGGTTCTCAAGAAATTAAGCTTTGTTTAATAGGCATACAGTAAAGGATAAGAAATTTCTGTATGTATGGTCCCAGTTCCTCACATGTCTGGCCATTGTTCGCTTCAGTTGCTGCCTGAAGATCTTCACTTTGTATATGTGTTAGTCTTCCGACACATGGTGCGTCTTCGAGCGTTTCGTCACCGTCCTTAAACTTGTTAAACCACCGCTGCAATGTCCGCGTAGTCACAACACCCTCACCAAAAGCCTGGCATATCTTCCACTCCGCTGCAGCGGCGTTTGACCCTAGTTTGAACTCGTACAGCATACACGCTCTTATGATGCTCTGTGGAGGTCCCATGTTCGCTCTGTCCTTACGCAAGTTCACGGTGTAATTGAATTGCCACAACCAGGTAGTATGTAGGATATACTCACACCAACAACTGACCTTCGCCTTATCTTCACTCACATTCAACTCACTATGTGAGGGCCAATTGAACACAGGTCTCTACTAAAAGCGACAGAACTTTCTTGTTTACCTTTATAATTACACTTACAATAAAATGAAGCTGTGTTTCAAAATACCGGACATATTTCTAATAATTTCATACCATAACTTTTTTGTGAATGAATAAGGCGTCCTACTAAAAATTTTAAAAAAAAGTAAAAGTCCGCACAAAGTTAAAAAAAAAAAAAAAAGGATCGAGTAATGAATCAGGTAAATTCTGATGAAGCTTCTAGTTTCTCAGTGGATGGACATATGAGGTTCAATATAAAAACGAGACAGCCTATATCCTGCATCTGCTGTTAGCGTCACTGATTAGGAGACTCTCTGCCCTGATTGGCTGATTAGGTCGTTGGTTAGTATACCTTTGGGTCGTTGGTAAATTAGGTAACCAAATGTCAAGTCCATTGGTTAAGTCCATTGCCTCTACCTTTCCAAAAACCTGTCCTAACTTTCCTCTAGAACTGCGAAACACTTCTTTAACTTCGTAGCAACCTTCTAACAGTAGAACTTCTATCAAAATTCACCTAGCTGATTTAAGTTCTCGTCGCAGTGTTTCCAGGAAAGCTAGAACTTGTATTTTGAGACTGTGTGTATTTGTGAAACATAGTATTTGTACAAGTGCTTCGTGACATGGTCATTTCAGGAGATTGAATGTCGTGTTACTTCAGATCTCGAATTCAAGAGGAAATGATATAGATAGATTGTTTAAAAGAAAGAATATTATATCTAAAATATCCAAACGCGTAATGTGTAGTGAGTAGCTTGTATGTAGCAATTTGAAGAAGTGTACATTTTTGAGTTTCATACAGCAAAAAATGGAACTGTGCTTTAAAAGTCCAGACATATTTCTAACGTTAATAATTGCATTAAGAATTATATCGCCATAACTTTTCTGTTCTGAATAAATAACGCGTTTTATCTTCTGATTCGCAGGAATAAAATGTATAACTGTTATTGATAGCGAAATAAAGGAATTGTGTGAAGTGATTGTTTCTGCTTATCAGTGCCCTTTAGAAGCCAATAGTGAATGTGAAGATAAACTATTCTCCGTACTGTTTTGGATGAGGAAATTCCACCAAGTTCTGCAGTGCAAGAATTATTTTACTACGAAGATAACTCACTACTTAGGAGGAGTAGTGTGTGGTAGTGAGTTAGTAAATAATATTGTTTGTAGTATAATTCTGCGTATGTTTAAATTAAAACAGCATCTAGATAATCAGTGTGTAATTTCTAAAACTACACGAACAGACTTTTCGTATTTTTCGCTAATACGTTTCCGTACAAGGGAGTATCAAGACTTAATTAATAAAATGGTCATATTAGCTATCTTCATTAATATTCAGAATGTAAGACACTTTATAATTTAGAGTGTATACTTTGTTTTACCATACTTTAGTACCTGTAACATTTGTCTAATTATATTTTTCGATATTTAATTTTGTAAAGAAATAAGTTATTGATGTTGTGACAGTATTCTTTTAAATTACCAGTAATACTCGTATAGACTATTTATGTTGATGATGATGATGTTTTTATACATATTTCTAATTAAGAATCGTTTAAGGATTGACAGTACAGAAGCTTTTGTAACTGGAAAATTTATGCAATGCAAAGAAAAGACAGTGTTGTTGTTGTTATAGTGTTTTTCTGTAACGCAAATGACTTATATCAATAAATACGTTAGAAAAACATAAAGTTTCGGTTTATTATATTTATTAATTACAAGGATATTTGTTTTAGTGTGAAGGTATTCTATATAATTTACACTTTATTTGGTTATTATACAGTCGCGGCTGTTTGGTTGTTAATAATTACTTACACCTTAGGAAGGGCGCTCCCACGTGGGGGGTCCAGTGGGTCCGGACCCTCCTTCCCAAAACTTCGTAATTCGGTATATATTTATACACTTTCTTAATAAGTGTATAATTGTCTAGCAGAAAAAATGAAATCTTTAAGTTTTACGTCCCACGGTTATGCCGGTTAGGCTAAAGGAGACGGTGATGATGAGAGAGGAGTGAAATGGTGGAATGAAGAAAGTGGGAGGAAACGGGAGAACCCCGAGAAAACCCACGAGCACGGTGTTTGTCCACCACAAAGTCCACACGGCGTGAGCTGCGATCGAACCAGGGACTCCAAGCACCGGAGGTGAACGCTCTACCACTGAGCCACCGCGCCCCCAATTGTCTAGCAGGGAAATGATTGATGTAGCCTAAAGATTTATGTTCTTTTACTGTATCTCTACCGTTCATTTTCTTATATATTTATATATATATATAAATCTAGTTGTATAATTTTTTCTGAAAATATAGGTGGAAGTGTTTTACAATTACTTCTCGTCCTTTTTGCTGCAGAGTAGTACCCGTTAAATACTACATAGACGTACTGGCTTATAATATTGGACCCCCCTCCCTCAAACTTTGGACCTCTCCCAACAAAAACTTCTGAGTACTCGCCTGCACCTCAGTGGATATTTGCACTTTTTCAGTGCAGTCTTCTCTAAGTTCTGTTCACTTGCTACAGCTGTGGCAACTTCTCCAGGCCTTCTAGAGCGGAGTATGATGTACACGTCAGGACAGTTGCTTGCAGGTCTTCAAAGTTAGCGAAGAAATGTCCACGCAGAGGTTTCTTCAAAGCTCCGTACGGGTGGTAATTAGAAGAGGCTAAGTTGCAACTAGAGGAGTAATCAAAAGGAAAAATGAAATGAAATCTATGAGTTTAAAGTCCCATTGTTACATTATATAGGCTAAAGAAGACGGTGATGAGAAATTAATGAAATAGTGAAAAAAGTGAGAATTAATGAAATAGTGAATGGAATGAAGAAAGTGAGAGGAAACGGGAGAACCCCGAGAAAATCCACGCACGCGATGTTTGTACACCACAAAGCCCACTTGGCGAGAGAAGAGATGGAACTAGGTACCAGAGGTGAACGTTCTACAACTGAGTCACCGCAACCTACAAGAGTAATCGAAAGGATAACCCACCTTCACTTCCGAGAATATAATGCACTTGTCTTGAATAAGCCACTCCACTCGCAAGATATTGACTGGCATTGTCGCTGTCACTTTTCTTCAGACTTGTAATTAACTCATAAAATCGTTAGTGAATTAAATGAATCAGTTAAAAATCGTTAATTTTAAATTTAAATCAAATTCTTCAAGAGTTAATTTTTAATTTTTATGATATTTTAATTTTACTTTTTATTAACTACCAGTTATGTTTAAAAGCAGTAAATTTTCATAATAGTAGACTAATTTTTCCATTCCTGAACTTTATTCATTAAATTTTACATTAAAGTTCGCAACTCAAGACATTTCTCATTACATAGTAGTGGAAATTCTCATTTTCATTTTTAATTTTACTCAATTAATTTTGAAGTTAATTTTCACCGTTACTTTTTCTGACAGTTTTTTTTTTTTTTTTTTTAATGTTAATCTGTCAACATTTTTATGAATTTTTCGAACTATGCGTCCCTTTCGAAAATGATTCTCTTTTCCGTTTTGGCCTTGCTAGCCAAACATCTAGCTGTGAACATCGTTGCATAATGTTATGTGCTCTTTACACACCCCACCATTCCCTGTGAACCTCAGCAATTTAGTTGTAAAATTTTCTTTCACAGAAACTAAATCGCCCAGCGCTGTCCTTACTTATTGCTCCATGCTGTTCATTCATGTAATGGCGACCTAGGAAGAATTGCACACTGGTTAAAAGGCATTACCTTCTCTGTCCTGTTCTGATACCTGATAACGTACTCTTTACTGCTTCTTAGTCACTGTTATGCCATGGATTCCTGGGATGAAAGAAGTGTAAACCAATAGGAAACGCCCCACGTATTAGTAGACTTGTGCAGATTGTGAACTCTCCAGTAGATGAATGTATCCCAAAGTGGTAGCTCAGTGAGACCGTACAGAAATAAATAATTCATAATTCATTTGCAAATATTCAAAGACTAGAAATTGTCCCCACATGTTATAGGGACACTATTTTACTCTCTACACGTCTTCCATTTTGAATTTAAACAAGTGAATGGCCGATTCGTGTTTTCTGAAGCAAAAAATCTCCACAGACTAAACTTCATGCCTTAGTTTGCAACGCTTCAAAAGAAACAGGTAATACGAAGTGACGTATAATTAAACATTAATATTTGGCTTACGTAGAACGCATCGTAATATTAAATTACCGAACAGTTTCAATATCTTCACCTATCTTCTTCAGCGGTTAATCAAAACCTGTCGGTAATTTCTATTATGACTAATCCTAAGGTAAGTCCAATATTAACAGGTAATACTGCGGCTTTGATATTCTGTTCAGCATGAAGACTCTCTATGCCAAAATTTCATGGCTTTATGTTCAACAGTTGAAAAACAACATGCATTATTAGTAAAATTTCCAATTCAGTAGTGAGATTTTTAACAGCTTATTGTTCCTTCTATGACATTCATCAGTTGCTTGGAGTGAAAATGTGATGGTAAATAGTGTGTATTAATGGTGAAATAATATGCTTTCCTGTGCTGAGAAAATTGTCCAAATTGGTTTGAGCAATTTCGAAGTTAACTCAGAACCTCTCTCTTAATAATACAACATATTATCAGAGTATTCATAAAGAATGGTGATATTTCGTAAGTGAATAAAACAGAAGTTTGCTAAATGAAAGACTAAGGAAACGTATTTTTCGATTTCGGCAATTCACGGTGGAGACACTCATTCGAAAAGGTGTAACAGATTTGTCAGGCCAGTCATTCTGAACGAGGTTTTCAGTCTGGGTTTCCCTCATTTGCATCTGGCAAATTCCTGGATTGTACCTAACATACAGGTCCCAGACCGCTTCCTTCCCTGGGTAGTGTCCTTGTCGAGGAACGTTCTCGCACGTGACAAGCTTAAGGCCATAAATGTCAATAATGTTCACGGAAGAAAGCTGTTAAATCATTGAATAAATCAGAATAGGATAGTTTGGCAATAAAGAAATCATTCAGGGATAAGTTGGTTTGTCTTGGTGCGGCATTGGCGATTAGGAAATGCGTCGGGTAGGGAAGAAAACAACTTGTTGCAGGAACGGTGAGGCAAGGTAGAAGAAAAATGTATCAACTAGGAGAGATGTTATGGGAAAATGAACCTCTTTCCTATACTCATGATAGAAATAATTGTTGTAAAACAAGTGGAATATGTTAATCTTCGTAATAGCAAAAGATAAGCACTGAAACAGTGGTATTCAGAATTCCTCAACTCAAGATCAAGATCAAATTAATTTTCTTTGCTTCCTGTTTTCAACATATTTTCTAGTGGATCATCAATAAATTCACCATCGATGAATGAAACTAATGAATATTTAAAAGTAATAATATAATATAAATAATATTATGTTTATTACGAATCAAATTTGATTTTGTGAGAAGAAACAAACCCATCAAATATTGCCCACACGTTGGAAGAAAGGACTGATTCTATACTATTGCTCGCGTTTAAGATTTTTTTTAAAAAAAAGACCAATCGATAGGTGGATGGGTTTAAATCCTCTTGCGTAGCTTTCGAAAACATAGACTCTGTTGTAAAGTAGAAAGTGGTGCTGTACTGTAATCACGCCACATGTTAAAATAAAACCTCGTTTTGTTATTATGACACTAACTGGACGACAGACAGTACACAGTAGGGTTAACAAGATACAAAATTATGATCACCTTTAATTAACCCCTCAAGCCGGGAATGAAATACCCATCAGTTGCTGCGGAAGGCGGTAATTTTAAATCACGAAAACATCAATTTTCGCATGATGTCGTAAAATTAATTATAATTTCATGAAATAAGAACGAAAACCAACAGACGGCAGCACATTGATGTCTACTCTTGAGTAACAAGCGTTTTCATTCATGTGAAAAGACAACAAATGGCAAAATATGTATTATTTTGTCACTACTATACGGGACGTATATGTATACGTTGAATCGGCTTGAGCTGTTAAAACTTACTTTTGTTTAACTATAAGATTTACAAGGATTCGATAGGTCATATCGAACTGAACAAAATGTCATGCTTGAGGATAAATTCTACGTACTAATGGAAGGAGGAAGCAACCGGATTTTTAACACACCAAATCCTCTGTAGGTGCGAATTCAATCATACATAAAGAGAGAAAAAGTAAATGATTCAACACCGGGACCGAGACTCGAACCCGGATCTCTGGCATACCGTGCGGATGCGTTAACCAATACATTACCCAGTCCACTTGCTAGATCCGGGTTCGAGTCCTAGTCCAGTTATCCACTTTTTCTCTCTTTATGTATGATTGAGAAAAAGTAAATGATTCAACACCGGGACCGAGACTCGAACCCGGTCTCTGGCATACCGTGCGGATGCGTTAACCAATACATTACCCAGTCCACTTGCTAGATCCGGGTTCGAGTCCTAGTCCAGTTATCCACTTTTTCTCTCTTTATGTATGATTGAATTCGCACCTACAGAGGATTTGGTGTGTTAAAAATCCGGTTGTTTCCTGCTTTCATCATTAATATATAATGATAATACACCGTCCGAGGTTTCTGAATATGGACACTAGATTGTGCAAGCACAACAACTAGGTTGTGTTACAAGCCATGTGGTTTAAGTGAAAGAAGAATGTATGGCTGTTCTGGGAAGCGGACTGGGTAGCGTAGTGGTTAAGAGTTTTCATCCCGGCGAAATTAAAATACCGCTAATTTTACAGTAATTATGTGATATCTTCAAATAGATAAAAGATAATTGAAATGTGGAACAAGAGCACCATAGACAATATTATTTTGCGTGAGGTACCGTTATCACAAGTCACCTAGTGGCTTTCCGCTTTCAGCTGTTTAGAAACGCGAAAATAAATGCCGATTTTCAAAATGGCTCCAAATCGAAAGCAGATAAGTGAGTCGTGATAACGGTATCTCATGTAAAATAATATTGTCTAGGGCGCTCTTGTTCCACATTTCGATTATCTTTTATCTATTTGAAGATATCACATAATTACTGTAAAATTAGAGGTATTTTAATTTCGCCGGGATGAAGACTCTTAATGCGTCGGCACGGTACGCCGAAAGATCGCGGGTTCAAGTCCTAGTCCCATTTTTTCACTTTTTATGTAACTGGAATGTAGTCTTCGAGAAAATAGAATTTTTGTGGCTCTAAAAGTATCTCGTTTGTTATCAATAACAAGTTATAGCTTTTGTTGTTCTGGGACAGATTCTTTGGTTATGTACTTTTAACCAGCAGATTATATCTATTGTTTATTTTGTTGTGATGACGCACACCCCTAACAGTGACACGTACTACTGGTAACGCATAGAAAAATAAACAGTCGTGACTGGTGCATTTGCAACACAATAAGTAAAAATAGTCACCTTCAGCTCACTTACTCTAAATACAAATATGAGATTGAGAGAAGTCAAATGGCATGAACTTGAGGGCAATGGTATTTATTGAGGCTCAAATCATTAAGTTTAATGCCCCACTATTATGCCCTTTAGGCTAAGGGAGACGGATAATTAAAGCAAGTTTAGTTGAGTTGATTTTAGTTTAGCGTCCCTTTCAGCAGCAAGGCTATATGAGACGTGGACCTACTGATTAACGTGGAATCCGAACCACATGAGCTCCTGCTGGGAATCGAACCCGGGTCTCCCAAGTTAAAACAAGTGAATATTGGTGGAAGGAGAATATGGGAGGAAACGGGAGTACCCCAAGAAAACCAACGGACACTATGTTGTCTACCATAAACGTACTTGACCGGGGTTCAAACCAGGGATCCCGCATACCAGAGATAAACGCTATACTACCGAGACACCATGTCTTCATTTACGGCTCAGTACTATAGCTGTATACAATTAATGCTATGAATTAGAATTTATACTCAAAAACAGACATTCATACCTACATACACGTACATGTAATGGAATATATACAGAATTAAAGGTAAATCACAAATTCATACAGAATACAGACATGCACTGAAATTCAGATACAGAAAACGTACCGGTATATATATAGACCAAATGTTTCGATTTCTTATAAGCTTCCGTGTATATATTTATTTAAAGAAAGTAATTGACACATTTTTGATGTTATATAAAAAGTGGCAGTATCAAT
This sequence comes from Thermobia domestica, assembly GCF_964235325.1. Classification (NCBI taxonomy): domain Eukaryota; kingdom Metazoa; phylum Arthropoda; class Insecta; order Zygentoma; family Lepismatidae; genus Thermobia; species Thermobia domestica. The sequence goes on from NC_137457.1 coordinate 328,941,316, forward strand.
CTACCTTCTTTTATTGTGTCTGTAAGAAATTTCCTGAATGGTTTCCTACTTATACTGTACCCTTTTTCGGGGCCGCGGTGGCTTAGTGGTAGAGCGTTAATCTCTTGTGCATGGGTCCCTGGTTCGATCCCAGCTCGCGCCAAGTGAACTTTGTGACGGATAAACACCGTGTGCGCGGACTTTCTCGGGGTTCTGCCACTTTTTTCATTCCACCATTTCATTCATTTCTCATCATCACCGTCTACTGTAGCCTAGCCGGCATAACCGTGGGACGTAAAACTGAAAGATTTCATTTTATTTTTTGTATCCTTTCTCAACAGATAAAGTCACTTGCGTAAAGATCGAATCACGTTATGAAGACATTTTACTCTTTGTGAAAATGTTCTAAAATTGAAAATTGAACAATTGACCTATTGAGAATTTTGTTTTTATAGGAAAAAACTTATTGGAGAGATTGCTTTGTGAGAAACGGGTCATTTTATAAATGTAAAAACACGAACTGTGTGTGCTTCTCACTTGGACAATATTTCTTTTTTTCTTGAAGGTAGTTTTTACACAATATTTTACTACTGCCGTACGTTAAATTCCCTCAAGGAAGGGGAGAGGGGTTTCAAGCGCACAGTTGCATCTCCCTTTCGGACAAGCGAGATTGTCAAATATATAGTAAATATTTATTTTTACATAATATATTACTCACGGGAGGGAAATTCAACCCCGAAATTCACCATTGCGTACACCACTGCATTATACACTTATAGAAAATTAGTAATTGACAGCTTTAGAAACTACTGTATACACTAAAAGTCCACTCCAATTTTCGTTTTCCATTAACAACTGTGTGTTTATACATTTGAACTTCTGATTATGTAATCGTTATTTTACTGTTTTGTTACCAGGTCAAGCTGAATACTGAAAACAAGTTAGTGTTCGTCAAATACGCGGAATTACTATTTTTTTCCCCTTTATTTTGTAAAGATATTATATGTAAAACTATCTTCCAACTGAGGGACACACATATTGATGTGTGTTTTTAGAAGATTTACAAGATCTTCTTATATAATTAATGGCAAAAGGGCTTTCTTGATCCTCTTCCTTGTTATTAGTTTTTGAGTTGTCATTATTAGTCGAACTATAGAGAAGTTCTCAGCTGTTTAGCAATACTTGTGCTGTAAATCCAGCTAAAATTGGCCTCAAATTTATGAAACATGCAATTTCTCACGGGCGTCTGTGGTGGGGAGGCGAGGGGGACGCGTCTCCCCAATATTTTGAAGTACAAAATATTCAATATTTTATTCTAATTTTATTTATTTATTAACGACAGAATAACATATAAATAATAATAATTATATTTATTTGGAATATAATATTCGGGGTGTGAAACGATTATAACAGAGTTCTTGATATACCTTAGGGGGTCCGTAAAGGTAGGCAGAGAGGTAACAAATGGAATCGAACATAATAAGCAAATTGGGCTACTTAGTACCATTTAAATAACTTTCTTTGATGTCCCCCAAATTTTACATGCCAGAGACACCAGTGCAATTTCGCATATTGATTTTTCAATCGCCAGAATTGAAGACTTCATAAAAAATAAACTTTTAGTGCGTTCTGAGATTTTATACATAATTTAACACGTTGCTGTTCATTGTGTTTATCATTCATAAGCAATGAAGAACAAGGAGTAACAGGCAAGCCCGAAACCAGCCACAGAGGTTTGGGGGGGGCAAGAATATGTTAAGGGGGGGTAAGTCGTCAACAGTTCTCTTACGAATATCTAAATTGTGCTTTTTGTATTAATAATAGCATTTTGTATTGAGGTGTGGAGGGGCCACGAAAAGTTTAGAGAGAACGGCCCCCCTAGCCCCCCTCCGGTTGTGGGCTGGTAACAGGTAAATTGGGTAAGGTTAGGATTAACAGAAAACACTAGACATATGGAGGATTAAAAGTAAATCGCTAGTGAGTTGTTGTAGCGATGCAAGTTAATGTGTTGGTTTAATAATAATAATAATAATACGTTTAAGGTATGCATTTCAACGCTTCTATTTTCTATTAAAAGTCAAAGTTTATTTATCTGACTGGTGCGTTGTAGCTTTTGAAAAAGATACAATATTTCATTGACTTCGACGAGCATGTTATTATTCCTGGATTATTTCTGGAATAGCTACTTAGGCTATTTCACGTTTATTTTTCCTATGATAAGCAGAAAAAAATACATTCAGCACTTAAAGCCAAAAGAAGAAAGATTTGTAAGCCTTAGAGTTTTAGAAATAAGACTACTTAACTACAGAACACTCTGTATGTAATATGGCTTCCATATCTTTTTTTTTTTTTTAATTAACAATGTTTTCATATTTATTGACGTTGAATTAGGTTAAGATTCATTAATTTGACTGCTACTGAAATTTTAGTGCAATATTGACAAGTATAGAATTTTTCTGCTTATTGTAATTAATAGAGACCGGATGTTTAGGCACTAAAAACCTGGAAAATAGGCAGGCAAATAGGCACTAAAATTTTTAAAATTAGGCAGTGAAATAGGCACTAAAATGTACTTCGAAATAATGAAGATAAATACTCAATACCATTAAAAAATAGATTCAAGTCATAGATAATGTTCAAAGAATATAGAAACATACTTGTTTGTTAATATCTTCTTTTATTGTATATATAAAAATGAAGCTTGTTATGCATTCCATATACAGTATACTGGGTGAACCTGAAAGATATTCACATACTTCGGGAGGTGATTCATGACATTCAAGAGGACTTTTTGTCTTCTTTTCATGTCACGAATCATCTCTCGAAGTATGTGCACATCTTTCAGTTCCGTTCCAATTGTCAGGATTCGATTGTAGATTCCAAGTTGGCACCCCTGTCATTCGTACACGACGCGGAATTCGACAACATGCAACAGGACTTTTTGTCTTCTTTTCATGTCACAAATCACCTCCCGAAGTATGTGCACATCTTTGAAGTTCACTCTATATATATATTGTAACGTACCACGTGCTTATGTTTACAAACACCTAATATACGTATATATGTGTGTGTGTTATTTATGTTATATAAATTACATATTTTTCCAATGACGGCTTATTTTGAAGAAAATGCATAGAATAGGCAACATTAGGCACTAAAGCAATTATTTAGGCAGTAAAGGTCGAAATAGGTAAAATAGGCAAAATAAATTTAGCTTAAATCGAAACTACAACCCCCCATATAAACTTTAAAACGTTATTTTTGATCATATCTTTAATATTAAAGAATAGGCATTTTGCTTAACATCCGGTCTCTAGTAATTAATAATGTAGTCCCATTGCTTATCTGTCGACTTTTATTCGTATTTAATTTTGAGTCAGTGGTCCTTATGAAGTAGCATTCATAAACTTGTCTTTCTGTAGGTGAGGAAGATTTATGCAAATGTACAGATTAATACAGACGGAAAACATTCTTCCTCCTTCTTGATGTTCAGATTCCAAATACAAGATTCCGGTATTCCATTTCTCCGTCCATTTCGCTGGAAATCTTCAGTTGGATTCTAGTTGTCCTTCTTCACATAAAAATAATAAAGTATTTGGACTTTTAATCCTCTCTTGTTCATACGCACACACTGAAAAGATCTTGTGACGAGGTATGTGACACAATACCTGTCTATGGGAAACCCTAGAGATGTAGGTATTATACTCGCAGATCTCCCGTATATGTAATGTAATTATGATTTCGTGCTTCAGGCAGTCGTTTATACATAGTTGTTTTTAAGATCCAGTTAAGTTTGCACGATTAAATGGAGATTCAAATCGCTAGAAAATACGTTACGACTATCTTTAAATCTTTAACTACATATACGGTCCTGGGTTCAATTCCCGGTGGGGGTACCCAGTCGAAAAAATGTTAAAAGCTTTTTCAGACCAACAATCCTGAATGAGGGTTTTCTTCATGCACACCAGGCAAATGCCGGGGTGGTACCTAACGTATAGGTCCCAGGTCGTTTCCTTTCTTCCCTTTCTCCGGATTGTGTGTTCACCGAGGGACGTCATCCCTCAAACGTAACGGGCTAGCCCAAATCCTGTTATTACATATATATAAGAAATTATCTCTTCGTCTCCTTGGCTTCCCTGGACTGCAGCCCATTCACATCTTCTAATTGAAGTAATATAATGTGATAATATAAATTAATCCTTCTCTCTACATAGACATTCTTGCAGTTCCAAGATTTAAGAAAACGAAAATTCTTTCCATTCCGTTAGTACGTACTATATGGGAGATTTGATCGACAGGGTGGGGTGGGGTCTTCTGTACGTCAAATGGTTTTGATCTAGCATCGTGATGTAGCTTGATAAGGTACTTGAGTTAGGAAGTAATGCACACCGTTCGAAAAAACGACAAATCACCTGATTCCATTGTTTTTTACTACCTTTGATAATGTCGACCGTGTGAATCTGCTTAATAACTAAGAGAGTTATTTTCGCCAATGTGCTGACCACGAATCACCAACCCAAAAGCCATCTCTGGCCTATGTCAAAAATACTAGATTTTTTTTTTTTTTTTTTTTTTTTTTTTTTTTTTTTACAAAATATCGTGAAGTAGAAATGCTAGGAATAATAGTGGAAGTGATTTCTACATGCTAATGCTCATACCTGTAATTTGTCATGATTTTATGATATATATATATATATATATATATATATATATATATATATATATATATATATATAATTGTAAAATATTTCATCTTAGAAAGTTTTACGCTAGTATTACAAGACTAATACTTTTGAGAAATAGGTCCGAGGTCGACCATAACTACAGGGCATTGTTTGTATGTGAAGGTCAAATCACAATATATAAACTATGAAGCTTTCGACCATATGAAGATCATTATCAAATCAAAGAAATCCGAACAGGAAGAAAAGAGAAAATGCGTCTTCTCTGAAGCTGTCATATTTTAACACTCTATGGTGAATCACTCTATGTGATTTCCGGAACTCCGATCAAGCTAAGTGGAGTGAATTTGGTATCCCAGTGCTCCACGCAAGCAGATGGGGATTAAAAAGCCACAAAACTCCACTCAAGCTGGGCGGCTGAAGTTAGGAGTTCCACAGAGTTCCGAGTAAAGTAGGCAGGAAAGAAGGCCTAGAGCTCCGAGCAAGCTAAAGGCTTTAGCTTAGGTTCCTCTCAAAGCTCCAGGAAAGCTAAGAGCGTGGAGTTTGTCCAACCAAAGACAGATGCCAGTCGCTGAGATCCTCGTAGTTTTACAACTGCTGCAGTGTAGCGGTGGCGCTGGTGGTCATTCTTTGTCACATGACTAGTGGTGTCTCTGGTATTCATGTCGTCTGCGACTGTAGTAGTTCGTAGTAGGACGCACATTTTATTGTTTGTAAATATAAGCACGTGTTGGTTGTTTGTAAACAGATCCATGTGCGGTATATTACAATACACATTGTACGAGTTCAGCCGAAGTCATGCGATGTGAATCAAACGTTGCTGAGTGGTAGACCTGAAACCTGCTGTGCAAGCTTGGGAAATATTATGGTGTGCAGACCTTTTGGTATCAGAGTTATGGCTCATCAACATTGAGGTTATTGAAAAGTTCCACAATAAAATTCTCTGTGTGATGGATGGAACTCTTCCAATCTTGACCAAACTTGAAATTGTCGTAGATCTTGGCGAGTTTAATTTAAGTGTTAAAAATTAGTTTTCTGCCCTTTGGTTCCTGATTTATGGATCATCAAAGCTAGAGTTTGAGCTTAGTCAAATTCTCGAAGAAGAAATCTCTAATTACTACGAGGGAGGGTCAGAAACTAAGATTACAAGGCCGATATTTCTGGAGTTTCGTCTGTTATAGAGAAATGAGGAGTGTGCGGTAATTTTAATACATGGAGTTGGCAACTGTGCAGAGTTTCAGTCATCCGCCACCTACGGCGCTAGTTGTATGTAAACACAAATGGCGACTCGTTTGGAAAACTGGTCTTGCGAAGAAGTCCGCTCAGTTATTCGGTTTATGTGGGGCAAAACATGTAACAGCGGTTGAAATTGACCAACAGTTTACGGAGAGACTGTAATGTCTCGTCAGCATATCACCGGGGGCGTCATCTTCCTTCACGATAATGCGCACCCTCATACAGCCCAGAAGATCACCATGCTGTTGAAAGCAGTTTCACTGGAACATCATCGACCATCCTCCCTATAGCCCGGACCTCTCTCCAAGCAACTTTCACCTGGTTCCGCACTTGAACGAGCACCTAGGAGGCAGTCATTTCGCTTCAGATGAGGAAATGAAACACTTCGTGACAACGTGACTGAACACGCAAGGACCGAACATTTACCAGGAGGGAATCTTCAAACTTATCCTACGATGCGACAAGTGCGTCAACCGATAAGGAGATTTGTCGAAAAATAACCTAATGTATGTACTATCTGTTCGCCGCATTGGTTGTATGAAATTATATACACTTTCACTGGAGGCTTTGCAACTTTATTTTCTGATCATTCCTCGTATTTGTAATAAAAATAGGTAAGCAAACTATTTAAATGTAAACTTGACACACGATGAAAGGTTGATTAGCTTTGTTGTAAATAGCTTTATCTATTTATAATAGAGTTTTTAAATCATTGACGGACCAACTTTTTCCTCAATAGGGAAATTTACTAGTTCAGACAATAACTTCTTGGTACGGCCTCGTGGTTGGAGGTTTGTCCTTTTCGTTTCACCACTTTATTAAGAAATATAAATTAAAAAGAGTTTACCTCCCAAAATTTTGATTGCCAGTTTCCTTGTGGATTTTAGGTTCCTACGAAAGTAAAGGAATGCTTGTGGGGAGTAATGCGGGTGTGATGTCTGTGGACTTCGATGCAATGGGGACTATGATCCTAGGAGCATCCAATGACTTCGCTAGCCGCGTCTGGACTGTGGAGGATCAACGCGTTAGGGTAAGTCTGTTTACATTTTTTTTTCTGCATGCGGTTGGAGTTCTTTTAAGGGAACATTATTAACTTTGATACGGCATAGGTGTGAGCACGGGAAGATGGGATGTGGTTGAAGAGAGAGGGAATAGTAATTAGATACTAGCGGATTACGAACTCTCCGCTATCTCGGCTGCAGTATATTCATATACATGGGTTGAAAAAAAAAATCTAAAACGTTCACAAAAGTGTGAAAATCATACCTAGTATGGCGTGGGGCCTCCTTTTACGTCCAAAACAGCTTGGGTACGACGTGGAATGGTCATATACAGCTCCTGAATCGTGGTGTGTGGAATTTTGTACCATTGTTCCTCCAAAACATGCTCCAGTTCCTTAAGGGATGCTGGTGGAGGGTAATGAGACCGAACATGCCTTTCTAACTCAGACCACAATGGCTCAATGATGTTTAGATCTGGTGATTGTGGGACCCAGGGGAGGTGTGATAGCTCCTGGTTATGCTCCTCAAACCATGATTTCACCGTTTTTGCAGCGTGACAGGGTGCCAAATCATGTTAGTAGATGCCATCACCATCAGGGAACAATATTTGGGCCATGGGTAGAACCTGGTCCCCCAAAATGGCCTCATACGCTTTAGCATTCATCATTCCATGCAGGGCTATGATGGGACCTGCGGAAAACCACGATGTCACTGCCCATACTGTAAAAGAACCATCCCCATGCTTTACAGTTGGAAGCAGACAGTCTGTATCATAGGCCTACGACGTTGTTCTCCATACATAAACACGACCGGTTGTTGGAAACAAGGTGAAGGTCGATTCATCGAACCACATTACGTGTTTCCACTGCTCATGTCTCCACGCCTTGTGGTCCTTGCACCACTGGATACGCCTCTTCGCATTTACTGCTGTGACCAGGGGTTTGGCGATAGCGGCCCTGCCATGAATTTTCATTTTATGAAGTTCCCGTCGCACTGTTTTCGATGAAACCGGGTTCTGTAGGCCGGAATTGAGTTCAGACGTAATTTTCATTGCAGTTGTCTTCTTTTTAGCTGCTGCAATTCGTTTTAATGCCCTCCGGTCCCTATCTGACAGGATTGTCTTTCGACCACTGTTGTGCTTTACAGACTTTGTTTGCCCATGAATTGTGTATGCCCTCGTGACATTGGACACAGTGCCTTTCGATACCCCCCACAATGTTCGCCACTGTTGTCACTGGAGCTCCAACCAGACGGGCACCAACGATCATGCCTCTTTGGGAGTCTGTCAGGTCGCCCATTTTACCGCACCACTTTCACACCACGACACTCACAGGTGAACTGGTTACTGCTGAGGGAAGAAGAAGGTCCACATGATACATTGAAAACAAAAAACGATCGACAACCGCAACACGCGTTGTACAGTAGAGGGCCAAACTTACGTGTCCTATATGAAGTGTTTTTAGATTTTTTTTTTTTTTTTTTTGTCTAATCCCTGTACCTGCTAAAGCAGTTGGGGACAGTCAATGATAGTTTGTGGAAGTCCATAATATGACTATTCTTCGATCAGCCTATACGAGTACTTATGGAAGCCTTAGAGTGAGGTGCAACCATCATCATCGTTTTATTGTTGACGAGATCGAAAGCAAGAGGTATAGTCTCGTAACGAGGAGAGGTATCCTTCTTCACGATAACGCTAGACCCTACGTAGCCAACAGTACAGATATACAAAGTATGATCAAACAGTACAGTGACTGTAGTCGCACAGTGCCATCTATTGATGTGTACATTTCAACTAGTAACCGCGGTAGCCTAAACCTTTGGCACAGTCAGTGTCGAGTTTGAACGAGTTGTGACATGTTAGTTGGCTTCCAGAAGCAGAAGAGTGGGATCGTGTTAAAAATATCTGTCGCGCGCCAACATTAAGTTTTATTCTAAGCTGCAAGAAAGTGCCAAAGAAGCTCACAAAATGTGAAAATCAGTGAATGGCGGTGAAGCGGTGGCATTGAAGACTGTTTATAAGTTGTATGAGCAATTCAAAAGCGGCGAGGATTCGATTGAAAACGAGCAACAATCGAGAGGTCCTTCGACGTCAGAAATAGATGAAAAACGTGCAAAAAGTGACACAAATGGTTTATTCAAACAGGCGAACGACTTTTCGAGAGTTTTGCGAAGAACTAAACATCTCGTATGGGTCCGTGGAAAACATTTTAACCGCCTATTAAATGGAAAATGGCTACTTTCTTCACCGCGAGAAGCGCCGTGCCACACATTACTTTTGATCCGCGGGTTTTCGGCTGAAAAAAATGTTCCTGTCTGTCCACATTCGCTGTGTTCTCCAGATATAGCACCATGCGCGACGTCTGGTTCTTCCCCAAAATTAAAACTGTGCTTAAAGGAAAACCTTTTGACGCCAAACCTGAGATTGAGAGGGCCACGACAGAGCAGCTGAACGCTCTTCCAAAACAAGCTTTCCAGCCATGGATTCAACGTTGGGATAAGTGCATTGCTAGCCAAGGACAGTATTTTGAAGGAGATTAAATCAAATTCCACGTAAGCTTGTTACTTTGTTTCTAATAAAATTATTCACACCGTATTTTTTGATCATACCTCGTACATCCATCCAACCTGCAAGGTGGTTCGAAACTACTGCTACGTGTTTCATTGCACATGTTTAATCACATTATAAAGTTGAGGATTCAGATATGAATGTACTACTGGTCAGGGAAATCAGGGAAGTCAGGGAAAATGATACAGGGCGGGGAAACTCAGGGAAAAAAGACTGGAAATCAGTGAAAGTCAGGGAAACTTCATAAAATATATCTTTTGCTAACATTAATTGTACACCAATTTCAGCTTAGCCGACCATTATAATACCTATTTGGTAAGGTAAGTGGAATGTACACTCATGTCCAAAATTATTGTCGCATGTCTATAAATATGTTGTTTTAGGAATATAATTTGATAACGAAATCGCCCGGTATTTCTTATAATGTTTGTATGTGTATAATCGGCAAAGACATGTATATGGCAAATTTTATGTCAAAAGAGCAGTAAATAATAATAATAAAACGAAAATAAAACTTTCCTCTCCATTTAGCAAGATTTTGTTTTATTTATCAAATTATATTCTTACAAGAAGACAGTTATAGATAAGCGACAATCATTTTGGACATGAGGGTACATATGAGGAATTGATTACTATTTGTCTCTATAGTATAAATGTTCCCATATATAAATATTCACCGTTATTTATTCCTTATGGTGATTTTTTAAAACTCATGGATTTCATTTAGGTCTAGAATTTCTAACAGAAGTCCGATTTTCGTGCGGTTTGTGGCAAATGATCAAGGAAAAATGGGAGATTTGTGGGACCATTTTTACTGGTTTAAATTCATCCGGGATATTATCGGTCACGCCTCAAGAAAAAACGCAAATATTCGCTAGTGTACCATACAATTGGAATCAAGTGCGGTGCAGTGTGAAGATTTTAGTTTTCTTCGTACATGGAAATCTCGCCAAGGTCAATAAGAATACGAAATAGGAAACTGGGCCGTTGTATTGGGAATTGCGCTGTACAATTCTGTGCTACTGTGTGAGTATAATCAGGACACAGTGAGAATAGTGTACTTTTTTCTGGAGCAACATGAGTTTATCGTTAAAAGTGTTTGGTAAATTGAACCTGTTGTTGCTTCGCGAAGGTCATTTAGAAACAAATTTGCCTCACGCTCTGCCACAAATAGTAACATAATATATCTATGGTCGCTAGTGAATAAATTGGAAGAAACAGGATCGCTTCTGAGTGAGACAGGGAAGCATCGGACCCTGTAGGCAGCTCTCGTGGAAAATGCCATTTATAGACTCCTTAGGTCGCCCAAGAAATATCTCCGTTGTTTGTCGCAAGAAATGTGCTGTAGCTATTCAACATGGGATTTTTGGGTGTTACCGCTAACACTCTCACTAACATTTAATTTGTATTCTGCAATTTCTCTTCAAAAATCCAAAACTTCATTCCAATTGCAAGGTACACTGGCGAATATTTGCTGTTTTTCTTGAGGCGTGGCCGATATTACCCCGGATGAATATAAACTAGTAAACATAGTCCCATAAATCTCCCATCCTTACTTGATCATTTGCCATAAACCACATGAAAATCGGACCTCAGTTAGAAATTCTAGACCCAAATGAAATCCGTGATTTTTTAAAGAATCACTCTGTCTATCAACATCATCCAACACCTGTCATGAAAGTTAGGGAATTTCCTGCTAAAGATCAGGGAAAGTCAGAGAAATAGATTTCTCCAGATAGTAGGAAGCCTGGATTGCCATTGGAAAGGTAATATTTCGAAGTAGCAATATACAACAATACTGCTATATCGAGTCACTTAAATCTCTCAATCTGTCCGCCGTTTGCAACACAGCATGGTCGATAATGCTTTGAAAATTCACGCATTACCTTATGATACATGGACACTAGAATATCACGAATTTCTTCCGGAACTGTTGTTTTCAGCATGTCGATATCTCGCGGTTTCTGTGCGTCAACATTCTTCAAATGACCTTATAAGCAGTCTTCTCTCCCAGTCTCACAAACCGTGCCATACCTTTCTTTTGTTCCACGAGTTTTTGGCCGGAAAAAGTGTTCCTGTCTGTCCACATCCGCCTTACTCACCAGATTTAGTATCATGCGACTTCTGGCTCTTCCCAAAATCTATTCTTGTATCCAACTGCCAATGTTACGACTGTAAGTTGCTGCTCCATGTTCAGCGTTATTTTGGCTAGTGACATCAACTGAGGCTTACCGCAAATGTCAAATAAAGTTTAAAGGTTCATCAGGGTGTCTATGAATCACGAAAGTCTAACGAATGTCACGAAAAAGTCACGAAATCAAAAAATGGCCACGAAAAAGTCACGAAATCAGAAAACGGTCACGAAAGTCACGAAAAAGTCACGAAATCAGAAAACGGTCACGAAAGTCACGAAAAAGTCACGAAGTCAGAAAACGGTCACGAAAGTCACGAAATCAGAAAACGGTCACGAAAAAGTCACGAAATTAGAAAACGGTCATGAAAGTCAAGAAAAAGTCACGAAATTTAGCTTTTAGCTCACGAATTTTTTTTTATCTGTACAAATATAAGTACAACCTGGAAAATTTTGTTCTATAAAACGTCAAAATTTGTAACACGATTGGTTCGTGTTGGGTTCGGTTCCAGTTCGGGGCAGCCGTTCTTATGGCCTGCAGGGTCTAATTCTTGTTCGAGCTAACCATTTTTGTGACTGGAAGAGTCTGATGCTTACCTGATCCCATTCGGGATAACCAATTTTTATAACTCCGCTGGAAACAACTCCTGTTCAATACGGCTTACCTGTGGTGGATTTTAGTAATTGGCATGAAGAAGACATTCGTAATAAAAATGATAATACTACAATAGAGAGTGCGCAAACCTCCAAGTTGGATCGCGAACCAAATACTGTTTCATTGAGGTTGCAACTACGAGCGCCCACCGTCATTGCCACGCCTGCTGGCGATAGCGGAATGAGTACAAGTTACTAGACGAAAACATCCACCATTTTTGGGTAGTGATTGTGCAGAAATGCTGTAAAGGTAATTGTACATAAAGAAATTGATTGTATGTAAATTTTATTCAGTTAACACAGGTTATGTATAGTACTTACGTTAATGACATTACAACATTTTGTTAGTGATTTTTACTTAACATGTACCAACACACCATAAGCCCAAAACTTTATAAATGTGTAATTTATGCGAAGAAATTATTATATATTTTTATTTTACTCTTTCTTTCTTTAAGGAAGATGACGCACTACGAATGCCAGCTAAATTTTATATTACGCAATGCACTAGTATTAAACACACGCCATTTCGGTATCACACTTAACCACACTATAATTTGATGGATTTTGGGGGGGGGGGAATCATGTAGTCATTCTTACGAAGAAGATTTCTCTATGCTTCTTGTTGCTCGTTGGACAGTCATTATTTAGCTTCCGTGGAAGTTATTACTTTTCAATTCCAAGTGGAATTCACCCTTTTACTTGTGGAGGTTCCTTAATCATGCCTCGTTGCTTACATGATTTCACACATTAAACGTTGTCTTGGTATACGAACATAGATTTTGTATTAATCTTATATTTATATACCTGCGCAGATTTAGCTTATTCTTTTCATTATCAAACTTATTAAATCTTGAAGGATTGCGAGGAAAAACTTTGATATTCTTCTCGGGCGTCACTGTAGTAGGACCAATCAATCGCCATAACCACCTAAAGTACCTTTCGCGGCTTTTTTGCCTCAGCGTCAGTATGTTTACGCTGAGCATGCCAGAAAAGATTTTATAAATATTCATAATAAATATCCTTCATCAGAAATACAAATATCAAAGGGCGTTAAATAAGTTCACCATTAAAACAAAATAATTAAAGTGTTAAAAACAGTAAAAGTATTTTACGATGGCATTTGAATTCAAGGGACTATTTTTTAGATTGTCATAACCACTTTGCACCTCCTTTGTTCGGTGGACAGGAAGCACGAGTCATCACTCACAGGGTTGCCAACTTTTACAAAGATAAAACTAAAACACAGTTTGCGTCGACGAACAGTACATGAAGCCTCATTCCAATTCAGCCAACAGTAACTGGGAAATTTTAAAATGGAATGGGAGTGAGGGGGGCTACACACTCACAAATTCATCACCAAAAATATATATGATCTGCTTTAGACGCTACCAAATCACAAGCAAAGCACACTTCTATCGCATGCATAAAAATTCGACCTAATTTGCACCCAAATTTGCTCTTGAGAATGCTACGCAGTTTTATGATTTGCTAAAGAAAAGGTCACGAAAAAGTCAAAAAATTTCATTTTGGAATTTTAGTAGACACCCTGTTAATGTACCATCCGCCATTTCCTTCTGCATCACACAGCAAGACATAATTTAATTTAAACTTGTAATTCGTATTTCTGACTCACCCTATACTCAGCAACGTTTTATCGGGATGCAATTTCTATGTGTGAAGGGAACTGAAGTAACGATTTAAAAAGATCCATTTTTGGTCGAATCAAGAAGTGTAAGAAAGAGTGTAGCAGTGATTTAACTACATCACTAACTGATCCATAACGATTGTTTCGGAGGAGCGAATCGGATCTTGGATAATGAGCATAGTCTCAAGGTACGGAATGTAATTATTACATCAAAACAGAATAAAGTAGTGCAGTATATAAAAGTGCGAATATTATAACGTATATGGTGAATCAAGGGTTATTATTTTCTTTTTGTAGTGCGAGGGTGATTCAGAAAGTAATGCCTCCAAGCCCACTCACTACTTGGCCAATAGTATTGCAAACATTCTGAACTGTTTATCATTAATGCATTGATATTTAAAGTATAGAATGCCACTTGTTTTACCTTCGTATCTCTTCTCATTCCATGGCATTCAGTGGTAACGTCCGGTTGGAACAACGGACTGTCATTGAATTTCTTACTGCGGAAGGTTGTGCGCCCAGGAACCAGGGCCGGATTAAGGGGGGTCTTAGGGGGCTGTAGGTGGACAGGGGCCTCCACTCTGATCAAAATTTCAACTGGCTATCTAAAAAGAATCACGAAGATACAACCATCATCATAAAATAAAATATGACCAAAAATATGAAACATATTCCCTTAACTTTCCTGCTATATTTTCTCAGAAATGTTTTAGGGGAAGTCAGCAGGGACCAGGGGCGGATCCAGAGGGGGCGATCGCCCCCCAGAAGAAGAAACTTTCTTATTTTATGTATATAAATAAAACCCATCCCAAAGTTTGAAGCCCTTAAAAGTAGCAGTATGACAATAGGGTGCAGCGTTTTACCAGTTTTTTCTCAGAACGAAATGTAATACCTAGCAAAAGTGGCCAATTCACATGGACATTTCAGGTATAGATTTTTTTTCAAGTCAGATAATATCTTCTGTGAGAACTATTGCCTCAAAGTTTCAAAATTTACCTGAAAATTGCAAAAAATACCAGTTGTTCATTAATTTTAGTCATGTTAAAATAAACATATTTTTGGTTAAATACATGCCAGATGCTATGAAAACTGACATTCAATTATAAAAATGCCAGTTATATGTACTTTGGGGGAATAGGGGTGTCTCCTCTGGGGCCAGAAAAGGGAGCATATTCAGTACAGTTAAGCGGTTGTGCAGTTCCTCGCTCACCTGGCAATATAGCCTGGCCAAGTGACCTAGAGCCAATTTTACTATCCGTTCTACTGCCACCGCGTGGCAAGGATGGACGGTGAAGGACCATTCAGGCACAGTGTTGTCAGGAAGTGAAAGTTTGACCATGAGCTGTTTGTTTGGTACCGTCCATAGAACTTACTGGTAGTACAGTTATTGAAACATCACTGCTTTCCCAAATGGTCATTGCAGTGTAATCGTTTGCCTCAAAATTCAGTCTGGGAATGATGTTATATCTAATGGAGTTATGGAGATTCTCTGCTTCGTGTTCTCGAGCACTAAGAATCTTATGTAATGCATCTTGTCGGACAGCAAGTCGACCATCAGTCATCATGGCGAGAAGAAATTTTCTGGGAGTGCAAAGAATGCATTCGTCTGGATGGATGAACGGATTACAGCCTGGTATTTCCTTGGTAAGTATCTAGACCTATGAATGGTCTCAAAGACGTGAGAGGACCATCAGCTATGGAAGACTATGTTCTGATACGGTATTGCATAACCACAAAGATTCCAACCAGTGTTAGTGTATGTTCCATCACACCCAAGAACCTCAAATTTATCAAAGCCAACTCTGAGTTGGTTCATGATGTATTCGAAAATAGCTGTGGTCTCGTCATGTGCAGAGCCAGAGGATGGTGTCACGTGACCAACGTATTGAGAGGTAGGTTCAGCCGCAAGTGAGAAGTGCTCTTCTCTAACGATGCCTGTGTGTATTTTAGTGTCATCCCTTCGATCATCAAAGTATAGGCTTTTAATGGGATCATCATTTCTAGAACTTTCTTTTAAATTTCGAGCAAGTTTAAGTTTCGCATGCCTTATTTTGTTCCTGTATACAGTTAAAGCAGATGCTATGTCGCTAGATTTTTGAGAAGTTATGATTCCAGTCTTTGAAGCTGCCTGAAGCACAGTTGTTATATGTGCCGCAGCCCTCTCGCTTACATTGTATCTCTGAGCAATCATAACATTTTCAGTCAAATCTATGAAAATCATTCCGAAAGTAATGTCTCCTTTTTCATGGAAACTAATGGAGATACATAACTAACAACAGCATAGCTAAACAGAGCAATAGTTCAGTTACAGACTCATTTTTTCACATAGTTCCCACCATTTGTTATGCACTTTTGCCAACGATGAACCAAAGCCTGCATGTCGCGCTTGTAAAAATCGGCTTTCCATGGACTTTCTTTTGGATTCCGGCTCGTAGTGATAACACCACGTATCATCTCCAGTGACGATGCTATCCAAAAAATTGTCATGTTCATCTTCATATTGGTCCAGCAAGTCCCAAAGGAAAAGGCAAGGACGAAAAAAGTTGTAGAAACGCTTAATTGTACTGAATTTACTCTCTTTTCCGGCCCCAGAGAAGGCACCCCTCCCCCTCCCAAGCGCATATAACTGGCATTTTGAGACAGGAATGTCAGTTTTCATAGCATTTGGCATGTATAAACCCAAAAATATGTTTACTTTAACATAACTGTACAAAAATGAACAATTTTGGTATTTTTTGCAATTTTCAGTGGAATTTTGAAACTTTGATGCAATAGTTCTCACAGAAGATATTATTTGATTAAAAAAAAAATCTATACCTGAAACGTCCATGTGGATTGACCACTTTTGCCAGGTATTACATTTCGTTCCGAAGAAAAAGTGGCAAAACGACCCACCCTAGTATGACAACCCCCCCCCCAGAAGTCGGTCTTGGATCCGCCCCTGGCAGGGACCACATATTTTTTCTAGCCCCGGGCCTCCTGATAAGTTAATCCAGCCCTGCCAGGAACATTCATCGCCGGCGATGAGTCGTGAATACACCATTACGACCCGGAAACGATGCGTCAGTCGATGGAATACCATCACTAACTTATATCTTTTCCTCCACAAAAAAAAAAGGAAAGTAGCGTCATCTGCTGACAAAGTGTTATTGACATTCTGCCTCATCCTGCCTATAGTCCGGATCTTGCTCCCTTCGACTTTTGGCTCTTCCCCAAACTTAAAGATCACCTTAAGGCTCAACGCTGCAATTGTTACGCAGAGGTGGAAGCAACAATTCGGCAATGGTGTCGCCAGCAGCCACCACAATTCTTCGCCGATGCCATGAAAAATTTTGTTTCATGTTGACGCAAGTGTGTTGCCCGTAATGGGAACTATGTTGAAAGTCATTTATATTAATCAGTTAACCTCGCTGCAGACAGAGACGTAATTACAAATCAATTAACCCCAAAACTTCAGATTGTGTAAAGATTGCAATTTTTATTGTTATCAGGGTGAAAGACATTGCACATCTTATTTTTCGGGCCCCGCAGCATAATCTTATTTTCTCTTTTGTGACACGAGATCAAAATATGAATACTTCAAAGAGTTTGGGCCATCTCGCTCTTCTTCCTACAGTTCTTCATCCACAGAATGAATCCTACAACACATAATCCTTTGAGGCTAAAACAGTAAACATTAAGAACAAAAATATCCACGATTCAAATGAAATGGCTATATTAATCGCCAAATGTTTTGGTTAGGCTCTATCAAGGATTGTGTCGTACATACTGGATCCACCTGGAATAGATAGATAGGCCTATAGCTCCTCTGCCCTCTCTCTGAATTTGACACTGGTGAACTTTCCTTTTTTCTGCTGACCTAGATTCCGAATAACATCTATTACGTTCGGATTCAATATTGAATCCCCATAGTTTTGAAGCAACAAGATCTATTACTTCCGGATTCAATATTGAATCCCCATAATTTTGAAGCAGTAAGATCTATTACTTTGGTTGCAATACTGAATCGCCACAGTTTTGAAGCAACGAAATCTATTACTTCCGGTTGCAAATAGAATCGCCAGTTTTGAAGCAACAGTGCCTATTACTTCCAGATTCAATATTGAATCCCTATAGTTTTGAAGCAGTAATTTTGAATCAATAATATCTATTATTTCTGGATTCAATATTTAATCCCCATACTTTTGAAGTAATAAAATCTGTTACTTCCGGATTCAACATTGAATTCCCATAGTTTTGAAGCAACAAGACCTATTACTTCCAGATTCAATGTTGAATATCCATAGTTTTGAAGCAATAAAATCTATTAGTTCCGGTTGCAATATCGAATATCCATAATTTTGAAGCAATAATATCTATTACTTCCGGTTTGAATATTGAATCCCCATACTTTTAAAGCAATAAGATCTATTACTTCCGGTTTGAATATTGAATTACCATAGGTTTGAAGTTAATCGTGCTTTCAAAATGTGAAACAAAATGAAGCTTATTTGAAATTACTTGCGAAGGACTTTAGTTTAGTAGAAATTACCTTCAGTTTTCAGAAATTACATTAGAAGATAATAAGAAAAAGAAAATATCTATTCATATTTAATAAGCAGAGTTTATTATGTTATTAGAACTGTGTTCTAGGAAGAGAAAAAAATTCTTGCTGCGAATGGAGGTTCTACATATTGTATTTCACGCTACGCAAATGCAAGTATTGCGGATGGCTGTAGAAGATGGCCGATTCCAGGAATTGTAGGGCAAAAACCGCAGCTGCTGTGCTCTTTAACAAGTTGTTCCATTGTTCTTGTGGGCTGTGGACTGGACCTCAAAGAGAGTTGTTATACTAACTCAATACTTGTTGTTATTATTACGAAAAATAAAAGAAGGACGTATTGTTTAATACAACGCGACGGAAAAGGCAATAATAACGATGTAATGAACATAGAAAAAAAAATGTCTGTGGAAGATGCTTGACAGTTTGTTATAAACGAACTGAGCAGTGTAGCTTTAGGTTAAGTTTTTACTTCCTATTAAGATTTTTTGAGAGTGGGGTGAGAGGAGGAATTTTGCCAGGTGAATACGCAAGTTATCTTAATCGATCTGGGTGGCAAGATGGGTACTACGTGTACCTGTTCCAGGTTTCAAGTTCAGGTTAATTTCAGGCTCTAAAGGCATATGGAGTCACGGTAGGTCATTGCTGGAGCACAAAATGAATTTCGGACGCGCCTTTTATTCACTCTTGGTTCGAATAATTCTATTAATATTATTAGCATTTAACGAAAAAGTTTGAATATTTAAAATAAATATTTCTTGTTGGAAACAAGAGTCCGTGATGATGGTAGTTAAATACCTGGCCTTCTATTTTAATACGACATTCATAAATCATGTTTAGGTCGCATTAGTTTAAGACTACTTAGACAGTGCTAAAGCAAAAGATCAAACAAATCCCAGATGAATTGTTTAATTATTGTCAAATACAAGAACTCAATTCTCGAACAGTAGTGAATACCTGATCCATTTAGTTAGTTATCACAGTTTTGATATAAAAACTAGTCTTCTCTTTGTTACAAACAAGTTTCCTATCATTGAAGGTGGAAGTAGGGCTATTTAAAAAAAAAAAAAAAATTAACAGATGTAAAAGAAAACTCAAGAAATAAAGATAAAAGAGCTAGTTGCACTGGAATTGCAAACTAACATATTGAGATTGGTGATCGATATTGAATTTTATAAGAAAGGATTACCATATTTCCTCTGCATGTTTGTTTGCTTTATCGTTCACTAACATAATAGATTATTATTTAAAGAAGAAGCAGACATAACGAGATTGTGTTTGTAGTGTTTAAGCATTTTTGAGTGCGAGTGCGTTTTCCCTCCCCTCCGTTGTTCATGATGGGATAGCATACCGGTACTTAAAATCGTAGATTTATCCTTTCTAGAGAAAGGGGGAGGCGACAAATTGCCTAGGACAGGCTCTCCATACGTAACGTTGGTTGCTTACAAGACAGGCATTCTTAAAAACAGCTAGAAGCTTGCATATATCTTGGCATATATTTTTAACCCCCTCACACAAATCTACCCTCTAAACCGAAAATCGAGAGAAAAGGCTTCGTACGGGATTAGATCTGGTGAGAATGTATCTGTGTGATTCTAGGTGAAATCTTTCTATGCAAAATGCTCACGATAGACAGATATACATTATTTTATTACTATTGAAGATTATAAACACGTTTCTATTGTAAAAAAAAAAAAAAAAGGAAGGTATTCTTAATACATTCTGGTAACAATGAATTCTTAATACTCCTCGGCAACGTCCCTGTATATTGTTTATGAACTTTGAACATAAGGTAATATAACCAATAAATACAAGTAGAGAGGTACAGTCTATTAAATTGTAGCCGTGTGGATGGCGTCTCTCTCACCCCGTGAGATCTTCATTATAGAAAATTGATTTTACGAGCTTCATCAGCAAAGAGATAACAGTTAAGTTAAAGTGCGTAAATGTCGCCATTAAAGTATCCTAACAGCTGTTCGTGGTACATTATAATTTCCAAGTCTTAAACCATGGATTCTTCTTTTTCTTCTTTCTGTTAATTTTGTTTTTAATACTCATTTTTTTTAATAATGGAAAAGAAGCTTCGTTGATTACAAAATCGTGCGTTAATGGATTCTTGCTCATTATTAGCGCTGTTGGTGGCACCCTTAATGTTTAATGTTCTATATATATGCATATATAATTTTCAGTGAGGACAGAGGTTGTGGATCATCATTTCCGAAAGGTGGAAGAACAAAAGGACGCTTGCTTAACCTATTCCAAGGGAGACCATTGAGATTAACACCTGTTTAAGTAAGTTGTGTTCTACAGGATACCGAGTGGCCGCGTGTAACGTAGGCGTTAACGCTCTCGCCTTTGGTGCAAGCGGTTCCTGGTTCGATTCCCGGGGGGACACCAGGCCCGTATCCATGGGGTGGACAAGAGGGGGCCGGCCCCCCTAAATTTTGGCTGGCCCCCATAAAATTTCACGGTAGGCTTGCAAATGAACTATAATATGGTGATGAAGTATAATATGATTGGGTCAGGCCCCCCTAACTTCTACCGCCCCCCCTAAATTTTTGGGCTGGCTACGGGCCTGGGGGACACTCGGTCGAAAATATGCTGGCTTTTTCAGGCCAGCTATACTGATTAAGGTTTTCCTGGGTATTACTCATTCACACTAAGCAAATGCCAGGAGTATCCGACATAATGGTACCAGGCTCCTTCCTTCCTTCCCCATTCCTTTCTTTTTCCCCAATTCCCTGGGTAGTGTAATTGCCGATTGGCATCATTTCTCATACATGATGGGCTAACATGGCTAGTTACCGAAAGCCCAGAAATCTAATTGCTAAATCTAATCAACAAGACACCTTCCGAGGTTATCATTTCGCATAGGCTATAACAGGCCCGTAGCCAGCCCAAAAATGTAGGGGGGCGGTAGAAGTTAAGGGGGATCGACCCAAACATATTATAGTTCATCACCATATTATAGTTCATTTGGAAGCCTACCGTGAAAATTTTAGGGGGCCAGTGAAAATTTAGGGGGGCCCGGCCCACCCTAGCCCCCCGTGGATACGTGCCTGGGCTATAATTATACAAAATTGTCTACGGTGACTTCCAACTTAAGTAAGTCATGATCAGTGCCGCATTTCCCATTAGGCCAACTAGGCTCGTGCCTAAGGGCGCTTTCAAAAACAACTTTGAAGCAATATTAGATAACTTTTCTGAAACCAAGCAATGTCGAAAAATGTAAACAACTTGAAAGTATAAACGAAAATAAAGTCTTTTACGATGTATGCACAATATTTATACTATTTCATAAACAATCTTTTTTTTTTTTTTTCGGAAAGCTACTAGGTGACTCGTGATAATGGTACCTCATGCAAAATAATATTGTCTAGCGCACTCTTGTTCCACATTTCGATTATTTTTTATCTATTTGAAGCTATCACATAATTACTGTAAAATTAGCGGTATTTTAATTTTGGAGTGATTAAAATCTCTCCAGCCTCTTAAGCCACGAATGGCCAAGCTGTCGATCGCAAAATTTTTAAGCAAAAAAGCAATATTACCTGAAAAGAAATCTTACGCAGGGCTGTCGCGTGGGCGAGGCGAATGGGGCAATTGCACCGGGCGCCGCGACCAAAGAGGGCGCCGGGACGACAAATCAAGAAAATTCAAGGAATTTAGATTGTTAGTAAATGATTTTTTTAAAAAATAATGTTATTTGAAATATTTTAATAATGATCAGGCTACGGAGAAGAAAAATTTATTTATTTATTTCATAAGGACAACACAACTGGCTTAATGCCCAGTTGTAGTGTCGTGTACATAATTATCTAACATACACTATTATACATACATTATTTTACATACACAAATATACGTCATTTAATTATGCAGAAGTTATTGCCTGACAATTGTTTTGAACTTGTTTTCGGAAATACTAAATACATTTACTATGTGAAATTTAATCATTTCGTTGTATAAAGCACACATTCTCCACAGAGGAGACTTGTGTGCTTGCTTTTCTACAATAGATGTCCCAGTGTTTGCTGTTCTAGTCACCTGTTAGGATACATAATAATATTTCTGAAACTAATTCTGGACAATCAGTTTAATAATTTATGTAAGAACAACAGATCAAACACTTATCTCCTTTTGTCTGATGTTTGAAAACTAAAATTCGTTACTAAGTCTTCTAGGGGACATACTTTGGGTAGAAATCGGTTTTCTTGTTTGCAAGTATTTTTAAGAATTTAAACTGTATATTTTGTATTGCATCAAAGTATTTAGTGACATTTGGCGTCCAAACAGTACAATAATATTTTAATTTTGACCTCACATATGAAAAATATAACCTTATAAATGCTGATTCTTTGTAGAAATCCTGCCGTATCCTATAAATTAAACCTAAGTTTCTATATGCACTACTCGTTATCGCGTCAACGCGTTGAGCAAAGGTTAATTTGCTATCAAATATAACTCCTAGATCTTTGATAGTATTGGGGTAGACAAGGAAGTGCCACTTATTGTATAGGTAAAGTTAATTGGATTTTCTTTCCTCGTGAAAGATACAGATTTTACATTTGGACACATTCAGAACTAATTTATTCTTATCACACCATATTTTAACTCTCGATAGATTCTGTTGAAGTTTCACGGAGTTATCAATTGAACTTACTTTGGAGTATAATTTGAAATCATTGGCAAAAAGAAGAACTTAAAAACATTTAATATATGGAGGAATATAATTTAATTTTCCTAATGAAACCCTTCCCTGTAGTTCGAGAAGTACATTCCTCTAAGTTAAGCTAAAATTTCAATTATAATTGATATTGAAACAAATGTTTATGTATTGAAGTTTCTGAAAATTATACTATTGAAATGGGAGGATTTCGTTTATGAGTGGCAGTGTGTTTGAAATCGATCCTAATTGTTTACGGTCCAGTTTCTTTTAGGATTGCTCTGGTTACACGAATTCGTGACTACGAAGTGCAACCGCCGGTTAAACACTTGTTGCCACTGGAGGCAGAGGCCTTTAACACACAGTTCGTGACAAGACTGACAAACTTCTGGGTGAGGCAAGAAAGAAAAAAAAAGGGCTAAATAATAAAACAAAATGCTTTACACTAGGCATCCGTGCCTCCAGTAATATGTCATTAGGAAATTTGCGTTTTTAAATTTTGAAATGTTTGTTATTTTTTTTAATAAATGAAATTATATCTTTAAGTTTTACGTCCCACACTTATACCGGCTAGGCTAAATGAATGAAATAGCGGAATGAAGAAAGTGGGAGGAATCGGGAGAACCCCGAGAAAACCCACGCATATAGTGTTTGCCTACCACAAAGTTCACTTGGCGCGAGCTGGGATCGAACCAAGAATCCCATGCACCAGAGATGAATGCTCTGCCACTGAGCCACCGCGGCCCATATTGTGATTAAATTCTAAAATTATTAAGGCATGACAAATAAAAAAAAAAAATCAAAGATAACAGGGCCCATAAGGGAATCATACACGATCAGTTTAACTGAAGGAAAACCTGACTGTGGCGTCAGAACTGAAGGAAAAACTGCAAACTTAAAGGAGCAGTTCGAGTTAAAAACAAGTTTGGTGCAATAGAAAGAGAAACAAAAAATAAGAGACCCGTATTTTTTTATATCTTGATAGGCCGTCTCGTTCAGTTTCTACAGGCATTTGTTTCTGATGAATCGTAAATGGTGACGTCATGTGTGGGATACGCGAGAAACTCAATGTGAGTCAGCAACCATTACCTTGTACGCAGCTGATAAACCTTTAATAGTGCATTGGATTTAATAGATTGTGTTTTGGATTTGTTAGCAGTCTTGCTCTGTGTTGAATTCTTGAGGGAAGTTTTTGTTAGTTGTTTTTTCTATAGCATTAGTATAAAAAAGAGTAGAGAAAGAGCAGTAATTACGTTTGTTGTGCGAAACAGTGTTTCTTCCAGACATGTTTTTAGGGTGGCACTGTCTCCCGGAGCTCTGAGAGATTCCCCCGGAGGAGACCAAAATAATACGTCTAAAATGTAATAAATATAATAGTACTGTGTAAAAATAATGTGCCTCTCCGAATACTAAGTGTCCCCCCCTGGATTTTTTTCCTGAAAGAAACACTAGTGTGAAGTAGAAAACACGTGTTAGTACAGCGCGTGCTGTGACTGTGAAGTGAAGTAGAAATGCCTAACACCTGCTGTGTTTTCGGTTGTAATTCTTGTGCAATTGAAGCTGAGGACGTAAAGTATCTTTTCTTACGTTTCTAAGTTGTGAGAAATCACCAGATCGATATAAATTATGACCCAAGAAAATCAATGGGAAAAAAACGTACCAAATAAAATCACTCGTGTTCCAAACATCTTGAAGAGCCTGCCTTCGAGAAGTCAAGTTTACTGAAAGAAAAGTTAATGCCAGTGGCGGATCTAGGCTGGGGCCTAGGCTCCCCAGTTTTTGAGTGACAAAATTGATTTAAGCTATTATTTAGATATTTTTGAAAGTTTTTAGTAAACATGATATACATATCATAGTCTGGGTTCTGACTCCCCCCCTGAGTTTTTACCGTCTAGATCCACTTCTGGCTAATGCCAGGAGAATTATTTACACGCAAACTGAGAAAGAATGCTGTTCCAAGTATATTATTGAAAGGTTTAAAATCCGAGCCATCGAACAAGCACCGATCTATGTCCAGTTACCAATGTATATACAAATATCGTACAAGACGCAATTGATGGTTGTAGTCAAGGCGAGGCATTAGAGGGTAATAGAGACGATGTCACTCATGATTCTGAAGATACTGCTTTAGAAATAAGCTATACAATGTGAATTAGGGAGTGAAATATACCGGCTTGTAGAAGGAATCAGTGACGATGACTGTTCCTCAAGACATTGATCCATCGTTTAATTTCTCTGTATCATGTAACAATGATGATGAAACGGGTGATGAGAGTTGTTCCGCGGACAACTATGAGAATAAAAGAAATTTAACCGGCGAAGTGTTTTTCGTATTCTGGCAAACTTTACAGATGTTATTTCATTTTTGCCTCATATGTTACGCTCCTGTACATACCTTGAAGCACAAAATTATAGGGTCAGCGTTAAAAATTGCAACAAAACGTGAAAATGAACATACTTATGTTTGGGAATCGGAAGAATGATTAAAGAAAAGGTACTTAGATGTTGCAGCAATCTCGTCCGCCATCTATTTACATATTGGTTTCGATTTTTTTTTTTTTTTGAAACGCTGAACTCATGCTTTATAGGATACGTTTTATAATATTATAAAAACGTTTGTACAGCCCACCATCAGATAGCATTTTCTACATGCAGATGATATTTGTAAATCTTTGCAATCAGTTCTGGAAAAGGAAACCGCACTTGGAACGTGCCACCGCACCTCTCACAAACGAAATGCTTGGCACTGTGTAGTATGTAAGCCTGCTCTCGCTCCTTGCCCACCTATGACGTCATCACAAAATCTTTCTTCCTCTGTTACTCGCTAACGACTGAACGTATCGCGATCAAACAAACACCATTCCTTTTAGAATTTTCAACTCTACAAATGGAAATAAATTGTAAAAAACGCATTTCTAAGTCGAACTGCTCCTTTAAGGAATTCATTAAGTTCAGTCAGTTTTTCATGCGGTTATTTGGACTGAAGAACAGTTATTTTGAACTGAATAAACGTACCGTCTTATTCTACGATAACTGTGCTATTAACTGAAGGAAACACACAATTGTCTCATTTCAGGTCCTGTCATTATGACAGGTAGTAAAAGTGAGGCATTGTTGGCTTTTGTTGAAGCCTACTGTGCTCATCCGGAACTTTGGGACATGCAGCATGTGCATTATGCTAATAGGTTTAAAAGACAGGAGGTATATGATATGTTACTTACAAAATTAAAACAGATGGAACCTTAGGCGACATGCGATACTGTTATTAAAATAGTAAACAACCTACGGTCGGCATTTTGGAAGGAGCTGCGGAAAGTGAACGAAGCTAATAAACCGGGGGACTGGAGGTGAGAAAGTGTACGTTCCAAGGCTTTGGTATTTCCAGAAACTTAGAAGTACACTCCACAGAACATCTGATGAAACTGAAGCAACTGAACTGAACGAACTGAAGGACTGAACCCGATTATCTGACAGTACTCCGCTCACTATCAGTTCAGTTCATCGGTTAAATCAGTTTCTAGCTCAGTTGAGCTGATAAGCTGATAAGCTAGTGTGTGGGCCCTAAGACATAGAGTAATCGATAAACTTTACGAGCTGAACAAAATTATATATATACGTATATGTGTGTGCGTAAATGTTCATGCGTAGTTTTCGACAAAAAACTATTTGTAAAACTAAAAAGTGATCTGTGATGATGATGAAACTGATATCGAAGTAGTAGCAAAGTTTAACCACTTCTGGTTTTGGTAGTATGTTGCGGACGGTGTTCTTAAGAAAATTTCCCTCGACTGACACAAAATTTTCCCTTTTCTTTTCAACTTTTCCCTAATTTGAGGAGTGTCCAATTCCTATAACAGAAGTTATGTGATAGGATTTATTTAAATATAAAGGAAGTACCAACTACATTTGTTTTGTTCATTTGCTTTTTGCTTTTATTATTTTTACTTTTTCCTTCACCTTTTTTTTTTTTTTTAAGAAAAAGCTTAGTCAACAATGACTGAAAATTATTCTACTTTAAACAGTTACTATTGCTATTATATTGTTTATTACTGAAGAACAAAGAAAAATTTAAGCATTTGTAATGGTCAAGCGCAAGAATTTCCGTTTTTTTACGTTTTATCGAAGAAAATTCCCTTTTCCATATTTGTTAAATTTACCTACGAAATTTCCCTGGATTAGTGAAATTTCCCTCAAATTACGAACACTGGTTGCGGGTTGTAATGATATGCTTTCTTGAGACACTGGATCGATTGCAGATAACCATTTGTCGCTCTCTATTAACATTTTTGTTCTATGGCAGTAGATGTTGAAATTGAAAACGGTTAATTTGAACCACTTCCGGTTTGAATAAGAATTACAGAGTTAATGAAGAAGATAGAATGGGACAAGGAATTGATTACAGAAAACCGCATCGTGATATCTCTTTACCGATTTTGCTCTGTGTAAATCAGTATTGAAACCGGAAGTAATATTTAATTTGAACTACGTCCGGTTTTAGTAGAGTGTTTGAGATAGTCATGGCACGTTACCTTGAGACGCTGAATCGTAAAAAAAAACAAAAAAAAACAGTTTCTCGCTATCTGTTATCGTTTTCGTTCTATGGCTAGAAACCGGAAATGACATTGAAACCGGAAATGACTAGTTTAAACCACTTGCGGTTTGAAGAGAGAGTTAGCAGAGGAGATGAAAATTATTCTTGCGACGATCAATTGATAGGTGACTCGTGATAACGGTACCTTATGCAAAATAATATTCTCAAGGGCGCTCTTGTTCCACATTTCGATTATC
Organism: Thermobia domestica; assembly: GCF_964235325.1. Lineage (NCBI taxonomy): Eukaryota > Metazoa > Arthropoda > Insecta > Zygentoma > Lepismatidae > Thermobia > Thermobia domestica. The sequence goes on from NC_137457.1 coordinate 328,969,207, forward strand.
TTTTATCTATTTGAAGATATCACATAATTACTTTAAAATTAGCGGTATTTTAATTTTGCTGTGATTAGACCTCTTAAGCTGAAAAATCTCTATGAAAAAAAAAAAAAAACCTTGTCCGTTCTCTATTTAGAATGTATAATAATAATAATGGAGGATATTAAGAAGTTTACCTTTTTCTAGGAAAAATATAACCGCATAAGCATGACAAGACTCTCTTGGAGCTTAATGTTATTTATTTTGCACGTCCATTATGGACATGAACGCAAACGTTAAATTACAAGTTATTTGAGGCTTCCATATTATGTTAACACCCTTCACTTTGGCTGGCTTTACCTCGTTCTTGTTTGAAGAGAGAGAAGAAAGGTTGTTTTAGTGACTAAATCATGATTAAGATAAAATAAAAAGGCTCGGTTTTTCAGCATCTACAATCATCTATAGGCTACAGAACTGCTTTCGCTTTTGCTGCTCAGTAATTTACGCCTGTTCACTTTTTACGTTGATATTGGAATTTTTGTTAAAATGATAGTCTTTTATCTGCCATATGTTAGGCGAGTGAGGTAATCGCTGCTTCAAAGAACAAAGAAGGGTTCACATGTGGTTTAAAATAAGAGGGTGGTTACGTATCTATAGTTACTCTTGAAAACGTTCACCGATTACTTACAAGTAGACCTCACCACTTCGCCGTTGCATTAGCAAAAGGAAACAACTACTGCCCTAATATAGGGTTGAATATAAGACACTGACAAAAATTTTAGCTGCTAATGAGCACTAGAAATATGGGAAATCGAAATAGAAACATGAAATTTGGTAAAACCAAATACAATATAATTTGATAGTTGCAAGACCAATATTTTTTCGAAATAGATGGAGGAACAATAGTTATGACTTCAACTATGTAAATCGAGTTAGGAGGGATGTTTTTATTGCATTCCAGATCATGGACGCCATCTTGAAATCCGCCATATTGGATCCACGTCAACTTTTTCAAATAGAAAGAGGGCCATGTGAGGTATCAAACAACAATGATTTTTTCCACCCAATCTCATACACTAATTAGTTTATCCATATCTAGAACGGTTTACAACTTACAGTTCTTTGAATGTTGAAAAATTCGTTGTTTGTAGCAGATAGCAGATAACTGCAGTGACAATGGACATAGCTCCAGAGATAGCATTCTTACTGGACAAAATTACGGCAATGCAAGAAATGCAAGTCCTCAGCATTCATAAAATGGTCAAAACAGAATTATGCAGAGCACCATGAGCACCTAATAAAAAATGAAGCGTCACAAATATCGCAAAAGTTAATGCCAGGAATATTGAAAGCGTGCTTCTTCGACACTTCGAACCATTCGATCGGCTCACCAATATATACTGATTTACAAAATGCTTATTGAATCATTCCCGCGAAGCGAGGAGACTGAAATTGATTGTACACAAGGGAATGCAGAGTGACAATAGTATCTCTGGAATGCAGTTTTGAATGGAAATGTTCATCCTTTATTGCACAATCACAAATGGTACGCCTATGTTTTGTATTATCTAAAAAAATACAATCAAAGGTTCAAATATGCCGGTGGTACCTTTTGGAATTTGTCGCACTTTCACTGATTTCCCAGGTGGAGCTATTATACTTCGCACCTCTTCATTATTAAATAATTCTCAGCTATCCAGGATAAGTGAATTCCTGCTCCGTGTATTCGGCCAATAGCAATTCACATACCATTCTCGCAATTCAGGTAATCCCATTTTACCAGATGTTGATGCCAGATGTATTGCCAAGTCTCTGCACTAACCTATGAAATCCAGTCTGCAATGTTACAGACACTATTCCGTTCTTTTCCTGGAGAACAAAACTGCATGCCAGAGATACTATTGTCACTCTGCATTCCCTTTGTGTACAATCAATTTCAGTCTCCTCGCTTCGCGGGAATGATTCAATAAGCATTTTGTAAATCAGTATATATTGGTGAGCCGATCGAATGGTTCCAAGTGTCAAAGAAGCACGCTTTCAATATTCCCGGCATTAACTTTTGCGATATTAGTGACTTTCATTTTTTATTAGGTGCTCATGGTGCTCTGCATAATTCTGTTTTGACCATTTTATGAATGCTGAGGACTTGCATTTCTTGCATTGCCGTAATTTTGTCCAGTAAGAATGCTATCTCTGGAGCTATGTCCATTGTCACTGCAATTATCTGTTATCTGCTACAAACAACGAATTTTTCAACATTCAAAGAACTGTAAGTTGTGAACCGCTCTAGATATGGATAAACTAATTAGTGTATGAGATTGGGTGGAAAAAATCATTGTTGTTTGATACCTCACACAGCCCTCTTTCCATTTGAAAAAGTTGACGTGGATCCAATATGGCGGATTTCAAGATGGCGTCCATGATCTGGAATGCCACAAAAACATCCCTCCTAACTCGATTTACATAGCTGAAGTCATAACTATTGTTCCTCCATCTATTTCGAAAAAATATCGGTCTTGCAACTATCAAATTATATTGTACTTGGCTTTCCCACATTCATGTTTCTATTTCGTTTTTTCCATATTTCTAGTGCTCATTAGCAGCTAAAATTTTTGTCAGTGTCTTATATTCAACCCTATATTAGGGCAGTAGTTGTTTCCTTTTGCTAACGCAACGGCGAAGTGGTGAGGTCTACTTGTTAGTGTCTTTATTTACAGGAAACATTTTAATGCAAGTAGCTTTTAGTGGACTTTATATGCATTTCTGGTTTTTGCATTCTTTCCTTTCCGTTTTGTTTCGCAGTATAGAGGTTCAGCCTAAAAGATATAGATTAAACGCTTCATAAAACGAAAACTCATCATCATCATCATCATAGGTATTCTGCCATTATTGACAGTTCACTTAAGGCACTGAGAACCTTCCATGCTCCACGGTCTTCTGCTAACCTCTTGTCTTCACGTGCTATTTTTCCGTTTTGATATCATCCATTAATTGCAGTATCCTTCGCCCACTTCCTCTCTTTTGTGCCACCATACCCTCTAGCACGTCCCTCATGGTACAGTTACTTCTAAACCAATGTCCCAACAACTTTCTCGTCCTTTTTTCAATTATATATAAAATTGTTCTTTTCTCCCCTACCATTTCTAATACCCTCTCATTCATTTTCTGCTTGACCCAACTAATTCTGTCTATTCTTTTCCACACCCACATTTCGAAAGCTTCAAGTCGTTTTTCATCATTTTTGCATAATGTCCATGTTTCTGATCCATACAGTACAATCACGCGAAGCATTTTATGAGTCTTTTTCTCAACGCTTTATTCAAAATTCCACAAAATAGTATTTTCTTCCTCCTAAAGGCTTCTTTCGCCATTTCTATCCTTGCTTTTCGTTCACGTTTGCATTTCATATTATCATAAATAATACTATCTGAGTATCAAAAAGTAGTCACCTGTTCTATTTTCTCCTCTTCAACTTCTATAGTTGACACCGACCGCTTCTTTCCAATCACCATGGCTTTTTCTTTCTAACATTTATTTTCATCTTATATTCTTCACAGCCCTACCTCAAGTTTTCTAACATCTTATTGATTTTCTTTCCAGATTCCGCAACAAGTGTCATACCATCTGCAAACTGTATACACCTAATCATTCTACCTGCTTTGGAAATCTCATCTTCATTATGTAGTCTCTTTGTCATTACCTCTTTAGCTAGATAGGCGAGATAGCATCCCTGTCAAGCTCCTCTTCCAGTTGCACTCTCCTCTGTCATTTCCTCCCCTATTCTAACATTTACTTGTTGGTTCATATATAAGTTTCTTATGAGTCTTCGATCTTTTTATTCCAACCCAACCTTCTTTAGAACTTCCAACAACTAAGTATATTTATTACCTCTTCTAGATAGATATTAAATAATGTAGGCGAGAGACAGGATCCCTGTCGAACTCTCCTTCCAATTGCACTCTCCTCTGTCATTTCCTCCCCTATTCTGACATTTATTTGTTGGTTCATATATAAGTTTCTTATGAGTCTTCGATCTTTCTATTCCAACCCAACCTTCTTTAGAACTTCCAACAACTAAGTATATTTATTACCTCTTCTAGATAGATATTAAATAATGTAGGCGAGAGACAGGATCCCTGTCGAACTCTCCTTCCAATTGCACTCTCCTCTATCATTTCCTCCTTTATTCTGACATTTATTTGTTGGTTCATATATAAGTTTCTTATGAGTCTTCGATCTTTCTATTCCAACCCAACCTTCTTTAGAACTTCCAACAACTAAGTATATTTATTACCTCTTCTAGATAGATATTAAATAATGTAGGCGAGAGACAGGATCCCTGTCGAACTCCTCTTCCAATTGCATTCTCCTCTGTCATTTCCTCTCCTTTTCTCACATTTACTTGTTGGTTCATATATAAGTTTCTTATGAGTCTTCGATCTTTCTATTCCAACCCAACCTTCTTTAGAACTTCCAACAACTAAGTATATTTATTACCTCTTCTAGATAGATATTAAATAATGTAGGCGAGAGACAGGATCCCTGTCGAACTCTCCTTCCAATTGCACTCTCCTCTATCATTTCCTCCTTTATTCTGACATTTATTTGTTGGTTCATATATAAGTTTCTTATGAGTCTTCGATCTTTCTATTCCAACCCAACCTTCTTTAGAACTTCCAACAACTAAGTATATTTATTACCTCTTCTAGATAGATATTAAATAATGTAGGCGAGAGACAGGATCCCTGTCGAACTCTCCTTCCAATTGCACTCTCCTCTGTCATTTCCTCTCCTATTCTAACATTTACTTGTTGGTTCATATATAAGTTTCTTACGAGTCTTCGATCTTTCTATTCCAACCCAACCTTCTTTAGAACTTCCAACAACTAAGTATATTTATTACCTCTTCTAGATAGATATTAAATAATGTAGGCGAGAGACAGGATCCCTGTCGAACTCCCTTTCCAATTTCACTCTCCTCTGTCATTTCCTCCTCTATTTTAACACCTACTTGTTGGTTTACATATAAGTTTCTTACGAGTCTTCCATCTTTCCATTCCAACCCAACATTATTACATTCCAGCATTATTCTTGTGTTCTTATTGCTATATAAGCCTATCACCATTTGCTATTGCTACATTCAATGCAATTTACAACGTAGTTAGGACATGTAATGGCTCAATATCAATGGGAAAGAGTAACAACTATTACATATATATGACATTACAAGATCTACCGTATTAATCATTACTACGAGGAGCAACAATATTTGAAATTTTGAAAGTTTGAGAGTACAAAATATGTGGTTTCACGCGATCAGCAAGTTGCCAGTTTATTCGACGGTTCATCCAGAAGTCAGTAGTCAACAAATTGCTGTTGTATCGCGGATTTGTGTAATCGATATTAATTGAATTGTTTGAATTTGGCTAAAATATACAATTGTGTGAAAATTTGTTTCAAAATCATTTACAATAAAAATATTTACATTATGGCTGTTCATATTCCCGTCATAACGTTGTGATCACTATCTTCCTATTGCATCGACCGCGAGTTTGCTTTGCTTTAATCTTGAAATGTTAAAATCAGTGGTCGAAGTGAGACGGTATGCCGTGGTATGCCATACCGCCTCTGGTTTTTCAGAGATCAAGACATACCTCCTCTGTTTTTCAGTGATCAAGACATACCGTCACTGGAAAGTAAATGCTAAATCCATTTTTATACAAGGTAAGTGACGAATAGCTTTGTACGTAGAAAGATTTTATTTCTTATGTAGAAATAATTTCTAAGTTGACAACACAGACATTTTTGTTATCTTTGTTTCTTTCTTATATATGTGTCTGTCTTCTTGCCATGCTTATAAATGCCATGTTTTGAGCATGGGCGGGTTTAGGAGTTGTCTGCTGTGGGGGCAGACCTTCCGGGGTTTGAAGTACCCCACAGTCGAGGGGGGGGGTTCTGGAAGATTTCCTGCAGGAAATTGTTAATATCTGCATTCAGTTTTTCGACTATTTTTGTTCATAACTCTCTATAATACAACATAAGGGGATATTTTAAAAAATAATTTTTAGAGAGTTGTTGGCGGAGGATGACGCTCCAAGTCTCTAACTATAGAGAAGCTGTCCAGTAGTTTTCAGTCATTACGTAAATAGAAGTGCAATCTTTCAGGCAATGTACCTTCAATGTACACATTTCAATATTTATATAGCCGGTATGTCGAGTCAAAATCGTAATAAAACATACCGTCTCTGTTTTCTTTCCACTTCGAAGAAAGGTTAAAATCTTTCAATTTTTCACCTAATGGGAGAGGGAGGAGTGGGAGACTACTACTGGATCTCAAGTTCAGGTTATAGCGTGGGGAACAGAAGTACTTGTCATCGGAGTACTCTTTGTTGCTTATACTTACAGAAGCAGAATATCCTTTCTTCGCACGGTGAGAATACGTTTCATTCATAAACGGTTGAATTTGGATTTAACCGGCAGCGGAAGTGACACTATTTATCTCAGCGACCCTAAAAACTATGTATTGGGTACTAATATCGGTCATTTTCGATCATTTTTATATATCACCCCCTCCCCCCAAATTGCGGGGCTGGATTTGGCTTTAAACGGCATCGGAAGTGTTACTGTTCTTTTCAGCCACCCTAAAAACTATGGATTCGACAGTAGTATCGGTCATTTTCGACCTTTTTATATATATATATATATATAACTCTCCCCGTCTTCCAAATTGTGAGGCTTAATTTGGATTTAAACGGCTTCGGAAATGTCACTGTTCATCTCAGCGTTCCAAAAAACTATGGAGTCAATACTAATATCGGTCAGTTTCGTTCATTTTTAAATCTGTCTCCCTCCTCGAAGTTGTATCGTGAAAATGAAGTGATAATATCCATATCAGGCTCAAACCTTATCTATGTTGAAAATTTGATCGAGATCGGATGGGTGGTTCACGAGTTATGGAGTCACAAACATAGTCACTATATATATATATATATATATATATATATATATATATATATATATATATATATATAGAGAGAGAGAGAGAGAGAGAGAGAGAGAGAGAGAGAGAGAAAGAGAAAGAGAGGGGAGAAAATTATCTTACCTATGAAATTTACTAATGTCCGTGCGAATAAAAATTGTTACTTTACCAATATTAGTAATCACAAAAAATGATCCCACATCCAACAATGTGATAAATACACGCACTTGCTATTTTAAATTGCCACATTTTGTACTACACAAAAGATAAACTAGTAAAATTTTGCCATTACTAATTTTTTTAAAAAGTGTTTTACGAACTGTAGAAATATGCTGCAAATTTTGACAAATAATCTTAACGGTTTTATTACAGACTAAAAGTGAACAATGTTGTTCATAGCTGCAAGTAAAAAGTGCTTCAAGGTAAGCAGCTCAAAGCGAGCAAAGAAGAGAATTACTCGTCGGCGGTTGCAGTATTTGTTATTCAAGTGATGTCCTATCCGGTTGAGTTTATTTCCTCTTTAGTAATTTTTTTCTCTCTCTTAAAGTTGCAGTCATATATTCTTGGAAATGCTTTTGGTCGGAAGCCACTGAGTGTATTTCCTCGTATTTCATAGGTCCCCTCGATCAATATATGCAAGTGGCCATTGTACTTAAAGAGTTAAAACAAACAAACAAACAGATTGCAAATTACAATATAGAACAATGAAGATATAAAGAATCAAATCGAGTTTTTCATGCTCTCAGTATTTTGTTGGTACGTGTTGCTGAAGAACTTAAAATACACATGTACAAAAGTACTTGTAAAAATAACCAAGGAGTACTGGTTGATTTACAAACAGGAAGAAAGGGATAAAGGAGCTTATTAAGAGTCTTCATCCCGGCGAAATTAAAATACCGCTCATTTTACAGTAATTATGTGATATCTTCAAATAGATAAAAGATAATTGAAATATGGAACAAGAGCGCTTTAGACAATATAATTTTGCGTGAGATACCGTTATCACAAGTTACCTAGTAGCTTTCCGTTTTCAGCTGTTTAGAAACGCGAAAATAAATGCCGAATTTCAAAATGGCTCGAAATCGAAAGCAGATAAGTGAGTCGTGATAACGGTTTCTCATGTAAAATAATATTGTCTAGGGCGCTCTTGTTCCACATTTCGATTATCTTTTATCTATTTGAAGATATCACATAATTACTGTAAAATTAGCGGTATTTTAATTTCGCCGGGATGAAGACTCTTAACTTAATCGCTAGAAGTAAATAAGAGTGTCATTTAACACTTCTCATAACAATACGAAGCGATATCGAAAAGTAACGAACACTTATTATTTTTTTTTAAAAGAGGAAATTGACTTACCAAAAACTCCTTTATGTACAGAGTGCGTGAAAAAAATGTATACACATTTTGAACCGTCATAGAAAATTTATTTTCCGTTCTACAAGGTTCAGTTGCTGGAAATGGAAAGCTTAAAGTCCAATTTGAAACATAAGTGCACTTTCTGACGTAAATGTAATTACTGTTCAAAATGGCGGCCTTCAGCATCAATATATTTCTCAGTAAGAGTTACTACTGATTCCGTGCATCATATTAACGTGTCCAATGGGATTTCTGCGCACGATTTCTTGAATCTCATTCCAAAGTGTGTCTTTAAGTTACATGATTTACGTTTGTACACCTCATTTTTTGAACCGCATCAACATTCTCAAACTTCCAGTACCACTTAATTACCTGCTTCTGCGCTTCAAATCTCAAACGTACGTTCAACATCTTGCAGTTACTTCCTTGCCACTAACTGGGCTGAGTAGCTAGAGCGACAATTCTGCTGTCACCTGTTGAAGAAAGATAACATTACTTTCTCCTAGAAATTGAATCTTGTAGCAGTTCAAAATGTGTATACATTTTTTCTCACGCACCCGGTATTTACTCTTGGAAATGAATGAGAATACTACCACATTATCCCCCCCAGGGGGTCGAAGGAGGAGAATAAACACAATTATGGTTGTTCCTGAGATAAAATATTCTGAATGTAAAATAATTCCCCATTCGGATCTTCGGGGGGAGGGGGGATTTCTTCGGAGAGTATCATCAAAGGAGAAAATAATAACTTTCATTCCAGCGTAGGAACTTTATGACGTACTGCTAAACTTAAAAATTTATAAAGGGGCACGGTGACTCAGTGGTAACGTTCTTATCTCTAATGCTTGAAGTCCCGGGTTCAATCCCCAGCCAAGTAAATTTGTGCTGGACAGCATGAGTTTTTTCCGAGTACTTCAGTTTCCTTCCACGTTCTTGTTCCACCGATTCTTCCATCATCAATCATGCACTTGCCTTAATCATCCGTTTCCCTTCGCCTAAACGGCATAACCGTAAGACGTTAAACTGAAAGACTTCATGCAGTGTTCGAAGTGGAAAAAAAAAGCAGAGGCGGGCGGTATGCTTTATTACGATTTTCACTTGATATACCGGCTATCTAAATGTTGAAATGCAGTGAGGATATGTTGCCTAAAAGAATGCAAAGATTGCATTTCTATTTATATAATAACTTAAAATCATTGGAGAGCTTCTCTGTAATAACGGGGGGGATATGGAGAGACTTTGATCCCCTGTCAACAACTTTCTGAAAAGAAAGTCTTATGTTGTATTATAGAGAATTATACACGAAAATGCTCAAAAAGCCAATTAGGATATTAACAATTTCCTGCGGGAAAACTTAGGTCTCTCCCCAAATGTCGCGTATTCCAAACCCCCAAAAATTCCGCCCCCAAGCAAACAACCCCTAAATCCGCCCATGCTCAAAACACGGCATTTATATGCATTAAGGCAAGATCACACACACACACACAGTCACTCACTCTCACTCTCTTTCTCTCTCTCTCTCTCTCTCTCTCTCTCTCGCTCACTCACTCTCTCACGCATACCTAACAAAGAAACAATTCAACATGGCACATCAAAATATAAACTAGATGAACTTGTTTGATGACACCTTATTTTAAAAACAAAAGGTAGGAAAAAGATAACTAAAATGTTGGTGTTGTCAACTTAGAAATTATTTCTGCATAAGAAATAAAATCCTTTTACGTGCGAAGCTATTCATCAATTAGTGTGTATAAAAATGGATTTATTAAACGTATTTAGCATCTACTTTCCAGTGACGGTGTTTTAATCATTGAAAAACCAGAGACGGTATGCCTTCATCACTGAAAAACCAGAGGCGGTAGGCATACCACCGCATACCGTCTCACTTCGACCACTGACTTCATGACTTCAAGACTTGAAAATTTATAAGTGGAAATGCTTAAACGTAAAGTTAACGTAAGTGAGTTTGAGTGAAGTACGATGGTCAGTAAAAAGGGAAATAGTGTCGGGAAATTACACACTATTCTATTCAGGTAGCGTTAGGGCGAAGAAAGGTGTTACGATAGCAATGGAAAGCAAAATACCAAACAGTGTAACCAAAGTGGGATGACACACTGAACGTTTGATATTTGTAAAGTTTAAGTGCAAAAACCAGTGAATATTGTAATAATACAGGTGTATATGTCAACACTAGAAGTTAACCACTTCTTGTTAAACGTTTATCACTATAGATCTATCTCAAATAGGATAATAGACTGCGAGAAGGTATTTTCCTGCCATCGATTAAACTTACCAAGAATACATCCCGTCTCCATCCTTAACGCAGTACTGAAACCGGAAATGCTAGAAATCTACTATCACTTCCGGCTTCATTATTCAAAGAAAATATCACGCCATACAAGCCAAACATCTTGACGTGGTGTACATGTGACACTATTACTTTTAAAATTTTAGAAAATGTATCAAATAAGCCAGAAAGTATCTACAAACTGCTATTAAATAAATCAATAATCAGAGCCCGGATGCTGTTGACCTAAAATTTTCTAAAAAGTGACCTATTTATTTATTTATTTATTTAACAATCACCAGATACAGCTCAGAGGCCATTTTACACTGGATATCCAACAACAACAACAACAACAATGGAAAGGATTTGGGAAGGTATCGGCCAGGGCCTGTTTTAGTAGGTACCATCCCGGCATTTGCCTGGTAGGACTGAGGGAAACCCTGGAAAACCTCAGTCAGGATGGTCGGCAGCGGGATTCGAACCCACGACCTCCCGAATGCGAAGCCAACACTCTACCACTTGAGCTACTTCGCTCGGTAAAATGACACTAAAATTCCTGTAAAATGACCCTAAAAATCACCAAAATTGACCTTAAAACTTGCGTTTTCTTAAACGTTTATTTCGTTAAACATTGACATTTTTAATATCCATTGGATTTTTAGTTAACATTTCTCACTCATGTTCAAAAAGTATTGTTTCACTTAGTTGCAGTCCATTGATCATTTATTTCTATTGATCAGTCCATTGTACGGCATTGTAAGTATTGAAAGCGTCAGTTCACTCCCGAGTTGAAGCTAGGAAGCACTCTTAAACAATAAAAGTTCGCAAGTGTAGACTACATGAAAATAATAGATAGAAACATGTTTAAAATCCTTGTACGCCTTCTAATCCATTTTTAGTTATTCACGTGATCACATCCTTTGTGGTCAACAACCCAAAACTATCTGTTTGGCCACCTACCAACCCCCACCTTTCGTTAACCAGCTACAATTTAGTTTTAATTAGCTTGTTAAGAATGCAGTTTTTCCACCCCAATAGTCAGGAAGCAAGAAAAGAGATTATTCAACTTCGTCTTTTCCACATTCGTAAACCGTGTTCATTTAAAGATTTCCTTATGTAGAAGAAAAAGAATAAAAAGACCATAAGTGACCTAAAAGTTACCAAAAGTTGACCCTAAATAACTATTTTTCGAACTTAGAGTTGATGGATAACGTTTTTATTTGAACTTGCCTTGTCCAGAAAAAAGTTGACTTGTCAACAAGATCCGGGCTCTGTTAATAATAATATCCAAACCTTTTCTTACCGACCAAAATTTTCTTGCGCAGTTCATGACCATTTTTGGGCACTCAAATTTATAGACTATAGAAAGATCCTGAAAATAAATATTAGTTTATACGATAACGTTTTGTAGCAAGTTTGTAGTGAGTTAGCAAATTTCTTTTATTCCTACATACCTTCAATTGTAAATGAGTAATTTCTTTTATTCCTGTATACCTACATTTATAAGTCAAGAAATTTCTTTTATTCCTACATACCTTCAATTGTAAATGAGTAATTCCTTTTATTCCTGTATACCTACATTTATAAGTTAGGAAATTTCTTTTATTCATACATACCTTCAATTGTAAATGAGTAATTTCTTTTATTCCTGTATACCTACATTTATAAGTTAGGAAATTTCTTTTATTCCTACATACCTTCAATTGTAAATGAGTAATTTCTTTTATTCCTGTATACCTACATTTATAATATGTTAGGTAATTTCTTTTATTCCTACATACCTTCAATTGTAAATGAGTAATTTCTTTTATTCCTGTATACCTACATTTATAAGTTAGGAAATTTCTTTTATTCCTACATACCTTCAATTGTAAATGATTAATTTCTTTTATTCCTGTATACCTACATTTATAAGTTAGGAAATTTCTTTTATTCCTACATACCTTCAATTGTAAATGAGTAATTTCTTTTATTCCTGTATACCTACATTTATAAGTTAGGAAATTTCTTTTATTCCTACATACCTTCAATTGTAAATGAGTAATTTCTTTTATTCCTGTATACCTACATTTATAAGTTAGGAAATTTCTTTTATTCCTACATACCTTCAATTGTAAATGAGTAATTTCTTTTATTCCTGTATACCTACATTTATAAGTTAGGTAATTTCTTTTATTCCTACATACCTTCAATTGTAAATGATTAATTTCTTTTATTCCTGTATACCTACATTTATAAGTTAGGAAATTTCTTTTATTCCTGCATATCTTCAATTGTAAATGAGTAATTTCTTTTATTCCTGTATACCTACATTTATAAGTTAGGAAATTTCTTTTATTCCTACATACCTTCAATTGTAAATGAGTAATTTCTTTTATTCCTGTATACCTACATTTATAAGTTAGGAAATTTCTTTTATTCCTACATACCTTCAATTGTAAATAAGTAATTTCTTTTATTCCTGTATACCTACATTTATAAGTTAGGAAATTTCTTTTATTCCTACATATCTTCAATTGTAAATGAGTAATTTCTTTTATTCCTGTATACCTACATTTATAAGTTAGGAAATTTCTTTTATTCCTACATACCTTCAATTGTAAATGATTAATTTCTTTTATTCCTGTATACCTACATTTATAAGTTAGGTAATTTCTTTTATTCCTACATACCTTCAATTGTAAATGAGTAATTTCTTTTATTCCTGTATACCTACATTTATAAGTTAGGAAATTTCTTTTATTCCTACATACCTTCAATTGTAAATGAGTAATTTCTTTTATTCCTGTATACCTACATTTATAAGTTAGGAAATTTCTTTTATTCCTACATACCTTCAATTGTAAATGAGTAATTTCTTTTATTCCTGTATACCTACATTTATAAGTTAGGAAATTTCTTTTATTCCTACATACCTTCAATTGTAAATGATTAATTTCTTTTATTCCTGTATACCTACATTTATAAGTTAGGAAATTTCTTTTATTCCTACATACCTTCAATTGTAAATGAGTAATTTCTTTTATTCCTGTATACCTACATTTATAAGTTAGGAAATTTCTTTTATTCCTACATACCTTCAATTGTAAATGAGTAATTTCTTTATGAGTTAGTAAATTCCCTTTATTCCTCTGTAACTACATTTATAAGTTAGCAAATTTAGTACATTTCTTTTTATCCCTAAATTCCTATCTGTATGAGTTAGTATTTTTTTTTATTCCCACACATATATGGGTAAAATAGCAAATTTTTCTTCCCACGTACATGGATAAGGTTGTAAATTTCTTTTGTTCCTACACAAACACAATTTGTAGAAGATACTGTTTTAAAATACTGTTTCTTTTGAACTCGAACTGGAGAAAAAAATCTTTAACATAGAGAAAGAAGATAGTTAATTAAAAGAAATAGCCATAAAATTAGCCGTAGTTGACCTTGCTGATAACTTCAGCCCACGTGTGTTAGATCGTTAATGACAACCATAATGCTTTATCGCTAAGTATAATTGCAGAATAATATAAATGTAAATAACATTTACGTGGTACATTTTGTGCTTTTCACCCTCCCTCCTCGGTAAATAGCTCTTAATTTGTGTGTTGTCCTTTGATCAACGTGTTTATGCAGCGGAAAAATACAACAATGCTATTATGGTGGAAGGCGACCTTGGTACTGATATTTTTACAAATCAGATGAGCTTATCTTTAGCAGTGAGCATCCGAAAAACCAGACACTGGAAATCCTGTTGTCTATATAACCATTGCTCTATGTAGAATAAAGCAACTGTTTCGTATTGTGTTATAAGCTAGAAGAAAGAATTCTTGGTGTTAACTAGATGGTGAATAAGTGAAGTTTCTTTGTTTAGACGTTGGTGAATTTTGTAGTGTTTCTGGATCCGGTTGTAACGAATATAACGACGTTTCCTCTTAGTATGTGCTGTTTCTCTCAAGCAAATTATGCAAATGTTATCATCGTAGGAGCTTCATCCGTACTGATCACAAATCAACTCTAGTTTTCTTACATTTTAAAAGTGATTATTTTTCATTGTAATCATAAGTTCTGTCTATGTGAGAATATCTCGGCGTCTTTTTTGTCTAGACCAGGCGTTTACCCAGAAATTTTTGTTGAAAGGGGTCCAATATTACAAGCCACTACTTCTATATAGTATTGAATAGGCATTATTCTGCACACGAAAAGACGATAAGTAATTGTAAAATACTTCCACCTATATTTCCAGAAGAAATAATAGAACTAGATTGTTTTTATAAGAGAAAGAGTACAGATGAAGTGTAAGATCAAATTTTCATGCTACATCAATCATTTCCCTGTTAAACAAGTATAGTTTTTTTTCAGAAAGTGTACAAATGTATGTTGAATTAGAAAGTTCGCGGGTCTGGACCTAGTGGACTCCTGTGGGTGCACCGCCCGTGTAGACAATAGATACCCCAAAGAATTTGGGTGAGATTCTCAAGGCGAGGAAATTACGATATGAAGATACTGTCGTGTTTAGATTTAAATTTATTTTGTACAATATTCAGCAATATACATTTTAAGTTTTAAAAAAATCTGACGCAAATTCATCAGGGTGGGTCATAAGCAGGAATTTATTTCGGGAGGGTTCTAAAGCGTTTCGGGGGAGTCCAAATACAATTTGAGGCTAAATTATATGAAAATTTCTAAAATTGGCCCTAAAAGTAGACTACATTAGAAAAAAAGTCGGGATTTCGGGGGGGGGCGGACCCCCAGGACCCCCCTGCGTACGCCCCTGGTATTGACTTAATTATCTTTAAACGTTCATAAATGTTCTTCATTGTAGTAGCACAATCACTTTATCTATTTGTAATTTTTATACAAAGAATCATGCAACACTACGAAGTGTTTGAGATCTTAAAATCAGAATAAATTAGTGATGCTCACTAGATTCGTGAAATTTCATTTATTGTTTCGAATTTAAAATTGTACTTCGTATCTTGTTCTCAAGACAATTAATTTTTCGTCTCGTGGTTAATACTAATCTCAAAGCATGTCGTAGCAAAGCTATTCGGTCCACTAGGTTTGTGGAATCTAGAGATAGAGTAGGATGTTAGGTTCCCTCTCCATAGGCTATGAGCAGTAGCGTACCCAGGAATTTATTTCGGAGAGGGTCCAAACTAAATATGAAGGTATTTTATATTAAAATTCCTAAAATTGTCCTTAAAATTAGGCTAAATTTACACAGAAGTTTAAATTTCGGGAGGGGGGTATGGACCCCCAGGACCCACCCCCTGTGTACGTCCCTGGTCATAAGTTCGTAGTGCTTCAGGGAGATTTGCATCAAATTTTGTTTTACATAGTTTTTTTTTCCTTTTCCAACACTCCAGTGGGGGGCACTTGGTTGAAAAAGTGTAAAAGCTTTCTCAGGCTAGTCATCCTGAGTGAGGTTTCCCTCATTCACACCAGAGAAATGCTGGCATGGTACCTAGCATACAGGTCCCAGGCCACTTTCTTCCTTCCCCAATCCTTTCTTCCTTCCCTTTCCTCGAATAGTGTGATCGCCGAGGGACGTCATCACTCATACGTGACGAGCTAAATAGGTTTAGATGCCGAACGTCCAGAAATCGAATTTCTAATCTTAATCCTTTTCCAACACTGCTCCGCCGATGATATCTTTCTGTGATACCTGCTACATCGATGATAACTGGCCGTTCAGTCCTTGACTTGAAGTGGCACATCTGGTATGAAAACGTGGCTGAAATCAAAAATCATATTATGCTGAATTCGTGCCCAATAAGACCAGACCTAACACCGGTTAACTTTCTTAGCAAGGAAAGAATACATTTATAACCCCGTTAACTTCGGGAACGGAGAAATACGTACAAATGATCGAAAATGACCGATATTAGTGTCGAATCCATAGTTTTCAGGTTGCTGAGACGAACAGTGACAGTTCCTATGCAGTTTAAATCCAAATTCACCCCTTTATGTCCAAAATGAAACGTATTCTCCTCGTGCGAAGAACGGGTATTCTGCTGGTCTTCAATATTTGGGTTTAATTGCAATCCGTACCTGGGCTTATTCGCAACCCGGAAACTATCACAAACAAACTTTACTTTATTTGCTCAAATTCTCCAGCTACTGACAACCATAGGACATATACAATTCTGTCAATAGAGTATATACCTAGTTCATCCAATATTTTCCGCCCAACATATACCAAACCATAAATGGATGGTTTAGTGTATGTAATGTGTGTAAGAATATTCATAATTCGTACAATGTGCAAATGAAAAGTCAAATACCTCGATAGATATTGTTGACGGAATCCAGATGCTGCAGAATTTATGTCGTCTGAGTGCTTTGGGAAAAACCTGAAAATAATCCTGTTCTCGTATCTGAAGCGTGACTGTAGTTCTAAAATCAACTTAATTTGCATGGAGTGCTCATGACTTCTCTTCATTGGAATTTCATTTTCTCTCTCGCGGCCGTCTTCAAGGACGAATGAAGCTGTAACTTGTTTCATTGAGCATGGAAGGAAATCATACATTTCTCATAGCTACGGCTATTTCTGCATCTTTGCTCAAGATAGCTTCTAACTTGGGGTTACATACATTCGATTACTTACGACGACTTTGGATTATAAGAACTTGGAGCCGAGGAGGACTTTTCAGTTTCGTAGTCCGAATTCCTTTCTTTTTGTTTCATTTTGACGCCACGGGATGTCAATTAGATGTCCATATAATATCCAGTAAGTTCATTTACAGTAGTTTACAAAGCTGCTTGGGGCATGTAATGCAAGCCAAATGAATTTCCAAGCAAAGATCATTAGTTTGTATACAATGTACAGAGTGGTCCAATGATGTTTCAAAGACTGTGGTAAAGAAACTAACAACATAATTTGAACATAAATACATTACTCTCGTACCTTTCCTTACAAGAATGATAATCTCTGTTCTCCATGGTATGGTCCACCAATGCACAACCAAAATTGATGCATGCCTGGAGAAGAATAGTAACATCCAAATTGATACATGCCTGGAGACGAAGAGCAACCATCCAAATCGATACATGCCTGGAGAAGAAGAGCAACCTTCCAAATCGATACATGCCTGGAGTCGAAGAGCAACCATCCAAATCGATACATGCCTGGAGAAGAAGAGCAACCTTCCAAATCGATACATGCCTGGAGACGAAGAGCAACCATCCAAATCGATACATGCCTGGAGACGAAGAGCAACCATCCAAATCGATACATGCCTGGAGACGAAGAGCAACCATCCAAATCGATACATGCCTGGAGACGAAGAGCAACCATCCAAATCGATACATGCCTGGAGAAGAAGAACAACCATCCAAATCGATACATGCCTGGAGACGAAGAGCAATCATCCAAATCGATACATGCCTGGAGACGAAGAGCAACCATCCAAATCGATACATGCCTGGAGAAGAAGAGCAACCTTCCAAATCGATACATGCCTGGAGACGAAGAGCAACCATCCAAATCGATACATGCCTGGAGACGAAGAGCAACCATCCAAATCGATGCATGCCTGGAGACGAAGAGCAACCATCCAAATCGATACATGCCTGGAGACGAAGAGCAACGCTGTCACAAGCAGCTTCACAGAACCATATTGGTATCCTGTGGAACTCTTCTGTGGTAGCTTCCTGTAGTTCGGCCAAATTGCGTATGTGATGTTGATACACTTTGTTCTTTAAAACATCCCATAAGAAAAAGTCAGATAGTGTTAAATCGGGAGATCGAACAACGATTCTAAGTCCAGCGTTATTCCGACTCTCAGGCTACACAGTGTTGCCATATCGAAACTTTTTTGTCCAGAATTCCAAATACTGTTGTTTACTTATTCGACTTGTCTTTCACATATTTAATCTCTTAGATATCACTCACATATATTATTTATTTTTATTTTTATTTATTTAACATTCACCAGATACAGCTCAGAGGTCATTTTATACTGGATATCTAATAACAACAATAACAATGGAAAGGATTTGGCAAGGTACTATTCCCGGCATTTGCCTGCTAGTACTGAAGAAAACCCTGGAAAACCGCAGTCAGGATAGCCCGCAGCGGGAATAGAACCCACGACCTCCCAAATGCAAAGCCAACACTCTACCACTTGAGCCACTTCGCTCGGTAAATAATAATAATCCTAATTCATTTAACAACTTAATAACTAGGCTATGATAATGCCCTGCATAACCACAATAGCGGACCAGTAAAATTTTAGTTCCTCCCAGATGACATTCCAGCACAACTATCAGCTCCTATATAGAGAGAGCCCATCAGTTGCACTCGAAATTCTTGCCAGATGGCATAAGCATAGATGACAAAGAATAATACGGTAATCGAAAAAGCTTTTTCGGTGCAAAACAACATACTCAAAATATTTATTCAAATATTATTAAACCAGTAACTAATAACCCTTGGATTATATGTTACAACAATCACAGACATTGAGGACCACAGTTTGAGAAACACTGTCGTATAATATATTATTTTTCTTAAAGTAACCACTCTTAGTTGGGAGTTTCTTGTGGAACCAAAGAACAAAGCCATTGATAGGAATAGTTATATATATTCCTATCAATGGCTCGTAACGTTCTTGGTTCCACAAGAAACTCCCAACTAAGAGTGGTTACTTTAAATAGCTATCTTGTTCTAACATCATCACGCCATGCCTGGTAATATGACATAACTCTAGGGTTGGATTTAGCGGGGGTGCATCGGTGTACGTGCACCCTTTCCCTTCATTGTAAATATAAACTATGTAAAATGAAATGAAATGAAATGAAATCTTTAAGTTTTGCGTCCAACGGTTATGCCGGTTAGGCTAAAGGAGACGGTGATGATGAGAGATGAATGAAATGGTGGAATGAAGAAAGTGGGAGGAAACGGGAGAACCCCCGGAAAACCCTCAAGCACGGTGTTTGTCCACCACAAAGTCCGCACGGCGCGATCTGAGATCGAACCAGGGACCCCCAAGCCCCGGAGGTGAACGCTCTACCACTGAACCACCGCGCCCCCTATGTAAAATGAGAAGCAAGTGGAAATAGCAACACTTTTATAAGGATTCTGTACGATACAATTATTCATCATATTCCAAGTGTCCGTGATTAAAGAAATTCCTGAACTAAAGCACCAAGTTAATTATATACTGAAACTTATTACCCATACAAAATGGCCATGGCTCATTTGGTAAAGCGTTGCCTTTGAATTTGGAAAGTCGTGGGTTCGATTCCTCAGATCAGACAATGTGTATTTCTGGGACAATTCTTCACTCACACCACAGATGCTCTAAAGGCATTTTTAAAAACAAATAAGATTGAATTTAAATATTCTAGTAATTATCTATCTATCTGTCTCTCTCTCTCTCTCTCTCTCTCTCTCTCTCTCTATCTATCTATCTATCTATCTATCTATCTATCTATATATATATATATATATATATATATATATATATATATATATATATATATATATATATATATACAGGGTGGGCCATTTTAATTAATCCACGGAAATATCTGAAAAATGATAAAACATAGAAGAAATGTTTCAAGTACACGTTATATATTGCTAAGGGGGAAAACCAATTCCGCCAAAAGTACCCCTCCCCGCCTCCCGTAAATGGGGGTAACGGGGGGTAACTTTGAAATGTCAAATGGGAACATAGGTCGAGTAATACCTCGTTCGAAAGGTATTGGAAAACTAAGTAACGCTGTACCAAAAGATGTTCCATATTGTGCACCGGTTTCAAAATGGCCGCCATAATATGGTTCGGAAACTCCAGTACCCGTAGTGTGAAAACCATGGAAGGTAAATGAATGGAACAAAATTGAAATACGTAAATATCATAGGGCATATCGAACGGTGTGGTCCCTGTGATTACAGTGGCCTCCCTAAAGGGGTCTTGGGGGCTAACTTCAAAATTTCAAATAGTAACATGAGTCGAGTGGTACCTCGTTCGATAAATCTTGCAAAATCTAACATATTGCAGGAGAAAACGATTGATGTGAAATGGCAGTGTTCTCAAAAGGCCGCCGAAACATAGTATCCGTGTTAGAGAAAAGGTTTAGTACTCGTAATATGAAAGCGATTGGAGATAAGTCAACAAAAGAAAAACTGGAGTAGCTAACTGACGTAAGGCACATCGAGAGGTGTTGTCGGGGTGACTCCAAGGGCCAACTGAAAGGTATCCGGGCCCAACTTGAAAATTTCAAATAGCAGCTTGAAGCGAGTAACATCACGTTACATAGACAAATTAATATCAAACAGCTTCTGTAAGAAAATTTTCGACATGAGACACCGTTTTCAAAATGATCGCAAAGACATGGTGACTGAGTCTAAGAAAACGTCTAGTGCCCATAGTATGAATACGGTTAGACATAAATGAAAATAACGAAAATTAAATAGGAAAACCACGGAGGCGTTCCAAGGCTCGAGAATAATACAACAGAGATAAAAATATTAGAGTAAAATTGCCATAATGTATAGAGAGAAATCCAAGTCCTGCAAAATAAATTCTCCCTGCGCTCTGTATGTGAGTGGGGTGGAAAGTAAAGTGAAAGTTCAAACAAGAACTCTACTTTAATTCGTAAATTAAGGCTAACCTTACAAATAGGTATGGTGTGGTTAAAACATTTGTTTGTAAGGATGACGCTGTAGTGACTAAAAAAAGAGAAACTTTTATGCAATGCGTGCTGGTTATTCAGAAAGCATTTCGTGGATATACGTACACACCGTTTCGTCCCTCAAGCTCACAATATGACATGAATGCTAATAGTTAATCAAAATGTAACTGTGGCCATCCGCGTTAACTTAGTGCACCAATTCTCTATGCATGAAGTCTCCCTTCCAAACAGCATTGGGTAGGTCAAGCGTACGCCCGAACCATTGTCCGGTCGGACATTGAAATTTTGAAGTTAGCCCACAAGATCCCTTGAGGGAGGCCACTGGGATCACAGGGATTACATCATTCGATATGCCCTATGATATTTACGTATTTCAATTTTGTTCCATTCATTTACCTTCCATGGTTTTCATACTACGGGTACTGGATTTCCGAACAATATCATGGCGGCCATTTTGAAACTGGTGCACAATATGAAACCTCTTTTGGTACAGTGTTACTTAGTTTTCCAAGACCTTTCGAACGAGGTATTACTCGACCCATGTTCCCATTTGACATTTCAAAGTTACCCCCCGTTACCCCCATTTACGGGAGGCGGGGAGGGGTACTTTTGGCGGAATTGGTTTTCCCCCTTAGCAATATATAACGTGTACTTGAAACATTTCTTCTATGTTTTATCATTTTTCAGATATTTCCGTGGATTAATTAAAATGGCCCACCCTGTATATATATATATATATATATTAAAGTGATCGAATATATTTTATGTATCTGTGCTAAGTTCGTTGATTCCTAGTTGTACCCGTCCAGCGTATTTGTCCATCTTCCGGCAGAGAGTGGGAATTTGCTCTGAAATAAGATTGTTATTGATGTCGCTGTCAAACCTTCCAAAGGAGAGCGAATGACTTCAATCAACGGAAGCAAGAGAAAGAAATGGTTCTGCTTCTTCCCAGGGGTAACGAACCTTTCACAGCTTTCGGCAGCCTCTGTTGTTTGTATCAAAGACTTTGTGAATTCGATTCTATGGAGATCATCCTTTTTGGAGGTTGGAGGCACGCACCAGATAATTCCTTCTGGATGTCGTGACCAACTTGGACACACGAATACTGGATGGCCACCAGCAGATGCTACTACCACAAACAGAGCGTCCTGTCCTCGTGGTCAACGCCCCCAACCCACGAGAGGTGTTGTACTTGCGTTTTTTTTTTCCCTCTCGCTTTGTAAGTGAAGTCAGATTCGATTGATTGCTAAATGAAAAACTTTTTTTTTTTATCTTTCTTGTAAAGAAATGCAAGTGTTAACCTCCATCGTATTGTACATTGGATGGCTGAAGAAATTAGAGTCACATCCTTTTGTGGCTTCGCAACATTGGAAAATCAGAAACCAAAAAATAACTATTACATGTCGTGCTTCTCGTCTCCGAAACCTATCCCGGTAGTAATTAAGCTCCAGATGGCATTAAAATAACTCTGATTCAGATTTACAATTAACGATGCTGCTGATTGGAATATTTCCTAGTTTTTTTTGGTGGTATAATCAGTTAACTTACGACGCTAGACTAGCATGTCATTTATATGTTAGAAATGAAATGAAATGAAATTTTTAATTTTAATGTCCCACAATTAGTCTAGAGGAGACGATGCCCTTTAGATTAAGGAAGACGATGCCCTTTAGGCTAAGGGAGGCGATGCCCTTTAGGCCAAGTGAGACGATGCCATTTAGGCTAACGGAGACGATGCCCTTTACGCTAAGGGAGGCGATGCCCTTTACGCTAAGGAAGGCGATGCCCTTTAGGCTAAGGGAGGAGATGCCCTTTAGACTAAGGGAGACGATGCCCTTTAGGCCAAGTGAGACAATGCCCTCTAGGCTAAGGGAGACGATGCCCTTTAGGCTAAGGGAGACGATGCTCTTTACGCTAAGGGAGGCGATGCCCTTTACGCTAAGGGAGGCGATGCCCTTTAGGCTAAGGGAAGAGATGCCCTTTAGGCTAAGGAAGACGATGCTCTTTAGGCTAAGGGAGGGGATGCCCTTTACGCTAAGGAAGGCGATGTCCTTTACGCTAAGGGAGGCGATGCCCTTTAGGCTAAGGGAGACGATGTCCTTTAGGCTAAAGGAGGCGATGCCCTTTAGGCCAAGTGAGACGATGCCCTTTAGGCTAAGGGAGGCGATGCCCTTTAGGCCAAGTGAGACGATGCCCTTTAGGCTAAGGGGGACGATGTCCTTTAGGCTAAGGGAGACAATGCCCTTTAGGCTAAGGGAGGCGATGCCCTTTAGGCTAAGGAAGACGATGATTAAAGCAAGTGAATAATGATGATGGAAGAATTGGTGGAATAAGAAAGTGGGAGGAAACGGGAGTACCCCGAGAAAACACACGGACACAAATGTTGTCCACCACAAACTCACTTGGTCGGGGATCGAATGAAGGACCTCACGCACCAGAGTTAAGCGCTCTACCACTGAGTCACTATGTCCCCTTGAAGATAAGAAAATAACTATAAACACAAGAGAATGGAGCGCGATTGAAGACTCCGTTCATTTGCATTCTGAGTGAGATTCGATGTTTACATTGAAATAGATTTCGACAGACAGACATAAGCATATGGCTCCCTAAAACGGTTCTTTGCATCAATGATGATACCAACTTCACTGTTTAGTGTCTTAAAAGTATAGAAATCGAAACTTCGATTTAGGGATGTTTTGCTAGTTTCTGGTAGTCGAGTTCATTGTGCGCCAATATATCTGTCTTTATATTAAATAAAATTGAAAGAAACTATGTTTGTGACTTAATTAATAACTCTTGAACTACCCGACCGATCTCGACCAAATTTTCAACATAGATGAAATTCGGGTCTGAAATAGTTTTTATCATTTCATTTCGACGGTAAGGTTTAGGGGAGGGGAGATTTGTAAAAATGCTCGAAAATTACCGATATTAGCGCCGAATCCATAGTTTTCGGGGTCGCTGAGATGAATAGTGACACTTCCGATGCCACTTAAATTCGAATTGACCCTGCAACTTGGGAGACGGGAGGGGAGATGTGGGGGAAATGGGATATATATTCTTACGCTTGTGCATTCGGTAGGAATGCTTTCGTCGTTGTTTTGATCGAAAATGACCGATATCAGAGAGTGCTTCTAGTAAAATGTGACTGACTAACATAACATATTACTAATTTTTATTAGTTTAACCCAGCGAAGCTGATGATTAACGCTAGTTACAATTAATAAAACTCGGAAGGAACACCACACCCAAAGTTTAATTAGTTAATCTACTGGGTTCTTTGGAAAATTCAGAGTTCGTTTTCTATTTCCTCCTGAATGATTGTCTGAAATCACACTGTGGCTCACACATTGAGAAATCCTGGAATATGCTATCTTTAGGTTATGTTTAATCTCCCTACTCCCTACATGTTAAAAAATCGACATAAGTTGAGCTCATTTAAAACTCTGAATTTCTGTAATCGCTGCATTCGATCTACAGAGCAGATGCGTACATGACATTTGGAGAGAATGATATTCACATTTTCAGGTATCACGTGGAAGATTGCAAACTCTTTTGTGTTGTCACTGTTCATTAAGAGGTTTAATGCAGCAGCGATCTTCAGACAGAGATGGACAGAGAGTCTTTAAGATCCCGCCAGACGACTTTTGTCTTTAATGGAGATGGTTGGAAGGTACACTGACCTCCGAAAGGGAGTGAGTGTTGATTGATCACTAATAGATAACGCTACGAACAAGAACGAACTGATTAATCGATCAGGAATCACTTTTGCAATGCTTTAAAAGATAACTTTCGATTGAAATTGAAATTACAAGATGGATAATTAATAAGTTTCTCTTTGTGTCAGCTGACGTATGTTTTTATTATAAGAAATAAGCTACCTGCTTGGTTTGATTGCATTGATTGTGTTACTAGTTAACTAAAAATAATTAATACCTTTAATTTGTCTGATGTAACAGTGGCCGTGGTGGCTCAGTGGTAGAGTGTTCGCCTCTGGTGTTTGGGGTCCCTGGTTCGATCCCAGCTCGTGCCAAGTGAACTTTGTGGTGAACAAACACCATTTGCAAGGGTTTTCTCGGGGTTTTCCCGTTTCCTCCTACTTTTCATTTCACCATTTGCATCCATTTCTCACCAGCCTCCTTTAGCCTAACCAGCATAATCATGGGGCGTAAAACTCAAAGATTTCAGTTTCATTTTCTCTGATGTAACAGACCAAGAGGGTCTATGGCCATCCAGATGACTTCTAGGTTGTACAAGGATAGTCAGTGCGTCGGCTTTCTCCAACGTTATTTCGTTATTCTTAAAAATGAAATGAAATCTTTCAGTTTAACGTCCCACGATTGTGTTCTTCAGGCTAAAAAGATGGGTAATTAAGGCGCGTGAATGATGGTGGAATAAAAATGTGGGAGGAAGTTAGAATACTCGAAAAAACCCATGGACACGGTGTTATCCATCAGAAATTTACTTGGGTGGGGATCGAACCAGAGATCCCATACACCAGAAGTGAGCGCTTTACCACTGAGACACTAACGCATGGAAGTAAATATTTCTTTAAGAAAGTCATTAGTCAGTGGTTTTGATTCATTGCAGTTTATCGTACTTGTTAAACGTACATTAAATAAAAAGTAAAAAATATCAGGACAGCAGTTTCATTTCAGATTTTGCTAGAGGGAGTAAGATTCTTTACTCATATATAAGAGTTTTACGCTTTTTTTATTAGTATATTACAATACAACTAATTAAAACCTATGTATTTATCAAATTCAAAATATCTGAAATCAGAAATTGGTGAAACAAATGGTTGGTGTACCCCCGAGATATTGGCCACAAATGTTTGGATTTCGGGAGAGTTAAGCAGCCGTATCTCGGAAATAGGGATGCGCACGAGACGAGTCGAGACAGTATTTTCCTGACAAAATTCGAGTCAAGACACGGCTCTTTCAATAGAGAAATATATATTTTTCGAGTCGAGACATCACTTTTACAGCACATTTTCGAGACGAGACAGTCACAGATCTTGTCTCGTTTAACCGTAAGTCATGGAGAGATATTTTGCGATTTTTTTTCAATTTTGAGCCCTCCATTTTGAGCATGTGTCTTCGTAAAACAACATATCATAGAACGTTTCAACAGAATTCTTAAACAAAACACGTGGAAAAAATGTAGTACTCAAGGAAATAATAAATGGATAGCTATATTACAAGAGTTGTTTAATGAATATAATAATAAAGTGCATAGAACAATTTGTATAAAGTCTGTAGAAAATAATAAGAAAAATTAATTCTTTTTAAGTTCGTTCTGGCAATGCCCTCAACTGGTTTATTTATTACATTTATATAATAGGGTAACTTCGTGTGTTTTTATGCACTTGAAAAGTTCCATTAGCATGGGCGCCCGAAGGGGAGGGCAGGGTGGGGCCCGGGCCCCTCTCTGGCACACGAAAATGTATCCGTAATATAACAAACCACGTATAATGCCAGACATAATAGAGCAACTATGGAGATGGGCTCCCCTCTAGAAAATTTTCTTCGGGCGCCCCTGTCCATTAGGTATAATATCATCTAATGCATGACATGGTTGATGTCGTAGAACTACGTGTATTCCCTTAACTTTTCTAGTGCACTTTCACAGAAATATATTAGGCCGTCAGCAGGGGCCCACAATTTTTTTCTAGCTCCGGGCCTCTAGATGGGTTAATCCGGCCTTGCGTAGCATATGTAATGTTCTCCATATGAGACGGTAATATATTGACAGTGGTATATGTGATGCTGTAGCTAAATACATTTTAGAAAAAAAAAAAGTTTTATTTTTGAGCAGTACAGACGGGAATGCATATAAGTTTTATAGAGGAATTCCTTCCGCTTCTGAAGTGCAATAATCCTGGTAATGCAATAACAAGGAAAGTACATTCTTGTTATTTCTAAGAATCACAAAAACTGTGCATTCCGTGTGTAAATAATACCGGGTAATTAACTCCAGTGCAGAAAAAGGTTCGACTGAGTAAAAATACTGCGTCAGTGGAGACTTAAAGAGGAGAAAAACCACGCATCTACTGACAAAAAAGTACCAATTTGAGGGGGGTCCATGAGCCCCTCTCCCTTACTGGTTGCATGAGAGAGACTCCTCTTCATATAAGTGACTCATGTCAAGGTCGCTGCCTTCAGTAATTATCTCAGCTATAATTACTGAGATCTTCAAGATCAACTTGTTTTGGGCGAAAGAAAATAACCGGATTGAACCCAGCCAGGGTTGCCAGTGTAATTGAGGTATCTTGTCACGATGTGTCAGAATAACAAATGTATATATTTTTTTTTCTTTTTCAGTAGCCAAAGAGTTTATTGCACTATTGGTTGCTTTTTTAAGTGCGATGTAATGAGGAGGGAGAGAAGAAGATATTGGAATGGCACTTGAGGTGGATGGATTGGGTATATTACGTACTCACTGACCGGTTATACATTTTCCTCAAAGGTGAGGCTGTAATTCAATCTTGTGAAATTGATACGGGAGCTTAAAGACAGCAGCAAATAGCGAAAAATAAGTGGAAGTTGTTATAAAGCAAGTTTTTCCAAGCAAAACTGCAAAATCTCTTTGCAAAGAAAGCAAAAGACATGTGTTTCTAATTATCACCCGAACTTGTTGGTAGTAGTTGCAGTGTAGTGACTTTTATACGGCATATGCAAAGTTCATAAATTAGGAATATGCAGTTGAAATGCAGAGTGACAAAGACAATATACAAAATTCATAAAGACCATAATTCTAGTGATGATTCTATGTATTGTAGAAGCTAGTGTTAGTTGTTTCCAATTATTATTGGAAATTTTAATCGATTATATCGTTTACCAGTGTCATTATCGAAGTTGCTCAAGTGGTAAAGCGTTTGCTTCACATTCAGGAGGTCGTGGGTTCGATTCTCGCTATCATCCTGACGGGTTTTCCAGTGTTTACCTTAGTCCTACCAGGCAGATGCTGGAATGCTTACTAAACAGGTCCTGGACGATACCTTCCCAAATCCTTTCTGTTATTATTGTTGTTAGATATCCAATATAAAATAGCCTCTGAGCTGTGTGTGGTGATTGTCAAATAAATAAAAACAGCAATTTTCACGGAACGTACATACGTATATATATTTTAAATCGGGGAGGGGTGATATCACTAGCTCATTATTGACTGATTTCAACTCCAACCACTAGGGATTGTAGAAAACCGTTAAAAGAATATATACACACCGTATTATGTCAAAATGGTGCATTTTTTACGAAAGCTTTAATGGAGTATATTTATAAACCGTGGAGGGTGAGACGAAATATTAAATTCACTTCCGTAACGCAAACAAAAATATATTCCGCGAAATTTTCGCTAATTTCTTCTATTTTGTGAGCCAGGGAAATTGGTAACTGGCCAGAGATGGAGTGAGTCATGGGTCAAATGGGTCAATAATTTCTGAGTGGGTTGTGGATCAACAGGACGTGACACACTGCGGACCCATCACCCATCGTGATCCACTTTGACCCACTGACTCACTACGACGACCCACCAACCCACTCTGCTTAGTGCATTCTAGACAGCATCTTCTAAACACTGGTGAATTTGTCTACGTTTTACTTTCAAGGCCCCCATTTCTCTTCCTTTTCCATTTGTTTCTATTTGCTTATCTCAGATGAGTATATTTAAGTGAAGAGAAAGGCACAGGCACTTTTGGATATTGATATTTGGAATTGCAATAATAGCAACAGGACTTACGAGACACAGCATATGCATTTTTAGAGGAGCTGACTACTGGAAAAAATATATTTTCGAATCACCTCTAATATAGCAATTATTATACAGTACAACCCCTCAAATCCGAACTAATTGGGGCTGAAGCCTGTTCGGATTTCGGGGTGTTCGGATTACCCGGGAAATAATATTACGTACATATTTCGTCACTGAATTGGCGGTAAAACAACGACTGAGGTTAGACAGGGTAGCCCAGTGGCCGAAAGGGCAATGACCTTGACTGGCGGGTGTACACTCATGTCCAAAATGATTGTCGCATATCTATAACTGTCTTCTTGTAAGAATATAATTAGATAATGATCTTGAATAAGCATTAAGTCTAAAAATGTTAAAACCTTAAAAAAAAAAAAATAAATTTGTTTGATTAAATATATATTTTTTTCATTTTCATGCTGTAGTTATTTCTTTTTCTCCTGAGAACGTGTTCGGATTTGCCGGGTTTTCGGATTTCCGGGGTTCGGATTTGAGGGGTTGTACTGTACATACAAAAAATGAGTGCAACTGTGATCACCACGGCTAAATGACAAAACCAAATGAAATTAGTTTTGGTATATAGTTAGGCCCCAATCCCAATTGGGGTGTTATCATATCATTTACATTATAATTCGTATCCTACTGGGGAGTGGGGGGTCCAAATTTTTGGCGAAAAATTTAGTTTCTCAGGAGCCGTTTAACTTAGGGAGCTGAAATTCAGTATATTAACTCTCTATTAAAAATAAACGGAACATGTCTTATCATTTTTTAAAAATTCTTTTTTATGGAGGGTACTTTGTATTTATGGGAAATTGATAGTGGGTTGATATCTAAAAATAATCGAAAACGATTGATATTAGTTGAGAAACAATTATAAATTGAAAAACAAAACCTACAGTGCTTTGCATTGTATATCCACTGCTTTCTGTTCTAATAATAATTGCTAAAGGTTATGTTTATTATATGGAGCGTTCAGAGCACAGGGCAATCAAGCCATAAAGTTGGGAGAAAAATAGACATAAAATTTGTTCTGTAAGCATAATTTAGGAAATTTTAAGTTTGTACGGTATGCTTAATTATATGAAAAATCTTTCGAAGTTTAAGAATTTACTCCCTTTTAGGCACTTACCCGTGACCCAGGCACGTAGCCAAGGGGGGGGTCCGGGGGGTCCGGACCCCCCCCCCCCTTCGAGACCAGAAATGAAAAAAATAAGGAAGGATAAAACGAAATGAAATGAGAAAAAGAAGAATCGGCGTTAAAAATTAAAAAGAAAACTACAGGAAGCTTTTGCTTACTCTTTCTTACTTGCAATACATGGTGGCGAGGTGAGTGGGTTATCCGGGAAGAGTCAGGGAATTTGAAATTGCTGTAAGTTACGCAATTCTTAGAATTTCTGCTACTAGTCAGGGAGATTTCAAGCTTCTGAAAGCATAATGCCGCTTGTGTAACAGCGTGGACAATTTTGATCATAATTTTTCGTCATCGCATCCTTGCAGTATCAAACATGTTATTTCAAAAAACAATTTTCTACTACTCCTTTAACCTGTCATTTGGAACATACAGAAGTTAAAGGAATAACAAAAACAGAAAATTATGTGAAAAGAAAGATCTGTTAACAGTTCATTCAACAGAGAAAGGAACGCAGATGTTGTAAAATATTTTACAATACATTATTGAGTTTGTACACTCATGTCCAAAATTAATGTCGCATGTCTATAAATATGTTGTTATAGGAATAAAATTTGATAACGAATTCGCCCGGTATTTCTTATAATGTTAATATGTGTATAATCGACACGGACATGTAAGTGGCAAATTTTAACAAAAGAGCAGTAAATAAGAACAATAAAATAAAAATAAAACTTTCTTGTGCATTTAGCAACATTTCGTTTTACTCACTCTAATTTTCGTATTTATAACTCTTTTCCTGTGAAATTTACTACAAATAGGGTCTATACAATTCCCGATTACACACATGGTATCAGTATTGAAAGTACCCTGCAAAATCATTATCAAATTATATTCTTACAAAAAGACAGTCATAGACATGCGACAATCATTTTGGACATGAGTGTACTTTTTATAATACAGTACAACTCCTCAAATCCGAATCCCGGAAATCCGAAAACCCGGCAAATCCGAACACGTTCTCAGGAGAAAAAAATAACTACAGCTGGAAACTGAAAAAAATAAATAAAATAGATCTAATCACACAAATTTAGTTTTTTTAAAAAGGTTTTAACATTTTTAGACTTAATACTTATTCTAAATCATTATCTAATTATATTCTTACAAGAAGACCGTTATAGATATGCGACAATCATTTTGGACATGAGTGTACACCCGCCAGTCAAGGTCACTGCCCTTTCGACCACTGGGCCACCCTGTCTAACCTCATTCGTTGTTTTACCGCCAATTCAGTGACGAAATAAGTACGTAATATTATTTCCCGGGTAATCCGAACCCCCCGAAATCCGAACAGGCTTCAGCCCCAATTAGTTCGGATTTGAGGGGTTGTACTGTAGTGAATATGTACTTTTTATAATAGTTGAGGTTATAATGAAAGGGAACTTGTTATATTTGAGTGAACAGAGGAAGAATGTAAATATTGTAAAATTATTTTGAATATTTTTTTTTAAATTTTACTCGAGATTTCTTCGTAGTTTGTTATTAAAATACTTACCAACAATTCCTCCAAACCAACATACGTGGATAGTAAAGTAGTTTAGCTTGATTGTGCCATCAGTGTTTCATGTCACGTCCCCCCCCCGATACGAAATCATGACTAAACGAACCAGTATATGTTCCAGTAAAATAGTTTAGAATGATCAAGCCCTTGGTGTGAAGACCACAGTATTTTATGTCACGGACCCCCCCTTCACGAAATCCTGGCTACGTGCCTGCGTGACCGATTTCAACTTCAACCAATAGAAATGCTCTGGATATCCTAAAGAAATCATATACAGTGTTCTCTGAAAATAGGTGATTTTTACGTAGTTTATTGTGGAAAATTGTTTTGTATGTATATGTGGGAACTTGCAACGTATAATAAACTTCCAGTCCCTTACTCTTGATGGATTACAACCCCCAAACAGTGGGTTATTTCGAAAAGTTTATAAGGGAGGTACACTCATGTCCAAAATTATTGTCACATGTCTATAAATATGTTGTTGTAGAAATATAATTTGATAACGAATTCGCCCGGTATTTTTCGTCATCTTAGTATGTGTATAATCGGCAAAGACATATATGTTGCAAATTTCATGTCGAAAGAGCAGTAAATAAGAACAATAAAACGAAAATAAACCTTTCTTATTCATTTTGCAACGTTTTGTTTTACTCATTCTAATTTTCGTATTTATAATTCTTTTCCTATCAAATTTACCACAAATATACATTTCCCGATTATACACATAGTATCAGTATTAAAGTACCCTGCAAAATCATTATGGAACTATATTCTTACAAGAAGATAGTTATAGATATGCGAAAATAATTTTGGACATGAGTGTACATATCAAGTTTCATTAAAATTAGAAATTTTTAGGATAGTTATGATAAAATTAACAGATGGACAAACACTAAAATGCCAGTTGAGTCGAATGGTAGAAGTTCGTTACGCTTGCTTTAATGCTGGCACAGAGTGCGTCTAAAAAATCCGAAGCATTTTGCTTATATTTTATTCTGAAGGCAACACATTTCCTCCTCTCAGTTCGACAGAAAACTTATTTTTGAGTTTTTTCCAGAAGGTTTTTGTGTGCAATGACGATACTGATGTGCTATCCATGCCATCACACAACTATAGTTTTCATGAAGCGTGCATTGGCTTGTCAGTGTACGTATACAGAGCAGAGATGGTCATCCTCCCTCATTTTGCCCTCATGAGGGCCGCCCTCACCCTCATTTTAGTAGTTGAGGGTGAGGGCGTTGGAGGGTGAGGGCGATAAAGTAATTGATGGTAAGTGTGAGGGAGGATGAGGGGAGGCCGTCAATGGAGGGTGTGTGAGGGAGGGTGAGTGTGGGAAAGGGTGAGTGTGGGGGCGTCAATGGAGGGTGAGGGTGAGGGAGGGTGATGGGAGGGCGTCAATGGAGGGTGATGTGTGAGGGAGGGTGAGGGGAGGGCGTCAATGGAGGGTGAGTGTGATGGAGGGTGAGGGGCGTCAATTGAGGGTGAGGGAGGGTTAGGAAAAATGACCATCTCTGATACAGAGTGCGGAAAGAGTCCCGAAACGGTCCAATATCTCGCGAAATATACAGATCAGCCAAAGAAACAAGAACACATTTTAAATACTTTTGAAAAAGCTATCCAATGATATCAAACACAACCCCTATCCCCACTCCTTTCGGGTTTGCGGGTGGTAACTTTAAAAATTTAAATGGGAACACCCATTTTTATTGCACATTTGGACTCTCCAGAAAAAGGGACAGTTATTTGACCCAGAATTGAAAACAGTGCCATCACGGATGGCGTTTGAATCAACACACACAAAAACGGGATACCGAAACGTTATGAAAATGTGAATTGTCAGTCCCGTAATCTGTGACCACACGGTTAGCGTACTGGACACAATTAGAGTGAGCAACACATTTGATTCAGCTAGGTATTGATTTTTGGAGAACGTATTTATTTTCGGGGTTGGGGAAAAATCTTTTAAAAGGGCCTAACTCTTCTCACCAAAATGAATGAGTGTAATATTTTCTAGTGCGAGAAAGCGAATAAATTAGGTCATCGCCGAAAATATATCTTAGGCATATGCATAAAAATTACACCAAATAGTAGCTTCGAATCAATCATTGAAAAAAAAAAAAAAAAGAACAAGGGAAGAAAGAAATAATTGTGGTGGAAAATTATTAGTAGTTGTGACGTGTGCACTCTATTTATAGACTATGTTGCAAACTGGATTCCTTATTATTTTTTTTTATTGCGAAGTATTTTCTTGAGGTAATTTCTTTTAATTCTTTCTGGAGTCAATAAAATATAGATGATCATGCAAAAGAAGAATTATTTTTTCAAAAATAAATATATTACCCACTAGCAGCGCTTCTTCGCTTTTTTTTTTATTTCGGAATTTCTCAAATATTCAGTTTTTGTTGATGCCTTTAAGCGTCATGTTTTATTTTATTTTCTTTTTGTCTACTTCTTTTAACTTCGTATGTCGTATGTTCTTTTCCGTTTTTGTGTATGTGGGGGGAAAGGGGTGTTTCTTCCATGATTTCAAGGTTTTTGCAACAACAGCTCCTCAATTTTAGCCATCAGTAATTGAATAATGTTACATGGCTTTAATAAATAAAGAGAAAGTACTTTTGTAGTAAACTTCAATCGACGAAAAAATTAAATGTCGACTAAAAGCAAGGAATTCGCGTTATTGTTTAGTTCAAAATCTCTTGTTGTCGCGAATTCTGTCGAGGAATTTGAAGCTTAAAATATATAAAATGATAATCATGCCTGTTGTTCTGTATGGTTGCGAAACATAGTCGCTTACTCTGAAAGAAGAACGTAGACTGAAAAGTATTTGAAAAGAAGATCCTGAGACGTGTATTCGAACCCAAGAGGAACAGAAATGGGGGATGGTGGAAACATCGTAACGAAGAACTACATAATTTATACCGTTCACCAAACATTGTTAGGGTCATCAAATCAAAAAGGCTCAGATGGACATGTCATGTAGCCAGGATCGAAGAGAGTAGGAACGTTTTCAAAGTTCTACCTGGAAGACAAATCGGAAAACGACCATTAGGAAAACCTAAGCGCAGATGAGAGGACAATATTAATATGGATCTCGCAGAAATGGGAATACAAAGTAGAAACTGGATCTAGTTGGCTAAAGATAAAAGTCAATGGAGAGCTTTTGTGAACACAATATTGATCCTCCGGGTTCCATAGGTCATAGAGTTAGTTATTGGTTAGTAGTAGACTTCAAGCCTGGCCTACTGGTGCGGTGTGTAATCATACAATGTGAAAGGTGAAATAATGTGGTTTAAAACAGCGTTTAGTGTGAGGACTGATCTTTCATGTTGGTCTGTACTTTTCACTCGCCAACTACATCAGATTGAAGCTTCGGTCGAATTTGTCGCTAATAATAGGACCTGTCTTTCCTACGATTAGGAATTGGATTTCTGGGCTTTCGGCACCTATGGCCATGTTAGCCCGTCACAAACATGAGGAATGACGTTCCTCGGCTCTCACACTTTACCCTGAGAATTAGAGAGAAAGAAACGAATGGGAAAGGAAGGAATCAGCCTGGGAATATTGTGTTAGGTACTATCCCGATATTTGCCTGGTGTGAATGAGGAAAACCCAAGAAAATTTTCACTCAGCATGTCTGGTCTGAAAAAGCTGTTACTCCTTTTCGACGGAGTGTCTCTGCCGGGAATTGAACCCGAGACCGTTCGCGAGTGGCAGTAGTTCGATAACAGAACTTCGAAACCACTGCCACTGACAAGCATTGGCATCGATTGCTGTACAACTTTCGGGAATTGGGCACTCAGTTTTGTCAGATATCACCTAAAAAGTTATCAGTGAGGATTTTAATAGAAATGCATAGGCTTAAGCAAACTTTAAGGGGTTGGAAGCAACTTTGGCTTCCCCAGGATTGGTGCCCATCCTGATGAGTTCTAGATGAATCCGGAATCTGATTCTTCATCAGTTTCTGTTTTGCTCATTTCTGATTGAATCGGTCCCTGGTTCGATCCCACATTACACAGTGATTTCGCAGTAAACATTATCGTGTCCATGGGTTTTATCGCCATTCTTCCGTCTCCTTTCACATTCTCATTCCACTAATTCTTTAGTAATAATTCTAACTAACTAACTCTGTAGGCTATGGATTCCGATCATGTGGTTCGGATTCCACGTTAATCAGTAGGTCCACGTCTTAAATAGCCTCGCTGCTGAAAGGGACGCTAAACTGAAATTCAAGTCAACTATGGATTCCGAAGTTTCAATGCCACACTGTTAAAGGTTCCTCATTGGCTTCTG
Source organism: Thermobia domestica (assembly GCF_964235325.1). Lineage (NCBI taxonomy): Eukaryota > Metazoa > Arthropoda > Insecta > Zygentoma > Lepismatidae > Thermobia > Thermobia domestica. Next base: position 329,005,164 of record NC_137457.1, read on the forward strand.
TCCTTAGATAGCTAGATCCAGTTTCCCATTTCTGTTAAATTCATCTTAATCTGTATGTGCGTAGGTCTACCTAATGGTCTTTTTCTGATTTGACTTCCAGTTAAAACTTTGAAAGCCTTTTTACTTTCTCCTATTCTGGCTTCATGATCTGCCTATCTTAGTCTTCTAGACTTGATGTTCCTAATATTTAGTAAATGGCATAAATTATATGAACTTTCTCGTCATGAAGTTTCCGGCATTCCCTATTCCCGTCCTCTTGGGTCCAAATATTCGTCTCCCTCAGATATTTTGCATTCTGTGCTTTCCCCAAGTTATATTTATATTATTCATCTATCTGCTTTATAGTCTCAAAGGCATAATCATGGAACGTTAAAGATCTTTGTTTACTGAAGCGTGGTCCACTAATATAACTTTCTTAAAGGCGACATAGTGTGGTGTTGAACGCCCTATACCAGTGTTCGAAGTAAAAAAAAAAAAAAAAAAAAAAAAAAAAAACGACGGTATGTCCTCATTACTGAAAAACCAGAGGGGGTATGGCATACCACCGCATACCGTCTCACTTCGACTACTGTCCTATATCTACTGTGCGGATTGAGAGAGTTGATCATGCATGTTGATCTAACTGCACGGAGTTCTGAGCCCTGCGTTCACAGTAGACTCCGTCTTTCATAACCTCGGTACTTGTTGCAAACAGTGGCATACGCAACGGAGGTTCAGAGTTTTATCACGCTCTTGAATAAAATATAATGAGATATGTATACAAATACTTAAAATGACCTCGAACCCCCGTGAGGAAATTCTGTGTACGCCACTGTTTGCAAATATAATAAACAAATAAATAAGTAAATAAGCATGCCAAAGCTAAAATTCATCTTCGTTTTTTTTTTTTCTTCTATTAAGATTGTTAAGGTCCATTTTCTGCACGGATGCTTTGGTGTGAACGTACATTGTAACGTCAGGGTTCCTACTGGTCAAGGAAGTCAGGAAAAAGTAAGGGAAAATGGTGCAGGTCAGGGAGTTCAAGGGAAAAGACTGGAAACCGGGGAAAGTCAGGGAAATTTTGTAAAGTATATTGAGTTGAGTTTAACGTCCCTTTCAGCAGCGAAGCTATATGAGACGGGATCTACTGATTAACGTGGAATCCGAACTCATGAACTCCCGCCGGGAATCGAACCCGGGTCTCCCACGCCAAAGGCTGTGTAAAATATATATTATTTAACATTAATTGTGTACCAGTTTCAGCTTAGTCAACCATTATAATGGACGTTGTTCAGATTTTTATGGGTGGTAAGTGGAATATACGTATGAGCAATTGACCGCTATATGTTCCTTATTTATATATCGTCATCCGACACTTGTCATGAAAGTCAGGGAATTTCCTGCCAAAGGTCAGGGAAAGTCAGGGAAAAGTCAGGTAAATAAATTTCTCCAGATGAGTAGAAAACCTGAACGTAAGATCGAACCACTAACAGTTATAATTGGAATCGGACGCGAACCATCTATGATAAAAGAGAGAATCCTAGTCACTAAAACACGAGAAAACCCACGAAAAATCATTTTAGGTTATATTAGTGACGCTAAGTAGCTGGATCAATCGATACATTCAAATCCTTCCATCTATCTGAACAAGTGCTTCAGTTTCCAGAGGGTCTATGTACCCTAACTGGCCGGCCATAACCCTCCATAAGACTGTAGCACCAGGAAGAGGAAGTTTTCATATCCAAATTATTTGAGTTAAATTTTATGGTTCCTGAAACACATAATCTTGTGAAGATTCAGCCAGTGCTGGCAACACTGTAAAAATTGAAATTTAAAGATGGGAAGAGGAGATATAAAAATAAAGGCATTTCTGAGGAAAGAGTCTTTTAAAAGCTTACAATTTGTTGCATATTTGGAGCTCGATTAGAGAACATGTGAAACATGCTGTTAGGAATTTGTGTTAAGACGTAAAGGACTTTGCCCTTCCTTCCTGAGATTAAAAAAAGAATCTCTTGGTTTCATTACTCGTGGTGAGGTGATGTGGTCTCATATTCTGACCTCCATTGACTCCCATTCCAATATTTCTTGCATCATGAGCCAATTTGCTCAAGACCATCCTCGTTTGTTTATTTTTTCCCTTTCTATATCTGTTATGTGTGGTTGCTCTTCCACTTTTCCTTTTTTCTCATCTGTAAATTTATTGCGAATAGTCTCCCCTTATACCATATTATTGATGATACAGTATCGAGTGGGTATAATGAACTATTGTTACAGATGTGAACACACCGTACAATTAAAGAGGAGGAAAAGAATAGAGGCTGCAGTATATTGACTGGGAAAGATTCTTCTCATCTCTCACACCGGAAGAAACATAATTATAATCGTGCATTGTTGAAAGGGAGAACACAAGGGGGGATCCAAAGATCTGGTTCTCCTACCAATGAATTAATACGTTTGTTAATTTAATTTTGTTGCCCTATTCGGAGCTTATTATTATTGTAATTGCCAACGCATTGGTTTACAGGTTCCCGTAATATTACCGAATTAAAGCAGTGTTGGACTGTCACTTTCCGTACTTAGATATTCGACTGCTGAGAAAAATCAGCTAGTAATTCCAATCAGCAGGGGCGACGATTCGGGGGGCAAGAGGGGGCAGTTGCCTCCCACTTTTTTTTGAAATGACCCCGTAATGTATATAGTTTCATTTGCAAATGTAAAGTTTTTGTATGTATTACTGGTTCATAGAAAAAATGGTGCCATATAATATTTGTTGTTGCGTGAGTACGTATTGGTTGTTTGTCTTCCCGTAGAATTAAGAAAGCTACAGGAACAGATCATTCCTTACTCCCCACTTTTAACGTCCAATCGCCCCCACTGCCAATCAGATATGTCCAGACTCTCGAGCCATCATTACCCATGATTGATTTTCATATTGTAAACAACACGACGTAGCTTTAACTTCCCATTGTAACAAAATAAGCCACATATCTTCCTCGTAGTTATATACGTAGTTAGCGTGCGCGTTTTCGGCGCGGTAGGCCCTGGTTCGATACCCGATGAGGACTCATGTAGTTCGGATCCTATGTTAACCTGTAGGTCCACGACTCATACAACCTCACTGCTGAAAGGAACGCTAAACTCTAAATCTTACCGAAAATCTAACCACAACCATGAGAGCGAAGGGAAACTTTCGGTGCACTGATGATCAAAATTACTTCCTCCTTTTGTATCGACTCCTCTGTACATAATTCTTGCACTTTTCCACAATTCGGTCATATATATATATATATATATATATATATATATATATATATATATATATATATATATATATATATATATATATATATATATATATATATATATATATATATATATATAGGGTGTTTCAGATAAAACGTCCAGTGCTTATAAATCAAAAACGGCTGGGAATAAAAAAGATGAAACAAAAACTGAGATAGGAAAATGTCATAGGGCACATCACATGGTGTTGTGGTGACCCCCAGGGCCCTCCTTCAAGGGGTCCAGGGGCCAACTTCAAATTTTCAAATGGAAACATGTATTGAATCATACCTCATTCGATAGTCCCTGAAAAACGAAACAACTTTTGTAGGAAACAATTTTCGATTTGGGCCACCGTTTTCAAAATGGCCACAAAACGTAGGTCCTGTATCAAACAAAAAGTCCAGTGCTTATAAATCAAAAACGGCTGAGAACAAAAACATGAAACAAAAACGAAGATAGGAAAGGGTTATAGGGAACATCACATGGACCCACAGAACCTCTTTTTCGACCATTTTGAAAACGGTGGCCGAAATCAAAATTGTTTCCTACAAAAATTGTTTCATTTTTCAAAGACTACCAAATGAGGTATGATTCAATACATGTTCGTATTTGAAAATTTGAAGTTGGCCCCTGGGCTCCTTGAAGGAGGGCCCCTGGGGTCACCACAACAACACAATGTGTTGTACCCTATGACAGTTTCCTATCTTAGTTTCTGTTTCATCTTTTTATTCTCAGCCGTTTCAGATTTATAAGCACTGGACGTTTCATCTGATGCAGGACCCACTTTTTGCGGCCATTTTGAAAACGGTGGCCCACATCGAAAATTGTTTCCTACAAAAGTTGTTTTGTTTTTCAAGGACTACCGAATAAGGTACGATTCAATACATGTTCTTATTTTAAAATTTGAAGTTATCCCCTGGGACCCCTTCAACGAGGGCCCTAGGGGTCACCACAACAACATCATGTGATGTACCCTATGACATTTTCCTATCTCAGTTTTTGTTTCATCTTTTTATTCTGAGCCGTTTTTGATTTATAAGCACTGGACGTTTTATCTGATACAGGACCCACTTTTTGGGGCCATTTTGCAAACGGTGGCCCAAATCGAAAATTGTTTCCTACAAAACTTGTTTCGTTTTCCAAGGACTACCGAATGAGGTATGATTCAATACATGTTTTTATTTGAAAATTTGAAGTTAACCCCTGGGCCTCCTTGAAGAAGGGTCCTGAGGGTCACCACAACAACACCATGAGATGTGCTCTATGACATTTTCCTATCTCAGTTTCTGTTTCATCTTTTTATTCTGAGCCGTTTTTGATTTATAAGCACTGGACGTTTTATCTGATACAGGACCCACTTTTTGGGGCCATTTTGCAAACGGTGGCCCACATCGAAAATTGTTTCCTACAAAAGTTGTTTCGTTTTTCAAGGACTATCGAATGAGGTATAATTCAGTAAATGTTCACATTTGAAAATTTGAATTTGGCCCCTGTGCCCCCTGAAGGATTGTCCTGAGGGTCACAACACCCTCAAACTGCCCTAAAAGTGTTCAAAATGTAACTGAAATTAGGATGTGTTCAACGAGTATCCAAAAATGTCCTGAAGTGTTCTATTAGTGAACGAAATATGTCCAGAATGCAACTTTACAATGACTAATAGGAGTTGCCCCAAGAGTGTTCAAAATGTAGAACATTGAAAGTGTTCAACAAGTACCCAAAAATGTCCTGAAGTGTTGTATCAGTGAACAAAATATGTCTAGAATGCATCCTAACTGTTTAATAGAAACTGCCCTAAAAGTGTTCAAAATGTACCTGAATTTAGAGTACTTTGTTTTATCTTGTCACGCGGGTGGATGGATCTGTCTGGAACGTTTTTGCCACGCCACGGTTAAGTTGTGAGTTATAATACGCTAGGAAACAGCCAAACGACACACCACTCACGAATCACTGTAACACACTTGTTCACGTGTGGCAACTAAGCACTTGAACCACCCGCCAAATAGCAATGACCTCATTTGATGGGATGGCTGACAACTAACGTCACCTACACGACAAAACCAATAAGACGTCTATTGGATTAAAACTTTCACATGAGTGCTAGCACAAACACTTTAAAGGCCAACTAAGAACACTGGCGGGAAGTGTGCCAAGATAAAACAAACTAGGATGTGTTCAAAAGTATCCAAAAATGACCTGAAGTGTTCTATTAGTGAACAAAATATGTCTGAAATGTATTCTAACAGTGGTTAATAGAAACTGCCCTAAGAGTGTTCAAAATGTACCTGAACTTCTGATGTGTCTAATGAATGTACGGACATAAACAACTTTCAGATTTGTAAAGTGTCCTAGTATTATACCTAGGTACACAGAATGAAAAGATGCACGACTGGACAAGGAATCGAACACAATATCTTTGGAATAACGTGCTTATGTGTTAAGAGTCTGATATACTAGAAGTAATACAAAACTTTTTTCTTTTGCTTTTTTATTCATGAGTGAAAGGAGATAATGAAATGCAACTTACCATAATCATAGATAATGTTATTTTACAACAGAAAATATGAACCTGAAGAATTTTCAGTGTTGCCAGAATAACAATTCCCCCATAATCTAAGTTAAGGAAAGGAACGAATTCAACTGCATTTGACTACGTATCATGTTGTTTTGGAATCTTACGTTCTTTTTAAATAACATTATTATTTAATGTTTATAACTGTATGTTAAAACTATTTTGTTTATCACAAACTAAATACAATTATTATTTAAATGTAGTTCACAGGATACCAAAACAACGTGATGCATAATCAAATGCAGCTGAGTCTCTGCCTTAACTTATATTTTGGGAGAAATCTTATTCTGGCAACACTGTAATCTACGGATGGCAACACTGAAAATTCTTCAGGTTTATATTTTCTGTTGTAAAATAACATTATCTATGATTGTGATAAGATGCATTTCATTATTTCCTTTTACTGCTGAAAAACAAGCAAAAGAAAAATGATAAATTTTGCATTATTTTTAGTATGTCAGATTCAGAGTATGTCACTACGCTTCTTAGTTCACTTCCAGAACAATCATACTTTCTCTAACTTGAAGTAGGCACGAAATGCCGAAGATCCTAGGGTCGAGTCACGGTCCAGTCATACACTTCTTCATTCCCTGTATAACATTAAATTCGCACATATAGAGAAGTCGATGTGTTAAAAATCTGTTGTTTCCTCCATTCGCTAATACGGGCCGCGGTGGCTGAGTGGTAGAGCGTTTATCTCTGGTGCTTGGGATCCGGGTTCAAACCCTGCTCCCGCCAAGTGAACTTTGTGGTGGACAAACACCGTGTGCGTGGGTTTCCTCGGGGTTCTCCAGTTTCCTCCCACTTTCTTCATTCCACCATTTCATTCATTTCTCAATCACCGTCTCCTTTAGCCTAACCGGCATAATCGTGGGACGTAAAACTCAAAAATTTCATTTTTTCCATTCGCTAATATCCTAATACTGCTTAAAAGTCCTTTCTGTGCACGTATACTTATTGGAAACATCAGAAACCTAGGTTTGTTTTGAATATATGTAAGACAGTTCCTATTAATGGCTGTTAGGAGGCATTCTAGACATTTTTTGTTTACTGATAAAAGATTTTAGGACATTTTTGGATATGTTAAATAATGACCAAAGTCGTTTCTTAAACATATAAAAATCATGTTGAAACATGTATTTTTTATTGCAGTATATGAATTCAGTAGATAATCTACTATTCGGCCTATTTCCAAGACAGAAAAGAAAGAAAACACTTCACAATAAAATGAATAATTTTTTGAACGATTTACTTGATTTGCAATGTCTGCATAAAAACACGATTTTGCAAAGGAAAAGGAGCTATCTATCAAAGACTTTTTCAAACACTAAGAACTAAGTTTTGACTTTTAGGCCTATCCTTTTCATATTTATCTAATCATTTATCAAATAGTTATATAGTTTATTTAAGAACTAGACTTACATACGTTAATATTTTATTTTAAGATTGTATAGATATACAAGGTCTGTCCGGAATGTAATGTCACTATTGTGCTACCAAAATGTGTTGAACCGTGGCAAAAATGCAAACTAACGCTCACACCCTCACACACCCACGCGTTGAGCCAATAAGGGTTCAGCTGTTGCTAAGCGAGAGAAAGCGAGTGGAATTCCTTCAGCCGATAGCAGCGCTTGCAACGGAAGACTAGGGATCAAGTCAATGTGGCAAATTTATAGTATAACATTTATTTACATAATTGTAAGAATAATAATATGAGTCGATACATCTTTGTCATCTGAATTTCCAATTTGCGAAGGCATCCTGGAACACCTGTTGAGGAAGTGTGTTTATAACAATTTCACAAGCCGCTTCTGCGTTGTTAATTGTTTTGCTTCACAGGGGGTTTCAAACGGGGGGAAAAAAATCTGCGGGAGTTGTAGACTTGCCAAGTTTCACACAAAACTTCATCGCCTATCTTTATTCCAGTGACCGCTGCATTGCCACTTCTACAAGAGACGAAACAGATGTTTACGAAATCGCTCCTCCATTACCTCCAAGAGCTCGAAAACAATTGCGCACAATTGATCCCGGTGGATAGAGTGCGGTGAAACGTACAGTCGCTTCACAATACCATGTGTGACATTACTTTCTGTACAGACTTTTTACATTGTACATTTTGTGTGTCCTGTAATTAACTTAAACATTATAAAACTTATCTTAAAGTGTATGCAATATTTTTATTTTGGATTTCGCACAGGTTTGGACAAGTATTTAATTTTTTTTTAAAGTGTACAATACAGTACATAACAAATATGTATTTAAAGTACTGTCCTGTACTAAGAAGTCACAAAATGCCACATTAAACCGGATTATCGAAAGCCTACTGTAATGTTTCTAGGTACTCCGTTCAACGTGCAGCATCTGGCTAACCTCAACTCTTTACGGTCTGCTTATTATTTATTATCGGAACATAAGAAGAGCACACGTCGTAGTTTCATCATGCATTATATCGTTTATATCTCTGACGTTAACTTTACGATGATTACGAAACTATAATTGTAGATGTCACGTAGTAGTTAATATGTACGTTTCAGATGCCGGTTAATTTACGAGAATTCAACCGCAGTTCGATACACTTTTCAGAACCAGTGTCCATGCGTTAGGTGCGAGAGACAGGACATAAACTAAGGAAAACCACAAGTGGATACGTTGATTTAACTAACATGGAGCGCAATGTGTTATTTATTTAAGGGTATACTTTCGTTGTGATATTTCATCAAATAGACGTGGCTTTCTTCGTGTGAAAGAGGTTGTTAATAAAAGATCCGTTTCTCTTGCATCAACTCTTTCCCTTAGTTCTAATTAGTTATTGGATTCGGGAGCCGCGGTGGCTCAGTGATAGAGCGTTCACCTCTGGTGCATGGGGTCTTTGGTTCGATCCTAGCTCGCACAAAAGTTAGCTTTGTGGTGGACAAACACCGTGTGCGTGGGTTTTCTGAGGGTTCTCCCGTTTTTTCCACTTTATTCATTCCACTATTTCATTCATTTCTCATCATCACCGTCACATTTAGCCTAGCCGGTATAATCGTGTGACGTAAAACTAACAGATTCCATTCCATTATCATTTTCAGTTATTGGATTTAGCCTTCTTAGTCTTGCAAAGTACGAGGTGTGACGAAAAAAAGACCGAACGTTTCCTGTTTTCACTTCATCGCTCATTATCCTACTAACTTTCAACCACTAGCTCCTTTAAAGTACCACCTCTACTGTGAACACGCTGTTTTCCATCATTTGTTACAATTTTGGAATACCTGCTGGAAATGTCGTCGGATTTTCCTGAATTTTCTCTGAGGACTGGAAACGGCATCTTTTCAAAGTGATTTTAAAGCGGGGGTAATAGAAAAATCTCAAGAAAGCTTTCGAGTCAGTAAACGCTTACAGATATAAGTAAACAAGATAGCAGAAACGTACAAGATAAAAATAACCACATTAATGTATACATTATGTGGTAATTGTCTAGGAAAACTAGATCATCCAACAGTTTTATTCCCAAACTAGCTGAAACACCCATTCTTCGCATGGGGGTTGCATTTGGAAGTCAACGCCTGTGGGAGTATCACCATTGATCTCAGCGACCCGAAAACTATGAATTCCACACCAATATCGGTCATTTTCTACTACTTTTACATGCCCAGGTAAACGATCCCCCCTTCCCCCTGTTTCGAACTTTGAAAAAAAAAAAAGCTTCGTGTTGGTCTGGGACTTAGACCAAGGTACCTGTGACCAACATTTTGATGCCTCTCGGTCCACTCGTCTGGTCCCCAGGGCACACAGACAAACAAACTCTTCATTTTATTTAGATTAGAAGAAGAGAAGCCTTTTTGCGGACACTATACGAACTGTTGCGGATTGTGAACTTGCAAGGGCGCCGATTTCTCTGTAAATTTGGGGGGGGGCAATCAAATGCAGAAGGTATATATATATGAGGATTTTAAGACAAATTGCATTAAAAATATGCCAAATATTGTCTATTCATAAATACAATAGGGGGCCGACATGAGCTTCGGGGAAGGGGGGGCTCCCGGCCCCCCAGGATCGGCGCCCTTGGGAACTTCCTATGAGAAAAACTGATATCCGAATTGTTGTGAGTAGATTTGTGAACAAACAAGATCGAGTTGTACCCCATGGAAAGACAATGTTCCAGGTCTAGAAGCATTTGCTTGCAGAAATGGTCTCTATACCAAGCTTGCCACTAACATGAAGTCAAAGCGCATCAGTTGGAACAGAACTAATCAAGGAATTATTTAACAACATCCAAGGTTCGCTGGAAATGTTACGTTATTAAAACAAGGGAACGTTGAAAGCTTTACATGCAGGTTTGTAGAACATCTTCTTTCCTACTGTATGTATTGCTTTCTTCATGAATTCCTTCAGCCATTGCTTCTAGGTCGCCATCTGTAACGAAAAAACGGGAAAACTTCATAAGTTCTAAATTTCGTCGCCTGAACGAAAATAAGAGTATCAGGGGGGGGGGGAGAAATTAGGCAAAGACACAAATTAAACATATCTTCAATATCTTCGTTCACACTGCTCTTGGACACCTGTCACGCATGCAGTATAACTACAATATATGTCAAGTGTAACGTAAAACACTGCAATGGAATACCTAATACATATTTCGATTAGTATTTGCCTTATTAAAGTTATAAATGGGAGAACTCTCCTGAGGAGGGAAAAATATAAAGTGCAAAGTCTCTCGTGGTAGCACCTTCCCACAGTGGGGCTTCTCATATAAAACTGAAATAACTCAGCGGCGAATGACGCGCCGGTAGAGACCTGCACGGGCCGAATTGTAGCCCGAATGTACCTAGGCCCGGCCCAGCCCAGGTCCGAAAAGTTTTGGAGATTTTCGGTTCGAGCCCGGCCCGGCCCGATAAGTTTTTTAAAATTCTTGGCCCAAGCCCGGCCCGGACCCGATACATTTTAAAAGTTTCTGGCCCGACCCCGGCCCGATAAATTTTTTAAAACATTACCTCGAGCCCCAATCTTTCTCAAAATGTAGTATTAAACTTGATCTAACCCTCAAAAACATTTTCTGAGCTCTGGTTTACAACCTGACGCTTGCCTCCCGAATGGTACCATTGCCTCCTAGAACTTTGCCTGTCATCGAGAGAACAAAAACTCCATTTCCTGTAACAAAAATCTAACTTAATTGATTTTTAGCATAAAGTGAAGATGGCAATATAGTTTAGCGACAGGCAAAACATTCCCACCCCTTCTTGTCATATTTTGGGTTCGGTGAAGGTCAAGGTCAGAGCTCAATTTACCGCGCAATGCCTGTAATCCTCTATAGTGAAAGTGGAGCTGACCTATCGCCTTCTTTGTAACATTTTTCATGGTCACACTTCTTCGACGTTTGGTTTTATTTCAATTATTGTTTAACGAAAGTCAATAATTATTTTAAGAATTGCAATTAATCGGCCCCAGCCCGGTCCGACTGAAGAGAAATGAATGTCGGCCCACCCAAGCCCGGCCGGGCCCAAAGAAATAAGAGTCGGCCCGCCCAAACCCGCCCGTGCATGTCTCTACGCGCCGGCCTTTCTTGCCACATCTACCACACACACCGAGAAAGCTTGCGGGGCGAAATTAGGCAGGGAGACGAAACACGGACCTATTATCTTACCTGTTCTTGTATACATAAGTTCGAACCCATGTTTTTAGAGTTTTTGTTAGCTTCTTAACCTATTCCAGCATTGTTCCGCTTTATCATTTGCTGTAGATGTCATACTGTTAATTATTTCACAGGCTAATATTGTGGAAGTGATGTGAACTGTAATAACTAATAATAGTAGAGTGAACGTCCTTATGAAAGGACATTTCTTCCCATATATATATAGTAAACGAATAACACCCTTATTTGCATGGCGGAAGTATCTAGAATTTATTTAAATAAATCAGTGGCTCGTAAAATGTGCGACTATAAACAATTTTGTCCAAAGGCGTAAAAAAGCAGTCATTTTTTATGTAGATAAAGACTTAATAATTGGCAGAGAGCGTAACAATGAGTTATACTTTGAGTTACCAGCGTAGCGTATGAGCACGCACAAATAAATAATAAGAGGATTTGAGTAGGTGACAACATAAGGCTCTTCCCATATTAAAGCTGCATGTACACGTAGCAAACACGCACAATTTACACGGAAATTTAGCACGCACAACGATTGATGGAAGTATGGAGAAACTTGGCCAATATACATGATAAAACAAAATAGAAATTAAGCACAGCCTGTGTGTAGAGATTAAATAATGCTTTTATGACAATGTCGATGTGTAACAGTTTCGCCAAATACCTACTGGTAAACCTTTGGCTTCATCAGAGATATTATCTGTGATTATAATGTCTCATGAAGCCAAAGGTTTCGGTATTTGGCGAAACAGTTACACATCGACATTGTCATAAAAGCATTATTTAATCTTTGCTCAGAGGCTGTATGTTATTTCTATTTTGAATTAGTAAAACAATGCTACATGAATGATAACAAAGTAGATTAGTAAACCTAAATTAATCAAAGCTGAAATTGATATTAGGTACGTAAGACAATTAAGTTGGTTTACTAAAGCTCCGTGTTGTAAAAATATTGAAGCGAAGAGTCACTAAATGGGAGATGAAATCACTCCGATTTTGGGTAAAAAAAAGTCACCAAAAACTGGAATCATAATAGTTCGAGTCAATTAACATTATATAATAGGCTGCTTCCACTATACGATTTTTTAAAAAATGGATATAAGTTAAATACGCAAAGATTATTTAAAAAGCTAACACTCATTGCACTTTAACTGATGATTCTAAGTGTTACTCCGTTTACCATCTGGGGGGCGCGGTGGCTCAGTGGTAGAGCGTTCACCTCCGGTGCCCTGGTTCGATCTCAGCTCGCGCCGTGTGGACTTTGTGGTGGACAAACACCGTGCTCGTGGGTCTTCTCGGGGTTCTCCCGTTTCCTCCCACTTTCTTCATTCCACCATTTCACTCATCTCTCATCATCACCGTCTCCTTTAGCCTCACCGGCATAACCGTGGGACGTAAAACTTTAAGATTTCTTTTCATTTTTCCGTTTACCATCTGTGATGCTGTTTTACTTGTGTCTTGTAATGGATGCGTGGATTCTTTGCAAACTAGAGATTGAATGTTGGAATTGAGGCGTTCTAGGTAGAAAGAGAGAACTCAAAAAAGATTTGTTCTAAAAGAAAATGGACTTTAAACTTCATGAACGAGAACTGAACAAAATGTTCCTATATCAGTTATCATTATTGTGAGGACTTTTTTACAGTGCGATGGAGAAGCTTACAAATACAGTTTAGAATAATCTGTTTTCGGCCGAAATCTTGCTGCTAAGTAAAAACCAAAGCAGCACTGCAAGAGAAATTAAGAGTCTTCATCCCGGCGAAATTAAAATACCGCTAATTTTACAGTAATTATGTGATATCTTCAAGTAGATAAAAGATAATTGAAATATGGAACAAGAGCGCCCTAGACAATATTATTTTGCGTGCGGTACAGTTATCACGAGTCACCTAGTTGCTTTCCGTGTGCAGCTATTTAGAAACGCGAAAATAAATGCCGATTTTCTAAATGACTGGAAATCGAAAGCAGATAAGTGAGTTGTGATAACGGTTTCTCATGTAAAATAATATTGACTAAAGCGTTTTTCACAGTCCTTTGCACCTTTCAAAAACAAACCGCGTAACTCAATTTGTATCACTCCGCGCACGAGTATTCAGTGATTGGTGCAGGAGAAAATGCTTCGTCAGTTTCCCGCAATATTTCTGCTTCTGCACGTGCATGTAATCCTTCACTGGTAACCTTCCTGCCTGCATGACCATCATCAACTATAGCGCGCGCTCTGCGTATTTGTCAGTGGTTGTAGCTGTTTTCTTGTTAAATTTAATATTTTTGTGTATGATGTCAATCCACATGTAGAGATGTGCTTTTAATTGAAACTAAAATGTTCTTAGTGTGATTTAAAAATACAATAATTGCTACCTAGGTTGAACAAGTGGAATTTCTTGGGGACTATTTTCTTATGGAAGAATAATGGTCATTTGGCTCATTGTCAGTGTTGCTCACTTCTGATTATATTTCGTTTTTTTTTTTTTTTTTTAAATCGTAGTCAGACTGTCAAGTCAGTTTCAGAGAACTGGGCTGCAAATGTTCATTATGTTACCCAAAAGAAAAGCTGAGCCCTTGTACTAAATTTCTATTTAATATATCAAATGCATTATACTTCGGATAATTGGATATAAAAAGTTGTAGGCCTATTATTTTAAAGATAAGTAAGAAAGAAAGATAAAAGCTATTTCACCGATTCGAAGTAGCGTGACGTCTGATGTTAATTCTGTGTTATAATCAGGGGTAAAAGTGGATCTGAAAAGGTACTGGGACGGTAGCAAGCGGCATGACGTCACGCCGTTACCTCCGCTAATCCTACCCCATTTTAATTTTTTAGGAACTGGAGGACGCCGTACATATTTTTCCGAGGTCGGGGATGGCGTTCTCCCGCGTTCCCTCACACTTTTACCCCTGGTTATAATTTTGCATATAGATTAAAAGAAACGATCGGGTTTAAATGAACATTTAAGAGTCGCAAGAATGATTGTCCGTTCTCAGGAGTAACAAAATATCTGAAAAAATCTTAAAGGGATACTAAAATTGTAATCTATTCAATAAATGAACTCTTTCGCTTTTTTTTTTTTTAATGAACAATTATTTGATCCACAGGTTCTCTTGCCTCTACTTGAGAGTTACGTAGTGATCCGAAACAGTCTTGAAATGGACAGGAGTAAAGAGCATATGTTTTAGTAGATCTGCTAGTCAAGCTAATAAACATAGTAAGACAACAGAGACTAGAGAACATAGTAAGATCCAATAGCTCTGATTCTAATTTTCCATGTTATCCCTTAACGCTATGGGCAGGCTAAATAAAATTTAGTAGTGATAGATTGAATATTTTGAACCATTAATGCGAACTCCCTGATATACAAAAGACGAGGATTTATGGTCAACCACGATTAGCCATGATTTGCAGTTACAGGGAAAATTTAAGAGATTGTTCAGCCCGGCTTCCAGGCATGGACATCCGCAGGACTTTTTCAAGGGGGTAAAATACCGATTCAAGGGGGGTACAAAAGATCGACACACAAACTCAGTCGCGAATACACAATATTTTGATACACGAGGGCACATAATACATCAAGTAAAACAACAGTTATTTACACGCGTATGCTTTTTAACTACAGTAAATAATCTATAATACCAGATACTATTGTATTTAATATGAATATACTAAGTGTTACAACATTTAAGTAAGCAAATTATTATGTCTTGACATGCACTTCCAAAAACATTTTAAAACCCAGGGAGGCAACATCCCCTTTCCCCCTTTCCCACTGCGGGCAGCCATGCTTCCTAGAGTTCTGTGTCTATATTTATATGCTACTTCAAAGATTCAGGAGAGAGAAAATGCATCTTGGTAATCTATCAAAAGTCCATGCCATTTCATTTTCAATCTCCCGCTCTTCAGTTTGTTTCTTAATTTCTTAGCTCGAGATTTTCTATAAACTTTTTAGTCTGTTAGTTGGCAACATTTACACACTGCCGTCTGCATTGTTTACAAGGGCTGCAAAGCTTCGTGAAAAAGCGAGTAGGGCGCTCTTGTTCCATATTTCGATTATCTTTTATCTATTTGAAGATATCACATAATTAATGTAAAATTAACGGTAGTTTAATTTCGCCGGGATGAAGACTCTTAAGATACCTGGAGAGGAGCACTGGAGAGCAAAGAGCTTAGAATTAATAAAACAAAGACAGAATATATACATTGTCCTTTCAATAAAAGTGTAGTCGAAAGTACGAGAGAATACGACTTCAGGAAGATGAGGTGGTAATGACGAGGGAGATCAATACTACAGAGAAATGCAAGAATAGAATAAGACGTAAACAGCAGAATTAAACCCTGTGACAAACATCTTGGCATTTCAGCTAAACGAATAAAACGCAGGCTCTGACGCGACGTTGCTAAGTGGAAAAGGGGTGTGGCTATGGCTAAGCAGGCAAAACTACAGCGCGATCAGGTGACAGGGAATAGACGTGGATGTGTGCAAAATAAACGTGGCAATACCGCTGGCCTCACATTTGCTAGCAGCATTTAAAGGAAACTTGGAGCGCCGCCTTCAAATGCCAAGATGTTTGTCACGCCGTTTAACTACGGTTGGACAAAATGGAGAGAAATTGCAAGAGTATTATGTAACTGTAGGGTACCAATACGCCTTAAACAAAAGTTTATGAAACGGTAGAGAAACCTGACATGTTATACGGAGCGGAATGTTGGATGACGAAGAAGAAAGAAGAACAAGGTATTTCTCGGTAATGGAGGCTACAGCACTGAATGGAAGCCAGATATAGGCCGACCGAAGAAGAGTGCGCAGATCGTATTAAGAACGATATGTTGCAGTGTGGTGTCACAGTAGACATGACAAAAGATAGAAACAGGAAGGGCAGCGATCCGAAAAGGCGATCCCAACTAACTGAATAAAAGGCTTAGAACCTTTCACCTATTTCCTATCACAACCCTGCTTTTATCACATTCTCTTGCCAGCGACCGCCTTATTATCTGGTTTGTAATAAGCTTGTGTGGGATTTTTAATATACCTGTTGCTGAGATGTCACAATATCCATTTACTTCTATAATACTGTAGTAGAATCCATTTCTTGTATATAGTGGATAAAGTAACTTTCCTAAAACCAAATTTGGTCAGTTCATCCATATTACTGAATCCGATCCGTCATACTGTTTCAAAATGGAGGCCGTTTGAAAATTTTAAAACTTCTTAACTCCCTTAATTTTGAGTCATATGATAAAAAAAATGAAGTGATCTCTAATTTCGGTTTAAAAAAACTTGGACATTTGTTTAAAACGTAGTTGAATATTTTAAATAACTTGATAATGCGCGTCATAAAAAGATTGAACCGGACATTGCCGTACTAGTGAAATCCCAGCATGCTAAGGTATCTCATTAGCTTTCAATTTTAATTGTATTTCCATATGCAGGTTTTGTTGCAATTGTATTTTTCTGATACTTCAATATGCAGTTCTCATTGGTTTCATATCATACCTCCTTCATTTACGGTAAATTGATTTTTAAACAACTGTGCACCTGTTGAAAATGTTTAGTAGACCTATTTTTTGTTGTTAACAGTATGTATAAAAATAAAAATATATCTGTGAGAACAAAATTCAAAATAATATTTAAAAATATTTTCAGGTGTTAGGGTGTAGTTATATCTTCCGCTTATCTTTGCGACCTCCAGGTTAAGAAACCCTGTCTTAGAAAGAGACATAAAGAACATTTTTCAGGAGGATAAAAATTGCGAGCTACTATTGGCAATAAACCACATACATTTTATCACCACATAAATTCGTTTTTCAAAACTTTTTTTTTTTCGAAAACTGTGCATGGGATTTTACCCTCAAGCATGTCATAATGTTCAGCTCCACGTAATCTATCAATTGATGAATGCATTAATTTTTGGACATTGTTTTAGTTAATCAGAAGTTAATTTGAAGAGTTAATGATCATGTTAAGCTGTATTTAATTAACAAATCTATATGGACCTTATGCAGAGTCGTTTTGAAGTGCGATTAGTGCCATACTAGAGTTCGACTAACGTAAGTCTCCTGCAGTAGTCAGTGGTTTAGTATGACGCTAATCATACGTCGTAACGACTCTGCATAACGGAGTATAAGATTAGTATTATCTTGTTAGTGTCACTCTAAAGAGTTGGATGAGGTATGTTGCGGTATTAGTGTTAATTTAATAGAGAGTGTGATTTCCTGCAGCGTCAATTTTTAGATTAAAAAAAAAAAAAAAAAACACAACCTGCTTCTCTCGAAAATTGCACATGACTATCTTTTATACTTACACAACATCATTTTGTTAAGCTTAATTATCTCTATGGAGATCGGTAATTCTCTCATTTTTGCACATTTCCCTCATTAAACACTGTATACAGCTGAAACTGTGTGGATATGCTCATTACGGATGGGCGGAACCGGTTCCTGGTGGAACTGGTTTTCGGCTCTGTATGGGTATTCTCATTAGGGATGGCCGGAACTGGTTCCTGGTGGAAGTGGTTTTCGACTCTGAGCGGATCTGGTTATAGAAGATCCGGTTCCGGAACCAGGTTTTCGGATCCAGGTCTGGAACCGGTTCCGCCAGGAGCGGAACTTCGTGGCCATTCCTGATTTTTATCACTGCCTTTCCAAATATTCATGTTGTTAGATTTTTTCCTTTTGTTGATTCGTCTGGTTTACTGACAGTCAGAGAAGTGAACTATGGACCGTAGAGCACGCCTCGTTTTTGGTGTTGGTCCAACTGTCATGAGTCATTAGGGAGCTACTCGAATGAAAAAAGTAGCAAATCCTGGTATCGGGAACCATAAATTATGTTGATGAGAATCGATGTGCTGGATAGACTAACCCTTGCTCGATAGACTAACCCGCAGCGCTGTTGAAATTAGCGGATTCGTATAGTTCTCAGAATACAAAATAATAATCTGTCCTTGTATTACACTGCTAAAATGAAACTATTGAGTTTGCTCATAAGTTCTGGTATTTTTAAAATTAACTTTCTACAAAAATAAAGAAGAAATGAACATTAAATCAATTAATAATGTATTCTCCGTTGTTGTTTACAACTTCTTCATAACATTCAACAAGCTATTGAATTCCTCAACGATACGAATCACCTGGCTTCGACTCGAAGAAATCGTCCAGCTAAGTCTTCAATTCCACGCCATTCCCACTTCATATTGACGTAAGGCACCATTTTTCGGTAGAGGAATCGTTGCATGTGTCCATGAGTTGACCGATGATGTGTAAGCAAACTGGCAGAGATTTGTCTCGTTGATGTTTGTTGTCATTCAAAGCATGCGGAACACATACACTCAACTTCGAACTTTTCCCATCGAGTGAAGGTGACGCTGTATGGTACTGTAGGAGCATTGCATTACCTTGGCCAGTCCCTACGTCATTTGGCGTGGATCGTCGTGAATAAGGTGATTCTGTCACTGCTCATTCACTGGTGCCGTTGGCTTTTTAAATCTGGGGGGGGGGGGGGGTCGGATGAATCAAAATCAAAATCCACTTTCCGACAAAAGTTATATACACAAAGTAGTTTAATTTCTTTAAATATATTTGACTTAAACCTGGGGGACGCTTCCCCCGACCCCCCGCTAACGACGCCCGTGGCTCATCGAACTGAACACAGCATCTGGTGCGATGCATGTCTTTGAGGGCGAAATAGCCGTCTTTGAATCGCTTAAACCAATTTTGAGCCGTCCTAAGGTGCCATCGTTTCTTCGTCATATACTTCAAAAATCTCTCGAGCAGCTTCTATGGCTTTGGCACCTCTTACGCAAGAAGTAAATGGTGTCGAAAATGCTCTTTTTATCGACTTGGTACTCCATTTTAATGATCTGAAAAGAACAAAAAATATATCAGCATAAAAAAACAAACTAAACACACTATTTTGTAGAGCACATAATTCTTTAGTATAAAACGCATTGCAAAACATTTTATTTTTCACGCAAAATTTTCACTTAAAAAACACGCGAGTACTTATGAGCCTACAAAATAAGTAATTTCTACTCTCGACAAACTATAAAACCTTAAAGATTTCTAATTTCAAATATTCATTGATCTTACTAAAATTTTTCAGTGGGTCATGGAAGGTGAAGAGAGAGGCATTGTTGAGCCGTTAAAAAAGTTCAAACATCATTGTTTTACGTGGCTCAACTACGTTTTTCTAGTTAGAGTTTCTTATTCTTAATTTAACTACAATTTCTAACTGTTCCTTCTTCTATATACCGGAACCGGTTGGGTAATGCTGTCAGTCAGCTCTTGTGGAGCCGAAATAGTGTGGTGCGGAGTGACCTTTGCTATGAGGTTTGATCTTAAACTACGGTCTCAGCATCAGCCAATTGCATCGGATTCCAACTCCAGTCGTTGTTCTGATCCCACGTTAAGAGTCTTCATCCCGGCGAAATTAAAACCGTTACCGTGAGATACCGTTATGACAAGTCACCTAGCGGCTTTCCGTTTTCAGCTGTTTAGAAACGCGAAAATAAATGCCGATTTTCAAAATGGCTCGAAATCGAAAGCAGATAAGTGAGTCATGATAACGGTTTCTCATGTAAAATAATATTGTCTAGGGCGCTCTTGTTCCACATTTCGATTATCTTTTATCTATTTGAAGATATCACATAATTACTCTAAAATTAGCGGTATTTTAATTTCGCCGGGATGAAGACTCTTAATAGCAGATCCCGTCCTCCACATGAAGGACGCAAGCTTCTTTTTTCATAAATTATTCTTCTGATTAGACAGAAAAAGGGGTCATCAAATCTAGGAGGCTCAGGTGGGCAGATCGTATAGACAGAATGGAAGAAAGTACGAACGCTTTCAAAGTTTTAACTGGAAGTCCAACCTAGGAGCAGATGGGAAGACAAAATTAAGGCGGATCTGGCAGAAAAAGGAATACAAAGTAGAAACACGTGTTGCAAGATAGCCCCCCCCCCCCCTTCCCGACTATAGAAAATTGAAACAATGACTAGGTCATTCGTTTGTACTACGTTTGTACCGAAAATATTTTCGTTTGTACTATTTTCCTTATAGGGTTACTTGAGAGGTCAACTGGGGTGGTATCTTGTCGCCAAGATAGCCCACCCCCGTATCACAGCACAAAAAAAAATTGAAATACACCATTCGAAAGCAAATCGTTTGTACCGTAAAAAGTTTTGTTTGTACCCTGATAGTTTTCGAGAAAGAGGGGATGATATTTGGGGGGGGATATCTTGGCGCCAAATCGTTTGTACCGTTTGTACCGGAAAAGTTTTGTTTGTACCCTGATAGCCCCCCAAATGTCATCCCTTCTTTCTCGAAAACTATCAGGATACAAACAAAACTTTTTTCGGTACAAACGGTACAAATGATTTGCTTTCGAATGGTGTATTTCAATTTTTTGTGCTGTGATACGGAAGGGGGCTATGTTGGCGCCAAGATAGCCCCTCCCCCAGTTGACCTCTCAAGTAACCCTATAAGGAAAATGGTTCAAACGAAAATATGTTCGGTACAAACGGTACAAACTTAGTATAAACGAATGACCTAGACATTGTTTGAGTTTTCTAAAGTCGGGGGGCTATCTTGGCGTACATGTAGAAACTGGGTCCAGTTGGCTAAGGATAGAAGTCAATGGAGAGCTTTTGCGAACGCGGCATTGAACCTATGAGTTCCATAGGCCATAAAGTTAGTTAGTTACTTAATCAGAAAAAAGTTACTAAGTTAATTCGTAAATTTATCAACAACAAATCAGATCAAAGACACACTTGTGGAAGGTCAAAAGTACATTGACAAAAGATTCTCCATATGACCACTTGTTGTAGAATGCCATTAAAAGTTAAGGTAGCCCGTGATAATGCCTAGCTCTGCTGGAAGTCTTTCCAGGTGGCCATCCGTTCCCTTTGGAAAGCTCCTTAAAATGCAGGATGTGTTAGCTAACGATGAGCAGTAATTTGCATGTATGCATATAAATGGATCACAAAACACTGTGCTTTTCGATGCGAAATTAAAAAGGATTCGCGGTAGCGTTTTGTTTCGCGACTACAAATACGTATAATTGGGGATGATCACTCTATCGTGTTTGAGGTAAACAAATCACTGGTTCTTTCGGTTAAATAAGAGGTAATTACGCTAAACAGCCGGATGATTTCACTGACACTGCTTCTCTTAGTCTTGCGTTATATATTGCTTTCTTTTTCTCTCTCTAATTCAATGTGGTATTGAACTTCCGGTGAGAATTCGAGTGTTTTATTCCACAATGTCGTGAGTTGAGATATACCTAGAAGCAGTGGCGTACGCACAATTTTATCAAGGGTGTTCAAACACTCAATCTCATATCCTTTTAGGGCAGGCATGATATTTGTATATACGAGGGTGATTCACGAAGTAATTCCTCCAAGATGAAATTGAAGTATTTTGTGTTTGACAGATAACACCGATACAGGTATCAGTGAAGAGCTTACAATGTTAGCTACAAATGGTGGCGTCATTTTTCAACATAGTCCCCATTACGGGTATCACACTTGCGCCAACACGAAACAAGGTTCTTTCATGGCGTCGGCGAAGAATTCTGGTGACTGCTGGCGATACCATTGCCGAACTTCTAAGCCTATTTCCACCTCCGCATCACAACTGTAGCTTTGGCCCTCAACGTGATCTTTAAGAGTCTTCATCCCGGCGAAATTAAAATACCGCTAATTTTACAGTAATTATGTGATATCTTCAAATAGATAAAAGATAATTGAAATGTGGAACAAGAGCGCCCTAGACAATATTATTTTACATGAGATACCGTTATCACGACTCACTTATCTGCTTTCGATTTCGAGCCATTTTGAAAATCGGCATTTATTTTCGCGTTTCTAAACAGCTGAAAACGGAAAGCGACTAGGTGACTTATGATAACGGTACCTCACGCAAAATAATATTGTTTAGGGCGCTCTTGTTCCACATTTCAATTATCTTTTATCTATTTGAAGATATCACATAATTACTGTAAAATTAGCGATATTTTAATTTCGTCGGGATGATGCCTCTTAAGTTTGAGGATGAACTAAAAGTCGCAGGGCGCAAGATCCGGACTATAAGCAGGATGAGGCAGAATATCAACAACACTTTGCCAGTAGATGGGATAACTTTGAATTTTTGGGGCGAAGGAGAGAACGTGTGGTGGTACTGCATCAACTGCCGATGCTTCATTTCCGGGTCGTAATGGTGTATCCACGACTCGTCGCCGGCGATGAATGTTCCTGGGCGCACAATCTTCCGTAGTGAGAAATTCAATGACAGCCCGCTGTTTTCGGCACTGCTTACAAGGTTGATGGACCGTAAACGTTTATTGAAAATTACTTTTACATGATCTTCCCTTCCTTCCAGGCCTCGTCACTGGTCTAGTGGCTACAGACCAATCCTTTGGTGCACGTGGTTCCGAGTTTGATTCCCCGTGGACGAGGATTAAACGCATTACGTGCTAAACATAATTTTTATACATACACAGAGTGAATTATTTATTTTTCGACACTCTTTGGAGGCACGGTGCCTCAGTGGTAGAGTGCTTACCTGTAGTACGTGGGGTCCCTGTTTCGACCCCCGGCCAGGTATGTTGTGGACAACATCGTGTTCTTGAGTTTTCTCAGTGCTCCCGTTTCCTTCCACTTTCTCATTCCACGAATTATTCCGTCGTCATTCACTTGTCTTACTCATCCGTCTTCTTTAGCCAAAAGAGCATAATCGTAGGACGTTAAACTGAAATATTTCATTTCATTTTGAAACACTTTTGTATCTTTTAAACTAATTGATATGAAGTTTGACGTTGCTTCACATACCATGCAAAGTCTACAAGATAAATAGTGTTGCGAACTTAGCATGAAGTCAGTTTTACGTCCCACGATTATGTCGGCAAGGCTAAAAGAGACGGTGATAATAAGAAGTAAATGAAGTGGTGGAATGAATAAAGTGTGAGGAAACTGGAGAACCCTGATAAAATCCACGCACTCGGTGTTTGTCCACTACAAGGTCTACTTGGTGATAGCTGAGATCGAACCAAGGATACCATGCACCAGATGTGAACGCTCTGTCACTGAGCCACCGCGGCCTTAAAAGAAATGGCACTATTTCATATTATTATTTCAAATTTGCATGTTTAACGAAACCTTATAATGTTATATTGACTGTGTAATGTTACAAACTAACAATCCTCTACTATCACAAACAGCTGTAAATATTCAAATTTTCGAGACCTCTACAATTGTAATAACGCCAGTGAGACAGATGTGTCAGTGCACATTGGAAGTACTTTGGTGTTGATATGACATCTTTCTAACAGGTAGAAATAAAGTTTGATCGGATTTCAAATTTGACTTTTTTTCAAAATGTTCTATTTCTTTAAAGTGCTTTGGTAAGTATTACATTCAATTATAAAGTTGATTTTCAATAAACATAAAGACCATTGTGCCGTTTACAGCAATTTGATGTCTCAATCGTGTAAAACGTTTTGGAGAAAGGAAAACGTGAGTTAAATTTACTACTCTGCTTTCTGTTTCGCTTTGTTTCAATTGAAACGAGGTTGTAGTAGTAAATTTGTATCATTTGCAATTGCAATACATAAATAAAATCGGAGTGGAGTCTGTCTTCGAAGTACTGAAATATCCGTAGAGTCTATCCATGCAGTCCTGAATCCAACCGTGGAATCTATCCGTGCAGTACTGAATCCAACTATGGAATCTATCCATGCAGTACTGAATCCAACTATGGAATCTATCCGTGCAGTCCTAAATCCAACCGTGGAATCTATCCATGCAGTACTGAATCCAACTATGGAATCTATCCGTGCAGTCCTGAATCCAACCGTGGAATCTATCCATGCAGTACTGAATCCAACCGTGGAATCTATCCATGCAGTACTGAATCCAACTATGGAATCTATCCATGCAGTACTGAATCCAACTATGGAATCTATCCGTGCAGTCCTGAATCCAACCGTGGAATCTATCCATGCAGTACTGAATCCAACTATGGAATCTATCCATGCAGTACTGAATCCAACCGTGGAATCTATCCATGCAGTACTGAATCCAACCGTGGAATGTATCCATACAGTACTGGATCCAACCGTAGAATCTATCCATGCAGTACTGAATCCAACCGTGGAATATATCCATGCAATACTGAATCCAACTATGGAATCCATCGATGGAGTACTGAATCCAACTATGGAATCCATCGATGGAGTACTGAATCCAACCGTGGAATGTATCCATGCAATACTGAATCCAACCGTGGAATGTATCCATGCAATACTCAATCCAACCGTGGAATGTATCCATGCAATACTGAATCCAACCGTGGAATGTATCCATGAAGTACTGAATCCAACCATGGAATCTATCGATGGGTTACTGAATCCAATCGTGGAATCTATCCATGCAGTACTGAATCCAACCGTGGAATCTATCGATGGAGTACTGAATCCAACCGTGGCATCTATCCGTGTCGTCCTGAATCTCTCTGTACTGAGTATACATTATAACTGTTTCTCTACATTGTTATCATTTTACTATTATGGCGATCAGTGCTAAAATGGGAAATCTTAGACTCTCATTAATTTCGGTTTAAGTAGGGGGATAAAGTTCAAGGTGAAACTGAATCCACATGAATAAAAGGTACGGGCTACCGCACTAAACTTTGTTGCTCCAATTCTTTAAACCAAATGGTGGTGTGCTGCAGTTATTAATGAAATATTTTCTTATGAAATACGAATCAAATTTTAAGGCATTTTCGGACGTCAATTAAATTAAAAACTCATCCCCAATAGTAAAGCACTCCTTCCCTAATAGTAAATTTTTCCACAAGAAATAACTTATGCTACATGTTAGAGTTTTTAATTAAATATTTGTGTATAAGATAATAATAAAATCGCTGTGGGTATTTTCTAAAATTGTAAAAAAAAAAAGAAAGAAAGAAAAAAAGAGTAAACTATTCCTTGTAGATATTTTAATTGTGAGAAAATCATTATTTTTTCACCCTTAAGTAAATTACCCTGCATATTTAGGAGTACGAAGAAAACTTGAAGCCCCCTCTTAATTATCACATGAAAATCGATTGAGATACGGTACGTTGAACGTTATATATACACTATACAATCTTGTGCTACAAATAGAGACATGAAAAATACCACAAATATAATTGGGATAAATTTTAGTTCTTAGTTGATTTTGTTTACATTTTTCCAAATTAATAATTTATTTCGTTATTCTGGAGTATTTCTGGACTAATAAGTAAAAGAAAAAGTAATCGATGATGATTTGCATTTTTACTTTCTGGGAAGGCCCACATTTACTTATCTAATGTGTTTCCTTTTAACAACAAGGTTTCAAGCGCTGATTTCTGACACCTTTATCATAAGTAAGGTTATGCCTTTCTTTTGAAGATGTTGCTCCGCCAAGCTGCCAATAATGCTAATATTCAAGGCTATTTCACGCTTTAATAATGTAAAGCGGAAGATGTTTTAGGAATGTTTGGCCTCTTGCAGATAATCAAGTGATAATATCATCCAATATTCAGTGTTGCCAAATGCATATCGTTTCTATTGTTTGCCAGAAAATTCACTGTTAAAAAGATGTATCTAGAAACCAGTTTTTTTAAAATTGACTGATACTCACTTAGAATTAAATGTAAAGCAAATTGCAATTTCACAGAGTATTGTCTTTACTTAGTTCCATACGAATAATGTGAAATTCGATTGAGTTTCAATGTACAGTTATACAGCCTGCGTCATACATCTCTTACTCCTATATTCTGCCAGTGGTATTTGCCATTCATCAAGACTCAAACAAACTAATTAACAATGGTGCATTCTTGTTTTAAGTCTACGCTCTCATCCCTTTGGAGACCTCCATAAACGGCTTGAAACTAATATAAAATTGGTGGTTCTTTCAGAATTTCAAAAGCGAGATTATACGTATATATAGGTACCTAGTAGGGATGGCCACAAAGTTCCGGTTCCAGCGGAACCGGGGAGATCCGGTTTTCAGAACCGGTTCCAGACCTGGATCCGAAATCCCGGTTTCAGAACCGGTTCCGGAACCGGTTTCAGACCCGGGTCCGAAAACCCGGTTCCAGAACCGGATCTTGGGAACCGGATCCAAACCTGGATCTGAAGAACCAGTTCCAGACCTGGATCCGAAAAACCGCTTCCGGAACCGGATCTTCTAGAACCGGATTCGTTCAGACCCGAAAACCGGTTGCATCAGGAACCGGTTCTGGCCATCCCTAGTACCTAGTACAAATCGCTCAGGTAAAGGGTGAAATCAGTTTTCTGAAAAGCATCAATACTCGTTTGCTTTGAATAGCGTTCAACGTCATAATCTCTGTCCAAGTTGTCCTCTAGTATTTCCTGAGTGGTGTGCCTAGCAAAACAAAAATACTTTTGTTTGACATTGTCGGACACTGTGCTTGAACTTGCTTCATAAAGTTCATGTACCAACGGGATTAAACACCCTTGAAAAAGAAATTGTCTGCAGTCTATTTTCTGTTTCCCTATTTGAGCATGACCGGTGATGGCTCCACTATGATTTGGGGAACCTTCATATGGTTATGTGCTGTGTGTGGAGCCAATGACGACTCCTAGGCAGGGGCGGATCAAGGATGGACTTCTGGGGGCGGCGGTGGGTTGTAATACTGGTACTTAGAGCTACTTTTAAGAGCATCAAACTCGGGGATGGGTTTTATTTATATATAAAATAAAAAAAGTTTCCTCTTTTGGGGAGCGATCGCCCCGATTCCCCCTGGATCCCCCCCTTCTCCTAGCTACTGGCAAGTAATTGCTGATCATGTACACTCATTCATATCGGTCATGTTTCCAGCTTGGAATTAATTTTTCAGCGGGACAACACTTCTTGTAACAAGACTAACCGTTGTGCTTCAGTGGTTCTGCGAGCACAGTGGTGAATTTCAGTTCTGCAATGGCCCCGAAACTCACCCGGTCATAGCTCAATTAATCACCTTTGAGATGTTATTAGACGTCAGATTCAAACCCGTCACTCCTTCCGCGGAATTTCAGGATTTAAGTTATTTGTGGGTGCACATGTGGTGCGCCGTTGCTCCAGCCATCTACTGAGCTCTCATTGCTACCATGCTAAATAGCATTGCTTTTGTCCTGTGAGCCAAGCCAGATCTTTGGTACATTTTATAATGTTTTGGCTGGTGACTGTATAATCGTCTTGGATTGTGACCATTTGGGTAACTCAAAATCTTTCTGTACGTGTGGCCACGTATTCAATCCTCGGCACTGATACTTTCTTTGGATGCAAGCATGCTTTTGGGATTCTTCTTTAAGAAATGTGTTCCGCTTCGTATAGCCTTGGTAGTAAAAACGGAAAAACTTCAAGTAAAACCAGAAGAACAAGAAGGCAGAAAGACAACGACGGATGGAAGCCCCATGTCGTTCATCCTCTCATAGATAATCGATTTCTGTTGTTTATCTTGTTATTCACAAACTTTTTATCCGTTTATTTTGTCCGTTTTGCCATAGAGAAATATTGTGGACTTAGAAATTAGAAGTAAAAATCAAAATTTTAATTCTGTCGAAATTTGTATGTTTATTTCACGCATATAGATTTGTTAGTTTTTTATATACTTGTTAAATTATCCAGACAAGCTGGAAAAAAATAGTGTTATGCTTACATAAGTAAATTATGTTGTCTCCATTGTGTAAATAAACTTGTGTATTTAGCAAATTGTAACAAACTGTAAAAACGTCCTAGTTACATTATGCTGAAAAACTTATTTCTTTCAAACTGACATTTTCATGCACATGTCAAGGATTTATATTTGAGACACCACAGACTAGTATAGTCACCCGTAACTATTATTGAGTTACTGAAAGATGGCTTCTGACAGATAGCTGCACATGTTGTAAACAAAACGAGATGGGGGATTGTTCGCCAATCACAGCAGTATTTTTTCACGCTGTTTCTAGGCAACGAAGGTCACTCCATTTTAATCATTCCATTTTGCCCATCTGTATACATACATTTTAATCGTTCCATTTTGCCCAATCTGCATGCATAGAAATTTTAATCGTTCCATTTTGACCATCCTGTATAAATAGAAATTTTAATCGTTCCCTTTTGCTCATCCTGTATACATCAAAATTTTAATCGTTCCATTTTGCCCACTTTGTACACACAGAAATTTTAATCGACCTATTTCCCTTTCCTGTATAAATAGATATTTTAATCGTTCCATTTTGCCTATCCTCTATAGATAGAAATTTTAATCGGCCCATTTCCCTATCCTGTATAAATAGAAATTTTAATCGTTCCATTGTGCCGATCCACTATACACAGAAATTTTAATCGTTACATTTTGCCCCATTCTGTATAAATATAAAATTTAATTGTTCTATGTTGTCACCAACTTCCGGTTAAAGAGAGAAGTTATTTTCATTCTGTTTTATATTATTTCATACGTTCTAAGACGGTAGTTGACACAATAAGTGATCTAATTGCATTCGCTTTAAACCTACAAGTTCTTGAATAAGTTTTTAGTTTTGTTTTTTGACTAAGATTTTAGCGTTTCTTCCAGCAGCGAGGCTCTTTAAGACGTGAATCTATAGCTTAACGTTAAATTCGAACCACATAAGCTCCCACTGAAAAAAAATGAAATGAAATTTTTGAGTTTTACGTCCCACGGTTATGCCGGTTATGCTAAAGGAGACGGTGATGATGAGTAATGAATGAAATGGTGGAATGAAGAAAGTGGGAGGAAACGGGAGAACCCCGAGAAAACCCACGCACACGGTGTTTGTCCACCACAAAGTTCACTTGGCGGGAGCAGGGTTTGAACCCGAGACCCCTAGCACCAGAGGTGAACGCTCTACCACTGAGCCACCGCGGCCCCCTAAGCTCCCACTGAAAATCGAACCTAGGATTTCCACGTCTTCCATACGTACGATAAGGATATAGCTATGGAGAGCTCTTTTGAGTTTTGTATCGTTATGCAGCACCGTGCACAGAGAAAAATCGGTTATCCAGACAGCAGTATATTGTATAAATATACAGAATCCTTATGTTTGCTACGGAAATCAGTACGAAGCATACGTTATCCATATGCTGCAAAATTTTCCCACTTAGATGTTACATTATGTCGTTGCAAGATGTATGACATCTAACAGACTTCCGTATATTACTACATATACGTATGTTACGTACGTTGCGGGCGTGGTGGCTCAGTGGTAGAGCGTTCACCTCCGGTGCTTGGGGTCCCTAGGTCGATCCCAGCTCGCGCCTGTGGACTTTGTGGTGGACAAAGCCCGTGCTCTTGCGTTTTCTCGGGGTTCTGCCGTTTCCTCCCACTTTCTTCATTCCACCATTTCATTCATTTCTCATTATCACCGTCTCCTTTAGCCTAACAGGCATAACTGTGGGACGTAAAACTTAAAGATTTAATTTAATTTCATGTTACATACGTTAGCTATATGTTACATAAGTCCATCTGTACGTGACATCCTGACCGCCTATATTCAGTTCTTTCGTTCGTACGGAAAATACGTATAAAATATACTTTTTCAGTTATACTTTTGCTGTACGTTAAGTCCAAAAACTACCGGATTTACACATGCAACCTACGCTTTTACGTACGCCCGTTTTTTTTTCTCAGCGTGGTTACGAACCACCACCCAGAATTGAAGCCGGTACAGTTGGAGGATGCACAAAGACCATAATGCAAAATCCATCCTCACAATATAAGCCGCTTCTCACCACATTATTTCTTCTTCAAGAGACCCGGAGTACGGTATCACTAACTGCATGTTACTAAGCTTCCTGCTCTTGTAGATAAGTTACTAATTTTTTGTTTTCTAAATTTTAGACATTGGATTTAAGTTATTTTATTGTTTGAAAAACCACTTTTGAAAGCGACGTGGATGGCAACACTGCGTGTATATTGTGCAGTTTCAATAGTTGCTGACGCATCGTGTGCTGTTTCTAAATGAACCTATCGCATCCAGTGCCTGCAGGAAGGGGCATCTTGTATTGATAAATTCTGAATTTTCACCAGTCACTTAACCAAACGGTGCATTGATGTCTTTATATGTAGAGAAATTCAGAAATGTTTTTGGAGAGGAGGAAAAGAATAAGTTCTAAAAATATTTCTTATTTTGTTTTTGCATTCTTCCTTTGGCGTTTTGGATTACGGAAAAGTCAAACAATGGCCATTGTTATTCCTAAGAAGTGGTTGGTAGCTGTTTTTTTTCTTCTCTTGCATTTTCTATCGATTTGGTCTTCATAGGAACTATTTATGTTTCCGTCTTCGATTTTTGTTCATCTACTGCAATTGTGTTTTCATTTTGAGACATAAAGGTTCTCTCAAGGCAGAGTTTCTCCCACGCGTACTATCAGCGCCTTTCGAGTTCTTCAATAGTGACCTCGCAGTTGATGCAGGCCTGTATCTCAGAGTTTCTCAACCTCAAGATCGCGATAGGGTTTCATGGGGGCCGCGAAGATAAGCGGAAGAGAAATTAAATGAAATCTTTAACTTTTACGTCCTACAGTTATGCCAGCGAGGCTAAAGGAGACGGTGGTAATGAGAAATGAATGAAATGGTGGAATGAAGGTGGGAGGAAACGGAAGAATCCTGAGAACACACACGCCCACGGTGTTTGTCCACCTCAAAGCTCACTTGGCACGAGCTATGATCGAACCAAGGACCCCATGCACCAGAGGTGAACGCTCTACCACTGAGTCATCGCGGTCCCCAAGCGGAAGAGATAAATATAATTACAATGAAATACCAGTAAATATTTTTAAATATTATTTTGAATTTTGTTCTGGTAGGCATATTTTTATTTTTATATATACTGTAAGAACAACAAAAAATAGGTCCACTAAATATTTTCAACAGGTGTAGAGTTGTTTAAAACTAAATTTAAATGAAAGAAGTACGATATGAAACTAATGAAAAGTGGATATTGAAATACCAGGAAAAAAATACAAAATGTAACTAAACCTGCATTTTGAAATACAATTAAAATTGAAAACTAACGATATACCTAAGCATGGTGAGATTTCACTAGTGTGGCAATGTCGGGTTCAATCTTCGTGACACACATTATCAAGTCATTTAAAATACTCAATAACTTTTAACAAGTGTCCAAGTTTTTTTAAAAACTAAAATTAGAAATCACTTTATTTTTTTTATCATATGACCCAAAATTAAGGGAGTTATGAAGTTTTAAAATTTTTCAAAGGACCTCGATTTTGAAACAGTATGACGGATAGGATTCGATATTTGTGATATGAATGAACTGACCATTTTGGTTTAAATCCATTCGCTTTTAGGGAAGTAACAGTATCCACTATATACAAAAAAAAATGCATTATACTATAATAGAAATAGATAAATATCGTCAGGGGTAAAAGTGGATCTGAAAAAAATAGGGGACGGTAGGTAGCAGCATGACGTCACGCAGTCCCCCTGCCTATCTTTACCCATTGCAAATTTTTTAGGAACTGGGGGACGCCGTACATATTTTTTGGAGGTGAGGGGACGGCATACCCCCGCGTTCCCCGCACTTTTACCCCCTGAATATCGTGAGATCTCCGCAATAGGTATATTAAAAATCCCACACAGTCTTATTACAAACCAGATATTATAAGGAGGTCGCTGGCAAGATGATGTGATAAAATGGGGGTCGTGATATAAATTCGGTTGAGGACCACTGCTCTAGCAAAATGCTGAACAGGGGGGGGGGATAGGCCCTTTTTGCTTGACTATTAGGTAGATACGTAGGATATCTATGAGACGTCTAGCTTAACGTGAGATCTGAATCACATGAGCTTGAGCTGAGTTTACCATTAGGAGATCACACAGTGAGGTCGATATTTCATGTTTTCCTACTTATTTTGGTATACATACATCACAAATAGTGTTCCTCGAGAGAGAGAAAACTGCATTGTTAAATTCGATACAAGATGCTAAACGTGAGAATTCTCTTCTTGTTTTCGAGATAAGATAAGAAATTCCATGAATGTCTTGGGCAACAGTAGTTCATGCAAGCCTTAAATCTCAAATACTGCTTTAGTATTACGATTCACAATATGAAAACTATAAGCTGATAGAGTGATTGTAGATATGATACCAATAAAGGTGTATTTATTAACGTTTAAAGATACGAAAGTTATTTCGAGCTTCTTCGTGCCTAAGCGGTTAGCATACGCGCCGGGTTCGATTCCAGGCGGGAGCTCATGTTGTTCGGATTCCACGTTAATCAATAGACCCACGTCTCATATAGCCTCGCTGCTAATAGGGACATCAAAACTGAAAATCAACTCAGCGGAAGTTATTTCACAATATAGGCCTGCCCTAATTATAAATTACGTTTAAATGTAGCACTTGCAATTTAATACACGATAATCGTGATCTATTTTCTATATAATTTAATAATTTAAGTACGTAGTAGATTCCGAATATTTATTCGCAACATTCATAAATATACTTGATCCTCACCAGATAGAAAACACATAATCAAGTTGATTACGCTGTACTAGACAAAATACACTAGATTGATGTTCGATCGTTTAGATAAATATTAAAATCAGTTTCGTGCCGTGAACGACTTCTATGATCGTTTGGGTATGGACATTAAGACACCTGGATAATATCTATTTTTGTATAAATAATTAATGGTAATTATTCAACAGTTGATAAACACCGTGTGCGTGGGTTTTCTCGGGGTTCTCCCGTTTCCTCCCACTTTCTCGTCTCCTCTAGCCTAGTGGGCATAGCCGTGGGACATAAAACTTAAAGGATTTCAATTCATTTCATTTTATTCAAAAGTTATCTCCATGTATCATTTGAATTTACTATTACTAAGTGCAAAATTCTATCAAATCTTCTTCCAAAAGTCAAATCATACATTTACGAAACGAGATGAGACAGGATTTTACAAAACTTATGAGACGAGAAAACCTTGTCTTGTCTCATGGATAACACTAACTGAAAAATAGTGTCCCAGCGCTGATTTCACATTTCGGTTCTCTAGTCTTTGTTTATCTGGTAAAACTTCTTGTTAACAGTGAATCTCACCATTATTATCAACATACTTGCCAAACCCTTCACTTCTTTAAATTATTTTCAACATATTATTCTCAGGGCAGTCCAGTACTTACTCAAAACGTCTTCCACCGTAACACCGTATTGTGATCACTGATCACTTTACCCATCTCGGATGATGAGGCTTCAAGCATATCTTGTACAGAAAGTTGTTCGCTTTATACCCGATTATTTTTGACAGGTACTCACCTTAAGAGATCGGCGCCAGCATCACCGATCAAGTTCTATTGTACCCCCAGCATTATGGATTATTACGGTATCACAATTTCCATTGCAGCAAAAACCGCGCCGAGGGATTTTCTTGGCACAATAATCGATGGATCCCCCTTAGCACTACGGGTGTCATTTTGTTTGCAGCCCTTCTTCTGGTGATTTTCTTGGCTGACTGTTTAGCAAGGGGAGCCTGTTGTGTGTAACAGGTCACAATATCTTTCGCAATCGTCGTCCTGACTTTTAACCCATTTTCCCGACACTGTTTCACAATGCGTACGTACGAAAACTTAGCATGGAAAAGGGTCATTACACTACCCTCTCAATACTGGTTGATTTTCGGCGCTATTTGAAAACAATTACTACCAGCACTGATGCATCTATAAGATCAAACGCAACACTGCTTCCACCAGTAACCCCATAGTTCCAGTATGATACACTAGGTAGCAGCACTGAATCGAAAGTGGTCGGATATATAGCGAACAACCTTCTGTGCTTCAGTTCCTCAATCTTACTTCATACTTTGATTTCTAACTTATGTTACACATTGAACCCTCAACCTTACTTCAAACAATGATCCTTTACCTTGTAACTAATCAGTCAGCTTTATATACAGCTTTAAGCTCACATCTTGATCCTCAGCTTGTCTCAGAGTATGATCCTCAACCTTATCTTACCTCACATGTTGATCCCTCTACTTTAAGCTCACGTCTTAGTCACTCAGCTTGTCTAGTATGATCCCTCTACCTTACCTCACATTTTAATCCCTTCACTTTAAGCTCACATTTTGATCAGTTAACTTGTCTCAGAGTATGATCCCTCAACCTTACTTTACCTCTCATGTTGATCCCTCCACTTTAAGCTCACATCTTGATCACTCAGCTTGTCTCAGAGTATGATCCTTCAACCTTATTTTATCTCACATGTTTATCCCTCCACTTCAAGCTCACATCTTGATCACCTAGCTTGTCCCAGAGCTTGTCCCTTAACCTTACCTTACCTTACATTTTGATCCCTTGCCATAACCTCTGTACAACATAATCCCTTAATACTGAGCGTTACTGGATTTGAGGTTTTACTACATATCATAGATTTGACTCTGAAACCACAACGCCACGTGAATAAGTTTCAACCTCATATGCTGTGATCCTCAGTGATGAACTTGAAACTTGGTTTTTGACGACGTTGACGTTAAAGCTAAATGAGGTTGGATTCGGATGTCATGAGGTCGCCCAAAGGTTAACTGCTTCTAAGAAAGGGCGAGCGACAAACTTAGTCACAAATAAAACATTGACTTATTGTAAAGCATGATAAAAAAAAAAAAACATTAAAAAGATGTACAAAGACCGAACTCGTTTCTTCTATTTCATTTTCTGATCCTTTTTTCCCTTTATTAATTAAACTTGTTCGTAAATCAAGCATGGGACATGGCAATTTTGTTTAACTTTTCTGTGCAATGTGAATTACAGTGGAAGGGAATTTCAAGACTCTAGACCACCAACTAACTTTTGAAGACAAGATCCACTTGATATGAAGTTAGTAATTGCCAAATAAGTGAAAAGACTTCTTGTCCACAAGAGTAAAGGACGTGAATACAGCAGGATTGTTGATTACAAGGATCTACTAACACCCACTGGGGTGTTCTTTAAGAAGTTGTGTTTTAGATGTAAATGAATCCGGATGTCTTGTCACTTCTATGTAAAGACAGTAGCTTATGTGAGTTTCCAAAAAGCTTCCAAAGTCACTTTTTGTTGTTGTTTGAAGTGGTTGTCACTTGTTATGTTCTTTGGAAATAATAATAATAAAAAAAAATCTGGCCTCTTCTGTTGATGTGATTGACGTTGATTTTTCTGTTCGTGAACAACCTCCGGAAGGGTTTGGAGGTGTTCCCGTGTAAGTAGCTAATAATTTTGATGGCGCATCAAGACAGAAGCTGGAAAAGATGACTACAAGCAACTCTTCTAAGCTGTCAAGTGGAGGTGGTTGGACTGGGGGAGGGGGAGGAAGGGGGCTTATTATGCAGCCAGCCTTTAGAAGAGATCCTGCATTTTCTCTTAGGTACATCATTATCTTTTGATTGACTTATTGGTATTCAATGCACACGGTTCATTATGGTAATAATCAGCTGGGGCTGTCTAATTTAAGATTTTAACTCGAATCACCTTTCTGATATTACAAAGAACCTCAACATATATGCCTTTCCTACATTTATTATTATTATTATTATTATTACAAAAGAATCTTCACACGTACTATGCCTTTTTATATGATCATATTTTCTTTTTTAAAAAATATATTTACAAATATCCTTTTGTAACCAACCATTAACATCTTCAGTATTCCAAACATTTCTTCGTGATACAAGTTTGAATGTGACGTTTACAACACACATTGACTGTAAAGTACCCATAAAAAGCGATTATTCAGGCAAGAACTTGAGATTATTATTCAAATATTCCAGTAACTATTACTTATGTAATTATAGTAAAATGATTAAGCTGTCCAATTAAAAATGTTTTTATGAAGTAGGACAAACATAATCATTTTTTTCTAAATGAGTAGCGTGTTTACCTGCTTAAAGTGGCTTCGTAACTAAAAATAGCTACCTTCATTAACATAAATCTTTTCCAGTCACCGAAACCATTTTTTGGATAATTGTTTGTAATATGGAAGAATTACTGAAGGGCTCTCACATGGCTTAGTGATCAGCGTAACATCATTTTATACGGGAGTCCCATGTTTGATCCCTGGTGAAAGACCATGTACTCTAGCGTTCACAGAGGCCGCAGTGACTCAGTGGTAGAACGTTCACCTCTGATGCATGGGGTCCCGGGCTCAAACCCTGCTCTCTCCAAGTAAACTTTGTGGTGGACAAACACCGTGTGCGTGGGTTTCCTCGGGGTTCTCCCGTTTCCTCCCACTTTCTTAATTCCACCATTTCATTCATTACTCATCATCACCGTCTCCTTTAGCCTAACCGGCAAAACCGTGGGACGTAAAACTCAAAAAATTCATTTCATTTTTCCAGCGTTCACATTAAGCTGTAGGTGCACGTCTTATACAGCTTCGATAACAGCTTCCATACTGAAAAGAGACACATACACAAGTATTTAAAAAAAATACATTCAAGACTTGAATATGCACATCTTTAAACATTTTATAACATCTTACCCTGATATAAAGTGAAACATTGGATTATTTCTACATGGGTCGTTCAATATTTAAGTTTCCTTAAGCTGTAAAATATTTATTTTTTTAAGATAGACTATACATACATGTGTAGGTGAGTCCGTCCTCACCTCTCCATATAATCCCCGTTGAGATACAGGCATTTGTCTCATCGTTGTATCAATTTGTCCAAACCCTTTGCAAAAAATTAGAGCTCTGGCTATTTAGCACTCTCCTCACATTTGGCTTCACAAGAAGAAGAGACAAAATCGCTTATATTGAATTGCTTTTCCCTAAAGAAGAGTTCAGGTTTGACTTCGATATAAGTATGATCTCTAGGGGTATATACATCGGAACAAACACATGAAGAGGCATTCAAAAATCATGTAACATGTGCGTTCAAATCTCGATTTATAAACAAATATATATTTTTTCATACTTTCTCGGTATCGTCGAAAGTTTAAAAGAAATTAAAATCGGGAAAAGTAAACATACAATTCTTTCAGTATTGACTCCATTTATTTGTGAGGAATGCGTCAACACCCCAGAAAATATATAGAAAGGTCAGGACAAATACAGCAACACTAATTTTTAGCGATCGCCATGACTCATGAAGCTCTACACAAATTATAGAACTGCTTTACTTCACGTATGATTCATCGGAAGAATTCGGTACTTTCCGTGGATTTTCCTTCCGAACACACACTTGAGAAAAAGTGAAACATCACAAATACACCAACAGTGTTGCCAAACTTATAAGACATGGCAAAAAAGCAACGAAAAACCAACACTTAAAGATCTATAACACGAACACTTAACAATTATTCGTATTAAACGATAACAATTGAATAATAATAGCAAAAATATAAAACAGCAACAAAACGA
Source organism: Thermobia domestica (assembly GCF_964235325.1). Lineage (NCBI taxonomy): Eukaryota > Metazoa > Arthropoda > Insecta > Zygentoma > Lepismatidae > Thermobia > Thermobia domestica. The sequence continues at coordinate 329,042,985 of NC_137457.1, forward strand.
AACCTAGTGGCATTCCGGCAACACCACACCCTCAGGATATGCTATCCTTATAGCGCGAGAGACGATACTGTCGGAATTTCATGGATGGGGTTGATGATCGTGACACACCCTCGGGTTCTGTTAGGTGCTGAAATAGTGTTGTAAATAGAAAAAAAAACCGTTCGTATTTTTTCAGAAATGTACGTTTTTTTAGAAAAAAAACATTGCCTCTCGTTTTTTTTCTAAATTTCGTTTTTTTTCAAATAGTCATTTGTAATGTATCTTACGTCATTTAAGTCTGAAGTATTTTTATGTAGGTGTAATTACCATAAAATGCAACATAAATTAAATACTAGGTACTGATACGGTACAAATATTTTACAATTTATATGAGTAGCGTACCTACTAATAATCCGGGTTTCTGTAGTGTTTCACCAATATCAACCAAGAAATAAAAGTATAAATGAAAATTTGTTTTTTTCGTGAAAGTATAAAATGTATGTATGTATCACGAACAGTATAAAATGCAAATAACTTGTCTAAAGGTAAAAACTAATACTAATTGAACCACTGATTGGAAAAAGGGAATAAGTACAATTTTTTGCGATTTTAACCTGAGATAGCAGATGTGTTCCTTTAAGATAGTTGCATCGTTGAGTAGAAAATTGGAATGTTTGGGCAACTCTATATGACCAATGTAGAAAGCAAAATCTCTTGCTGATTAGAAAAAGGGAATAACTACGTTTCTTATTTCCTTCTTACAGTCACTACAGGACACGACCACAACTGTGAGACTGTGTAAGTAGACAACCACCAGAGCCCTCTGCTTTCGTTACGATCCTTCGCCTTCTTTTTGCATTGCACAATCTATGGAGAACTTTTTGCTCCAATCAGTTACAGATTTACATGTTTTCAGTGATACAAGTGGTGGTCAAAACTGCAATCATTCAATGACATGAATGCTTTTCAGCCTGACCGTATCATAACGGTTCCCACTATACACCAATTTTTGCCTGTCAGAGGTCACAGTTTTTACCATGTGACCGAAATTTTCCTGTAATCAAACCAGAACTCAAACGACACAATCGCATTTATTTACCAGCACAGTATAACCACATGATTACGAATGCAACAAATACTGATCCTCCATTTCAGGTTTACGAAGTTGTCAATGAAGAAAACTTAGATTTTAAACATTGGTGGTAACCGCTTTAGAAATCTTCAGGTAGCATTGTGGACAAAACAGTGAAATTCCAAGTAAGTAAATAGAGACACTGTTTACAAAGCAGAATCTCCAGGTTATGTCCAAGCTCATAAGTTTATCAATGGACTAAGAACTGATATTTTTCGATTACTCAAAAGTAATGTCACAAACGTTGCACTGCCAACGTCAAAGGCATACGATTGGCAAATCTCGATCAATCAGAAAAAGATCAACGATTCTTCACAAATCATCAAATACATACTTGACCAATACAAACAGTTTTATAGGATGATTTGTTCATGGAAAACCACTGATCAAGAAACTGTAGAAGAAGAAGATGCAGACGGATAGGACCCTATGTAAACCCATTCTACTGTGACAACGTATTTTGCTACGTATTTTGTTCAGTTGTCTATTGTATTACTTTTCTTGCTATACGAATAACATGTGCTGTACAGAAAAACGAACGGTGACAATAAAAGTGTTAGAAGCCTAGTATGCGTGATAGTTCGAATACATATATCCAAGATTAACATACAACATTGCATTCAACATGTACATTTTCATAGCTTTCCATCAAACTGCACATTACATACCCTACACACAATTACGATTGCACCCAACTTTAATTGATTGGAAAAAGGGAATATTTTTTCCATTTTTAAGCTTTTCTAACCAACTCCAGGGCTGCAATACAAGATTCTTCTTGTTGTCTTAGTGTTTGTTAGTTGTTTTGCTACAAGTAATCAATTATACACTTTTTGCAACAAATACAAACAACGCCTCTAGAAGGTTTTTTAGCGTTATTGAAAACTTAGGTCTGATGCACTTATTCCCTTTTTCCAATCAGTGATTCAATTTGCCTATTAATATTTTTCTGAATATCATATATAAACAATTTGTCGACTAGATATATGATATACATTGCCGGCTCTACCATATGTGCAACACGCGCATTTGCACGGGGCTGCAATATCTACAGGGTGTCTACTAACATTCCAAAATGAAATTTCGTGACTTTTTCGTGACCTTTTCTTTACCAAATCATAAAACTTCGTAACACTTTCAAGAGCGAATTTGGGTGCGAATTAGGCCGAATTTTCATCCATGCGATAGAAGCGTGGTTTGCTTGCGATATGATAGCGTCTAAGGTCGACCATAAACATTTCTGTTGTTGAATTTTGACGTTTTATAGAACAAAATTTTCCAGTCTGTATTTACATTTGTACAGATAAAAAAAAAATCGTGACCCAAAAGCTAAATTTCGTGACTTATTCGTGACTTTCGTGACCGATAGACACCCTGTACCTATCATAAGTATTTTATTTAAAATTAATATTTCTTGTTGGAAACAGACTTCATGATCATGGTAGTTAAAGTTACTAAGCTGGCCTTCTATTTGAATACTACATTCATAAATTTTGTTTAGGTCGCATTAGTTTGTCACATGGTCAGAGCTGTTGTCAAATACAAGAATTCAATTCTCAAACGCCTCTCCCCTTTGGCTAGTTATCAGAGTTATGATATGAAAACTTCTCTTGTCTTTGTCGCAAATAAGATCGTTATCATTGAAGGTGGAAACAACTTGTTTTTTTAAAAACAAAAAAAGAAAAAGAAAATAAAGATGTAGAAGGAAAATCAAGAAATAAAGATAAAAGAGCTAGTTGCACTATAATTGGAAACTGATATGTTGAGATTGAAACTCGATATTGAACTCTATAAAAAGGATTACCATCTTTCAAATGTATTTGCTTTATCTTTCACTAACATAATAGATTAATATTTAAAGAAAGAAACAGACGCAACAAGATTGTATTTGTAGTAAGTATTTAAGCCTTTCTGAGTGCAAGTGTAGTTTCCTTCCCTTTCGTTATTCATGCTGAAGTAGCATACTTAAAATCGTGACTTTTAAGATATGTTCTTTCTGGAGAAAGAGGGACGCGGCAAATTACGTCATTGCACGGGCGACAAATTGCCTAGGGTCGGCCCTGATGATATGTATAGTCATGTCCAAAATGATTGTCGCATACCTGTAACTGTCTTCTTGTAAGAATATAATCTGATAATGATTTTGCAGGGTACTTTTAATACTGATGCTATGTGTATAATCGGAAAATGTATATTTGTGGTAAATTTCAAAGGAAAAGAATTATAAATACGAAAATGAGAAAGAGTAAAAGAAAATGTTGCTAAATGGAGAAGAAAGTTTTATTTTCGTTTTATTGTTCTTATTTACTGCTGTTTTGACATGAAATTTGCCACATACATGTCTTTGCCGATTATACACATACTAACATTATAAGAAATACCAGGCGGATTCGTTATCAAATTATATTCCTACAACAACATATTTATAGACATGCGACAATAATTTTGGACATGAGTGTGGACATGAGTACAAGACACGAATATAGAATGACATAATTTGAAGTAATACACGGTGTTTCCAAATGAATATTAGGGTTTTGAAACTTTGTAGTATCTATTACAATTAACTTACAATTATAAGTATTATCAAATGAAAGAGCAACCCAAAAAGTTTTGTACACACGCATGTCATGCATTGTTTCCTCTGTCGGCCGTTAGAAAGAGCAAGTAGCAAAGATGGAGACTAGAAAGCAGAAAGCTTTTTGTGTTTTAATTTTGCAAAGATTGAATCTGTAGTTACAGTGCAACCGTCTGTGTGAATTGGATGTTTTGTGCCATATGGCGAAAGTTTATGGGCCTTTCTCACCTATCGACTCAATATGTACCGTGTGACGAATGAAGCTCACATCGAACACTTGAAGCAAAAACTAATTGAGGTGTTCTTTTATTTGATGAATTGTTTATAATTGTATGTAAAATGTAATAAGTACTACGAAGACTTAAATCCCAGATATTTATTTTGAAACACCCTGCATTTCTCAGCAACAGTATTGGAACTAAGGTGTAAGAAGGAGAGAACATTTTCCTTATAAAGTGATTGTTTACAACAACGATATTATTATTAGTCAAGACTATAATTACAACAACAACACGAGTTACTAGTAAAAAAAAAAAAAAAAAAAAAAAAAAAAAGTAATCAAATGTACAATAACCCTTTCGGACCAGGTGGCCAAAGTGACACATACGGGTGTGTCACTTTTTTAATCCGCTCCTGTATGGACGCTAATTAAGATATCGGGATTTTTTTTGCCAAATATGGTTGGAGCATAGTTTATCATTTTAGTTTATTTTTCTTCTGTGTGTCGAATTTCCTTCTCAGATTTCACCCCAGTCAAAAATTCGAGAATTTTCGAATTTTCTTTATTACTTTTCCACTGTAGCTTCATTCGTTGTAAAGAGACCTCCTTAAGACTTGTCAGGTAGATACGTTGCATGGATACCTAATTGTTGACATCAATTGGATGGGCCTGCGCGCAGTGTTGCCAACTACGGAAATTAAAATCTCCTTAAATTTGGTCAAAACATTCGAAATTTTTCTTATAAATCCGTACCTATACGTCCGAGTGCAAGTCAACCTACGCCAGTCAAACATTTGTCCTTGCTGAACAAACTCTGGTACATATCGTTACAGTGGGGTAATTAGGTACGCACGTAAAATTCGGATTTAGGTTCTAACTCTTGATCTTCCCCTACTTTTTTATTTATCGAAATATATTTTTCGTAATTAGAATCTTTGTTTCTTAAACATCACCATGATACTTGTAGAATATATTAGTAATGTACCAGTGTTTATTTTAAGATAGTTTTCGTCTGTCTGGTAGCAGTGTTGCCAGCTACGGAAAATTAATTCCAGATTTTAGGGGAAAATTTTGGGAAAATTACGTGTTTTGTCTATTATATCCCCCTTGTTGGCTACATCGGAACAAACGTACCAGTATCTTAAAGTCTTGTTTTTGCCCTTCACAACGCACTATAGAAAGTTTTAATAGGATAATTAGGGGAAGTACAGTTGAGGTTTACAGAAGAGCTTGTTCTCTAAGTGGAAAGATAACTGTGATTTTTTTAGGTAGAATGAAATATTTTTTAATGACCTGCTTTCTTTATTAGATATCGTCACAATACTTGAAGGATATATTATAGGGATACCAAAGCTTATTTTAAAATAATTTATGTGTGTCTGCTAGCACTATTGCCAGCTACAGAAAATTTTAATTTTCGATTTTAGGGGGAAGTTTTGGAAAAATTCCCTTTTTGTCTCTATTATTTCCCTCTTGTTGACTACATTCGAACAAACGTACCACTGTCTGAAAACCTCGTCCTAAGCCTACACAGCGCACCAAAAAAGTTTCGATAGAATAATTAGGGGAAATACAGTTGAGGCTTATAATAAACCATGTTCTGTAAATGGTAAGAAAATGGTGAATTTCTGGGGTAGAATGCGATTTGTTTTTTAAATTTCATGTTTACTTTGTTAGATATCGCCATGATACTTGTAGGATATATTATTGGGGTACCAAGGTTTACTTTCAGATAGTTTACGTCTGTTTGATAGCAGTGTTTCCAGCCAAAACAATTAATTCCCGAATTTAGGTGAAAAATTAGGCAAATTCCCCTTTTCCCCTCTATTATTTCCCTGTTGCTCGCTACGTTGGAACAAATGTACCACTACCTGAAAGCCTTTTCTTTGTCCTACAGAACGCACCATAAAAAGTTTCAATAGGATAATTAGAGAAGCTGTAGCCCCGGCATATCTGTTGATTTTTGCTTCTGAGGCGTAAAAAGTGTCTAAATTTCATATGTATGGAAACAGAGAATTTTTTCTTTCTCTCTTTGAATGGGAGCCAGCGACTTCAAGTTTTCACTGTAGCTTGCCAACGCACCAAAGACTTTTTTTAGGTGACTTGGGCCCATATGGTAACAGTGGTGCTAGTTACAAAAAATATTGAAATTCGTTAGGGATTTTTTTGTAAATTTTCACCCCTATATTTCCCTCAGTAATTACACACCCGCTGGCAACACTGCAATGTAACTTACACCAAAAATAGCTACATTCATTTTCTAAAAAGCAAGGTCTTAACCATATCAATCGGGTAAATGGTTATTGAGCAATAAGTCACTAACTGACAATGTAGGAAAACGCCAAAAATGACCTGGGTCCGAAAGGAATAATCACACAATTTTGCTCGTATATGTACAAGGAAACAAACGATTTGTAAGTTACGAGAGCATCGACTCATGTTCTATTGATTTTTTCAATAATTTTCAACATAAATCAATAAATAATAGTTGCCAGAAAAAAAACAGACATTTGAAAAAAAACATGAAAAAGAACGATGTTTTTTATTGAAAAAAAACTTCACAGAAAAAAAAACCGTTTTTTTACAACACTATGCTGAAATATGTAGATCTAAGTCAAGCATCACGACTCTGTGCGATCATTATAGCGGTTCTTAAATACACATTAATGTGATTTTGAACAATATCGCCATTTAGTGTTGCAAACTAAAGGAAACATTAAGAAATTCAAGTAGATGAAAGTAGAGAAACAAAAATGTTGATTTTGAGTTTAACGCCCCTTTCAGCAGCGAAGCTATATGAGACTAGACGTACTGATTAAGGTGGAATCCGAACCACATGAGCTTCCGCCGGGAATCAAATCCGGATCTCGCATGCCAAAAGGCGCGTACGCCAACCGCTTAGCCACGAAGAAGCTCGAGAAACAAAAAGTGCACAGTGCACTCCTATAAGGGAAGAAAAGAGAATGCTGCGACCTCAAATCCGCCACACACACTGTTTAATTAGATTTATGAATAAACATGAAAACTTGAAAGTCACATTTAAACAGGAAAAAGTAGAGCTAACTTTCTCTGGGCTTCGTGTGCTGGGAGTCGTTTCTTATCAGATCTTTCTTTAATACTGTTCACGTCATGAAAATCATGTTAGCGTAGATTGCGTTATTCCAACATGTGCTCGTAGATAAGTGCGATAAAATTCAAGTTTCCGTAAATGCTCAAATGAGTTCATCAGAGGGAAACCTGTCGGCAAGGAAGTCTAAGGATAGATCGAATTTTGATAGATTGACCGTCAAATCAAGTTTTTTTTTTCAGGGAGTGGAAATGAATTAGTATTATTACTAATTATAATGGATCGGAGATCAACCTCCGGAGAACATCTGTTTTTCAATTAAAAAATAACTTCAAAAAGTAAACACATTGCACGCATTTGAAGGTACTTTACTGCAACATTTTATACTATAGGTAGAACTAATGCACAATGTATACCCTTCAAAGGATTTATCGAAAAGGGCGCGCACACGTGAAGTTCACCGAGTCACCCCTCAAAACTTCGTAAAGTTTTGCTTGTGCAGGTGTAGGTAGAGCAAATTACAGCTCGAAATCGTTTTCCCACTACCTGTTTTTTTTAATTACAAAATCCTCCATAACAGTATATTACAAAAATATTACTATAATGTACGTTCTCTAATACTGGGTTAAGAAAGGTGAGCCAAAGCCCGAGAGCCTAGGACAGGATCGCCACAGAGCTCCGAAGCAAGCTAGGTGACTGAGATTAGGAGGCCCAACAGAGCTCCGAGCAAGCTAAGAAGGCAGAGAGAAAGCCTAGAGTGTCGGGCTAATTAGAGGCTTTGGGTTAGGAATCGTTTTCCCACTACCTGTTTTTTTTATTACAAAATCCTCCATAAACAGTATATTACAAAAATCTTACTATAATGTAAATTTTCTAATACTGGGTTAAGAGAAGTGAGCCAAAGCCCGAGCAGCCTAGGACAGAATCGCCACAGAGCTCTGAAGCAAGCTAGGTGACTGAGGTTAGGAGGCCCAACAGAGCTCCGAGCAAGCTAAGAGGGCAGAGAGAAAGCCTAGAGTTCCGGGCTAATTAGAGGCTTTGGGTTAGGAATCGTTTTCCCACTACCTGTTTTTTTATTACAAAATCCTCCATAAACAGTATATTACAAAAATATTACTATAATGTACGTTCTCTAATACTGGGATAAGAGAAGTGAGCCAAAGCCCGAGCAGCCTATGACAGAATCGCCACAGAGCTCTGAAGCAAGCTAGGTGATTGAGATTAGGAGGCCCAACAGAGCTCCGAGCAAGCTAAGAGGGCAGAGAGAAATCCTAGAGTTCCGGGCTAATTAGAGGCTTTGGGTTAGGAATCGTTTTCCCACTACCTGTTTTTTTTATTACAAAATCCTCCATAAACAGTATATTACAAAAATCTTACTATAATGTAAATTTTCTAATACTGGGTTAAGAGAAGTGAGCCAAAGCCCGAGCAGCCTAGGACAGAATCGCCACAGAGCTCTGAAGCAAGCTAGGTGACTGAGGTTAGGAGGCCCAACAGAGCTCCGAGCAAGCTAAGAGAGCAGAGAGAAAGCCTAAAGTTCCGGGCTAATTAGAGGCTTTGGGTTAGGAATCGTTTTCCCACTACCTGTTTTTTTATTACAAAATCCTCCATAAACAGTATATTACAAAAATATTACTATAATGTACGTTCTCTAATGCTGGGTAAAGAGAGGTGAGCCAAAGCCCGAGCAGCCTAGGACAGGATCGCCACAGAGCTCCGAAGCAAGCTAGATGACTGAGGTTAGGAGGCCCAACAGAGCTCCGAGCAAGCTAAGAGGGCAGAGAGAAAGCCTAGAGTTCCGGGCTAATTAGAGGCTTTGGGTTAGGAATCGTTTTCCCACTACCTGTTTTTTTATTACAAAATCCTCCATAAACAGTATATTACAAAAATATTACTATAATGTACGTTCTCTAATACTGGGATAAGAGAAGTGAGCCAAAGCCCGAGCAGCCTATGACAGAATCGCCACAGAGCTCTGAAGCAAGCTAGGTGATTGAGATTAGGAGGCCCAACAGAGCTCCGAGCAAGCTAAGAGGGCAGAGAGAAATCCTAGAGTTCCGGGCTAATTAGAGGCTTTGGGTTAGGAATCGTTTTCCCACTACCTGTTTTTTTTATTACAAAATCCTCCATAAACAGTATATTACAAAAATATTACTATAATGTACGTTCTCTAATACTGGGTTAAGAGAGATGAGCCAAAGCCCGAGCAGCCTAGGACAGGATCGCCACAGAGCTCCGAAGCAAGCTAGATGACTGAGGTTAGGAGGCCCAACACAGCTCCGAGCAAGCTAAGAGGGCAGAGAGAAAGCCTAGAGTTCCGGGCTAATTAGAAGCTTTGGGTTAGGAATCGTTTTCCCACTACCTGTTTTCTTTATTACAAAATCCTCCATAAACAGTATATTCAAAAATCTTACTATAATGTACGTTCTCTAATACTGGGTAAATACCGAAGCCCGAGCAGCCTAGGACAGGATTGCCACAGAGCTCTGAAGCAAGCTAGGTGACTGAGATTAGGATTCCCAACAGAGCTCCGAGCAAGCTAAGAAAGCAAAGAGAAAGCCTCGAGTTTCGGGCTAATTAGAGGCTTTGGGTTAGGAATCGTTTTCCCACTACCTGTTTTTTTAATTACAAAATCCTCCATAAACAGTATATTACAAAAATATTACTATAATGTACGTTCTCTAATACTGGGTTAAGAGAGATGAGCCAAAGCCCGAGCAGCCTAGGACAGGATCGCCACAGAGCTCCGAAGCAAGCTAGATGACTGAGGTTAGGAGGCCCAACAGAGCTCCGAGCAAGCTAAGAGGGCAGAGAGAAAGCCTAGAGTTCCGGGCTAATTAGAAGCTTTGGGTTAGGAATCGTTTTCCCACTACCTGTTTTCTTTATTACAAAATCCTCCATAAACAGTATATTCAAAAATCTTACTATAATGTACGTTCTCTAATACTGGGTAAAGACCGAAGCCCGAGCAGCCTAGGACAGGATTGCCACAGAGCTCTGAAGCAAGCTAGATGACTGAGGTTAGGAGGCCCAACAGAGCTCCGAGCAAGCTAAGAAAGCAAAGAGAAAGCCTCGAGTTTCGGGCTAATTAGAGGCTTTGGGTTAGGAATCGTTTTCCCACTACCTGTTTTCTTTATTACAAAAGCCTCCATAAACAGTATATTACAAAAATATTACTATAATGTACGTTCTCTAATACTGGGTAAAGACCGAAGCCCGAGCAGCCTAGGACAGGATTGCCACAGAGCTCCGAAGCAAGCTAGATGACTGAGGTTAGGAGGCCCAACAGAGCTCCAAGCAAGCTAAGATGGCAGATGGAAAGCCCAGAGTTTCAGGCTAATTAGAGGCCTTGGGTTAGGTATCTCCTAGAGCTCCTTGCACGCTAGAGGAGGGGTGACCAGTCGCAGACTGATGCCTCTCGGTTATGTAGGTGCTCCAAGTGAGGCAGTAGCGCTGTTGTTCCAACGTCGTCACATGGCCAGTGGTATCGTTGCTGTCCTTGTCGTCTGCAGCCATAGTGGTCGATAGTAAGACGCACCTGGTCGATATAAGCACATGTTGGGTGTTTATAAATGCGGGATATTCCATTATACTTTGTGCTTTGTCTTTACTAGAACGCGTTTTCTGGGGTCCACCTTGTCTAGACCCCTCCAATTTTTCGACTTTGGATACCCCAACAAAACTCTCTTTGAGTGCCTGCCTGTGAATTAGTGTACTAATTTGGTGTAGTAACACTTGTGATGTCTTTTTAACCTACTTGAAAAAAAAGGAGCTTCTTAGTTTGACCTGTATATGTTTGTATGTATGTATGGCTGTACGCGATTATCTCGGGAAACGTTGGTCATATTTCGATGTGGTTTATCTAATTGGATAAGCTACTCCCAAGGAAGGTTTATACATATAAAAAAAATTAAAAAGTAACAATTAATCAATTTATTAATTTTTTTAAAAAATCAAATACTTCCTATAACGCCTGAGAGAACATATCATAAAATATGCTGCAACCAAACATTTAACAAAGTAATGTGGGTTGCATACATCCAAGGAATAAGAACATTTTTCAGTCAACTTTCTCCGATCCGAATGATTTAACAGTCGGTTTAGATCATTAGCGATGTCATGACTATTTACATACCGCTCGTGCTCAACTTTTCTCAGAACATCATCTACATTTTCTGTGATTGGTCGCCACTGTGAGAAGAATCATGGAGATCGAAATTTCCATAACAAAAGCGACTATTTTACTGACTTTTGTGTCTAGTTTACTGTCTAGTTACACGCATCCTACTAAAAACAAACCTATAGGAAGTCACGATGGCCATTGGTAGAGGCTTACATCTGGTTTGTAAAGTTGAACGCTTGATGTCAAACTATGTTAAGTTCGTGACCGATAACATTGAGAGAGAGATTCAAATATGAGGACAGACAGGGATACATTCACATATGCAAGCTTATAGTTGGAGGAACAAATGATGGAACGTCATCCGTACTCTGAGAAAAAATAATTCTTTGAAGGATAATAAGACCTGCAAACATCACACCGACCGTTGTCGAATTGAAGTGGAAAACTTTTTTTTTAAGCATCAGATAATTACACAGTGAAAGATCTTAATATATGAAGAGTTTAAATAATCACATCTATCGGAGATATATTTCGAAACAAGAACCTTTCGATTATGAAGCCACAACATCGATCATTCACTAACGGAGAAGGTTACTTTGTACATTATGTTTTTCTTGTATATCTCGAGAATTCCAACATTTTCTATGCGTGAAAATTGGAACTATACTTTTATTGTGTCTATTTTTCCTGTTTGAATTGCCGAAGTGGTCCACAGCCTACTAACAACGAAGCTATAGGGAGCCACAATGGTCTATTGGTAGAACCATTTATCTGGATTTAAGAGTCGGAGGTTTGATTCCACGCCATGTGAGTTCGTGACACATGACATTGATAGAGACAGAAGAGGGAGAAAGATTCAGGATTAATGTAAATGTGGTTTAAATGTTGTTATATCACAGCCTTCGCGGTCTTCTTCTTGACGCGAAAGGTTTCTGATAATTTCCAGCTGAAATTAAGAAAAAATACAGGGTATAAACTTTGTACATCAATTTACAAATGAACTTAAGTAAAATTTTTGAGTTTAACTTCCCACGATTATGCCTTTTAAGCTAAGGGAGACGATGATTAAAGCAATTTAATGATGATGGAAGAATTAATGGAATGAGAAGGTGGGAGGAAACGGGAATATCCCGAGAAAACCCACCATACGATGTTGTCCGCCACAAACTTACTTGCTGAGGGATCGAACCAGGAACCCCACGCAGCAGAGGTAAGCCCTTTACCACTGAGTCACCATGCTCCCACATAAATTTACAAAACAAGATGGAACACAAAAAGAGCTTTTCAAGAATGGAAACAAGACGAGATTTCTACTAAAATCTACGAAATCGTGAAACACTTCATAGTAACATGGAAAAGAATTTCGGAATATAAGTAGTTGTGAAAAAAGTTCGATGGTATATATATAAACAGCGGTGGATCCGGGATCTGATCAAGGGAGGGGCTAAACCATAGTTTGCAGCTTTATCTAATGTAAAGCAGGATTGAAGACCATTTTATCCAGTGTATACCTGAGCGTCAAGGGGGAAGCTATAGCCCCTATAGCCTCCCTTTGATCCGCGCCTACATATACATATATATATATATATATATATATATATATATATATATATATATATATATATATATATATATATATATATATATATATATATATATATAATCTACTTTTTTTTCTATTTCTCTTCTCCATGATTGTAAAGAGTGGAACGATTACATCTTGTGAGATTAAATCGTGCTTTTAATTATTGGCAACACTGCAAGAATGGAGTTGAGATCGTCACCCAACAGAAGAAAATGCCAATTCATGTTCGCTTGTCATACACACGAACACATGAAGGCAATACCTGTGTATTACAATAGGTAGAGGAGAACCATGAAACCAGGTTGACATCTTGGACGAAAACAGCGTGGGACTCTTCTGTACAAATACAAAAGGGTCTGCTATGCTACGTGAAGCGAATTTCATCTCTCTTTTATTTTATTTTTTTAAATCATTTACGTATAACAAGAAGGAACTATTGTTATTTCATTACGATTACCGTTACAGACACTCACGCCCTCTGTTGTTTTTGTGTCTGATCATTTTTGACCTGCAAAATTCAGTTCTTGTCTGACCATATCAGTTCTGTTAGATTCTCAAATCAGATCTCACACGTCCTCATGTGCTTTTAATCTATTTCTTTAAGTGTAATATCTAGAACACTGTGCTTTGCTGGGAGATAATCGTTAAGTGATAAACCTACTGTCAATAAGAGTCTGGGAAATTTTTCAAATGAAATCTTTGAGTTTTACGTTTCACGATTATGCCCTTGAGGCTAACGAAGACGATGATTAAGGTTGGTGTAAAGGAACAAGTTTTGCCGATAGGTGTTACAGTCTTCGTATATCTCTCATCTATTTTTTACCTTTCACAAAAATTCACGATTTCTCTTATAAAATTTCAACTTACGGACTTCAAACTTTGAGAGAAGGAACTTCATAACTAGAGACCGGATATTTAGACACTAAAAACCTGGAAAATAGGCAGGCAAATAGGCACTTAAAATGTAGAAAATAGGCAGTAAAATAGGCACTTAAAATGTAAAAAATAGGCAGTAAAATAGGCACTAAAATGAAACTCGAAATAATGAAGATAAATAGTGAATACGATTAAAAAATAGATTCAAATCACAGATAATGTTCAATGAATATAGAAACATACCTGTTTGTTAATGCCCTCTTTTACTTTGCCGTATATAATTGTAATGTACCACGTGTTTCTGTTTCTGTTTACAAACAACTCATATATATATATATATATATATATATATATATATATATATATATATATATATATATATATATATATATATATATATATATGTGTGTGTGTGTGTGTGTGTTATTGATATTATATAAGTTATAGGCTATATCTTCCTAATGAAGGCTTATTTTGAAGAAAATGCATAGAATAGGCAACATTAGGCAGTAAAACAATTATTTAGGCAGTAACGGACAATATAGGCAAAAATAGGCAAAATAAAATGGGCTTAAATCGTAACTATAACCCCGCATATAAACTTTAAAACGTTATTTTTGATCATATTTTTAATATTAAAGAATAGGCATTTTGCCTAACATCCGGTCTCTATTCATAACCCATCGAAGGCAACAATCCGTGTCAATTTTTTTATTTGTAGTTTTCTTCATTGTTGAAATAGCTTGATTGTTGAAATTAATATCCTAACCTTTAACAGTGGAACTGTTTCAACAATGAAGAAAATTATAAATAAAAAATTGGCACGAATTGTTGCCTTCGATAGATTATGAAGTTTCTCCTCTAGACATTTGAAGTCTCTAGGTTGAAATTTGTAAGAGAAATTGTAAATTTTCGTGAAATTAAAAAAAAAAAATACACGAGTGAGATATGAAGACCGTAGTGACATCTATCGGCAAAACTTGTCTCTTTACACCAACCTTAAAGCAGGTTATCGATGTTGGAAGAATTGGTGAAATGAGAAAGTGCTCTGGGGGAAACGAGTACTCCGAGAAAACTCATGGGCACGATGTTGTCCACCACAACTTACTTGACCGGGGATCAAACTAGGGACCCATACACCAGAAGTGAACACACTATCACTGAGCCACCGTATCCTCCTAGTAAGAATTTCGCATCTGAACTGAAGACGTTGATGACGAGATCTTAACTGATACGTTTGTCTCGACTCGTCTCGAATTTTACAAAGTGTGTCTCGACTTGAATCTCAACTTGAATTCGAGTCGAGATTCGAGACATGTCTCGACTAGTGCGCATCTCTAATACTGACATAATCTGGCCCTCCCGCTCGCCTGACCTCACTTCGCTTATTTTCTTTGGGGTTATCTGAAGGACAGAATGTGTGAACAAACCACAAACAATACAACATCTCAAGGACAATATTCGTGCAGAAATATGTGCACTCGTTCCAGAAGTGTCCCTGTCATGAATCGTGTGCTACACAGGGTCCGTGTCTGTGAGGCTTGTGATGCGGACACCTACCTCGGGTTATATTCCACACATAAGTGTCAACAATCTCCCATCCTTAATCTTTAAGTCGGAGAAATACCAATGGAACTAATGATAAATAAATAAATAAAAAAAGTTATTCAGTTATAATACCTTCGTAAACTTTTGGCTTACCCTGTATTTATATTGTGCTTATTGGACACCCGGTACTCTTATTTCTTCTGTGCGCCGTTAAATTTAATGAAGTCTTTAAAAATGTATTTCTGTATATATGTGTCTGTATATATATTGATGTGTATATCGGTACTAGATGTTGGACACGCCTTTAAAAGATTCTGTTTTCGTGACCTTTCCTTTGTTCTTTATTCCTATGATCACGTGCTTCACACACGGGTGTATGTATGTTGCATTGTTTTCTGCAACATATTGTTGCTATATCTTCATCTTGTGAATGTTTCACCTCATTAAAAGAGACATTTCATTATCTGCTGGGTGCAGCGTATGTTACAATGGGTTAAAATGTTTGTGTTTTTCACAAACGAAGTGTTCTATTATGTAAAAATTAGATTTTTATGTTCATTTTTTAAAATCCTTCGTCTTGCATCATCTCCAAGTTAGGTCCGTTATATTTCATGTTTAAAAGAGATCTGTCATTTCACAGACAGAGGACAGAGTGTGCCATAAGTCACTTCACATTAATACCTTTGAAATAAATTGTTTCATCAAGGTTTGAAACCTAATGTTTTTATCATTCTTTGGAGGTTTCTTCTTGGAATGCCATATTCATCGCATGCTTTCCGAGGAGTTTTGCCTACAAGACGAAAAATAAATAAGATTTTATCGTCCCGTCTTGTAAAATTTGTAGAAGTATTAGCTAGTCTCGATTCCCGAAAAACTTTTCTGGTGTTGTATCATTTTCTAATTTTATGTATAGTCCGCAGCAAAAAAAAAAAATAATAATAATAAAATAAAATATAATAAAATAAATAAAAATAAAAATAAAAAAATAAAAAAAATAAAAAATAAAAAAATAACATGAGCATGTAAGTTTATTGTGAAATGACGAAGTCTTTTGCTCCAAAATAAGTGTACAGGGGAGGACGCCGAGGTTTCTCCTGGCGTGATTCGTGCCACTTAGACGTTATGTTGATTCCCTGCTCTGTTAGACGCAGTTTCACAATAAACTTAGATGCTCATGTTGTAGTTTTTTTTTTTCTGCGGACTGTTCGAAATGTATGCCTTGATTTTTCTTAATCCCATTTACAAGTTACCACTTCTTGCTGGTCACGGTAAGTCCACGAAGGGTGTAATACAAACATTTGGTAAATTTTATTATTGAAAATATATTGTGTAATGCCTTACGTGTATTTAAAGATTGATAAACGCTCTACATTGCGTTTCGTATAATAATTTCGCCAATTTATAGTTTTTTTTTATAGAGGGGCATGGTAGTTCAGTGGTAGAGCGCTTACCTCGTTGCGTAGGGTTTCCTGGTTCGATCAAGTAAGTTTGTGGTGGAAATATCGTATCCGTGGGTTTTCTCGGCGTACTCTTATTTCTCCCACACTTGTCTTAATCATCCGTCTCCCTTAGCCTAAAGAGCATAATCGTGGGACGTTAAACTGAAATATTTTTTATACTATGAATCATACAACACTAAAGTGTTTGAGCTATAATGCTTAGGTGAACTTGTATTCCCTACAAGACTCGAGAAATTTCTCGTCTGGAATATAAAATGATACTTTTCACCTCCCGGGAAACACAATTTCCGAACTGATTCGGTCGGACATTGCACAAAACATTTCACTACAGAAGCGATCTGTATTTATTTATTCATTTATTATTAGAAACCGATTAAGCGCTCTAAGAATATGTACCATCTTTTCTGTCAATCCTCTGGGGCCGCGGTGGTTCAGTGGTAGAGCGTTCACCTCTGGTGCATGGGGTCCCGGGTTCAAACCCTGCTCCCGCCAGGTGAACTTTGTCGTGGACAAACACCGTGTGCGTGGGTTTTCTCGGGGTTCTCCCGTTTCCTCCCACTTTCTTCATTCCACCATTTCATTCATTTCTCATAATCACCGTCTCTTTTAGCCTAACCGGCATAACCGTGGGACGTAAAACTCAAAGATTTCATTTCAAGATTTCTGTCAACCCTCTATTGCAACTAGAAGTAGCAGAAATCAATCATTTTCCGTTTCCACTTTTATCGCTATAGAGTAAAAACAATAATAAATAGCGAGAATTCAATTTAGCGTCCCCAGGTTACGTACCATCTCCACTGTAATCTCTATACTGAAACTTCACTTTCAATATTAATTAAGAAATTATCACACCATAAAAAAATAAACTTCTCCATGTAAACTTGACACTGCTACTAGTTCTTACTTGGAAATCAGAATCAAACGACGTGTAATATCTACATATTAATATCCTAAGTTTATATATATATATATATATATATATATATATATATATATATATATATATATATATATACAGTGAAACCTCTCAACAGCGGACACCAATGGGACATGAAGTTTTGTCCGTTACTGAGAGGTGTCCGTTATAGAGAGGTTACAGAAATTTAATTTCTCACAAGAGTAATTGTATGCAGTAATATGCAGTAAATACATTATGTATGGGCGTAAATACGTAATATTCAATATGAAAATAGTCTTATTTAGTACATTTTGAATTACTGGAAGGGATGAAGGAGAAATTCATTTCTATTAAATCATATCCTATTATTGCTGGGCAATGTTTAACGAAAAAGGCATGCTTTTTCCTCTACAACGGTAATAAAACTCACTAGCAAGTGTCCTCTAAAAATTCTCAGTACGATTGCAGAAGAAACATGTGTGTGTGTGTGTTTGTGTACTGGCGCGGCGTCTTCGTTGACAGAATGGATGAAAAGGCAAGCTATTGGGGGTGCATATTTACTGACCCAGGCCCAATCACAAAGAATATCCTTTTAGAGAAAATAAAAAAGGAAGCCGGGAAAACTCCAACCCAGACTTGTTCCAGTATCATGAGTAAAAGAAAAATGTTTCTTTTCCAAAAAAGTAAGAGAGGTAGCATTGCTCGTTGAAAATGTTATTGTAAAACAAACAATGTTTGTTTCGTTATCTATGAAATTATCGGTAAAGATGCAAGGTCCAGACGAAAATGATTAAATTTGTTAGGGAAGGGAAGATCTTTCGCATAGAATTCCTGGCCTTACGACTAACCCTGCATGGGCGTTATTGCTTATTGAATATTTTCTAGGATTTCCGCCAGAAAGCAGTTTATTGCGGAAAAAAATTCAAGTTCAGCTGTTCTGTTTGATGGTTCACCAGGTCTGGACTCATGAGAAATACACTCATAAGGAAAAAAAAAACTTTTCTGTATACTGTAAAATATCGCAGAACCGAGAAAAATTCTTGTCCGCTATGAAGAGGTTATTCAAATGTTTTTGGGGAAAAGGACTGTCCGCGTCCGTATCTGAGAGTGTCCGTAAATGGGAGGGCTTTGTTCCGTAAGAGAATATATATTTTTGCCGGGACAAAAAAATCTGTCCGTATCATAGAGGTGTCCGTTATTGAGAGGTGTCCGTTAAGGGAGGTTACACTGTATATATATATATATATATATATATATATATATATATATATATATATATATATATATATATATATATATATATATATATATATAATATATGTGTGTGTGTGTGTGTGTGTGTGGTCAAGAAACATTTATATGTTTGTGTCCAAACTTTCGATAGTGAGTTCTCGGGAACCATAGATTCGGATCGTTTTCACTGATCGATTGCAAATATTGTGTAGATTACTCAGTTTTATTTGAATATGTTTTTTAAAAAGCCGTTATTTCTCCACTCCACTTTTTAGGGATGCCCAGAAAGTATCCATCTATTAAAATGCTACAACAGCAATGAAAACACCTGAACTCCAACCTATAACTTTGGATTTCAAACCTTTGGTTTACGGTTATTTGTGATTTCACGTTTAACCAAGACAAATATTTTAAAGTATGTGTACTTTAAATAAACTATTTAAATACATCTTTTTTATATATAAAGTTTATGTTTTAAAATTATTGTTCAAAGCCTTTGTATTTTAATAAGCCTTCTCCAAAATCAATGCAAATGAATTGTGCTGTCATCTTTGGAGTTCTTGTAAACTATATGTTTGTGGCCAATCCTTTCGACAATGAGATCTCGGAAACTACAGGCTCTAGAAAGATGACGTTTTGACTGATCGATTGTAAATTTTTCATAAATTGTCCAGCTCTAATTGAATATTTAAAAAAAACATGACCATTATTTCTTTATTACATATTTACAGGTCCACTAGAAGTGTTGAAAAAAAAGCACCATATCCTATGCATTATGCATTCCAACACCACATAGTTGTATATAGGGGTTGTATATGTCTCAGGCGTTTGTTTCATGGATAAATAATATTGAAAAAGGAAGGATAACAATTTTTCCAGTCTAAGATGATTCTTTATTGTTTGGAGTGTTTTACCCCTATGAACACCATATATAACTGACATTATAATTAATTGTGTATGTAATGTATTGGTTTATTACATACTACATGCAAGAAGAAGGAAAACACTGATCATACCTAAATTAGAAACTCGAACCGAAAGTAGATTCAAATCTTGCAAACGGTACGAGATATTGAAAAAAATAATCGAAAAAACCTCCCCTTTATAGATCCTTTGCAGATTTTTTTTTATCACGTCTTTAACTTTTGTCTGTAAATGGATATGTACAGATGTTGTGAGGAATGACAAGGAGATTCATGCTCATGTGTGAATAATTCGCTGTGTAGAGAGCGCAGGTTCAGCTAGTCTATATATTAAAGTGCTTTGTGTATAAGTTTATAGACAGTTCTTTTCGACAATGAGATCTCGAAAATCACAAATGCTAGAAACGTGCCGTTTTCGGTGGTCGATTACAAATTTTGAGTAGATTTGCCAGATCTCATTCAAGTTAAAAAAAAAGAAAGTCTTTATTTTTCAATTCCACATTTTAGGCGTCGTTTTGACCCTATTAGTTTAATATTGCCACTAGGACGTTAAGGTTGATACCCTTGTGAAAGGCAACCAGTAGAGGAGCTACGTATAGTGGTTGATGGACATTTCAGGCGCTTTGCTTTAATCTGAATGACAAAACTTATTACAAGCTGGCAACTTCGAAGGTTTGTGGACCCACAATGAGGCGTGCGCGGATATGGAATTAAAAGGAAATATATTTGCATTTAGTATCATCTATCAGTTATCGAAGTTTTCACAAACTCCCCCCAACATTCTATATATTAAAATACTACATTTATAAGTTTGTATATGGCAATTCACTTCCTTTGAGAGTCTTTCTGTCCTTTACTTGTCTCCGTAAACGGACGTGCATAGATATAGTGAAAACTGGGAAGGAGACTCACGCTCATATTAGAACTGTGCGCTCTGTAAATAGCACAGGTTCAGCTAGTGTAATTAAATTCATGTTGACGTTCAAATTTTGTCACAGTAAATTGTGGTGATAAAGTTTTAAATTTTCCTCTTTAAAAATTTCCACTTTTCTAGCGTATCCATATCACGCGCCTGGCATTGTAACCTTTGGCAAAAACCGTTTATAGCATATTTTGTTCTATAAACAGTTAGTAAATGCAAGAATTAATTGCAAATTGAGTTGTAATGGTTGAAAGTAAGAATGTATTTCCAGAACGAAGTTGTTAAGTATGAAACTTCTCGTAATTTCATGTTTTAATTTGAGTAATTAATATTGTGAGCATTGTATATTGACACATTCGTAATCTACCTGCACGTTCCTTGTACGTAGATTATATATAGATATTTTACAATGCATTAATACTAATGGAAATTACAATCTTTCGTGCAGTTATTTCAATGTGATGGCAATTTTTATAGAAGTTGCGATGTGAATCCAGATAATATATAAATAATAGAATGTTATGATACTGTTAGAGTAATTAAAATTAAAATGGTATAAATATTTTTCTAAAATTTACCACCAAGGGAAGGGAGATGATTATATACGTATTTCTCACGAAAAGTGTTTAAGAAAAAAATGTTCATATCCGCTACATTATATAATGTTACTATCTCACAGTTTTAAGAAGAGGAAGGAACATAATCCATTACATTTTATTACTGCATGTGCAATTGTGTATCACGTTACTTCTTTCCATATTCATATACTAGCTTCCGTTATTCCCATAACTTTGTGGATCCGTTTTCTTGATGTTCAAGCAGGAAGCTACAACTATCGTTTCCGTATGTCTAATGAATAAGTTAAGTAGCTTATTTTAATCGTGGACTGGTCTTCTGGAAATAACACAACAATGTTATGTATATGTTTATATATAACTAGTTTATGAGTTGCCTTGTTTATGATGCAATTTCACATAATTTGAATGTCCATTTTTTTTTTCTTTCTCTTTGTAGGTAAGTCTGTCCACATACGAAGCACATGTGACTTCATGCATTGACAAAAAACGAGGTAATTACGATTTACTAAGAGAGAAACCGGAATAAATTAAGATCCGTTATTTCTTGTGTCTGGTCTTTTACGGGAATGTACTGGCAATGTATATGACATTGGAGTATATGTACAGGTCATGTCAAATGACAAACAAGCTACTTTGAACGTAGTTAAGTTTACAAGTTTTGTCTCATGTTGAGAAGGATATTATCTTTTCAGCTGCTTACAAGAAAACATCTAGTTCTTATCCGAGTACATAGTTGGTAAGGATGGCGAAAGATCTGGTTGTTTCTTAACTTGTGCTACTGGGATCAATGAAGATATCTGTTTGTGTTAGGAGCTTGTGTTATGGAGAGAATAACAGTTAACGCTGCCGAACTTCATTAATATTCTAAAAGTGCATTTTTGTTAATAGGCATGCTTCAGATAAGAATTAACTGTTAGATCGTTCGATATAATTAGAGGTCTATATATATATGTTTGTTTATATAAACACTTTATGCGTGTGATGGAATGTGTGTGTGTGCATTGAAGTGCTGGTTCCGAAGTTTTAAGAATTGTACCGTTCTGTCTGTGGGAATGATGAAAAAGCAGTGCAACAAATTCTTGTTTCCAAATTCCATTATACGTGAAGAAATGTAACCTACTAATATTAGTGATGTGATAGAGTGCAAGACCCATTGACTGTGGCTGTGTTGGACAGTATTAAAGAGAGAGGGTTTAAAAAAACGTTCGTGAACAATGAAGAAATGGTAAATTTAATCTACTAAAAATAACGCAAATCTAGATCGGGCGCGTACGCAGAAATTTTTATTGGGAGGGGTCCAAGCTTCAGTGAGAGGGCAATATTACAAGCTGCTGCGTCTACATAGTGTTGAACAGGTATTATTTTGTACGAAAAGACGGTAAATTACTATAAGTACTTCCAGCTATATTTTCAGGGGGAAAATGATGGAACTAGATTGTTTTTTTAAGAGAAAAAGTACAGATGAAGTGTAAGATCATTTTTTTAAATGATAAATCAGTCATTTCCCTGTTAAGCAAGTATAGTTTTATTGAGAAAGTACACTGAGAAAAAAAACATATGTGGCGTACATAAAAACGTATGTTACATATGTAAATGCTGTAGTTTTTGGACTTAACGGACAGCAGACGTATAACTGAAAACGCATGTTTTATAATACTTTCTGTATAAGTGTTCCATTTATACGTACTTTCCGTATGAAACAATGTAGGCGGTGAGGATCTCACATACAAATGGACGTATATAACATATAGCTGACAAAGGTAAGATAAGTATATGTGTACGATATACGGAAGACTTAGATATCAGACATCTTGCAACGGCATGATGTAACATCTAAGGGCAGTGCGTATGTAGCATATGGATAACGTATGCTCCGTACTGATTTCTTTAGTAAGCAAGAGGATTACCGTATATTTGTACAATATACTGCTGTCCGGAGAACTTATTTTTCTCAGCGTATGCAAATGTATGTTAAGTTAGGAAATTGGGGAGTCTTGATCAGGTTGACCCCTCCCCGTGGATGTGTTCCAGATTAAAATGTATAAGGAGTAGACAGGCGTCTTAAATATCTTTAGTGTTTACTTGTCACCTGCGTGCAGCAAGAAAAACAGTATTACCAATTATCGAACTTTATACATAAAAATTATAAATGGCCTTCCTCACTAACTTGTTCCGTTTGCCGCATACAATTATTTCATTGTATACAAATCACTTAGAAAAAGGACGTCACTGGAGGAAAGAAAGTAGTATTTAGGAAATTCAGGACTGCTGTTAGTGCCATGCTCCTTGGTACATACATTCCCTTGTTTGAGCAATTTTCCCTACTTGTCAGCGAATATCCTGCGGATAATAAAATCTCTCAAGATGAGTGGATACATTCTCCCATGTAAGATACAAGTGAATGGATAAAGTTATACAATGCATAATTTCACTATTGTAATCTTCAGCAGATAATAAGATGGAGCCGTCTCAAAATGGGTAAAACACTTCAGTTGCATATGTAGTGTTCGGTGTAGAAATAATTATTGATCACACTCATATGTTACAGATGTTCGCAGCTAATTCAAAATTCTGTTTTTAACAGACATAGTTTGATTGAACATGTATAATTTCAAGATGAGAAGGATGCGAGCTTTGAATCAGTTTGAAATTTTCACCTTCGGTGAGATTATGTTCAACTTGGTGATGAGTAGTAGCGCATCGGTTTCCGGGCGCCATTATTTCTGGGTTTCTTGAGCGGAGTTCGCTATCTCTTAATTCAGATAGCTCCACAATTGCCTCAAGATGCTGGGTCAATGTGAGAAAATTTTAGTGCTCCCACCAAGATTAGAACTAAGAACCATGCACATCGCACGCTATATCATGGCTAAACCGGAGTTAATAGTAATAATAATCATAATAATGTGCAAAATCCCCTTTTGTGCTCTCCATTTGCACCCACAAATGGTAAATTTTGATGGTAAGTAAGAAGAGTTGAAAACATTAAGAATGCAGTATACCCTTTATAACTAATCTGCTAAAATCGTGTGTAGGGTTAAGAATAGAGCTTTGTTTTTAATCGTGTCTGTGTAAAGCTTGTTTTTCATGACAAATTGTCTATATAAAAGAGACGTAACATATCATATAACATAGTCAGAAATGGAACATACTATGCGAAAGAAACATCAATTTCGGTTATCACTGTACTAAAGAGAGAAAGACTTGAGATGAGTCAACCCCCTTCCTACGCCATTTATACTGATTAATCATTAACTTTAAAGTAATTATTTTATTAGTCTAATGTACTATTGCATAGTTGTCTGAGAGTGATGTTATTCCTTCTTCGATTTCTCAGTTTTTATTTTCGAGCGACGATAGAAGAAAATAAGTGAAAAAATCGAATTCGAGGTTTCAGCGCATTTACACATTTCATAGCCTCTACAAACAGATTTTTTCGATGTATGTCTGTTCGTCTCGGTGTAAAGATGTTCACTCTCCTAGAGGCCATACCGGTCAACGTATCGAGTCAAAATATAAAACTTATGTTTTTTATAAGATTCTTTAAGATAGAGACCTGCACGGGCCGAATGTTTCGGCCCGAGCCCAATCCAGCCCGAATGTACGTAGGCCCGGCCTAACCCGGGCCCGAAAAGTTTTGGAGATTTTCGGCCCGAGCCCGGCCCGGCCCGATAAGTTTTTTAAAATTCTTGACCCAAGCCCGGCCCGGGTCCGATAAAGTTTAAAAGTTTCATTTTGTAACATTTTTCACGGGTCACACTTCTTCAACGTTTGCCTTTATTCTAATTATCGTTTAACGAAAGCCAATAATTATTTAAAGAATTACAATTAATCGGCCCTAGCCCGGCCCGACCTGAAGAGAAATCAGTGTCGGCCCGCCCAAGCCCGGCCCGGCCCAAAGAAATAACAGAGTCGGCCCGCGGGCCGGGCCGGTCTTCCAGCCTCGGGCCGACCGTGGCCCGTGCAGGTCTCTACCCTAAGGGGCCTTTTCTTGAATCTTATTCCTACTTCTAAAAATAAAGGTAGTTTCTGGCGAGTGAAAATTAAAATTTGTGATTTTCTCTAAAATAGCTTTAACGATTTCGTTCATATTCCATAAACCAATGTTCCAGTCATTTTTCTAGGAAAAGTGCAGAAGAGGTAGTTTAGAAGTGGGGGGGGGGGAGTTTTCCAGACTGTTTTCCCAGAAGTCAGGAACTATATGCTAGGGTTGCCATATTTTAAAATTAGAAAAGCGGAGGATTCTAAACCATAAGTACTGATATCAACTTGTGTATAACAAATACTGACCTGGAATTCTTCGGACCATTTTTTAAAGTGATTTCTTTCTTAAGGGACACGTTCAATGTACTTTTCGAATGAAACTATAATAAAGCAAATTTAGTTTTTGCCTTTAATGTATTTTTAAAGTTCAACAAATGTTAGTCTCTAATTGTAAAGTAAGTATAACAGTAAGATATCTGTAATTGTAAGGCAAGTTTCTCTCCCTCCAAAAAAGCGATATATGGCAGATGTTCATACGGTTTTCTCTCTAAGAAACAAAAATAATTTATATGAAGTAGTGAAGTCATAATCCAAGTATGTTTGTCACAACATCCACAAATAAATATTCATTCGTATACAACCTTCAGTACATTACATTAAAAACACATGAAGTACACAAAGAACACCACTATGCATTATAGCAAATCTCTTATTAGTAAATGACTCTGCACACGCGCACTGAGTGAATAGCTCACAGCCTGAGCCTGAGCGCGAGTCCAAATTTAATTCAATCGCGATTGATATCAACACAGAGATGTAGCGGTTTACGTTGAATATAACAACACTTTATCAACAAAGTCGTCTTAGATATTTCTCCAATCCAAAAAAGCGGATGGTTTTTCGTGATTAAAGAGATGATTAAGCTGGGACGAATATAGGACCCGAAAATTGGGTGGTACCCGCTGAAATCGGGTAATATGTCAACGCTATCCTATGCAGAAGAAGCATTCTACATCTTGTTTTTTTATTATTCAAAAATTATTTTTGACACTAATCGTGACTACCAAACTGGACAGGGACACAAGCACAGAAACTTCGAGGACAGTGGAAATGTCCATGCTCTTCAAAGGATCTTGCAATCAGTTTCACCTCACGGTCGTCAGCCCAACTCTTCAGATCACTCGACTACGCCATACTGAAGTGTTCTTCTTTTAATTGGTTTTAGGATTTAGATTTCTGGGATTTCGGCATCTAAGGCCATTTAGCCCGTCACGATTTGAGGGATGACGTCCTTCGGCGAGCACACTATCCGGGGAAAGGAAATGAAGGAAGCGGCCTGTGACCTATAAGTTAGGTACCACCCCGGCATTTACCTGGTGTGAATGAGGAAAACCTCTTCAGGACCTTTTTCATGCTGACCTGAAAAAGCTTTTTACACTTTTTCGACCGAGTGCTCCCACCGGGAATCGAACCCGGAACCGCTCGCACCGAAGACGAGAGCGATAGCGACTATGCTACGCGGGGCCCTCACGATATCTACTGGACCAACTCCGAGAATACCACTGGGAATTGAACCCGTATGACACTCATTAATGGTTCGACTGTGCGTACGTGTAACAATATACGTAACTATGAAATAATATTCATATATGGAAAAGTTAGAAAAGAGATGTCCTAATAGTTTGTATTATATCCTGCACGATATACTCCCAACATACAAGGGACAGATTACTTTTGAGATTGGTATATCTATCCAATTTCATGCACGTCCATTAAATTAGTTTATTATTGTTATTACGCCTGACATAGGTAGTAATTATTGGAGCATCTCTCAGAGAATGCTCATTAGATTTTTTTTTCTTCCTTCGGGCATTTGGTAATTTTTCTTCGTTGTTTATTTGCTTTTAATCTGTTGGATAGTACACTCATCATCTTTCAACTTATTTGGGAATTGCTGATTGTATCTTTCGATCTCTTTTCCACGTTCGCTTCAATTCTCCTCCCACTCTCTCGCTCATGAAACGGTGCCTCGTTACGTGAGCCATTTTAATTACTTACACCAACGTTTATGTTAGGCAGCCATTTCTTGACAGATGAAGCTGAGTCTTTTTCTGCCAGATTTCAATTCTGATTTTAGAGACCTGCACGTTCACATGAACACAATAGTTTGCTCTGCAATTATACAGAATGTTCCGTGTTTCGCTCAACCAAAATCGCATCCTCACTTCCTGTTAGCTCCGCCAGTATTGAAGTTTATACGAGAGTAAGTCAATAAGTATATGCATTCCTACTCTGTAGTTTAGCTGAACGGCTTGCTGTGCTTGCAAGCCGATAGATGGCATCATTGTCTTCGCTTGTGGCAGGTTTACACTGTTATCACTTCAGTTCTTTTGCGCTGTTGCGAAGTAAACACTTCTCCATATATATACCTAAACTCTTCATATAACTATATTCTTCATATAACTTCATATAACTATATAACTCTTCATATAACTTCATATAACTATAACTAAACATTCACTAAACTCTTGAATCGAATAAAATGGATTCGTTATTAACCAATCATATATAGAGATGTATAGAGCTGCGGTGGCTAAATGGTAGCGTTCATCTCTGGCGCATAGGGTCCTTGGTTGAATCCCAGCTCGCGCCAAGTGAGGTTTGTAGTGGACAAATATCGTGGGCGTGAGTTTTCCCGGAGTTCTACCGTTTCTTCCCATTTTCTTCATTCCACCATTTCACTCATTCCTCATCATCACTCTCTTCTTTAGTCTAGCCGGGATAACAGTGGGACGTAAATCTTAAAGATTTCATTTCATTTCATAGATTACATTAACTGCCCTTAAACTTGACAACTGTTTTTCCTGTTGACATGGGTTACGTCACTCTACAAGAATGTTTCTCAACTTTTATCAACATGAGTCCCAGTTTGAAAAATGTTAAACTTCAGGAGACCCGAAAGTACCAGTATAAAGGATATGTATATCCTACTCCAGAAAATAAAAATAATCAAAACATTTTTGTATTCGGGAAATGGTCCAGCTCATCTCCAACATATTTGGTAAACCGGTGAGGCTGGGTTGGAGAGCAATTAAGCCTCAATCGTAATTCTGACAATCCTGTTGATTTTGGTGCAATATGTCCGTAATTTGACTCCGGGTGGGAATGGATTGAACTCACTACAGCGATTCAGATTGTCTCGTGTACAACCTCACTGCTAACGACGGACGTAAATATGAATCAATCGCATGTATTTTTAAAGGGCTAATGTGCTTCATTCCTGTACGTGTGGTCCTGGATTACATACTTGGTGCGGGTGCTGGCCTCCGGTGCAATTGCGAAAAGTTTTCTCTTTATTTAACCTCGATTTTGAATTAAAATTATTCATATCAGTCAATTTATGTTGGTAATTCTGCCATGGGGTATCCTGTATGGCAGTGATTCTCAACCTAGTTCCTATTAGGGAGGGCCAGAACCGGTTCCTGGTAAAACCGGTTTTCGGGTCTGAACGGATCCGGTTCTAGAAGATCCGGTTCCTTTTCAGATCCACGTCTGGAACCCGTTTTTCGGATCCAGGTCTGGAACCGGTTTTGGAACCGTGTTTTCAGATCCAGGTTTGGAACCGGTTCCTAAGATCCGGTTCTGAAACCGGGTTTTCGCATCCAGGTCCGGAACCGGTTCTGGAAATCGGATCTCCGAGAACCGGTTTCTCGCGGAACCGGATCCGCCGAAACCGGATCTTTGTGGCCATCCCTAGTTCCTATCACGACCCCCATTTTATCACATCCTCTTTCCATCGACCCCTTATAATTTCTGGTTTGTAATAAGCTTGTTGTGGAACTTTTAATATACGTATTGCTGAGATGTCACGATATCCATCTGTTTCTATAACAGTAGAATCCATTTCTTGTATATAGTGGATACAGTAACTTCTCTAAAAATGAATGGATTAAAACCAAATTTGGTCAGTTTATTCATATTACAAATATCGAATCCGATCCTTCATACTGTTTCAAAATTGAGGCCGTTTGAAAATTTAAAACTTCATAACTCCCTTAATTTTGCGTCATATGATAAAAAAATAAAATTATTTCTAATTTTGATTTTTTAAAGAAATTAAGTTGTTTAAAAAGTTATTGAATATTTTAAATGACTTGATAATGTGCGTCACGAAGATTGAACCGGACATTGCCGCACTAGTGAAATCACACCATGCTTAGGTGTCTCATTAGCTTTCAGTTTTAATTGTATTTCAATATGCAGGTTTTGTTGTATTTGTATTTTTCTGATATTTCAATATCCAGTTCTCATTAGTCTCATGTCGTTCCTCTTTCATTTAAATTGATTTTTAAATAACTATGCACCTGTTGAAAATGTTTAGTAGACCTATTTTTTGTTGTTCTTAACAGTATGTATAAAAATAAAAATATGTCTGCGAGAACAAAATTCAAAATATTTAAAAACATTTTCCGGTATTTCATTGTAATTATATTTATCTCTTCCGCTTATCTTCGCGACCCATATGTAAACCTTTCGCGACCCCTTTAGGTATCACGCCCCCAGCTTGAGAAACCCTGCTCTATGGGCACCGTTTTGTATTCAACCTGTATATATCTTGCATTCTTCTTTATATTTCTGGGTTAAATAATTTAAAAGAGACGAAGATCAGGTAAACTGTCTTCACTTCTTCTTAAAGAGCTAGTTTTGAATGTGTCCTTTCGTTTTCCCCTTTTGAATAAAAAAAAAAAAAGAAAAACAAAAAGAAAGTGAAGATCTAACTGTTATGTGACTTTCCTATATATGAGGACTTAGTGGCCAACTGAAGCGTGTGCTATACTTTTGAGCTCCCTTCTAGAAGTAGCTGCATATGTGAAGAAAGAATGAAATCTCAAAATAGTTGCTTTGAGTATTATTGTTTATTCAGGAAGCTGTTGATAAGACTGATGAGTTTTCAACATGGAAATCATGTTTCATCTTGTTTTCAAGGACCACTTTTAGTCCTGGTGAAGTGTTTGTCAATGAAACGTGACAGTGGTTTGGAGTTTTCCAAGCCACTTACACTGTTTTGAAAACAAGGAATTTTCTGTATATTTTGTGTAGAAGGCCAGTGTTCATTGTATAATTAGCCAAAGCCTTTTGCTTCCGTCTCCACAGACAGTTATGCAAGCTGTGTAAATAGCGTTAAAGAGAAAAAGGGTATTGATGCAGCTACACAATACGATTGTTTATTTAAAGGTTTGATTGTTTTTTAATGACGATTTAGAAGCACAGCAACATTTTTTCTGTTTATTATGTGTACAAGTATGTGGTTGAGATTTAACTTGTTTTCTTCTAGAGAAGTGCGTTAGAAGTTAAATCTGAGTGAGGCTCTCTTATTCTTTTCAAAATGCAGCGCCGTAACTTATGGGGGCAGGCAACTGCCCCCCCCCCCTCAGGAAAGCTCCCCACCGTTCGACGGGGCCCCACTTTAATACAAAATTTTCTTATTCCGTATACGATACAAACATGAAATTATAAATGATGCATCAAACATGTTCACTACATTACATAAACAAAACAGCACATAAAAGGTAAATAAAACAAAAAAATGGGTCGTGGACCCATTTCAGTAAAAAAAAAAAATGTCTACTATTAGGGGCATTAGAAATAATATTTATTCGTATGACTTTGAGATTTGTCAATATTATCTCCTTAATTAATTTGTCATGTATGGAACAGGCCCAGGGGCGTAACTAACGACCCCGCAAACCTTGCCGTGCGGAAGGGCCCACAAGCTCCGGGGCCCACAAAGAATAAGAGAAAGCTCCGGGGGCCCACAAAGAGTAAGAGAAAGATGGAAAGAAGGGACCCAAGAATTAGAACAACAACTTTTTCTAGGCGGCCCAAATATTAATGCTTGCCCCTCCCCCAGAAAAATCTAAGTTACGGCGCTGTCAATATACCACCATTATTTCTTGAATATCTTTAATTTCGAACATGCCTGCAGGCATGTGCTCTCAAAGTTTATTTTCAAGAATTTCGAATTATTTATTATTATTATTATTATTATTATTATTATTATTATTATTATTATTATTATTATTATTATTATTATTATTATTATTATTATTATTATTACTATTAAGGATTTAAGTATTTTGCCTGTTGACAGGTCCTGGGACTATGAGGATTTTTTCAATTTTAAATTTGAACCTGGAAATGTCTCTTCCACGTTTCTCGATCTTCAGCTTTCTTTTTTAACTCCCAATATTTTCTTTTCTTTTTCAAATCATCGATCAGTAGTGTTCTTCTTCCTATTCCTCGTTTTCCTTCCATCTTTCCTTCTATGGCGATACGAAGAAGACAATTTTTTCGCAAGGTGTGTCCAATCCAGTAGGTCTTCCTAGAAAGGATGGTGGCTAGAAGCGTCCTCTTCTTTCCTATCTGTTTTAAAACCTTCGTTTGCTTCTCTCTCTCTCTGTCCATTTTATCTTCTCCATTTTCCTCCAACACCACATTTCGAAGCTCTCTAACTTCCTTAATGTCCAAGTCTCTGAACTATAAAGACAGTGCTTCGTATATATCACTTGACCAACTTCTTCCTTAATATTGAGCCTACTAGTTAAGAGCAATCTTTTCTTGTTGAATGCTCCTTTGGCTGTGACAATTTTGACCTGATATCTTTGGTGCAGTAAGCGTCTCTCGCCAAAATACTTCCCAGATATTTGAACTACTGATAATTATAATTGTATAAATGTGTAAAATTTATTGCAGCAAAAACTATGATCGTTTCTTGGGTCATAATCCTTAGAGAGCTGATACGCAAAGAAATTATTAAATTTAGAATGTACTAGCTGCATCTATCCTCTTCACTAGCTAAAAATAAAGGGTAAGTAGAGGCTTAAGTAATTTGTTCATTTGCCGGCTCTTTAATGTTTGTGTTTGTGCTTGTGTTGTTCACTATAAAAGAAAACCTAACAGGAAATTAGTCACTTGAAAGAGACTCTACACTATGATATAAGAAGTGGTATTAGGCACGTATAGTCTCTTCTTGTCTTGAGCTCCTCCGTAGCTAAGCGGTTAGCGTACGCGTCTTTGGCGTGGGAGATCGGGTTCGATTCCGGCGGGAGCTCAGGTGGTTCGGATTCCACGTTAATCAGTAGGTCCACGTCTCATATAGCCTCGCTGCTGAACAGGACGTTAAACTCAAAATCAACTCAACTCAACTCTCTTCTTGTCTTCGTTTCCTCACCCAGTTCCAACAAAAAAGACACAGCCTGAGGTCGATGGCATGTTCCTGTAATCCATCTTCTTTTTAGACGAGATAATATTGTGAGAATGGTCCAATGGGGTACCCAGGGGAGGTCCTCCACCGGGTCAGGACCTTTCCCCCCAAAATAACTCTAAGTCAGCATACATTTTGTACACATTCTCAATAACAGTATACTTGTTTAACAGAGAAATGATTGATGTAGGATAAAAATTTAATCTTACACTTTATCCGTACTCTTTCTCTTATAGGGACCGCGGTGGCTCAGTGGTAGAGCGTTCATCTCTGGTGCAGGCAGTCCTTGGTTCGATCCCAGCTTTCTGCAAGTAAGCTTTGTGGTGGACAAAGACCGTGTGCGTGGGTTTTCTCGGGGTTCTCCCGTTTTCTCACACTTTCTTCATTCCAGCATTTCATTCATTTCTGATCGTCATCGTCTGCTTTAGCCTAGCCGGCATAACCGTGAAACCTTAAGATTTCGTCTCAATTCATTTTTTCTTTCTCTTATATAACAATCTAGCTCTATCATTTTTTCTGAAAAATAGGTGAAATATTTTACAATTACTTATTGTCTTTTCGTGTAGAAAGTAATACCTACTTACTACCTACAATACTACATGCTTAGTTTGACTTGTAATATTGGACTCCCCCTCCCAGAAAACTTGAACTCCTACTAACCAGAATTTCTTTGTGCACGCCTGGAATGGTTCATACTGTGAGGGTTGATGGTTTGTGTACCCGTCAGTTGCAGTAGACTCAAATCTCAGTCCTCCCGTTTCCTCCCACTTTCTTCATTCCACCACTTCATTCATCTCTCATCATCACCGTCTCCTTTAGCCTAACCGGCATAACCATGGGACGTAAAACTCAAAAATTTCATTTCATTTTTCAAATCTCAGTCATGGTTTGGAGCCTACGTTAGCAATGTGTAGTGTTGTACAAGGTGATTTTCTTTTTTAAACTCACGCATTTCATTTGGGTCTAGAATTTCTAACTGAAGTCCGATTTTCATGCGGTTTGTGACAAATAATCAAGGAAGGATGGGAGATTTATAGAACTATGTTTACTGGTTTAAATTCATCCGGAGTAATATCGACCACGTCTTAAGAAAAACAGCAGATATTCGTCAGTGTACCTTACAATTGGAATGATGTGCTCTGCGGTGTGGAGGTTTGAGTTTCCTTCATTACATGGCAAGTTTACCAAGGACAAAAAGAAACAGGAAATTGGTCCGTTGTATTGGGAATTGTGTTGTGCAGTTCTGTGCTATTACAGTATGTGAGTGTGATCAGGACACAGTGAGAATAGTGTACTCTTTGGAGCAACGTGGGTTTATCATTAAACGTTTTTGGAAAACGGAATATGTTGTTGCTACGCAAAGGGCATTCAGAAACAAATTGCTTCACGTTCTGCCCCAGACGGGAACATAATATGGTCGTTAGTGCAGGGGCGGATCCAGGACCGACTTCTGGGGGGGGGGCGGTGGGTTGTCATACTGCTACTTTTAAGGGCTCCAAACTTTAGGATGGGTTTTATTTATATGTGTAAAATAAAAAAGTTTCCTCTTCTGGGGGGGAAGGGGCAATCGCCCCGATCGCCCCCCTGGATCCGCCCCTGCGTTAGTGAATAAATTGGAAGAAACAGGATCGGTTCTAAGTGAGAGAAGGAGGCATTGAATCTCGAAGGCAGGTGTTATGGAAGATGACAGTTATTTACTTGTTAGGTCGCCCAGGAAATCTTTCCGTCGTTTGTCGCAAGAAATCGACTATAGTTATTCAACATGTGATGTATGGGTGTTACCACGAACACTTAATTTGTTTTCTCACTAACACTTAATCTGTATTCTGCAATTTCGCTTCAAAAATATAAAAAAAACTCATTCTAATTGTAAGGTACCCTGGCGAATATTTGCTGTTTGTGTTGAGGCGTGGCCGATATTACACCGGATTAATTTAAACCAGTAAACATAGTCCCATAAATCTCCCATCCTTCCTTGATCATTTGCCACAAACCGCATGAAAATCGGACTTGAGTTAGAAATTCTAGACCCAAATGAAATCTGTGAGTTTTAAAAAAATCACCCTGCATAAGGACGCAGACACAACTCAAAATTCAGAAAAAGGATTTAAAAGAAAAGTACTTCAAATAGCAACAATGAAAACTTCAATTGCTCCAGCTCAGAAACTCACATGCCAGTTCCCATTACACTGTAAAAAATGAGGTGTTGAAACAACACAAAATGACTACCACGTTAGCGTGTTACTTGTGTGTTAATTCAGCACCAAGCACATCGCCTTCCGAGCATATCAGAAATAACTCGTTACTACCTGAGAGGATTTGCATTGGTATTTATCGTTTAATATAAGCAAACATTTGCGAAATATATTTGGCACTTACGCCAAACAACAAATAACGTTCTGTGTTTTCTGTAATCAGTCACAATAATATTGTTGTAAACCTGTGAATCGTCTGACAACAGTTCTGCCATCTTCTGTTCATACACGTTAAGACACAAGAATAACAGATAAAGAAAATAGATGGAAGCACTGCTACCTGTGTAACTGTTGTCAGATGATTCACAGGTTTACAACAATATTATTGTGACCCATTATCGAAAACATAGAATGTTATTAGTTACTTGGCATAAATGCGAAATATATTTCGCAAAGCTTTGCTCATACCAAACAATAAAAAACAATGTAAATACTCACAGCCAGTAACGAGGTATTTCTGATATACTCTGAAGACGATGTGGTTGGTGTTGAACTCACACACAAGTAACACGCTAAAGTGGTAGTCATTTTGTGTTGTTTCAACACCTCGTGTTTTGCTGTGTGCAATATAATTGGCTCTTCGTAGTTATCTCAAGTGATGGTGATTGGACCACCAACTTAAGATGATAAAAAGTTATATGTAGCCCAAGGTGTGTATCACACCAAAAATTAGCGACACATTTAAGCTGTTTGTATGTAAATGAAATGAAATCTTTTAGTTTAACGTCCCACGATTATACCCTTTAGGCTAAGTGAGATAATGATTATAGGAAGTGAATGATGGTGGAAGAATTAGTGGAATGAGAAAGTGGGAGGAAAGGGAGTCCCCCCAAGAAAATACATGGACACGATGTTGTCCACTACAAATTTGGCTGCGGATCGAACCACGGACCGCACACACCAAAGGTGAGCACTCTACCATTGAGCCACTATCCCCTCCTAGCTGTTTATATGTGATGGTATCACACGCTTCTGGTTAGTACATAGTTTTAAAACAATCTGTCCAGGCCCTCTAGTCATGTCGTCGGTAACAAACGCTCCAATTTCGTCATAAGATTTGAGAATCCTATGTCATTTAAGATGCGTGGTAGCATCATAGTCGGGAGGTAACGGCAATAATCATCCAATACCGTAGAACTCTTTTTACGACTCTTCACGTGTACCAAATGTGGCCCAAAAAGTCGGCACTCTGGAGACCTTCTCGAGAAAATTTTTGGATTAGCGCTAATTTAAAGTAGCTCTAATCGCCAATAGATGGCAACATGTTTGAATTTTTTTTTCAATTAATTGGTACGAGGCACGAATTCACCTCTGAATATACAGGGCATCCCATCAGAAAAAGGCCATATTTTGAGGAACGATAGTATGGGTCATGACAAGCAAAAAAGTCCATATAACCATAGATCCATTCCGCTTCGTTTTAGAGATATCGATATATCGACGAAAAGACCACTGTATTTCATGCACATTGCTTTGAATGCGTATACCTAAGCAACTAACGAAGATATCAGAGTCATTCAAAAGTAGGTTGGTAGCACACATAAATAGCCGTTAGATATGTACCGGTATCACATTCGTTACACTCACAAATCCCGGAGTATACAGTATCCCGGACAAAATCTCGGAATCAAAATATTTCGACATTTTTATCCTTAAATTTGGGTATCGAACCCTAATATTTTAGAATGTAATGAGGAAAACAGACTAATTTCACCATCCAATGTATGCTATAATACGTAGCACGTAAATAACCAAAATTGTGTTGTAATATGACTAATATCGTAGGAGGTACAGCATAAAAGTGAATGAATGAAATACCAAACTTCGAACCGTTGCGTCATTTGAAAATGTTATGCATCAAAGGAAACGAAGGGCTGTAAAATAAATAGAATTAGATATCAAGCGTATTGACGCAATATTATTCAATGTGCAATGTTATGAAACTGTCATGCATCAATAACAACGCAATATGTTCTCATACGTACGTAGTTTCTCTTGGTTGCCGAGAGATGACAGTGCTAAGAACTCTAATTGCATGCTACACAGTGTTCGAAGTGAGAAAAAAGCATAGGCGGTATGTTTTATTATGATTTTGGCTCAACATACGGACTATTTAAATATTGTCTTGATCACTGAAAAACCAGAGACGGTATGTCCTCATTACTGAGAAACCAGAGGCGGTATGGCATACCACCGCATACCGTCTCACTTCGACCACTGATGCCTATAAGGTAAGTATTATAGAAAACAGGTAAGTAATTTATTACATATAAATAACATAAAAGAAGTCAGACCCAGTGAAACCTGGATAAGTGGGATCACAAGGGACTTCCAAATTAATCCTACTTATAGAAGTATCTCATTTATCGACTTTATAGTTAATAGGTTACAAAAGCCTATGTCTCACATATAGAAGCAGTTGAAGGATATAATTCCCAGCAATAGAGGTTTTCAGTTGCCCAAGTCCCACTTATCCAAATTTGACCAGATGCCTCCAGTTGGCAAAACATCTTGATAAATAAAATAGTAACCTTATCTCCATTACAGCTGCGCATAATGTAATGCAAAACAACCTTATAAATTATGTCATAAACTATGGGTCAGTGGTAGAGCTTTCACCTGTGGCTGTGGGGTTCCTTGTTCGATCCCAGCTCGTACCAAATGAACTTTCAGCAGCGAGGTTTATATGAGACGTGGACCTACTGATTAACGTGGAATCCGAACCACATGAGCTCTCGCCAGAAATCGAACCTGGCTCTCCCACGCCAAAGGCGCGTACACTAACCGCTTAGCCACGGATGAGCTCCCAAGTGAACTTTGTGGTGGACAAACATTGTATGCATGGATTTTCTCGGGGTTCTCCTGTTTTCTTTCGCTTTATTCATTCCACCATTCCATTTATTTCCTATGATCGTCTCTTTTAGCCTAGCCGATATAACCGTGGGACATAAAACTTAGAGATTTCATTTCATTTCGTTTCTGATTATGTATTCAGATTCTGTTTTCATTTTGCGTCTGTTCGTGATATAAAACGAATATTAGACATACGAGGAATGATCCAAAAGTAATGCGCCGTGTGAACTTTGTGGTGCACAAACACCGTGCTCGTGGGTTTTCTCAGAGTTCTCCCGTTTCCTCCCACTTTATTCATTCCACCATTTCATTCATTTCTCAAAATCACCGTCTCCTTTAGCCTAGCCGGCATAAACGTGAGACGTAAAACTGAAAGATTTCATTTAATTTTCCCCCCCAAAAGCAATGGTTATAGTTTAAAATTGTATTTATTTCTCAACATAGTCTCCTAACAAGTCAATACATTTAGTTATTTTTTTTGAAAACCTTAATACCCTTAGAAATTTTTTTCTCGACCCTCCCAAAATACTTCTTCAGCAGCTACTACCTTGCTGTTATCTTTGACTTTTCTAAACTCTCAGCTTTTCTTTGAGCCAGGCAAAGAGGTGAAAGCCACTGAGGGCTAGATCTGGAGAGTAGGTCGGGTATTCGAGCAGTTAAAAGCCTCGACAAAGGTTTCTCAAGCAAAGGTACTTGCTAATAGCTCTCACTTCACTTTTCTCCATTTTCGTGTCATGTCATCACTTTGACTGCTCGTATTCAAATGAATATGTCTTCCAGAAATGAAGACTTATATGTATCCCTCTCGAAATCTTCTCTCGTACAAGATAAAGACTCACTCTCTTGTTTTCTTTAAAAGTTTTCATTCTTAGTCAATAAACACAGGGATGGACTAAGGGCCGGGCGACTGCCCGGGGCGCCACAGTCAAGGGGCGCCTAAAATAGCCTTAAAGTGTAAATGTTATAACGTGTTTTCCACTGACTTTTTTTTTTTTTTTTTTGGTTTATATTCTTGTAAAGTAGCGTCAATTACATCATCTTTTTTCCATTCCACCATGGAAGAAGGCACTTTCATAATACTAGGGGGATTTATCGACAAATGGAGACATGGCATGTAGAAGAAAGAGTGGAGGGGAAGTTGGTATTGTTTATAGCGGGTCATGTTCTTTGTGAACTTTTCCCAGGCAATGAATGTTATTGGATTTTATATATGCTACTCTTCCAGAATAACTCTTCATGTTATTCATATGACAAAACAATTTACATTATAGCAGTAATAATATCATCATTAGTAGTATTCAATAAATGCTGTTGAATATTGCTTTTGTTTATACATATACAGTAGGTACATAAATAATAATAGTAGTAAACACAATGTAATGGGTAACATGTATACTTTTAACTATTAAATATACCTATATCATGTATTTGAGTATTACTTCTTCTTTTGAAAAATGGGTTTAAAATATTAAAATTACTGTAATAAAATGTAAAATATAAGCTAGGACTAGGAGAGGCGCCAAAAAGTCACTTTGCATGGATGAACATTTTACCTTGGTCCGCCCCTGAATAAACATGTTATAGCCAATCAAACTTTCTGGAAGCCTAGCTTAATTAAATCCATAGTTTATACAGTCTAAGCTAACGGAAATTGGCGCCTAGCAACACTGCTTACGTAGTGCGACAACGTGAATCTATCAGCTTCGAAAGATTTGAATTTTTAAGACTATTATTACATTTAATTACTCTTCCAACATGTATTTCTCGCAGCTCAGTTAGTGATTGCCATGAAGACGAAACCGTTGCTTGTTTCCCATGAATCTTCACAGCCATTGTCTTCATCGAACGAGATAACAAGTCACCAAACATGCCTACACGGGAATAAATATACGTCACTACATCAGTATTCTTTCGCTACAGGAACCAAAATATTTTGAAAAATTTCCCTTCGCTCATCCCCATTCGCTGGCAAGACGTGACCAGCGTAGTTTCTGAGTGACCTAGTTAGCAGAATATAATGGATTTAGATATTTTTGTGGAAATAGATTGGGAAATTAAGATATTTTAGAATGATGTTGATGTAATATGGTTAAATCTGTGAAGAATGTGTTTAAACGACACAAACAAGGATATGATTGGAGGAAAATTCATATGTTGACTGTATGCGTTGCGTAATTTGAACGTCTTTTGTGAGCACCATGTTTACGAAGCAAACTATGGGTCTACTTATATATAAACACTTTAGATGTGGCTGAAAAATTCAAAATTTTGTACCCTACGCTAACTGAACCTAGAAGTATGTATGAAGATCAGGGGTGAAAGTGGAGGGACGCCGTCCCTCCACCTCCAAAAGTATGTAAAGCGTACTCCCAGTTCCTAAAAGATTACAGTGAACAAAGATAGGCAGGGGGACAGGGCCGCTATCTACCGTCCCCCTATCTTTTCAGATCCACTTTTACTTCTGATGAAGATCATACAGTTGGTTATCAGATCACTATAGTGAAGAAAAGGACTATTTGGGAGAAGAGTAACTGTGTCGTCCAGTTGTATTTCTGAAATGAAATTTTGTACTATGAAAGGAATGTGACATGGAAGTTCAAATGAAACATCCGATTTGATCCGTCAGGGATAGTTTACGAGTAATTCAAGCATTCATGTACTACATATATTCATATACATGCCAAACATAGTATATGGTGACAAAAGGGAATTTGGAAAGTAAGACCTTGCAACATTGACAGCTTTCATTTTTCAGAGGTTGGCAAAACTTGCCCGACTAGGTTTTGTTGTTGCAATGTGATGTTGGGAGTAGTTTGTGAGTTAAACTGAGCGTGTGAATCTGGTATTTTATCAGGCGTTAGAACTACTTACTGTATGTAAACTGAATGCTGTGGATTCATTTTGTTTGTATTTAAGTGAAGAAAAAAAAAAAAACTTCGCACTCGTGGTTGTAAGTACGCAGCTAACAACTTCTGTTATGTTTGTGGCGAGTTCACCTTCGTGAGGAACAGGAAGAAAATCACACCCATCATCAAGAGAGCATATAAGCAGTACTTTGGCGTCGGAGCTGGTGATTTTGATAAGAAGTGGTCACCTAATATGTGTTGTGCTACATGTTATTGTAAATTAATTAAGTGGTGGCAAGGAAAAAATGTTTCATTATTTGCTGTACCGATGGTTTGGAGGGAACCAAGGGACCATTTGACAGACTGTTATTTCTGCTTAACCAAAATTTAGGGATTCACGAACAGCAAATCAAAGAAACATATTGTTTATCCGGATCTGCCGTCAGCAAGACGACCTGTGGCACATTCTGAAGCTTTACCAGTTCCTTCAAGGCCCACAGATATAGAAGAGATGAGTGATAGTGAAGAAAGTAGCACTACAGAACTTACATCTTCTCCGGAAAAAAAAAAGGGATCCCCCGTATCAAGGCACGAGTACGCCCACGCCACGTGTATTACAGCAGGATGACTTAAATTTAGTGCGAGACTTAGGACTCAGTAAACAGAAAGCAGAATTGTTAGACTCCAGGTTACAGGAATATAACCTTCTCCACGAAACAACCAACATAACCTTCAGGAACAGAGAACGTGCTTTTGTGTCTTATTTTGCCAGTGATAGTTCCGTGACATTCTGCAATGATGTTCATAGATTAACGACAGCCTTACACATAACATACGAACCTGGTGAATGGAGATTATTTTTGGATGCTTCGAAGAATAGCTTAAAAGGTGTATTGCTACATATCGGAAATAAACTGCCTTCAATCCCAGTTGCATATGCCATTTTTACCAAAGAGAGTTAGGAAATTTTCAGAAAGGTATTGACCTTAATTAAATACAGTGAACGTAAGTGGAAGTTGTGTTGTGACTTCAAGGTAATAGCATTATTATTAGGGATGCAACAAGGTTACACGAAGTATGCATGCTTTTTGTGTGAATGGGATAGTCGGGAAAGAACTTCCCACTATGTGAAAAAGAAGTAGCCTAAACGCAATTGGACAGTTGGTGGAAAGAATGTGCAACGGGACAGTCTTGTAGATCCTAGAAATGTTCTTGTTCCACCCCTACATATAAAACTTGGACTTATTAAACAGCTTGTGAAGGCAACGGATCCCAATGGGCCACCTTTTGTATATCTTGCTACAAATTTCCTCTACTGTCAACTGCAAAAATAAGAGAGGGCGTGTTTGTAGGTCCGCAGATACGAGACTGCAGAAAGATAGAGGTTTTGAGGCATGTCTCACAGAGAAAGAAAAGCGCGCATGGATGAGTTTTACGAAAGTAACCTAAAACTTCCTTGGGAGAAGACGGGACCCTAAATACGAGGAGATGGTGGATGAAATGCTTGCAGCTTATCGGGATTTAGGGTGCAAAATGTCCTTGAAGGTGCATATCATGGACTCACATCTGGATTACTTCCCCAGTAATTGCTGTGACATTTCCGATGAACACGGAAAAAGATTTCATAAAGATATATCCACCATTGAAAAACGCTATGAAGGGAAGTGAATGCCCACCATGCTGGCAGACTATTGCTGGTGTATCATTAGAGACAACAGAGACACTCAGTACAATAGAAAAAAGTAAACCATTGTGTATAGTCGACAGCTGTTTCGCATACCTACAATTCTATGTAATATATAGTGTCAATAATATATAGTAATGCTTTACAAACACAAACATTATGTGCTGATTACTCCAAAACTATCCCTGATGCAGAAAAACTAAAATCAGATCAGAATTCAGGAGTGAAAATCCTTTCAGAATCACTACTTTGGTATCCAGAAATAGAACTTGTTAATTTTTTTTGTAGAACAGTGAAATTTGCCACGCCTGCACAGAAAAATTACCAGAGGAGAAAACAAAATAGCCAACAGCAAAGTACAAAATCATGCCTGCTATGTGTAGATGTCTTAAATAGACGGAATACTCGCATAAATATAGTTTGAACTGTTTTTTTTTTTTTTATGTCGCGTAAAGCGTACTTTTTTTAAAAAAAAAGAATCACAAGTGTTCCTTCTGCAGAATTTTTTTTTCAGAATTCCTGCAGAAAACTTTTTACTTATAAAAGCTCATTGCAGAAAGACAAATAAAGTTCTGCCATCGAGGTTTTCTGAGATTTTCTGTAAATGGACAAGATCCGTATTGGGCCTGGACGAGTCAGTTCTTCATAAATTCTTTTAGTAAGTATTCT
Source organism: Thermobia domestica (assembly GCF_964235325.1). Taxonomy (NCBI): domain Eukaryota; kingdom Metazoa; phylum Arthropoda; class Insecta; order Zygentoma; family Lepismatidae; genus Thermobia; species Thermobia domestica. Next base: position 329,085,659 of record NC_137457.1, read on the forward strand.
GGAGCTATCAGCGAGCCGACGTATCGAATGCAGACTTTGCATTCATCTTCAGGGAATGTGAAGATGAATGCAATGTCTGCATTCGATACGTTGGGTGTCAATATCTTCATCTGACTTATAGACCGAGAACACTTACTAAAATCACGTGGCGATGGAAGATTCAATTCTTTCTTGCAAATCATGTTAATCACTCAGTGCAAGCACGTAGCCAGGTTTTCGTGAAGGAGGGGTTCCGTAACATGAAATACTGTGATCATTACACCAGGGGATCTATCATCCTCAACTTTTAAACTGAAACATATATTGGTTCGTTTAGCCAGGATTTCGGGGGGGAAGGGAGCGTGACATGAAATTCTGAAGGCCTAGGAGCTCAATTAATCTAAACTACTTTACTATCAACATATATTGGTTTGTTAGGACAATAAAATGAGGATATGTTGGTAAGTATTTTAATAACAAACTATGAAGAAATCTCGAGTAATAAAAAATAAAAAAAAAAAGTATTGAAAATGATTTTACAATATTTACGTTCCTTTCTTTGCTTATTCAAATATAACAATTTTCCTTTCATTATGATCACAACTATGATGAAAAGTACATATTCACTATTATAAAAAGTACATACTCAATAATGTCTTGTAAAATATTTTATAATATCTGCGTTCCTTTTTCTGTTGAATCAAAATGCTAATAGAACTCCTTTTCCATAATTTTTTGTTTTTATTATTCCGTCAACTACTGTCGGTTCCAAATGACAGGTTAAAGGAGCAGTAGAAAATTGGTTTTGAAATAACATGTTTGATTCTGCAAGTATGCGATGACGAAAAATTATGATAAAAAATGTCCACGCTATTACTCAACGGCACTATGCTTTCGGAAGCTTGAAATCTCCCTGACTAGTAGCAGAAATTCTGAGAATTCTGTAACTTTCCTAGAAATTTCAAATTCCCTTACTTTTCCAGGATATCTCGCTCACCTCACCACCATGTTTTGCAAATAATACAAATCTCCTCATAAGAAAGAGTAACCAAAAGCTTCCTGTAGTTTTATTTTTTTTTTTATTTTTAACGTTGATCCTTCTTTTACTCATTTCATTTTGTTTCATCCTTCCTTATTTTTTCATTTCTGGTTTCGAAGGGGTCCGCCCCCCCTTGGCTACGTGCCTGGTCAGTAGTAAAATGAAATGAAATGAAATCATTCAGTTTTACGTTCCACGATTATGCCGACTAGGATAAAGGAAACGGTGATGATAAGACATGAATGCATTGGTAGAATGAATGAAGTAGGAGGAAACGGGAGAACCCACGAACACGGTCTTTGTCCACGACAAAGGCCACTTGGCGCGAGCTGGGATCAAACCAGGGACCCCAGGCAATCCAAGTGAACAATCTACCACTGAGCCATCGTGACCTGCAGTCACTCAGTGGTACAGCACTCACCACTGATCCGAGAGGTCCTTGGTTCGATCCCAGTACCAGGGAGTTTGGAATGAACAATGTCTTATCCGTGGAATATTAAGGGTTCTTCCTTTCTTCAGCACACTATCATTCTGTGAGTTACTTTATAACCATTCACTTTCGTGAATAACCCATCTTAAGAAATATACATAGGACATAAAAATAGAAATTTCATTTTTCCTTTCATTCATGAATTATCTTCTATACAGTAGTTTTGAATCGTTCATATTTTTAGAATCCTGTATGATTTATTAGACTATGTAGACACACAAAAATGGACAATCAACAAACTGGTCCTCAAGACGAAAGTATAACATAATCAAGTAACAGTGGTCACTACAAATAAAGTAAAATGTTATTTTTGTTGTTTAAATGTTAACTTTATTCAGTAAAAAACATTGTAAATCATCGTGAGATTTGAGGAGGAAATAAATGGTTATGTTAGTTTTGATACCACGCGTGTTAGTAGCAATAAAGAAAACACCAACAGCTTAATCATCCACTAACTCCTTCCGCATAACAATTTTTATCTTCCAAAGGAATGAATACTTTTTTACTGCTACAAGACAATGGCATGTTTTTCAGTTGTCCATTTATAAAGATCTCAGTGTTTTTTTATTATTACTATTATTATTATTTATCTTAATGTAGAGAAGAAACAAAAACTCAATTTCGTATCTAAAACAACACCCAGTCAAGATGTTTTGTGCAATGCTATTTGTTGCTTTTGCAGTTTTGCACAGGTAGTTTGGACCAAAAGACTCTTTTTTGTGTGTGTGGCTCTTCTTCTCTACGACCTCCAGAAGCATTATCCAATCAGATCCGTTCCGCTCAAAGACAACAGCAGTCCATCTGCCTCCATTTATCTTGTGAATTAACCATCTAAAGGGTGGTCTGACGGGAAATAATTTTCATTCAATTTTCCCCTGTTGTTTTACTACCTTTAACGCATTTGGCCCTCCGACCTACACCACTCGGTTATTTCCATTACTTCCGACTAGGTACAACTCTTTTTTGCTTTCTTTTCAATTACTTTTCCTTTTCATTTTACAGAGACAGGAATTTCACAAACCCATAATCACTGACAGCGTTGCAGTCCCAAACTTCTTCAACAATGACATGCAGTTTTGTCTTAAGTCTTTTTCCTTCAATTGGAGATTAAGTAGGTTTGACCGTCAATGGAGTATGCGAAACTATCCGAATGATATTTAGTTATAAGCTAGCAGACCGCTAGTTCCTCGCACGGGGAGAGTAGGTGTCATTTTCAACATAAAGGGCATCAAAACTGTCACCAATCAACTTAGGAACCCCAAAAACTACGAGTGCGATACCAATATCGATCATTTCCAATTATTTTTACACGTCACAGTCCCCCCCCCTTAGGAGTACTAGTGGCGGCTGAATTTGAATCTAAATGGCTTCGAAATTGTCAGTGTTCATGTCAGCAACCCCTAAAACTATGGATTCGGCACTGATATCGGTCATTTTCGACCAGTTTTAAATATCTCCCTCTTCCCCAAGTTGCGGGGCTGAATTTGGATTTAAACGGCATCGAAGGTGTCACTCTTCATCTCAGCGACTCCGAAAACTATGGATTTGGTACTAATTTCGGTCATTTTCGACCAGTTTTAAATATCTCCCTCTTCCCCAAGTTGCGGGGCTGAATTTGGATTTAAACGGCATCGAAGGTGTCACTCTTCATCTCAGCGACTCCGAAAACTATGGATTCGGTACTAATTTCGGTCATTTTCGACCAGTTTTAAATATCTCCCTCTTCCCCAAGTTGCGGGGCTGAATTTGGATTTAAACGGCATCGAAGGTGTCACTCTTCATCTCAGCGACTCCGAAAACTATGGATTCGGTACTAATTTCGGTCATTTTCGACCAGTTTTAAATATCTCCCTCTTCCCCAAGTTGCGGGGCTGAATTTGGATTTAAACGGCATCGAAGGTGTCACTCTTCATCTCAGCGACTCCGAAAACTATGGATTCGGTACTAATTTCGGTCATTTTCGACCAGTTTTAAATATCTCCCTCTTCCCCAAGTTGCGGGGCTGAATTTGGATTTAAACGGCATCGAAGGTGTCACTCTTCATCTCAGCGACTCCGAAAACTATGGATTCGGTACTAATTTCGGTCATTTTCGACCAGTTTTAAATATCTCCCTCTTCCCCAAGTTGCGGGGCTGAATTTGGATTTAAACGGCATCGAAGGTGTCACTCTTCATCTCAGCGACTCCGAAAACTATGGATTCGGTACTAACTTCGGTTATTTTCGATCATTTTTAAATATTTTCCCCCTCTTCTAAGTTGCACCCCCAAAGTGAAATGATAAAAACCATCCCAGGCCCAAACCTTATCTAAGTTGAAAATTTGATTGAGATTGGTCGAATAGTTCAAAAGAGTTATGAAGTTACAAATATGGTCACTTTCATTTATGGGCTCTATTATATTGATTTTGCAGATCTATATTTAGATTTAGATTTAAAAGTTTATCAGGTTGTATCTGTATGAATTTGGTTGAACTTAGAATATACGTCGGTTATTTAAAATCTGTTGGTAACAGAGCGGTGTCAAAAATACAGAAAACTGTAGAATTTTTGACTTATCTCCATATAAAAGAAAAAGTCCTGATTGGCTGACTGATCGACAGCTAGGTGAAACGACTTCAGAAACTAGAAACTTGAAATTTGAATAGTACGTAGGATTTGTGATGTAAGGTACCACTAAGCACCCCTAAGGTACCCCTAAAATAGATGCTTTCTTGCACCTGAAGACAATAAATTTACCCCTCCATAATAGTTGTTAGGCAAAGTATAACCATCTCCAAGAAACGAATTAGTCGAATTCTAGCCCAATCGGTTCCTCGCACTCGAAAATTGCCGATTTGTCATCATTTCGTGGAAGTGGCTAGGGAATCATAAAAACAACACAACTTCAAATTTTCACATACTTTTATCTACCATTACGTTATTTGTCGGTTCTTTAGAAGTCAATACACGGAGGCTACCACTATCCTGAGATTTGAAGGAAGACATCCGTCTAGGCCTTATTCAAATGGGCTTGCTCGTATGTAAAAGCATACGTCACAGCAATGTTCCCAATTAACCCAGCTGATAAGTCACAACACGTGCTTACGCTGGAAACGCCGACACAGAAAAACAGGAAGAACAAAATGAGGTGCGGAGTCTGGAACTCACGCTCAACAGGTCTGTAATTGAGCGCAACCACAAATGAGAGCAAGCTCTATTAAATATCAGTTCTTTAGTGAGCTCGAGCCGCAGCGAAGTTACTGAGCACAAACTTATATGGAGTTAGTGAGCGTGAACCTGATTGAGGGTAGTGAGCTAAATCTCCATTGGAAGTAGTGAGAGCGAGACCCAACGAGGTTAATGAGACGAAACTGAACAGCACGAGTTGAAATTAGAATGAGATAGATTGCATGTATTTCATTGAGAAAAATGAGTCTGGGGCCAAAAAAAAGTATATCTCGGTGAGCGTAATAAGCCTGAGACCGAAAAGCATATCTCATTGAGGGTAATAAGCCTAAGTCGGAGACCGAGTAAGCGTGTATCCCATTGAGGGTAACAAGCCTGAGACTGAAAAATTATATCTCATTGAGGGTAATAAGCCGAAGACTGAGACCGAGTAAGCGTGTATCCCATTGAGAGTAATAAGCCTGAGACCTAAAAGCATATCTCATTGAGGGTAATAAGCCTAAGCGTGAGACCGAGTAAGCGTGTATCCCATTGAGGGTAATAAGCCTAAGACCGAAAAGTATATATCATTGAGGGTGTTAAGCCGAAGCTTGAGACCGAGTAAGCGTGTATCTCATTGAGGGTAATAAGCCTGAGACAGAAAATTATATCTCATTGAGGGTGATAAGCCTGAGACCAAGTAAGCATGTATCCCATTGAGGGTAATAAGCCTAAGACCGAAAAGTATATCTCATTGAGGGTGATAAGCCGAAGCTTGAGACCGAGTAAGCGTGTATCCCATTGAGGGTAACAAGCCTAAGACCAAAAAGTATATCTCATTGAGGGTAACAAGCCTAAGCCTGAGACAGAGTAAGCGTGTCTCCCATTGAGGGTAATAAGCCTAAGACTGAGAAGCATATCTTTGAGGGTAATAAGTCTAAGTCTGAGACCAAGTAAGCGTGTATCCCGTTAACTAATAATGAACCTGAAAACAAGTAAGCATGTATTGCATTGAAAGTAATGAACTGAGACCGAGCAAGCGTATATCCCATTGAGAATAATGAGCCTGAGAATAATGAAGTGTGTATACCATTGAAGTTAATGATCCTGAGAGCGACTAAGGGCGTAACCCATTGAGGATGATGAGCCTAAGATTGACTTAGCGTGTATCCCATTTAGGGCAATGAGCGCAAGATCGAAGAAGCGTGTAGCCCATTAAGGGTAATGAGCCTTAGACCATGTAAGCGTGTATCCTATAGAAAATAATGAGCCTGAGAATAATGAAGTGTGTATACCACTGAAGTTAATGATCCTGAGAGCGACTAAGGGCGTAACCCATTGAGGATGATGAGCCTAAGATTGACTTAGCGTGTATCCCATTGAGGGCAATGAGCGCAAGATCGAAGAAGCGTGTAGCCCATTGAGGGTAATGAGCCTTAGACAAAGTAAGCGTGTATCCTGTAGAAAATAATGAGCCTGAAAATGATGAAGCATGTATACCATTGAAGTTAATGATCCTGAGAGCGACTAAGGCGTAACCCATTGAGGATGATGAGCCTAAGATCGACTTAGCGTGTATCCCATTGAGGGCAATGAACGCAAGATCGAAGAAGCGTGTAGCCCATTGAGGGTAATTAGCCTTAGACAAAGTAAGCGTGTATCCTATAGAAAATAATGAGCCTGAGAATAATGAAGTGTGTATACCACTGAAGTTAATGATCCTGAGAGCGACTAAGGGCGTAACCCATTGAGGATGATGAGCCTAAGATTGACTTAGCGTGTATCCCATTGAGGGCAATGAGCGCAAGATCGAAGAAGCGTGTAGCCCATTGAGGGTAATGAGCCTTAGACAAAGTAAGCGTGTATCCTATAGAAAATAATGAGCCTGAAAATGATGAAGCATGTATACCATTGAAGTTAATGATCCTGAGAGCGACTAAGGGCGTAACCCATTGAGGATGATGAGCCTAAGATTGACTTAGCGTGTATCCCATTGAGGGCAATGAGCGCAGGATCGAAGAAGCGTGTAGCCCATTGAGGGTAATGAGCCTTAGACAAAGTAAGCGTGTATCCTGTAGAAAATAATGAGCCTGAGAATGATGAAGCATGTATACCATTGAAGTTAATGATCCTGAGAGCGACTAAGGGCGTAACCCATTGAGGATGATGAGCCTAAGATTGACTTAGCGTGTATCCCATTGAGGGCAATGAGCGCAAGATCGAAGAAGCGTGTAGCCCATTGAGGGTAATGAGCCTTAGACCAAGTAAGCGTGTATCCTATAGAAAATAATGAGCCTGAGAATAATGAAGTGTGTATACCACTGAAGTTAATGATCCTGAGAGCGACTAAGGGCGTAACCCATTGAGGATGATGAGCCTAAGATTGACTTAGCGTGTATCCCATTGAGGGCAATGAGCGCAAGATCGAAGAAGCGTGTAGCCCATTAAGGGTAATGAGCCTTAGACCAAGTAAGCGTGTATCCTATAGAAAATAATGAGCCTGAGAATAATGAAGTGTGTATACCACTGAAGTTAATGATCCTGAGAGCGACTAAGGGCGTAACCCATTGAGGATGATGAGCCTAAGATTGACTTAGCGTGTATCCCATTGAGGGCAATGAGCGCAAGATCGAAGAAGCGTGTAGCCCATTGAGGGTAATGAGCCTTAGACAAAGTAAGCGTGTATCCTGTAGAAAATAATGAGTAGAGACCGGATGTTTAGGCACTAAAAACCTGGAAAATAGGCAGGCAAATAGGCACTAAAAATTTAAAAAATAGGCAGTAAAATAGGCATTAAAATGTAACTCGAAATAATGAAGATAAATACTCAATATAATTAAAAACTAGATTCAAGTCATTGATAATGTTCAAAGAATATAGAAACATACTTCTTTGTTAATATCTTCTTTTATTGTATATATAAAAACGAAGCTTGTTATGCATTCCATATATACTGGGAGAACCGGAAAGATGTGCACATATGTCAAGAGGTGATTCATAACATCAAAAGAAGACAAAAAGTCCTTTTGCATGTTGTCGAATTCCACGTCGTGTCGGAGTGACAAGGGGGCGAACTTGGAATCCAAAATCAAAACCTGACAATTGGAACGAGACATAAAGGTGTGCATACACTTCGGGAGGTGATTCGTGACATTCAAGAGGACTTTTTGTCTTCTTTTCATGTCACGAATCACCTCTCGAAGTATGCGCACATCTTTCAGTTTCGTTCCAATTGTCAGGATTCGATTTTCGATTCTAAGTGGGCACTCTGTCACTTGTACATGACACGGAATATGAAAAAAAATACAAGAGGACTGTTTGTCTTCTTTTGATATCACTAATCACTTCCCGAAGTATGTGCACATCTTTGAAGTTCTCTCTCTCTCTCTCTCTCTATATATATATATATATATATATATATATATATATATATATATATATTGCCACGTATCACGTGCTTGTGTTCACAAACACCTAATATACACATATATGTGTGTATTATTTATGTTATATAGATCACATTTTTTCCAATGAAGGCTTAATTTGAAGAAAATGCATAGAATAGGCAACATTAGGCACTAAAGCAATTATTTAGGCAGTAAAGGTCGAAATAGGCAAAATAGGCAAAATAAAATTGGCTTACATTGAAACTATAACCCCCTATACAAACTTTAAAACGTTATTTTTGATCATATCTTTAATATTAAAGAATAGGCATTTTGCCTAACATCCGGTCTCTAATAATGAGTCTGAAAATGATGAAGCATGTATACCATTGAAGTTAATGATCCTGAGAGCGACTAAGCGCGTAACCCATTGAGGATGATGAGCCTAAGATTGACTTAGCGTGTATCCCATTGAGGGCAATGAGCGCAAGATCGAAGAAGCGTGTAGCCCATTGAGGGTAATGAGCCTTAGACAAAGTAAGCGTGTATCCTGTAGAAAATAATGAGCCTGAGAATGATGAAGCATGTATACCATTGAAGTTAATGTTCCTGAGAGCGACTAAGCGCGTAACCCATTGAGGATGATGAGCCTAAGATTGACTTAGCGTGTATCCCATTGAGGGCAATGAGCGCAAGATCGAAGAAGCGTGTAGCCCATTAAGGGTAATGAGCCTTAGACCAAGTAAGCGTGTATCCTATAGAAAATAATGAGCCTGAGAATAATGAAGTGTGTATACCACTGAAGTTAATGATCCTGAGAGCGACTAAGGGCGTAACCCATTGAGGATGATGAGCCTAAGATTGACTTAGCGTGTATCCCATTGAGGGCAATGAGCGCAAGATCGAAGAAGCGTGTAGCCCATTGAGGGTAATGAGCCTTAGACAAAGTAAGCGTGTATCCTGTAGAAAATAATGAGCCTGAGAATGATGAAGCATGTATACCATTGAAGTTAATGATCCTGAGAGCGACTAAGCGCGTAACCCATTGAGGATGATGAGCCTAAGATTGACTTAGCGTGTATCCCATTGAGGGCAATGAGCGCAAGATCGAAGAAGCGTGTAGCCCATTGAGGGTAATGAGCCTTAGACAAAGTAAGCGTGTATCCTGTAGAAAATAATGAGCCTGAGAATGATGAAGCATGTATACCATTGAAGTTAATGATCCTGAGAGCGACTAAGCGCATAACCCATTGAGGATGATGAGCCTAAGATTGACTTAGCGTGTATCCCATTGAGGATGATGAGCGCAAGATCGAAGAAGCGTGTAGCCCATTGAGGGTAATGAGCCTTAGACAAAGTAAGCGTGTATCCTATAGAAAATAATGAGCCTGAGAATGATGAAGCATGTATACCATTGAAGTTAATGATCCTGAGAGCGACTAAGGCGTAACCCATTGAGGATGATGAGCCTAAGATTGACTTAGCGTGTATCCCATTGAGGGCAATGAACGCAAGATCGAAGAAGCGTGTAGCCCATTGAGGGTAATGAGCCTTAGACAAAGTAAGCGTGTATCCTGTAGAAAATAATGAGCCTGAGAATGATGAAGCATGTATACCATTGAAGTTAATGATCCTGAGAGCGACTAAGGCGTAACCCATTGAGGATGATGAGCCTAAGATCGACTTAGCGTGTATCCCATTTAGGGCAATGAGCGCGAGACCGAAGAAGCGTGTATCCTATTACGGGTTATGAGTCCGAGACCGAGTAAGCGTATTTCCCATTGAGAGCGTTGAACTCGAGACCAAAGAAGTGCGACTTCCATTGTGGATTGCGAGCTCGACGAAGCGTAGGCGAGAAAGTCTAGTACAAAGTTGTTACCTCTGGTATACGAGTAGTGAATGTACAAAACAATCGATCTCGTCCCTGATAGACTGGTTTGCCTTCCGCTACTGATTTTGGTGTGTTAGCTTTTTAAGTCTGCTTGTGTGGTTTACTGAGAACCAAACAATGACTTCCCTTTATTACGTTAGTATAGATACACATTAAAGGATATTTTACATCTGATCATTAACGGGAAACTGACCATGGTCTATACTCAAAGCTTCCATAACTCAGAATTCACATAGTGCGATTGAGGGGAAGAACCTGAAAAAAAAAATGTCAGTATGACCGACGACAGGATTCAAACCCGGTACGTCTCGATTGCGAAAATAATCATTCAACCACGGTCGAGTTTTTATTCCTTCATAAAAAAAAAGAATCAAAGTACTGCACGTGACCGCTGTGAATTCAACTTCTTGGACAGATTTATTGAAAAAGCTGAAGAGAAACGAAGGGGAGGGAAATATATAGTGAAAAAATCTCTCTCTCTGCAGTGCAATGTGAGAATTGCTGTTGAGATGGTGCGTCATGGGAACAAGAGAGAATGTGACAGATCGCATTCACGACTGACAGACTCTGTTGCAACAGACAAAAGGTTTCTTCTCAGTCCTAAGAACAGGCGGAAAGCCCAGGAAGTGCTGGGTGTTTGTGAACGAAGACGTGTTTTGACCTCAGAGAACGATTTCTATCTAATGCACTACCAATTCAATGACTCAAGTCGATCTTCTGAGATGAGATACTTTGGGAAAAGTGCAAAGAAATAAAGCTTCAATAATGTCGTTGCGTGTGAACAATCAAGAACAAAAAAAGATCAAAATAATAATCTAGTTTCATTATGAAGTACTGTACAGTCATGTGGCATCGTCAGCACTATTTTTTTTTTTTTTTTTTTTTTTTGCATAGTTCTCAAAATTAGTGCTGCATCATTAAAAGTAGGTAAAACTATTTTCGCGAAAACAGCTCTACCGAGTTTTATATAATAGAGCACTAATTTTGGAAACTATGCCAATAAATTTGTGCTGACGATATCGCATGTAAAGAAAATTGGTGCTGTTAGCAGAAAGTTAAAAAATATACGAAAAATGTCGAATGGCGGCATCATCAAAGAAAACACCAAATCCCGTACTTTTATATTCAGATAAATGGCACTAATTTTCTTTGTATCCGGTATTGTTAGCACTAATGTAGCACTATTTTATTTACATACGCAGTTTCCAAAATTAGTGCTCCATTATCACGTGAAGGCAACCCTACCCACAAAGCGGGATACGGACAAAATCTCGCGGCCGAAACATCGCCGCCCAAAATCTCGCCGGCCAAAACCTCGCGTGGCCAAAACCTCGCCGCCCAAAATCTCGCGTGGCCAAAACCTTGCCGCCCAAAACCTCGCGGGACAAAATTTCGCTGGACCAAAAACTCGCCGCCCAAAACCTCGCGTGGCCAAAACCTCGCCGCGAATGAAACTTTTTTTAAAAAACTTACCCAATGAGTTTCTTAATATGCAATTTCACATTACAAATAATAATAATAATAATAATAATAATAATAATAATAATAATAATAATAATAATAATAATAATAATAATAATAATAATAATAATAATAAGATGATGATACAAAACATCGTGTGCGTGGGCTTTCTCGGGTTATTCCCGTTTCCTCCCACTTTCTTTATTCGATCATTTTCTTCATCCTGGTCATCTACGTCTCCTTTAACCTACAGGACATAATCAAGGGACGTCGTAAAAACTCATATATTATTTCATACTTTCATAAATATTATTAGATTTTCGTTAAAATTTTAAGTATGTATCATTTGAAGGTTGGCACAGTTCTCACAGCTTTGATTAAAATCAGTCAGGATAAACGATGAATTTAGCCTCCAACTAAGGGCGAATTAATCCTCCTTTTCCCCGATTAAAAAAAATCAAATATACAGTAATTTTCATTTATATAAATAGTATTACATATTGACGCAATATGGCGCTTCTTTTTAGTTGTTTTCAATAACTGGGGACTCGAGGTCGGTTGAACCTGAGAGAGTATGGTGCTGGAAGACGAGGTTTTGTCAAGGCGAGGTTTTGGCCAGGCGAGATTTTGGCCCGCAACGTTTTGGGCGGCGAGGTTTTGGCCAGGCGGGATTTTATCCAGGCGAGATTTTGTCCCGCGAGGTTGTCGCCGCGAAGTTCTGGCCGCGAGGTTTTGTACCCAAACCCCACAAAGCATGTGAGATACTAGCTTCATGCTAAGAGCACTTGTTTTCTTTATATGCGGTGCCGTCATTAATTTTTGGCGTGTGTGTGATAATTATTGTTCATATGGGTGGTGCCGTCTTCATGGAGGTCAATGTCACATCTCACATAGTCAACCTTCTGCTGCCAAAACTTTGCCAAATGATCTCAGCCACTTTGCACTAATCTGTCTTAAAACACTGATGGCCAATATAGTGTGCACCCTGGATAGAGACCTGCACGGGCCGGGCTTGGGCGGGCCGACTCTGTTATTTCTTTGGGCCGGGCCGGGCTGGCCGACACTGATTTCTCTTCAGGTCGGGTCGGGCTGGGGCCGATCAATTGCAATTCTTTAATAATTATTGACTTTCGTTAAACGATAATTGGAATAAAGCCAAACGTTGAAGAAGTATGTCCGTGAGAAATGTTACAAAGAATGCAATAGCTATTTACAGTTTCTGTTGTTTAGCGGCTCCACTTTCACTATAGAGGATTGCAGGCATTATGCGGTAAATTGAGCTCTGACCTTGACCTTCACTGAACCCAAAATATGACAAGAAGGGGTGGGAATGTTTTGCCTGTCGCTAAACAATATTGCCATCTTCACTTTATGCTAAAAATCAATTAAGTTAGATTTTTGTTACAGGGAATGCAGTTTTTGTTCTCTCTATGACAGGCAAAGTTCTTGCAGGCAATGGTACCATTCGCAAGGCAAGTGTCAGGTTGTGAACCAAAGTTTAGAAAATGTTTCTGAGGGTTAGGTCAAATTTAGTACTAAATTTTGAGAAAGATCGGGCTCCAGCTATTTTTTTTAAATTATCGGGCCGGGGTCGGGCCAAAAACTTTTAAAATTTATCGGGCCCGAGTCGGGCTTGGGCCAAGAATTTTGAAAAACTTATTGGGCCGGGCCGGGCTTGGGCCGAAAATGTCCATTTCGGGCTGGATTGGGCTCGGGCCGAAATATTCGGCCCGTGCAGGTCTCTAACCCTGGACCACGACAAAATAAGAACCATACTAGTATACCCGAAACAGATATCCTTCGGTCCGAAAGAAACAAACTAATTTGGATGACGGAGATTTGTATTCGTACAAGTACAGCTAGAGAATAAATAGGCAAATTTCAACAAGATTGGTTAAAATACCTAACTTTGCTCTTCGTTCACAGATGTCTTACGAAACTCTTCCAGTGCGTAGGTAAGTACAGTATAACGGGTTTTACTTTTCTGCATTTAACGAAAGATTGATTTCGTCACCACTGGCGTATTTACGATTTTGTTTCGGGTAGGGGGACTTTGCCTGAAAATATAAAAATTCTGCAAAATATTTCATATACTTTAGTATAGTAAGTAAGATTTCGGGGGTGCTTAAGCCCGGAAGCCCTCTAAATACGCCACTGTATATAGGCATATATATATATATATATATATATATATATATATATATATATATATATATATATATATATATATATATATATATATATAATTATTAAGTACTAGCAAACCTGCATGTCCTGCGCAAGCGCAGGACACTGTTGTTCTTTGAGTGATTGAATTTTTATATACACCGTATTAATCTCCCCTTCCCACCCCTAGGTTGTACCGTCAAAGTGAAAATATTAAAAATCTTGCCAGGCTCGAACGTCATCTATGTTGAAAATATGATCGAGATAGGTGAGGCGGTTCAAGGGTTATTAAGTTGTATTTATTTTTATATATCTCTCCTCTCCCCTCCTCCTACCTTAAGTTTTACCATCGAAGGAATATGATAAAAAAAAAACACCCCAGGTTCGAACCTCATTTAGTATGTTGCTAATTTGATTAAGATAGGTTTCGTGTTTAGCGTGATGAAGTCACAAAGACAGTCACTTTTATTATTTTTTTTTACATATGTCCCCCCTTCCCCTCCTCTACATTGTGCCGTAAAAGTAAAAAGAGGAAAACATCCCAGGTCCGAACCTTATCTACGTTGAAAGTTTGATCGAGATGGTCGAGTGGTTCAAGAGTTATTTTGTTCATTTTCATATATTTACCCTCCTCCCCGAAGTTCTACCATCAAAATGAAACAATAAAAAAAAAAAAAAAAAAAAAAAAAAACTTCCCAGGTTCGAACTTCATCTATGTTGAAAGTTTGATTGAGGTCGATCGGATGGTTCAAGAGTTATTAACTCACGAACTCACTTTTATTTTTATATTTCTGGATGTTTGTATATCTTCCCCTCCTCCCCATCCCCTACGTTATTTCGTCAAAGTGAAATAGTAAAATCAATCCCAGGCACGAACGTCATCTATGTTGAAAATTTGATCGAGATTGGTCGTTTGGTTCAAGAGTTATTAAGTTATATTTTATATATCTCTCCTCTCCCCTTCTCCTAAGCTGAGTTCTACCGTCAAAGAAATATGATAAAAATCACTCCAGGTCCGAACCTCATCTATGTTGATAATTTGATTAAGATCGGTTCGGTGGTTTACGCGTGATGAAGTCAGAAAGACAGTCACTTATATATATATATATATATATATATATATATATATATATATATATATATATATATATATATATATATATATATATATATATATGTATATATATATATATATATATATATATATATATATATATATATATATATATATATATATTCCTCCCTTCCCCTCCCCTACATTGTGCCGTCAAAGTAAAATGATGAAAACATCCCAGGTCCGAACCTTATCTACGTTGAAAGTTTAATCGAGATCGATCAGGTGTTCAAGAGTTATTAACTCACGAACAGGGACACTTTTATTTTTATATTTATTGATTTGATATTTTTATATCTCCCCATCCCCTACGTTATTCCGTCTAAAGGAAATGGCAAAATCCATCCCAGGTACGAATCTCATCTATGTTGAAAATTTGCTCGAGATTGGTCGTTTGGTTCAAGAGTTGTTAAGTTTTTTATAAGTTTTTTTATAATTCTCCTCCTCCCTCTCCCCTAAGTTCTACCGTCAAAGTGAATAGCTAAAAACACCCCCAGGCTAGAACCAGAAGTGCATCTACGTCAAAAATTTGGTCGAGATCGGTCGGGTGGTTCAAGAGATTAAAAGTCACAAACATAGTCACTTTCAATTTGGATCTGAAGTTTTTTATTCACAGACAGCTATTAATATATAGATTCTGCCTCTTGGCAGGTCCTAGGACTAATGAGGTTTTTTAAATTATTTTAGATTTGGGCCTCTCACGTTTCTTGATCTTCAGCTTCCTCTTTTAACTCTCAGTATTTTCTTCTGTTTTTCAAAGCATCGATCAGTTGTGTTCTATAGGGTGAACCACGAATAGATTCCATCTCCTCACTTAACCATTTATTCAAGCCGGAAATTGTAAAAATTAATCACTTCCGGTTTCATCGTTGACCGCCATAGAACAACTATTGTCTAGTAGCGACAAGAGTTTTTATTTTGGATTACATTGAATCTCAAGAATAGATTCCGTCTACTCCTGTCTCTCTGCTAAAACCGGAAGTGGTAGAAGTCCATTACCACTTCCTCAAGCCGGAAGTAGTAGAAATGAACAATCTGGTTTTTATGTTGATCGTCGTAGAGTAAAATCGTAATAGATACGAGACGCGGTTTTGTGCAGTCGATTAAGTGTCCTAAAAATAGATCCCACTTTCATTCTGATTTCTCTACTAAAACAGGAAGTGGCAACATTGAGTACTTCCGGTTTTAGTATTAATTTTCAAAGAACAAAAACAGCCAGATATAACAACAATTGACTTTTTCGTATTGCTTCAGCGTCCTAAGAATAAATTCCTTCTCTGACTTATCCTTCTATCGTTGTTGGAAGTTATATATTTCCAGTTTCAATATGGAATGTGCATAGTTTGGAAGTCTGCCGTAATTTGGGATTGTAAAATAAAATTCATTTGTTTCTTTTATTTGCCAGTAATCGAATATTCACATTTTGAATTCGAACAATTATTTGATTTGAAGATTCTGGTGTTCGAATAGTGGATTATTCCAATTTGATTATCAGTAATCTAATCAAAAGAACATACCTGTTAGAAAGTCTCCTATGTCGTAGGCAATGCATATTATATATAAAAAATACCAATGAGAGACACCATAGTCTAAACGGTTTGAGCGTTATACTTACGTCCGCGTGGTCCCGGGTTTGATTCCCAATTTTCCATCCAGCGTCGTCAGGCAAACTGGGGAATCACATGAAAATAAGACGCGGCGACCACTAGGTCTGATGAGCCTGTTAGAGACAGGGCGTCGCAAGGGCGCTGACCACTTCCTCGCCACTAGACTCGACGTAGTTCAGTCAGTCGCTAGCAGATGGCGCTGGGGCAGCCTTAGGTCCACAAAATGGGCTGTTACGCCAAGTAATTTCTGGTTTAATTTTCCCAATAATTAGTGTAACGTTACGGTGGTTCAGTGGGAGAGCGTTCATCTCTGGTGCATGGGGTCCCTGGTTCGATCCCAGCTCGCTCCAAGTGGTGGACAAACACCGTGTGCATGAGTTTTCTCGAGGTTCTCCCACTTCATTCATTCCACCATTTCATTCGAATCTCATCATCACCGTCTCCTTTAGCCCACGCGGCATAATTGTGGGACGTAAAACTCTATAAAGATTTCATTTTCATTCACTGTAACCAGTGGTGTAGGAAAGGGGGGCCCAGAGGGGCCGCCCCTTAAAGAGGTCCGACAATGTACTTTGGTACTTTTATGTTTGTAATTTTTATATATTTTTATGTTTATATATTTTTGTTTGTAATTTTTATATATGTACCTATAACATCACTTCCCCCCCCCCCAAACACACATCCTGGCTACGCTACTGACTGTAATATCCCATTCTTATTTCATTTAGGCTAATCGAGATGGGTGATTAATGAAAGTGAATTATTGTGAAATTATTTCTGCACCTGCTAGCCTTTAAACCACCGTGGAGGGCTCAGTCACATTGATTGCAGTAACTGTACTAGGAGTGGAATCGCAACATTGATATTGTTGTACCCTAGAGCCGTAGCCAGAACACTAAGGCAAGGAGGCAGAGATAATTTGGAGGGCTCACTTCAAGCTCACTTTTGTCAAATATAAGAATAGCAGGGGAGAAAATAGAACAGGTAACAACTTTTCGATACCTGGGTACTATTATTAGTGATGATATGAAGTGTGAACGTGAAATAAAAGCAAGGATAGGAATGGCGAAAGAAGGCTTGGAAGCCTTGAATAAAGAGTTGAAAAAAACACTCATAAAATGCTTCGTCTGGAGTATTGTACTATATGGATCAGAAACATGGACATTACGCAGAAATGATGAAAAACGACTGGAAGCTTCCGAACTGTGGGTGTGGAGAAGAATGGAATAGAATTGCTTAGTCGAGAAGAAAACGAACGAGAGAGTATTACAAATGATGGTGAGGACAAAATTTTAGATATTATTAAGAAGAGGAAGAGAAACTAGTTGGGAGCTTCTTCGTTTCTAAGCGGTTAGCGTACGCGCCTTTGGCGTGGGAGACCCGGGTTCAGTTCCCAGCGGGAACTAATGTGGTTCGGATTCCGCGTTAATCAGTAGGTCCACATCTCATATAGCCTCGCTGTTGAAAGGAACGTTAAACTCAAAATGAACTCAACTCAGAAACTGGTTGGGAGGTTGACTAAGAAGGAACTGTATCATGAGGGATGTGTTGTAGAGTATGGTGGCAGAGAAGAGAGGGAGAGGGCGAAGCAGGCTACAATTAATGGATGGTATTAGTACGTGAAAATGAAGAGGTTGACGGAAGACCGTGGAGCATGAAGATTTCTAAGTTGTGGCAAGTGACCAGCCATTAATGGCAGGATACCCATGATGATGATGATGATGATGATGCTAATTACATTCGTGCATACCGCGTAATATACAAACAACTACAAAAAATTTCAAGGGGATGAAGGTGGTAGCAAGGAGGCTTAAGCGCCATGGCTATCCTGTAGTTACAGGTTTGTTGTACCCAGGACCGGATTAACCAATCTGGAGCCCCAGGGCTAGATAAAACATGTGGCCTCTGCTGACTTCACCTAATACATTTCTATGAAAGTACAATAAGAAAGTTAAGGGAATATGTTTCATATTTTTGATCATATTTTATTTTATGATGATAATTGTAGTTTTATGATTCCTTTTTGACAGCCAGTGGAGATTTTGATCAGAGTAGAGGCCTCCTGTCCATCTGGAGGCCCGGAGCTATAGCCTTCCTATGTCCCCCATTAATCCGGCCCTGGTTGTACCCTCTGATACAGTAAAAGCTCCTGTCTGGCAGTCTGAAGAATAGCGATTTTTTTTTAAAAGGTGAGAAACTCGTTCTTGATCTTGTAGAAAAGAATAGAAGTCCAAGTATGGAATCGCCGCCACAGAAGCAGAGTGAGAATTGAAAACGTTAAGAAACAAAAAAATGATGCAATGTCACTGTTCATTTGGCAAATAACCGTTCCTCGAATTTTCCCACTCCAAATGGCAAATGATTCAGGAATGAAGGAAACGCCGGATCAGGAAGGCTTTTTCTGTTGTTGAGGCTGCAGGCGAATCTCTTCCATTCCATTAGCTGTTGGAGGGAAAAACTGCTGAACGTGGCCTACGATTCTAATTGGTCATGGGAGTTGCTTAGCGGCCCATTGCATTCGTCATGGGACGACCTTCACCTGCGGTCACTGCAAACACCCGTCACATAACAATCATACAGTACGCGTACGTACGTACATTCTCCTTTGTTGCTCTTTTTAGCATATTATTTTCATAATCTGCAAATCATTTAGACACTGTCACTGAGGCAAAACGCATGAAATTGATGAGACAGAAGTCCTGAATCATTTCCAATATAAGAGACCTTTTTTTAATTGATATTACCAATGACACGAGGCACAGTAGGCACGGTAGAAGGGAACAAAGTTTTATTATTATTATTATTATTATTATTATTATTATTATTATTATTATTATTATTATTATTATTATTATTATTATTATTATTATAAATGTTGAGGCTGCAGGCAATCAAAAGATTAAAGCCCAGAACAGCTGTTGGGCCCGATGGAATACCTCTATATATTATAAAGGGGTGTATAGATGCATTTACGTATCCACTATGGATTGCATTCAACCTCTCTCTGGAAACATGTGTTTTTCCAGATAAATGGAAGTCATCTATAGTTTGCCCAATACCAAAGACCAATAATAAAAATGAAATAAATAACTACCGGCCCATATCAATTTTATCTACTTTTGCAAAGATATTTCAACAAATTTTATACAGACGGATAATCCAGCACATACAAACAGTAATATCATCATGTCAACATGGTTTTATTCCACACAAATCAAGAACAACTAATCTTGCAATTATCACAGATTTGATAGCAAACTCGTTAGATGTTGGATGTCAGGTGGATGTAATATATATAGATTTTGAAAAGGCGTTTGACAGAGTCAATCACAAAGTATTATCACATAAGCTAAACAACTATAATTTCTCTCCTCCCTTGATCAAGTTCTTCTCATCATGTTTAAGCAATCGTAAACAAAACCTCATCTACAAAGAGTATAAATTAACTGACTATACTGCGTACTCTGGAATTCCACAAGGCTCCAACCTAGGTCCGTTATTGTTTCTTTTATTCATTAACATAAATAAATGTAGTTTTCTATTGTTTACTAGAAACAAACATCAAATAGAGTTTAATTATTCCTTTAATCAGATCGTATTAAACAGATTATATTCAGTGAAAGATCTCGGGGTTACGTTTGATACGAAACAAACATTTAATGATCATATAGTGAACATAGTTAACGAATCTCTTAAAATGTTAGGATTCATAATTAGAACAAGAAACGGGAACACTATTACCACACTAACAAAAATGCAATACTCTTATGTCCTATCAAAACTGGAATATGCTGCTGTGATCTGGGACCCATCGCAACAAGAATACCGAAACCAACTCGAAAAAGTCCAATCCAAATTTATCAAATACTGAACATACAAGAGTACTGGAATCTATCCATCTTACGAAAACTGTCTTACATTAATAGACACTTCTGTATCCCTACACTAGAACAAAAGAGAAATGTGGTAGATCTGATCTTTCTTCGTAAAATAGTACAAAATGAGTTTAATTGTACAGATCTGATATCGACACTAAATTTTCGTATCCCGACACTTAAAACTCGTGTTGAAAATTCTGGCCTGTTCTATTGCAAAAAGGCAAGGACCAACGTATTATTGAAGTCACCAATCTGAATAATATGCTCTTCTTATAACAAATTATGTATCGAACACAACGAAATTGATATCTGTAATATGAACTATAAAATGTTCAAGAAAATTATTGTAAGTTTATTGTGTAATGCACCAACACTATAATTCGGCTTTGCCTGATGTGTTGTTGTTCACAAATAAATAAATAAATAAAAATAGTTATTATTATTATTATTATTATTATTATTATTATTATTATTATTATTATTATTATTATTATTTGTTCTGAAAGCCTCCGTCCAAGCAAAATATTGGACAAAACTATTTACCCTACTGTTTCTCGTAAATAATTTCGTTTCCGAACCACCATAGTTATTCTTACGTCTCAGTATTATTTTAGAATAATTTTGTATACTCCATTTGCACTTCATATCAAGTTAAATTTTGTTCATGACGGAAAGTGAACAATTTCCACATACAATATTTATATGGTTTCCGTGAGGGGGCACGTTGGGTCACTGGTAGAGTTATTACTTCTGGTGAGTGGTGTCCCTAGTTCGATCCCCATCCAAGTTAGTTTGTAGTAGACAACATCGTGTCCTTGGGTTTTCTAAGGGTACTCCCACATTTTCATTCCATCAATTATTCCATAATTATTCACTTGTCTTAATCATCCGTCTTCCTTAGCTTAAAGGGCTTAATTATGGGACGTTAAACTGTAAGATTTCATTTCCTTTCCATGTGATTTTCGTGTGGCATTTATATACAATGGAGAAATTAAGTTGTAAAATATCTTTTTAAAGACAAGCTTATCGTTAGAAAAATAAAGTAAATCGACAAAACAGTATAATGTACAGGCAAGGGCGCCGATTTCTCTGTAACTTGGGGGGGGGGATTCATAAAATATATATAACAATACATACAACAATAAAAATACATATAACAATGAAAATACATATAAAAATATGTATTGATAAAAATACATGGGAGCCCACATGAGCTTTGGGGCGCCTTGACCCCCCAGGATGGGTGCCCTTATGTACAGGCAGTGGAGAGAGAGAGAGAAAGGACCCGAAGATATTGCTTAGAAACTGGCAAGATATACAGTACATAGCTACCGTATGTTGCTTTTGTCTGCTTTATTAACTAATGGACCATGAGTCTCGTTTATTTTAAATCAAAAGCAGAAGTATTTTAAGGTTTAAAGGAAATGCTCTTGGGAAACATTTCAGCATTTTCCTCTGATTATAATATATTAAGAAATAGAAGATTATATTCAAATCAGAATTCGATTATTGTTTGAGTGCCTCCAGAGTCATGTTATTCACGAATCTATCCAAAATATATGATATGACAGTAAGCATTTGAGTTAAACATGTAAGCCTAGGGAATTGTAAGTATTGAAGAAAAAAACCTCATACCCTCCAAAATATGAAGAATGCCACATACCCTTAAACGTTATTGGTTAATTTGAGGAGCAGAATTCTACAAGCGAAATTCTACTGAGCCGTTTTGTTAAATTGTACTACTAATAATAAAAAGAAGAGATCGTTAGGGAAAAAAAAAACACTATGTTTGAAAAGTGCCCCGAGCTAGAAATCACCATGATTTGCAACAGGTTAGTTTAAAAGCCTGGGGCACACGCGTGTATGGTATAGTTGTGTGGATGTGTGTAGCAAATGATGCTAATGTGTGATCTTGACATCCGCCTCCTCACACAAATGTTTCCTTTAATATGTTTCATGTTTTGTTGGGTAAACACGAAAGCATCTTTTTTTGTATTTATTTATTTAGCAATGTGAAGTTATGTATGTCTTCTTTTATAACATTGATCGCGGAGGAATTGTCTTTCATCTTTTGTTAATCGGCGAGAGATGTATGTACAAGGAATTCATTATGATATCTGCAGAGGAATTTAATTGCCTCTGAATTTTAGGATTGCCGCCGGCTAAGATAGCAACAGCCATTAACATATCCTTTTAACATGGGATCCATTTCCTGTCAAAGTCTTTTTTGATTTTTGCATATAAACAAAGGCTTGAGAGCGTGTATTGGAATACAACAGAACAATTTCCGTTCATCCTCTGGCGCAACTCATCTCAAGGTTGTTCAGTGGTACTATTTTTTTCCTCCTTACTGATGGTGGGAAATATATGAAGGTTGGGTAGAACATAGATGAGCACTTTCTCCACACCTCACTGAACTTCAATCTCGTCATAGGTCAATGGTAGAGCATTCCTTCTGGTGCATGCGGTCCTTGGTTCGATCCCAGATCGCGCCACGTGAGCTTTGTGATGGATAAACACCATGTGCGTGGGTTTTCTCGGGGTTCTCCCGTTTCCTCTCACTTTCTTCAATCCACAATTTCATTCATTTCTCATCATCACTGTTTCCTTTAGCCTGGCCGGTATATCGTGGGACGTAAAACTTAAAGATTTCATTTCATTTTTTCAATCTCGTCATAAACTTGCCCTAAGCTTTACTTCCCCCTCATACAAGACTCCTTAGTTCCCCTCAGTCTTACTTTCCCATAATTCACCGCCCCTCACCCTCTTAGTCCCTCACTAATTCTCAGCTTCACTCGTCCTCACACCCATGACCTCATCACTCCTCAACTTCGCTAATCCTCACTCCTATCAACCTCATTCGCCCTTACCCTTATGGCCATTCGTTGCCCGCAACATCACACTTGACTCTCACAGGCCTCTTTACACCTCAACCTCACCGAGTGGAGGCACTCGGTCGAAACAGTGTAAAACGCTTTTTCAAGTCAGCGACCCTGAATAGGGTTTTCCTCATTCACACCAGGCAAATGCCGGGGTGGTACCAAACTTATATGTCCCAGGCCGCTTTCTTCCTTTACCCCGGATAGTGTGCTTGCCGAAAAGTCATCCCTCAAACGTGACAGTCTAAGTGGCCTTAGATGCTGAAAGCCCAGAAATCTAAATCCTAAATCCTCAACCTCAACCTCAACCTCCTCAAACTCACGGATGCTCATCACCCTTCAACCTCACGCATTGACTCTGAGGGGTAACCTCATGAGGGTGCCTACTTATGGTGTAGAACTGCCAAGGACTTTAGCACAGGAATAATAATAATAATAATAATAATAATAATAATAATAATAATAATAATAATAATAATAATAATAATAATAATAACCTTCCAGACCTAGAGAGAAAAGCCAAACTTCATGAGATGACTGCTGATACCAAATGTAAAATTAGAAACGTGTTGTGATGGGTTTAAAGTATCACTGTTAACCAGTAGATGGCTGCACGTTCACTCTGCCTTTCTTATGAACAGTATTTTGTATGTGGAGACAATGTTCAAAATAATTTGATCCCTTTCAAGAGATTAATATTCAAACTTTGCCCCAAAACTTAATTCGTGCAGTTTTTTGTTTGGTTTGGTTTCTTTTCTTTGTTGAGAAAGTTTTATTATTGGAAATCTCTTCCTGAAGAATATAATGAACGAAACGAAATAATTAAAAAAAAAACTGCATGGATTATTCTCTTCGCTTCCCTTTCGAAGCCAGGCATCCTGAGTGAGTTTTTTTCTTGGGTTTTCTTCATTTACAGTATACAAATGTCGGGATGGTACCTAATATATGTCCCAGGCCTCTCCTTCTTTCCCACATAGTGTGCTGGCCGAGGGACACCATCTCTCATTCATGACGGTCTTAAGACATAGATGCCGGTAATGCCCAGAATTGTACATAAATAAATAATAAAATGTACCGGTGTGAAATTGATGTGTCTCCAAACCTGATATAATTTAGTACCTAGAAACTCTTCGTGCTTTGTATAGGACGGTGATAATGAGAGATGAGTGAAGTGGTGGAATGAAGAAAGTGGGAGGAAACGGGAGAACCCCGAGAAAACCCACGAGCACGGTGTTTGTCCACCACAAAGTCCACACGGCACGAGCTGGGATCGAACCAGGGACCCCAAGCACCGGATGTGAACGCTCTACCACTGAGCCACCGCGTCCCCCATGCTTTGTATAGGGAATTCTGTCGGTCAACCTGTTTTCCAATGTTTGTAATTCTAAATTCGCCAATGGAATTCAACCACAACTTGTATCTTTGTAACTTATTTTACAATGAACTGGGCCATCATAATAGTGTTAATTACTCTAATATACGTAGAATTCTTATGTACTTGTTTGTAGTTGGAAGTTGAGAGAGACTTGAAATGTTGCTTAATTGATGGTATGTGGCCGCACGGTGGCTCAGTGGTAGAGCGTTCACCTCTGGTGCTTGGGGTCCCAGGTTCGATCCCAGCCCCCGCCAAGTGAACTTTGTGGTGGACAAACACCGTGCTCGTGGGTTTTCTCGGGGTACTCCCGTTTCCTCCCACTTTCTTCATTCCACCATTTCACTCATCTCTCATTATCACCGTCTCCTTTAGCCTAACCGGCATAACCGTGGGACGTAAAACTTACAGATTTCATTTCATTTCATTTAAAATACCCTGTTATTCGTTTTGTGTATATGAGATTTGTTCATTATACAATTTCAGATTAGTAACTTGTTTTGACCTCCCCTCTCCAGAGAACACGTTGGGTCAGTGGTAGAGCGCATACCTCTGGTGCGTGGGGTCCTTGATTCCATCCTTGGTCAAGTAAGTTTGTGGTGGACAACATCGTGTCCGTGGGTTTTCTCGGTGTACTCTCGTTTCCTCCCACATTCTAATGCCACTAATTCTTCCATCTTATTCATCCGTCTCCCTTAGATTAAAGGGTATAATCGTGGAACATTTAATTGAAATATTTCCTCCCCCCTCTACAGTGTTAAAATATAGGTAATGTTCAAAATGTTAAACAAAAAATAGATATGAAAACGATTTAAACGGCTCGAATTGTACAATACACAATATCTTTACAGATAATGAGCTTAGACTGGGATTTTGAATGCAGAGTAGCAAAAATGTCACTGAAACAACACCAAAACCGATTGTTATTATATCATTATCGGAATTATCAAATCTTTATGTGCACTACGTCTTTGTTGAAATCAAGATATGTTGTTGTTTTGGTCAAGCCCCTTTGCAGGAGGGCCAGCTGTTTCTCCAGAAAGGCCTCCGAGGAGAGAAAGTCCCGTAAAACCGACTGGGCTACCATATAGGTAAATCAGTTCAAAGGGATCTGTTATTATATTAATGGCAATAAGGGGGTGCTTATTGTGCTTCACGGTTTAACTGTTTCATCTTTAAAATAACTCACTGATTGGGGCAGGGACTGCAAATACCTTCTGCACCAGAGCTTCAAGGACATTAGTTACGGCATTGAGCATTTATACTTTTCAGATTCGGTTTTGATTTTTTTAATAATAAATAAATAAATAAAAGGAAGGTAAAAGTGGATAAAAGTACAATATACAAGTAAATACAATTTCCTGTCAGTAACCTTAAGTTAATGAATAATTCATTGGACAGGTGGTGGGAACGTTTTTTCTGCATTATTTTTGTTTTGTGGTTACCATGCACATGATGCAAGGCTCCTACTTTAATAAGCACTTGAAATATTTCGGTTTTATGTACATAATTCTTCAGTTTTTTTCAAAGAATCTAGTTGTCTGTTTGGTTAGCTACACTGACGTCTTTTCTTAAGTACAAAAGAACAAGTCTATTACCATGCAGTCATATTTTCTGTTGTTGGTTCTTGAATTAATGCCTGTCAAAGAAACCTCGAGCGAGCGATACAAAATTTATTTTTGGTTTTGCATGAGGCTTGAGTCTAATCCTTAAATGTGTTTAACACAGTTTCTTCTTTGCATACACATACAATATTATTAACGTTTAACGAGGAAATAAACGTGTCCAAAATTCTACAGCATTATTAGCGTTTAACAAGGGAAAATGAGTTTAAAATTCTACAGCATTATTAGTGTTTAACGAGGGAAAATAAGTCCAAAATTCTACAGCATTATTAGCATTTAATGGGAGAATGTGTCCAAAATTCTACAACGTTATTAACGTTTAACAGGAAAAAATGTGTCCAAAATTCTACAGCATTATTAGCGTTTAACGAGAGAAAATGAGTCCAAAATTCTACAGCATTATTAGTGTTTAACGAGGGGAAATGAGTCCAAAATTCTACAGCATTATTAGTGTTTAACGAGGAAAAGTGAGTCCAAAATTCTACAGCATTATTAGCGTTTAACGAGAGAAAATGAGTCCAAAATTCTACAGCATTATTAGCGTTTAACGAGAGAAAATGAGTCCAAAATTCTACAGCATTATTAGCGTTTAATGGAGAAAATGTGTCCAAGATTCTACAGCATTTCTAACGTTTAACGGGGAAATATGTATCCAAAATTCTACAGCATTATTAGCGCTTAACAGGGAAAAATATGTCCAACATTCTGCAGCATTATTAGCGTTGACGGGAAAATGTGTCCAAAATTTTACTGGATTATTAACGTTTAACGGAGAAAAATATGTCCAAAATTCTACGTTATTAACGTTTAACGAGGAAAATAAGTCCAAAATTCTAAAGCATTAGACTTTTGGAAATTTCATGACGGCCTTCGGGTGAGGTCCAGAAAATTGACCTATTACCCTTCTCCGCCCATTACATGGTAGTGAAACAGATATTTTTTCCGAAATCCGATGTTGCCAACAAATTCGAACTCCATGACAGCTCTCAGCTAAAATAGGAGGGGGTGAGTAAAAGCTGATCTCCGTTACTTGAGTAAGGAATGGAATGTTTTAAATGTTTTGGCGAAGAAAAAAGTAGCCTGGAAGCTGCGAGTCCATCGTGTTGCTTTGTTATTTGACACTTCAACAGAATATCTTTCTTCTTCCGTTAAGAAAGAGCGAACCACGTGCAGGCCAGTTGGTCAATGTTTGTTCATCTCCCTGTTCTCTATATAGAAAGAATGAAATAAACAAAGGCAAGAAATACATTTTGGACTGTGCATTTTTTTAAAAGATAAACATGAATGCATCTATTGAAAAAAAGCACGAGGAAGATTTTAATCTATATAAAAGTATCTTCAATTCTAGTCGAATAATAATATCTGAAATGCATGATGAAGAAGTAACTTTCTCATTTACATAATAGATAAGGCAACAAGATATCAAAAATTTACGAATAGTGTATTTCAATTATATTTTACATTTTATTAAATTACAGTATTTTAAGTATGTTTTTATTATTATTATTATTATTATATTTTTAAGAAATAGTGAAGTAACGTCTGGCCTTTCTAAACATTTCTGCTTTCATAAACTTAACATTAATGTTGTGAAAGTCAAAATCAGTCAGTCAATAAATAAATTGAATGCTGTTAGGAAGACGAATATTTTACAGGATTTTAAAGATCAGGACCGTACTGGCCAGGCGGAGACCGGGAAATTTCCCGGTGGTATTAGCGGAACAACTATTCTTATCTATTATATTATTATTATTGCTGAGAGGTATTTACGTATTTAATAGAGATCTAGGTATAGTTTGAATGAATTTTAACATTATAATGAGAAATGAGGAAAAAATTTGGAAAGGATGCTGACAAATAATAAGTAAAAGGTAGTATCTCACAATTCGTTTGAGAAGAAAACGAAAATCGTGGACAAATCTGTCAAGATTTCTCGTTGCATAATTCTGTAAAATTTCCAATTATAATGTGAAATTTAGCACCAGGAAATGTTGTTTTACTATTATAGTTAATTTAACATGCTTTGTTTCGGATTGATTTCCGATCAAACACAGAATTTTCAGTTTTTAATCTACACCTTTAGATAATTGAATTAAGAAAGAGGGAACCTTGGCCTAGAACAACAATAAAGAAAGCAATGTGATAACCACACATGACACAACTTGCCTTCGTTGTAACATTAAATTATTATTTTTATTACCGCTAATCATAAAATTATTTATTAACTGGCTGAAGAACCGGCGTTCACGGGAAGAGTAGATTTATGGAGAATATTTGAAATGTGAATCATATTTGAACCCTTTTTTCGCATTTAGAACAGGTATTTAAATGAAAATTAAATTATAAAAGGTTAGGCGACCCAAGTGCTATTTTCAAAAAGTGATTTTAAACTGTTTAACAGATTTTGACATATTCTATATTTGAACCCTTTCCCCCTAGGATACGTCTTTAATGAAAGTGACATGAAAGAAATCCGACTCCAGTCAACTTTTACCTACATTGCAAAATCCATTTGAAACAATCTATCCGTTTTTCTCATGATGATGACAAATAACATTATTTTGAGCGTGGAGGACAAATACCTCTTAGGATACTCATTATAATGAAAGAGACCTGGAAAGTCCAGTTTGAGCCAAGTGCTAATGTTCCAAAATTCTTTCCAAACGGTTCAGCAGTTTTCTCGTGATGATGAGAAGATAGTCTCGATTGTCTTCTTTACAAAATTTTCTTTTTACTTTCGAGTGACGATAGGAAATAAGAAAGTATAGCAATCATGAAAAAAAAATCTAGATTTAAACGGATTTGTACGTTGGATGATCCCTACATGTCTCAAAACGGAGTTCTGTTCGTCCCAGTGAAAATATCGATTATTTTTATAAAATTCTACACCAAAGCATAGGTCGTCCTAATTAATTTTCTTGCATTATATGCGATGTGGTCGTGTACTTAAAAATCTTTTATTTCTATTTTTTTTTACTAGCATTAACACAAAATAGAGCATGTACCTTTCGTTGGCGAGGGGGAGAAAAGAGCAAAGTGGAATCCCAAACCCACGGCAAGGGGGAAAGAGAAAGAGAGGAAAGTGACCTTTTAAACCCACATGTGTAAGTCATAAATCAGAGTATAACAGAAACTAAAACTATGGCAACGTTGGTGGATACACATTTACTTACAATGTCACTAGTAAGGGGATACGAGTGTTCGGGCATTGCCGAAACCACCCACAGAGAGCTTTCTTGTTTCTGCCACGACTTTATTAGCGTTTAGAAAAAATGTGTCCAAAGTTCTACAGGATTATTAGCGTTTAATGGGGAAAAATGTGTCCAAAATTCTACAGCATTTCTAACGTTTAACGGGGAAATGTGTATCCAAAATTCTACAGCATTATTAGTGTTTAACGGGGAAAAATATATCCAACATTCTGCAGCATTATTAGCTTTGACGGGAAAATGTGTCCAAAATTTTACTGGATTATTAGCGTTTAACGGAGTCCAAAATTCTACGTTATTAACGTTTAACGGGGAAAATGTGTTTAAAATTCTATAGCATTATTAGCGTTTAATGGGGGAAAATTGTGTCCAAAGGTGAGAATCCGTGAGATAAATACCAAGCGATAGATATTGTTGAGCTCAATAAAATATGACTAGTGTAATTCCTCATGTATGATTTTCAAGGAAAAAGCATGTTTAAAGGTTTTTTTAAAAAAAAAAAAAAGAAAACGTTTAACTCCAACAATTATACTCCGAGATTAAGGAAGATGATAATGAAAATAACGAACAAAAATGTTAGAATAAAAAACTTGAGGAAATAGGAGAACCCCTGAAAATCCATACAGACGGTGTTTGTTCAAAGCGAAGTTTGCGCGAGCTGAGATCGAACGAGGGATCCTATGCCATAATGAAAGTTTGATATACTATTAACTACACCAGTTATTAAGATCAAACGAATGTCAAAGTATATTCGCACCAAGCTTTCTATTTTGTCTCTAACGAGATGACGGTGTACAGTCTGGTTAATGAATTTCGCCCCAAATTATTACACTTTATTTATTTATTTATTTATTTATTTTACATTTTTGCTTAATTATAATATTGTGCAAAGATAAAACATACGTGGGTTAATAGATCATTGACTTGAACAAAGTGGCATGCTTAAAGGTAATTTTTCTTGCATGGTTTGTTTGAGAAAATTCAGAAATACTAATTTTCATGTTGTTAAATAGTACGTCGTTTATTGCCAATCTGATATATTTGATAGTTTTTTTTTTCTGTTGGAAAATGCTATTTATTTATTTATGCACTGTGTATGAAAATATTCAATCTCAAGTTCCAGTTTACATCTATTTATTTTTATCTCTTCTAGAAGTGACACACATACTCCTAACAGTAACAAATATACTCGTAATAGTGACAAACGTAGTCCTAACAGTGACAAACATATTTGTAATAGTGGCATAGTCCTAACAGTGACAAACATACTCGAATAGTGATAAACATAGTCCTAACAGTGACAAACATACTTGTAATAGTGACATAGTTCTAAGAGTGACAAAGCATATCCTAACAGTGACAAACATACTCCTTACATTAAGAGCCTGCCATACTAAAAATAGTACAGAATTTACCATTTTTCTTTTGCTTGTTTATTTATAAGAGAAAGGCGATAATGAATGCAACTTACCATAATCATAGACAATGTTATTCTACAACAGTAAATATCAAACTGAAGAATTTTCAGTGTTGCAATCCACAGAAATGACAATGTTGCCAGAATAATATTTCCCTCAAAATCTAAGTTAAGACAGCGACTAGAGGAACGAACTCAACAACTGCATTTGATTACGTATCATGTTGTCTTGGAATCCTGTGAATTACTTTTTTTTAAAGAAAAAAAATAGTTGTATTTAGTTTGAAATAAACAAAATAGTTTTAACATACAGTTATTAAAATTAAATAATAATGTTATTTAAAAACTAGTTCACAGGATTCTAAAACAACGTGGTACGTAATCAAATGCAGTTGAGTTCGTTCCTCTAGTCGCTGCCTTAACGTAGATTTTAGGGGAAATGTTATTCTGGCAACATTGTCATTTCTGTGGATGGCAACACTGAAAATTCTTGAGGTTCATATTTTCTGTTGTAGAATAACATTATCTATGATTGTGGTTAGTTGCATTTCATTATCTCCTTTCACTTATGAATAAACAAGCAAAAGAAAAATGGTACATTTTGTATTATTTTTAGTATGTCAGGCTCTTAACTTCATACTCGTAACAGAGACGTAAGTATAGTGACATAATACTCGTAACTCAGTTGAGTTGAGTTTTGAGTTTAACGTCCCTTTCAACAGCGAGGCTATATGAGACGGGACCTACTGATTAACGTGGAATCCGAACCAAATGAGCTCCCGCCGGGAATCGAACTCGGGTCTCCCACGCCAAAGGCGTGTACGCTAATCGCTTAACCACGAAGGAGCTCATATATTCGTAACTGTGACACATATACTGCTAACAGTGTGTGTAAGCTGAGGGTACCCGAGTGACAGCAAGCCCAGGCTCTAAGAAGTTAATCAGGAGAAACCTCATTGAGGACAACCAAACCTCATTGAAACCAAAGGTAGCGTGATCCTCAATGAGAGTAATGAGAGCAAACCTCGTTGATGATAGTAAGGCTGACCCCACGTGACAAGCAGCAAGCCGTAAATCCAAAACATCTATCTATGTAGAAGTACATGAAATTTTTGTGTGGGTATGATTTTATTATTTTTTTTTTCGACAAAATGGGTGCTTTCAGATATTTAAGATCAACATTAACGGACCAAACCCGTATTCACGTAGAACTAAATGTCGATTGAAAGGAGGAATTCATGTTATTATTCAATCCAAACCCTTTTGTCGTCGAGAATTCTGTCCAAAAATTTGAAACTTACAATATACAAAATGATAATCTTCCTGTTGTGCTGTATGGTTACGAAACATGGTCGCTAACTCTAAGAGAAGAACAGAGACTGAAAGTGTTTGGAAATAAAATCCTGAGACGAATATTCGGACCGAAGAGGAACGGGAATGGGGAAACTTCGTAACGAAGAACTGCATAATTTATACCGTTTACCAAACATTGTTAGAGTCATCAAATCTAGGAAGCTCAGCTGGGCAGTTAAGTAGCCAGAATCGAAGAAAGTAGGAACACTTTCAAAGATTTGACTGGAAGACCACTCGCAAACGATCATTAGGAAGACCTAAGTGCAAATATTAAGATGGATCTCGCATAGGTATACAAAGTAAAAACTGGATCCAGTTGGCAAAGGATAGAAGTCAGTGGAGAGCTTTTGTGAACGCGACATTCAAGCTCCGGGTTCCATAGGCCATACAATTAGTTAGTTAGTTTACTATGGTTTTATTTTGTGTCATTTACTGTAGCAACTTTACATCTAACATGAATTACTCTTTTAGATTGATTGTGAGGTTAACGTCCCTTTCAGCAGCGAGGATATATGAGACGAGATCTACTGATTAACGTGGAATTCGAACCAGATGAACTCCCGCCGGGAGTTGAGCCCGGTTCTTCCACGCTAGTATTTTAGACTATTGTGTGTTGATTGTTCCTTCAATTGAGAAATTGTCCCTTTAATTCTAACTAACCGTACTGGTATGCACGAGACGAGACAAGAAATTAGATTGTCTCGTCTCCTTTTCATGACTGCGTATCTTGAAACGTTGATAAGTGCTCCTCATTATGTTCGTACAATTACTTTACCAATTTATCACTTTTATACTTTCAATTTTAGATGAAAGTAGCGATTGCGGTCCAAGACTTGGGCGAACTACTGTTGCCCACGAAAACTCGAGAAATGTCTCGTGAGGGGCGGATGTAGCTCGGGGCCACGGGGCCAACACTCCTCCCCAGTTTCTTGAGCTACAGAAGTAATTAAAACTATTATTTATATATTTTGGAAAATTTATAGTAAACGTTGCTTTTTACTTTTTATTGGAAATTTTTTGAAACATTAGATATACATTTCTTCTGTTCTGCAATGTGTAAAATAATACTTGAGGTCCACAATGTCAACGTCCAATCCAGCCATGATATCCATATCACGAGAGAGTTAAATTGAAAACTTCTGCAGGGCTCATGAAAAATTGTTAGGGAAGAACATAGATTGAAAGTATTTGAGAACAAGATCCTGAGACAAATATTCGGACCCAAGAGGAACGGGAATGGCGAATGGCGGAAACTTCATAACGAGGAACTACATAATTTATATGGTTTACCCAATATTGTGAGAGTCGTCAAGTCTAGGAGGCTTAGGTGGGCAGGTCATGTAGCTATAATGGAAGAAAGTAGAAACGCTTTCAAAGTCTTGACTGGAAGACCAATCGGAAAACGACCATTAGGAAGACCTAGGCGCAGATGGGAAGACAATATTAAGATGGGTCTCGCAGAGATTGGAATACAAAGTAGAAACTGGATCCAATTAGCTAAGGATAAAAGTCAGTGGAGAGCTTTTGTGAACGCGGCATTGAACCTCCGGGTTCCATAGGTCATAGAATTAGTTAGTTTTTTTTTTTTTAAGTTAATTCTGACTCCCCACCCTCCGCAGTTTTTACCTAGATATGCCACTGTGCCTCGTCTCGGGTCTCGAACATGTGTAGAATTGTTATGTTTCTGGTCTCCTCCCGAATTTGAACATGTAATTCTCGTCTCGTTTGCAAGAAGAGAATCGAGATGGGCAACACTAATTCTCACCTTGTTTCGTATTATAGACGAGTTTCTTTTCCTTAGAAGTATTGCAGTGGGTATAGGTTTCAGTAGAGTAAAGAGTAAAGAATGAGTGGGTAGAAGGATATCGAATAACCATTGGTTGTGGTTCGCATAGACATCGCGTCATTTGATTTGATAGGTCACGCGTAGCACTACACAGAAATTTCTGTCTGTTGTTCTGGTGTATCTGTCCAAACTAATTATACTGGAGGAACGAAAGCAGGTTGTCGACTACAGGGATCAGGCATTATTGACATGCACTGGCGGCCTATTGTCTTTTTTTTAAAGAGAAGCAGATCGTGACCTTGGAGATCTCGAGGACATCGCCAACTTCTTCTTCTTCTTGTACTTTGTTGGACGCAGGAGTTCAATCGATAGAAGAACAATGGAGTCAATAGCATTGTTTCACTCCTGGACCACTATCATTGTTGAAATGACCATCATAACTCATTGGTAGAACACGCAAGCGGGTTACATGGAACCAATAAAAATCTTACGTCATCCTTTTTCATAAGAATAAAAATTAAAGATACAATGAGTCTGGCGGCTTCGAAAGTTCATCATAACTAACTAACTGACTCTATGGCTTATGGAACCCGAAGGTTCAATGCCGCCTTAACTAAAGCTCTCTACTGACTTCTATTCTTAGCCAACTGGATACCCTTTCTAATTTGTACTCCTATTTCTGCGAGATCCATCTTAATATTGTCCACCCATCTGCGCCTAATCTTCCTTCCGATTAGACTTCCAGTTAAAACTCTGAAAACGTTCCTACTTTCTTCCATTTTGGCTACATGATCTGCCCACCTGAGCCTCCTAGACTTGATGACTGTAAAAATGTTTGGTAAACGGCATTGGAAGTGCCACTATTCATTTTCAGTAACCCCGCAAACTACGGATTCAACGTTAATATCAGTCATTTTCGATCATTATTAAATATCTCCCTCCTCCCCTAAGTTGCACCGTCAAAGTCAGATGATAAAAAGCATCCCAGGCCCAAAAACTCATTTATGTTGAAAATTTGATGAAGATCGGTCGGATGGTTCAAGAGTTATTAAGTCACAAACAGTTACTTTCATTGTTATTTATATAGATAAATGAGTCAGTGTTGAAGATCTTTCTCTCAACCCTTAACGAGTGCCTTCTTTGACCGAGTGGCTGATAATTGTGGTCCTGGATTGGATCTACAGCGCATTGTGGGCTATTTGTCTCAGGTGCAATGTTTGAGGGTGAGGAATTTAGGGAAATTTCATAAATAAATTAAGCAAAAAAAAAAAAAAAAAAAAAGGGGGGGATTTTCGATAAAACGTGAAAATCCAGGAAAATTTTCGCATTGACTGATTGACTAATATGAACGCTTAAATTTTCTCTTTGCTCTTCAAGAAATGAACCGATACAATAACAAGAGTATGTGTGTTTTTGCACCCGTTGTTGGCTGTGTGTATTTGTGTGTACTTTTTGTTGAAAACAATGAAGGAAAAAGTAAAACATACAAATAAAGCAAAAAGCAAAATGAATAAAACAATTGTGGTTGACACTTCCTGTAATATGCCTAAATTAGTGTTATCACATAATTTTTGTCATAGGAATTGGATACTCAACAAACCAGGGAAAATTTGATAAGAAAAGGGAAAGTTTTGTGTCAGTCGAGGGAAATTTTCCTAAGGAAACCTACGAACTTTGAGTAGTAGTTTGTACCCAACTTTAAACAATATTTTCTGTATCATACAGCCTCGGTACTGAAAAAAGACGGTTAACTTAAAACATTTCATTTTTCTTTACATGTGAAGAATATGGGATGAAAGTAATTGTTAGAAAGACAAAAGCCATGGTGATTGGAACGAAGAGGTGGATGTCAAATATAGAAGTAGGAGGGGAGAAAGTAAGACAGGTAACTAGTTTTCGATACCTGGGTAGTGTTATTAGTGATGAAGTGTGAACGTGAAATAAAAGCAAGGATAGGAATGGTGAAAAAAGCCTTTAGGAGAAAGAAGATGTTATTTTGTGAGACCTTGAATAAAGAGTTGAGAAAAATACTCATAAAATGCTTCATATGAAGTATTGTACTGTATGGATCAGAAACATGGACATTAAGCAAAAGTGATGAGAAACGATTGGAAGCTTTCGAAATGTGGGTGTGGAGAAGAATGGAAAGAATTAACTGGGTCGAGCGGAAAACAAATGAAAGAGTGTTAGAATTGGTAGAAAAGAAAACGAACAATTTTAGATATTATTAAGAAAAGGGAGAGGCACTGGTTCTGACGTAGGCTAAGAAGAAACTGTATCTTAAGGGACATGCTAGAGGGTATGGTGACAGGAAAAAGATGGAGGGGACGAAGGAGACTACAATTAATGGATGACATCAAAACAGGAAAATCGTACGTGAAAACGAAAAAGTTAGCGAAAGACCGTGGAGCATGGAAGCTTCTCAGTTGCGGCAAGTGACTTACCAATAATGGCACAGTACCTATGATGGTGATGATGATGATTTCTTTACAAAAGTATAAAATGTGTAGCTTTTTTAATTCAAGAGCGGCCAAAATGGTAGGAATAAGTTTAATTTTGGGTGTGATTGCGAGCAAGAGACGAAAGTAATGTGCTATGTGTGTATCTGTACTCACACATCGTAACAAGAAAGAAAGAAGAAAGGAATGAAATCAAATAAACTACGTAGAAGAAGGCTTTATGAACGTGTGAAATTAGTAACACGTGTAAATTTATCCGTTGAGGTCGTTATTCACAAGTTACACAAGGGCGTTGATGGCTTCTGCCTTCTGGTGTTTTCCACTGCTCAACGTTATGAGTTCACCCATCCAATCACGCAGATCAGGCGCCTGGAGCGATATAGTAGTAGTTGGTGATAACAGCAATAAATATCAACGATATTTTCCAGTTTACATCTTAATATCACTTTGTTGTTTTAAGTAAATAAATAAAACTTCTCGCTTGAAGGAAGGGAGAGACAAATTGCCTAAACAAGTCGCTTCAAGCAATATTCCTTTTATATTAAAGATATAATTTTCGATGTGCGATTTTATTTTGTGAAGTGTTTATGCGTGTTCAACGAGAAGAGTCCGGGGGTCATGAAAGGTTTATATCTTGAAGAAAACACGAAACCCAATAAACTAACACAGGTGAAGTAGCTATAAAATTTAGCTTTTGTTAAAAGTTCCGCGATAAGATGCTATTCTTCAGTCAATTTGATTTGAAGCAAAGATTAAGATTATCCTCGTACCCTTTTTAGGATGCATTATGATTCATTAGTTACATTTTGTGCTATATTAGCTGTTTAAAATCGCGCCCTGCAACCTTTATCCTTAAACTAGGTTTTCTTCCACCTTTGTTCAAGCAACATCTGTGTATCTCTTTTTAAGTAGTTATCCTGTTTTGCTGAAGGGTTTTGCATGTGTAGAAGTACTTGAACATTCTAGAATATGCATTCAACTATTCCTACAAGGTTTTCAATTAATCTACATATCTATCTGTATATAAATAAAAATGGAAGTGACTATGTTTGTCACTTAATAACTCTTGAAGCATCCAACTAATCTCAATCAAATTTTCAACATAGATGAGGTTTGGTCCTGGGATGTTTTTTTCATCATCTCACTTTGACGGTGCATCTTAGGGGAGGGGAAGATACATAAAAATAATCGAAAATTACCGATATTAGCGTCGAATCCATAGTTTTCGGTGTCGCTGAGATGAACAGTGACGCTTCTGATGCCATTTAAATCTAAATTCAGCCTCGCAACTTGGACGAGATGTATAAAAAAGATCGAAAATGACCGATATTAGTGTTGAATCCATAGTTGTCGGAATCGCTGAGGTGATCAGTAATATTTCCGATTCCGATTAAATTTAAATTCAGCCCCGCAACTTGGAGGAGCGGAAGATATGTAAAAATCGAAAATGACCGATATTAGTGTTGAATACGTAGTTTTCGGGGTCACGGACATGAACAGTGACATTTCCGATGCCGTTTAAATCCAAATTTAGCCCACAATAGTAATATTTAACTTTTATTTATATACATTACTTATTATTTTCTGATTTTTTCATTATATTTTCTTTGTGTCTATTAGGGATGGGTACGAGTCCAGTCGAGTTTGACAAATGGCTCGCTCGTTTAGGTCATTTTAACTCGTTTTGAAATCACTGCCTGATTAAACTGGAAAGCAAAAGCCATGAGAAATGTAAGCAGTAATGTGAAATATTTTTAATGTTGCTCACGGGATGGGACACTGCTCCATCTCGTCTCGTCTCGATTAAGAAGACGACAATGAATTTTTGTAACGCAACGGCGCCAAATGTCGTGAGCACCAATATAAGTATGTACCGTAGTTCTTACCATCAAAGTTGAGACCTGCACGGTCGAAGTTTTGAGCCCAAGCAGAAGCCCAACTCGGGTAGTGATGTAACCGGCACAGCTCGGTTCAACTTAGCGAACAGCTCGAGCCGGCTTGATCGAGATGAGGCACCGACTCGCCTCAGGTAAGCTGTCGGCTCGAGCCGGCTTGGTTGGGGTGAGCCATCAGCTTGGTTATTTTCCGCTCGAGTCGGTTGTGTTGGGTGATCTGTTGGTTCGGCTCAATAGTGAATGAACTGAGCCGAGCCGCTCGAGTCATTGAAAACCGTAAACCCGGGCCAAGCAGTTTTGAACATATTTGGACGGCGCCCTGTAACTTTTAACAATTTTTGGCTCGAGCCTGGATACTTGCACCTCTGGACCTCAAGCCCAGATCCTCGTGAACGATGTCCTTGCCTCCTAGATTTCACAACTACCGAGATCAGCAGTCAACTAATTTTTAGTATTCAGATACAAAACGCCTATCTTTTATGTTTATAGACAGTGTTGTTATAATAATAATAATAATAATAATAATAATAATAATAATAATAATAATAATAATAATAATAATAATAATAATAATAATAATAAAGTTGTTGTAGTAGTAGTATGTAACATTGATAATAATTATATTGTCTATGTAGGATACTTGAAGAAAGTACTTGAATCTACACACAACATTTCTCTCGTTTTGGCTTGACTCGACTCGAAACTCGAGTTAAATTCGGGTCGAGTTTCGAATCGAGTTGGAGAAAATTTTTCGAGCTGAGTTCTCGAGTCGAGCTCAAAGATGACTGTTTCGAATAGAGTCGAGTTTCAATGAAAACTCGCTCGTGACCATCTCTAGTTCTTTGGATTTAAATTCTTACTTTAACCCAGCGAAACGGGTACTTGACACTAGTTATATGATAAACGTTATTTTATATTACTCTTATAGAAGACAGTTATTGTTGTAGTAGTAGTCGTTGTCTTTGGTTCTGTTCGTGGATTGATCTCAATTGTAGCGTCCTGTTCAACACCTAGGCTATAAAAGACGAAGATCTAGAGCTTAATCTGAACCACGAACCATGAGCTCCCACTAGAAATGGAATGCCGATCTCCGCGCCGATGGCGTGTACGCTAACCATAGTAGTACTGGGAGTGCAGTAATAGTAGAGTGAAATGAAATGAAATCTTTGAGTTCAACGTACCGCGATTATGCATGTTAGGCTGAGAGACAGAGATGATTAAGAAGAATTGGTGGAATGAGAAAGTGGGAGGAAACGGGAGTACCCCGAGAAAACTCACGAGCACGTTGTTGTCCACCACAGCTTACTTGACCGGGAATCGAACCACGGACCCTACCCACCAGAGGTAAGCGCTCTACCAATAAGCCACCAGCCCCCCTGTAGCAGTAATAAAAATATATAATTTTCTAGTTTTACGCCTAATGGATATGCCCTTTAGATTAAAGAAGACAAATAATAATAATAATAATAATAATAATAATAATAATAATAATAATAATAATAATAATAATAATAATAATAATAATAATGAGTAGATTCGTTAATTTGTGGCGTTTGGAATCAGTGGATATATATCTTGTTTGAGGATTCAATTACTCAGACAATGGTTCACTGATGTATTCCCCCATATTATTCATAATCTGTTCGTAATCTTCAGTCGATTGTTGGATGCATAGTAGTCATCAGTGAAATTTTATATTAGCTCATAATTTTCGAAAGATGTGCCATGAAGTTCATTCATCAGGCTCGGGAAAGATTGTAATCTGTAGGACCAAGATATGGGGAATACGCCGGATAAGAAATAATCCCCGATTAAAAATGCTTAATGTGTATGGTTGTCATGTCTGTAACACGTGGTCTAGCGTTGTGCGTATGGATTATGATGCCATTACGTTTATTCGGCTTTTTATCTTGAAGTGCTTGATGAACAGTTGGTATTGATCCCAGTACACAGCAGCAGTGATGGTACAATTATGGGTAGGAGTTCGCTGCAAAAAATTTAATCCATGTCTCACCAGAAGCACAACATTGGAATGTAAATCCGTTTTGGGACGTTTTCTGTTTGGACTGACCCATTCCTTCCTCTCCCGGTAACTGTATATGAGGCAAAGGGTTGATGGCGACAGGGTAAGCGGAGAAGCATATATGGCAACACGCTGGAACTTGTTGTCTGTGCTGAGTGAGTGAGGCATCCACGAACCGAGTTTTTAAGCCTTTGTCCTAGAGGAAAGAAATACAAAGCTTTGACCACCTACCTGAAAGTGTAACCAATGTGTCAGAATTTGCTAGAATCGTCTGCTCGAATACCGGTAATGCCGATGTTTCTAAGACCAAGTACGCCTATTCATAATTGTATGTTCTAAGATGCATTGGTTATTCTAGCGCTGTACTCTTTTGCTCCGAATATCTGATTCCTATTAAAAAGTAAACTTTCATCCATATTAAAGATTTTCACTGAAGTTCAACAAACAACATAACAAAAAGTATATAGCATAACAATTTTGAATAATTCTAATTACATTGAATCTAAAATTATTATTAAGGGACGCTCATGTTCATGCTTAGTATTGTCACTCGCTTGTTGTTCAGAAAGTTATCTGCGATTGCAGTAATTAAAACGAAGAGTAATTTTGTTTCATATTATGATAAATTTCGGCTTCCTATACACATACAGTACATATATTCACTATTATTCGTTAAATCAGACATTTCAGCTTACACATTTATGTTTTTCAACAACATTACGTATATTGAGAATATTAATATGCAATTTATACTTACCTTTACATGATATTCTTTTCTCTTCATACTAGCTTCTACTCGCCCATCAATGATCCCAGTGTTCCTATCGTAGTTAAGCATATTTACATGATTTTCTTTATACGCTACTTCTGTTTTCTGGGGGGGGGGGGTTCGCGTTGGCTCAGTGGTAGAGGGTTCATCTCTGGTGCTTGGGGTCCCGGGTTCGATCCCAGCCCCGCCAAGTGAACTTTGTGGTGGACAAACACCGTGTGCGTGGGTTTTCTCGGGAGTTCTCCCGTTTCCTCCCGCTTTCTTCATTCCATCATTTCATTCATTACTCATCATCACCGTCTCCTTTAGCCTAACCGGCATAACCATGGGACGTAAAACTCAAAGATTTCATTTTATTTTTTTCTCCTTTCTTCATTATTTTAAGTTCGTCTTTCACAAGGCTCACGAGTGCAACATACGACGCCATTGAAACTGCCTTAGCAACCACCCTAACAACAGTTTGTTTGTAACCAATATGGCTGCGCCCAGTAAAATTCGTAGCAGACGACTTTAGCAGCGTATAAGTTGAAGGTGTTGCACAACAGTTACCTATCCACTGTCCATCTCCTCGGGTGCTTTGACGTGGACCACGATCGATCAAGTCATAGGTTGTTCAAATTGTCCTGACCATAGTGGAATTAGCGACCAGGACGTGGAGCATCCTCAGAAACGTGTCAACTCAAACCATTTTCTGGTGTTCCTTTCAGTAACAGCATCCTCTTCATACACTGCACAGATATAGCTTGATACCTATGCTGCACTAAGGCCTTTGTAGAATTCCCGTACAGAAAAACATGTCGGAGATAATTCGTTTTTTTTTAAAACTTGACACTCTTACTTCAGACTGTCAGCAAAACTACAAATAGTGCTACACATTACTGATAATGTAGCTAAGGGCGGATCCAAGGGGGGGCTACGGGGCTATAGCCCCCCCTTGACGCTCAAGTTTACACTGGATAAAATGGGCTTCAATTCTGCTTTACATTGGATAAAACAGCAAATTATGGTTTAGCCCCTCCCTTGATCATATCCTGGATCCGCCACTGAATGTAGCTACAATTGGATCTATTCTACAGCATTGTCACATCACTGACGTCTGAAAAAAAAAGGCAGAAAAAATGAAATGAAATCTTTAAGTTTTACGTCCCACGGTTATTCCGGCTAGGCTAAAGGAGACGGTGACGATGAGAAATGAATGAAATGGGGAAATGAATAAAGTGGGTGGAAACGGGAGAACCCCGGGAAAAACCCCACACGGTGTTTGTCCACCATAAAGTTCACGTGGCGCGAGCTGTCATCGAACTAAGAATCCCATGCACCAGAGATGAACCCTCTACCACTGAGCCACCTCGGTCCTTTGAATGACAAAGTTTAATTAATCAACTCAATAATAATAATAATAAAAATAATAATAATAATAATAATAATAATAATAATAATAATAATAATAATAATAATAATAATAATAATAATAATAATAATAAGTGGTTAGAATTGTACAGTACTTCTATTTTTCCTTAATCAAGAAATATTATACCGGCTTGCTGAAAATTACAAGTTAGTTCTTTATGGTTCGTGTGTCAAGTTTAATTCTAAATGCTCGTACTTCATGTTGCACAGATGTGTACGCTACATTTATCACTGGATTAAAAAGGTGTTTGAAATTTATAGTTGGGTGGATCTGAGTTGACAGAGATAATTCTACAAAATTTAAAATTGTAATATAATAAAGAAAGACTCAATTATTTATTTACTTTTTAATTTATTTTTCCAGAGACCTATCAATTTTAGCTGGTAATATAGCTAAAAAGGGAAAAGGATGAATGTATGTAATAAAAAGCGAAGCTAAAAGTGAAATTTATTCCGGAACATGATAACTAGAGATAAAGTTGCTTCAAGTATACTATTTACTAGTCATTATGAACAGGATATGAAGTATCGCGTGCCACTTAGCGTCCAATATAACTTTTTACATATTATTTTTCTTAAAACCACTTGCGATTTGGTTTTTTTAATGCTTTTTTGTAGCAAATCTCGATCGACATGTATTTTGTTTTCAAAGAACTTGCTCCTAATTATCAGCGGAAATCGAATCTCATTGCTGCAGCATCGGTTCTACGCCACAGTAAGTATTTGGCTTCGGGGAAGGAAGGTTTCGTTGTTCGGATCTCGACCTTGTGATGGGTTTTAGACGTTGTTTTGTTCTGAGAGGGGGGGAAGGGAAGGGAAGGGAGATCGTTGACACCTATGGCTTTCCGGTAGCAGTAATCAAGAATTGTTTGATTATGGTTCTTAAGCCAATTTCTCAAACTTCAATTTATATTATATAAATGAACAGTTGGTGTAATAAGTGAAAGTTTCCAACACAAACAGTGCGATGGTAATGACCGTAAATTATGATTGCGTTATTATTAATTTGTAGAAAAATACGAGGTGTGTTCAAAATATATCGAACCTTTAATTGACAAAAATACATTTATTGATTTGGAAACACTTCTGAAACGCAGTTTTTGAAATGGTGAGCAACCGTGCCTCGCATCCGCATGATATCTTCTCTTGACTCAAATCGGGTCCCTTTTAGTGGCATTTTCAGCTTGGGGAATAACCAAAAGTCACATGGAGCCATGTCAGGTGAGTAGGGAGCCGGACGACACACAGGAATGTTGTGTTTGGTGATGAAATCCTAAATCAAATTTCGCCGACACTCTCATCATGCCTAAATTCTCGTCGGACGCTTTCTGCGGATGGGAAAAATTCACGACTGTGAATGAGTGTCCCCTCTATTTCTACAATGAAAGGTGTGTGTGTGTGTGTGTGTGTGTGTGTGTTTGTTGCGGTTCGCTTGAGGATGGCGACAGGCGCAGAAAAAGCTTATGTTGTGGTTGAGTTTCATTTGCATCAACGTGTCCGTACAATGCAACAACATCTCTGAACGAAGTTCAACGAAGATCCACCATCTGCCAAGTCCATTGGCACACACACAAAATCGCATGGAGTTAGATCCGGAGAGCGTGCAGGCCATGACAAGAATTGTTGATCATCATCCCCAGCACGACCGTTTCTCAAGTCACTGTGGACCGATCACTTGATTTCCTCTTACAGAGACATCCTGAAGCTGTAAATTGTGCATACCGTCGGCGAATGGACTTGGCAGTTGGTGGATCTTAGTTGAACTTCGTTCCGAAGTGTCGTTGCACTGTTAGAACATACTGATGTGAGTGAAACTCGAAGATGACATAAGCTTTCTCTGGCGTGGGAGGCCCGGTTCGATTCCCGGTGGTAGCTCATATGGTTCGAATTCCATGTTAATCAGTAGGTCCCGTCTCATATAGCCTCGCTGCTGAAAGGGACGTTAAACTCAAAATCAGCTCAACTCATAAACTTTCTCTGTGCCTGTCGCTATCTTCAGTAAATGCTCACTTCTGCGTTCTAGTGGCAGAAACCAAAAGCGAAACCCCAACACATTTTTTAAAAATGTTTTTCAATGCTTCTGCAAAGTTCTGTGACAATATGTCCAATAATAAAGCTACACTGAATTTATGAAACCAGATCAATGATTTGTAATAACCCT
This sequence comes from Thermobia domestica, assembly GCF_964235325.1. Classification (NCBI taxonomy): domain Eukaryota; kingdom Metazoa; phylum Arthropoda; class Insecta; order Zygentoma; family Lepismatidae; genus Thermobia; species Thermobia domestica. Next base: position 329,130,172 of record NC_137457.1, read on the forward strand.
GTGCATATATGCCAGGATGTATGTAAGGCAGAAATGCACATGAGGCGAGACTGAAGACTGTCTCCCCTTATCTTGAGTAGCTGCTCTCTCACCTCTTGTCGTGAACCGAAAACTTGGGACGAGATGAGACGAGATACGATACATGTCTCGTATTATGCACATCCCTAATCAGGATCAGTCGAGCTCGCGCGGGCACAGTTTACACCTTCAATCTAACACGCGCGGGCTCTGGCTATATCTTCAATCTGGCACGTGCAGGCTTTGGCTATATCTTCAGTCTGGCACGTGCGATCTCTGGCTATAAATTCAATCTGACACGCATGGGCTCAGGCTATATCTTCAATCTGGCACGCGCAGTCTCAGGTTATATCTTCAATCTGGGACTTGCAGGCTCAGACTATATTCTAAATGAGGCTGTGTAGGCTTAGGCTCTGTCGTCAATGAGACTTGCGCTCACATGTCTGAATGAAACTCACGTTATCTGAGATTCGCACATGCTGGTGCTTGCGCTAACTAAACTTATTCAATATCGTGCTCACTTGGACTTGGAACTGCGATTCGATCATCAACTTATAGGACTTGCATTCACGCAGATTCATTCTCAGTTATTGATCTGACCTGATAAGCCCAAGAGCCCAACTCGCGAATTTTGAAAATCTCTGCTGTGAGGTGAATTAAGAAAAATTTAGAAATAAATAAATAAAAAGTAGGAAGAACATTCATGATATGAGCAATAAATCCTTGTGACCGCTACGCAGAAATCTAAAGACGTTAGTGTTTATGGGGAGCGTAAAAGTGCGGAAATCGTCAATAGTGTGCTTAGAAAATAAACCTTTCCCTAAGGATTCTTTGGAGAAATAGGGATAAAAAGTTCCAGGATACCTCACCACTAGTACGAAGCAGGAGCGCACCCACAGGAGGGGGCCACCGGGTTCGGACCCCCCCCTAAACTTCCCAACTCGACATACATTTGTACATTTTCTTAATAAAACTATATTTGTTTAGCAGAGAAATAATTGATGTAGAGCTCCTCCGTGGCTAAGCGGTTAGCGTACACGCCTTTGGCGTGGGAGACCTGGGTTCGATTCCCGGGGGAGCTCATGTGGTTCGAATTCCATGTTAATCAGTAGGTACCGTCTTCTATAGCCTCACTGCTGAAAGGGACGTTAAACGCAACTCAACTCAACTCAATTGATGTAGCATGAAAATTTGGATTTTCCAGTTCATCTGTACTCTTTCTCTTATGAAAACAATCTAGTTTTATCTTTTTTTTTTCTGAAAATATAGGTGGAAATATTTCACAATTACTTATTGTCTTTTGAGTATATAATAACAGCCGTTCAGTACTACATAGACGTAGTGGCTTATAGTATTGGATTCCTCCCTAAAGGTTGGAATCCCCGAATAAATATTTTTGGGTGCGCGCCTAGTACGAAGAGTCGCTGGGGGTACGGTGGCTCAGTGGTCGAGCGCTTACCTTAGCTAGTGCGTGAAGTCCCTGGTTCGATCCCTGGCTAAGTAACATCGTGTTCGTGGGTTTTCTCGGGGTACCCAGTTTCCTCCCACATTCTAATTCCAACAATTGTCAATCACCATTTACTTCCCTTAAGAGGCCTCATCCCGGCGAAATTAAAATACCGCTAATTTTACAGTAATTACGTGATATCTTCAAATAGATAAAAGATAACTGAAATGGGAAACAAGAGCGCCCTAGACAATATTATTTTGCGTGAGGTACCGTTATCACAAGTCACCTAGTGGTTTTTTCGTTTTCAGCCGTTTAGAAACGCGAAAATAAATGCCGATTTTCAAAATGGCTCGAAATCGAAAGCAGATAAGAGAGTCGTGATAACGGTATCTCATGTAAAATGATATTGTCTAGGGCGCGCTCTTGTTCCACATTTCAATTATCTTTTATCTATTTGAAGATATCACATAATTACTGTAAAATTAGCGGTATTTTAATTTCGCCGGGATAAGGCCTCTTAATCATCCGTTTCCCTTAGCCTAGCAAGCATAATCGTTAGGCGTTAAACTGGAAGATGTACGAAGGGTCCATGATTCATTTACAGACCATGTGAATTCGTGATGGCCGACATTGTACGTCGTAAAAAGAACTTTAGTTTAACGTCCCTCGACTATGTCCTTTAGGCTAAGGAAGACGGATGATTAACGAAAGTGAATGACTACGAAAGAATTGTTGGGATGACAATACAAGAGGAAACCGGAGAACCTCCAGAAAAAAAAAAAAAACACAAATATGATGCCTAGCAGAAACTCAGATGTTCTAAGCCTAGAATCGAACCATGAACCCCTCGCATCAGAAGTGAGCTGTCTGTGTCGGAGATGTGTGGTCAGGTCATTAACTTGCTTTCTAGAACACAATTCGCTAACACTATTGCCTCTGTCATTATGCAGGGAATCGAACCCTGGATTGCGCTTTACCACAGACAATCGTATTATCCATTCGCTTACACATGTGTAGAGTTAACATCTGTCAAAATCAGAGATGGTCATCCTCCCTCATTTTGCCCTCATGAGGGCAGCCCTCACCCTCACCTCACCTTCATTTTAGTAGTTGAGGGTGAGGGCGATAAAGTAATTGAGGGTGAGTGTGAGGGAGTGTGAGGACGTCAATGGAGGGTGAGTGTGAGGGAGGTTGAGGGGAGGGCGTGAATGGAGGGTGAGGGGCGTCAATTGAGGGCGAGGGCGAGGGTGAGGGAGGGTTAGGAAAAATGACCATCTACGTTGCACATTCGTTGTTGATCTTCATCGCAAAGCCACATATTTTATGTCCGTTGGGCCTCAATTTGTTATTGATTGATTTAATGTCGTGAAAGGAAGTGTTGGGCTTATATTATCTGTTGTTCTGGATGGAAGATTAGCTGTTTCCTGAGAAGGTTGCAGCAACGCGTGAGAACGCTCTGATAGCTTGTAATGACAACAGTTGCAACATGTAAATGAAATTACTCACTGTAGAGAAAAAAACTAGTCACATGTGGTCTTGTGTCTTTGACATACGCTAGTTGGTGTGTGTGTTGGAACAAGTTCCTTATGTTGTTGCTATTTACATAAATAAATAAATAAAGCAAGAAATAAAAATAAGAGATTGTGGTCTTAGGATCGTAAAAAACACATACAAGAGATGTGTTATTAATGATGTTATTAAAATGTTACCTTGACCATTACGAAGGCAAAGTGATTCGCAACGGAGGAACAGATGCGTTTATTGTATTTATAGATAGAAGTGGTCACACCCAGCATTTCTGCGCGCGTATACGTTTGCAATGTGTCGCTTGACAGCTTATTATGATTCGTCGAGGCTGACAAACCCTGGAGAAACTGGTTTCCACATATGAATGGTTTTGAAAGTGATATACATTGCATGCGCTGACGTTTTTTTTTTCTTCCTTTCTTTTCCAATGTATTTTTCTTAGGAATTGTAAAATGTCATTTGAGAAAATGTGGTGCAGAAAATGCAGTCACACTATCGTGAACGCATGTGCATTTGTTTGCATGGGAATTTTCTGCAATGTCATGCGATAATTTGGACAATTATCCTTATTTTTAGGAAGAAGTTAATCTGCAGCGCGTGGAATTTTGTCTTTGAAGCGAGAAGGAAAGCGGTCTGTTGTGAAGTAATTATGAAACTTATTACGTTTCGTTTGTTATTTTCAAATTTCTTTATTATTTTTTATTAAAACAAAGGAAAAATGACATGCAATGATTCTTCCCGATACCAATCTCTCTGGAGTGATTGTGAAGACATTCAACCGGCAGCAACAGTGGTCAGTTCCATTTAGCGGAAGTGTGGTAAGCTAGTAGGATCCAAAAGCTTCCGGTTACGGTTATACAGTCTTGCCTTCTTCCGACAAAGGTTAGGGACTTTTTGGCTACTTCAAGCTTCTGTTAACTGTTCCACATGCAAGGAGATAACACAAATATGTATATAAAAGTTCTTCGAAGAGTAACGGTCAAGTTAAACTGGCTGGCTACGAGAAACGCATTCGGCGGAACAGCGCCACATATCATATTAGTCATTGCATCTCATCTGATTTATAAGTACACAGTAAAAAATGGTAGTGTTAATTCAACACAATTTTAACACAAGGCTGTGGTTCCAGCGTGTTAGTTCAACACATACCCCGCGGTGTTGGCGTTTAACACAGGATGTGTGTTACGTCTTTAACACACAACCGGTGTTGAGTCGTACCGTAAGCGTAAATGAACCACAAAATTACTCCCTCAAAATATGTTAAGGGGGCGCGGTGGCTCAGTGGTAGAGCGTTCACCTCTGGTGCTTGGGGTCCCGAGTTCGATCCCAGCCCCCGCCAAGTGAACTTTGTGGTAGACAAACACCGTGCTCGTGGGTTTTCTCGGGGTTCTCCCGTTTCCTCCCACTTTATTCATTCCACCATTTCACTCATCTCTCATTATCACCATGGAGCCTAACCGGCATAACCGTGGGACGTAAAACTCAGATTTCATTTTCATTTCATTTCAAAATATGTTAAATCGCCTATATGCGAAATGTGTTTACATTATGCTGAGTCTAAAAAAACGCTTTAAACAAGTATAATATATATATATATATATATATATATATATATATATATATATATATATATATATATATATATATATATACTCCAGTGGCGGCTGGAGGGCCCGAACCACCAACCTTTCGATTACTAGCCGCGTGCTCTTCCGACTTGGCCACGGAAGTGATGAAGAAAGCATCGCTTGTAAAGGGATAAATTGTTGAGGTCTTTTGAATTTGTCTAATCAGAGTGCTCTTTTAAGCCGCGTATATTCGACGATAACCGTTTGGGATAAGATAAAATCTGCTCGTCATGTAATTTTATAACAAAATGTCGACTGTCTATTTACTTTATTTTATAGTTCTTCCATATTCACTTTCAAATGATCGGCGTACACAATCGCTTAGAAAAAGAAGCAATAAATGCAACAAATGTGGGAGATGAAATTTTGCGTATGTATATCTGGATTTGTTTAAGTATTTCTTTCTACTGTGTTTGTCCGTAGCTTCAATTCATAAGTCTTTATAATTAGATGCCGAACATATTTGGCAATCACGCTGAAAGCAATACCGAAGATTCTACACTTTTGTTAATTTAACACACAGGTTGTGTGTCATTTCAACTACCGGCATTTGACACACAACTCCAAATGGAGAGTGAGTTGTTCTAACCACTTGTTTGTTATATTTTAACACAATCGTGTTAACACATAGGTATGTCGTTGAAATAACACAATGATATTTTTTACAGGGTACTAGATTGGTTTTGAATAACGCGAGTTTAATTTACACGTTATTTTTTCCGTGTTTTCTGTGTTTAGATTCTCGGTTTGACCCACGATAAAGACACTATTCCTGAATAAAACCTCAAGTAATTTTTAAATAAATTTGGTTTCAATAACGCAATATTGTCTCAATTAATGTTAACCCTTTATTTGGCAGCGTTGCTCTCAAGCAACATTGCATTCTATTGCGTTTTCCGCACGAATTATAACTTCAGAGATCATTTAATTGGCGTTATTGCTTTCATACAATGTTCATATACACGATTTACAGGTCTCTTCTTTAGATAGTTCTAATCTTCGTCAACAACGGACAGTCAGATTTAGTATTGTCGAAGCTTTATCTCCTACGTTCCGCGAAAGTTCTTTTTTTATTTTTTTTTATTTGTGGTTTCTTGCTCTGTAGGAAAATATTTCAACAAAACTGCTGCTAATTACCGATAGTATTCTTATTATATTAGACCATAATAGGGCAATGCTGCTCAGTAGCTACACATAAGACATGTTTCATAACAATGTTGCTCTGAAATACATAAACATCCTGTATTTTCTAACCAAAGTACAAAAATACTTTAAAAATTACGAGATAATGTTCAGGAAGACATGGTTCAACCATAAAAGCAAACTAATTATTTTAATAATAATGCTATCAATGCTTGCCAATTAAAGGGTTTAAACCGGAAGTTTTAGTTCAGACATGATAGTGGAGATGGGGACGTTTAATCGATTCCAGAAAACAACTCTCTCTATTTTTACTGTTTTTACTCTATAGCGATCAACCTTAAAACCGGAAATAGTTGATTTCTGCCACTTCCGATAGTGATGAGCAAATGCAAGACCAAGAACAAGACACGGGTAGTCTTGGTCTTGCATTCCTAGTCTTGTTCTTGGTCTTGCACTGGAATCCTTGGTCTTGGTCTTGGTCTTGCACTCCCAGTCTTGGTCTTGGTCTTGCACTAGAATCCTTGATCTTGGTCTTGATCTTGCTTGCAAGAGTCTTCCAAGCCTTGCTTTTAAGAAATCTTATGCTTTTCATAGGTAAATTTTACTCTGGATATTAGGGTTAATAAATTCTACAATAGTAACGGAAATTCAAGTATGTTTCTAAATGTAATATAGTTTACCTTTGTGTAAGTATGATGATAATGTACAACATAGGCGATGACCTTTATTTTTTTTTCAGTGTGTGCGCACGCTTCACTACTTATAAGATAAATCATAACGTTTCATAATTTTTTTTATATTTTTTTAAAGATCCAATACTCCACTGGTTCCCAAAGGCGGGAGGCTACCCCTGAGACACATGAAAGAAAATCAAAACGGCACAGATTACTAAAATACCATGGATTGCAAAATTATTGTTACAATCTAAAGGCGTCAGACTTCTTTTCTTTTCAACCACGATTAGCTAATCACTGTATTGAACAAACTTCCAATTAAATATTGAGATTTTGTTTTACTGATTCCAATATGTACTCTATGGAGCAGAAACATGGACATTACGCAAAAACAATCGAAAAGAAAATTGAAGGCTTTCGGAACGTGGACATGGAGAAAAAAAGAAGAGAATTAGCTGGGTTGAACGGAAAACGAATGAGGTGTAAGAAATAGTAGCAGTAGGGTAGAAAAGAAGAATTTTAGATGTAATTAAGAGGAGAAAGAGGAACTGAATGGGACTTTGACTGAGGAGGAACTCTATTATGAGGGACGTGCTAGAGGGTATGGTGGAAGGAAAGAGATGGAGGGGACGAAGGGGACTGATGTTGAAGGAAGATATTAAAACAGAAAATTGCTGCGTCAAGACGAAGAGACTAGGTGAGGACCACCGTACATCGAAGCTTCTCAATTGTAGCAAATGACCTGCCAATAATGGCGGAATAGCTATGATGATGAGGAGGATGATATGTTTAGCAATGTTGACTTAAAAAGAGAGAGAAAAAATTAAAATAATAATGATTATAATCAAACCTCTTAATATTTTAGAATAACTTGAGTGAAAACTGAAAACGACTCAACTTTCTATGTCTTTTGTGTAAACTCAATTTTTATAAATACTTTTGACCTATTAGAAATACAAAATAACGGCATCAAACAGTATTTGAAATAACTGTACAAAATCACTCTCATTTGTGAATATGGATTATTTATTGTTGTATAATGTTACATCGCTGAATCCTCGATGTGCCGTATACCTAAGAAGGCTAAAAGTTATATTAATAAACCATTATTCAACGTATAAGCATCGGACCATGAAATCAAGCTTGCGGTCACATGCACTAAGTTTCTGTCAATCCCATGAAAATGTTATTTCGATATTAATTTTATGAGCGCACCTTAAAAATTTCCAACGAATGCTTGAGCCTCGGAGCCAACAGCCAAAGCCATAACCATGTAGTCGGCACCTATGGTGTACGGAATTACCGATGTTGAATACTACATGTCTCTTTAGTTTTTGAAATGAAATGAAATATCTAGTTTAACATCCCACGATTATGCAACGAGGCTAAGGGAGACGGTGTGATGAGAAATGAATGAAATGATAGACTGAAGAAAGTATGAGAAAAACAGGAAAACTCCGAGAAAAGCCACGCAGACGGTGTTTGTCCACCAAAATAGCTCACATGGCGCAAGCTGGGATCTAACTAGGGACACCATGCGCCACAGGTGAACGCTCTGTCACTGAACCGGTACTTGTGCAAGACTCTTGCGCAAGAGTCGTGGTCCTGGTCTTGGTCTTGGTCCTGCATCGAAATTTATGGTCTTGGTCTTGGTCTTCCATCGAAATTTATGGTCTTGATCTTGGTCTTGCATCGAAATTTCTTCTTGATCTTGCATCGAAATTTATGGTCTTGGTCTTGGTCTTGCAAGCAAGACTCTTGCGCTCATCACTAACTTCCTGTTTGAATAGAGAGTTAAATGAGAAGACTGTATCTACTCTTAAGCAGTAAATCGATTCAACTATGTTGATTTTCGCTCTGTCTTATCATTTTTATTGTAAGTATGTCATTGTTGAAACCGGAAGTTGTAGTTGATTTCTACTACTTCCGGTTTGAATATCACCGAATTCGATTCCTACCTTTCAACCCTGTACATCTACATCCTGGCCAAAATTGATGGTGATCCTGACCAAGTAGTTCGTGATATTTTGTGTCTGCCGGTGGGACAGATATACTAAATATATAAAGGAGTTTTTAGCGGGAGTAAAAGTGTGGGGGAAACGCGAAAGAACGCCGTTCTCCCACTTCCAGAAAATATCTGTGGCGTCCCCCACTTTCTAAAAAAATACAGTGGGCAAAGATAGGCATGGGGGACGTTATGCGTCCTCTACCTTTTCAGATTACTTTTACCCCTGGTTTCAGGTAAACCAAACTCTTTAAAGACAAAAATTTACGAACAACTTTCTCAAAACATAAGAGAACAATGGGAAATCAAAAAGTGAAGAAATGCTAGCAATAATGCCAGTTACCGGAGTGATCTACAAGATGTGGGAAAAGGCGTTTGATATACAGTGACGTAACTATGGAGGTAAACGAGGCGTGTGCCTCGGGCGCTGGATTGGAAGGGTGCAAAATTGGGCAAATATTTGGGGGAGCGTTTTGGTTTGGTTGGTCAGGGGGCCGCTACGGCGAGTTCTTGCCCCAAGTGACAACAAGCGTTGTTGCGTCGCTGTTGATAACGTAATTGTCACGATAATTTGTAACGTAATTACCACCATTATTCAAACACATGTGGAATTAGAACTTTTAATAATCTTGAAAGCCAATACCAAGGGCACCCATCAGGGGGGCAAGGTGGGGCGCTCGCCTCCCCCCTTTAGAGGAAATTGTGCTTCGGAAGATCGAAAACCCAATAGATATTTTAGAATAGTTACCGCAAAATTTGAGACTATTTGAAATGTCGCTTATACTTGCCCCCCCTTGGAAACCACAACATGGACGCCCTTGGCCAATACGGATATTATTACTGTGAGATTATAATAACAGTAGTTATGAGCAGATCGGAAATGAGAGATATAAATCAGTCTGATATTACGTATCGATTCTGATGGTCGAAGGTTAACAGCATATCTTCATTATAAAATGAAATAACCTGTACAGGGAAATAATTAGATTCTATTAATGTAGGATCAAGAGAAACACATGTACGTATCTCTTTTATTTACATTTGTTTTGCTTCAGTCACAACAATATTTCCTGCAAGAAGAAGAAGAATTGAACAGGTAGTTATTTTATAACACTCTTTTAAGATACAATAAAGGAGTACCAAAAGGCTTCCCACTGGCTACAGGCAGAAAAGTTCTCATTACATTGTGGACGGTAATAGCTGCTCGTATTGCATTTAGTTTAAATGGGAAACACGTAGGATAAACGGTCCATTGCATAGTTATCTGCAGTTAGACAACTTAATAAATAAAGTGATCGTTGGTTGTAGCTGTCGACCAAGTGGACCAGCTCTTCCAAAAAATTTTCTATTTGTCTTGTAATAAGAAACTTTTTGTTTTATTCGATAATGTGAGTATAGATTGTAAGCATTTTGTTTCCTGTAAATCAACTGACCTTATAGGCGTGCAAAAAATGCAATTAAAGAATTAGAACGTGAAATAGTTTCAGGTAAATTTTATGATTCCACGTACAGTGTTAACATATCTGTTTATTGGTGCTGACTACATAGTATTTCAAATTGTTATTAATATCGTCAATTACCCACTTTACTGGGTTAAAATAAGGAAAATTAGTAATATATTCTCTTAGTTAGTCACTTTTTACTATTACTAGAGCTCTCTCTGATTTCGGTCAGTTTCGATCAGTTTTTATATATATCCTGGCGGATCCAGGATATGATCAAGGGAGTGGCTAAACCATATTTTGCCGTTTTATCCAGTGTAGAGCAGGATTGAAGCCCATTTTATCCAGTGTATACATGAGCGTCAAGGGGCGGGGCTATAGCCCCCTTGGATCCGCCACTATATATATCCCTCCCCCAAGTTGCGGGGATGAATTTGGATTTAAATAGCATTGGAAGTATCACTGTTCATCTCAGCGACTCCGAAAAGTTTGAATTCGACACTAATATCGATCATTTTAAACATCTGTCCCTCTTCTAAGTTGTACCGTCAAGGTGAAATGATAAAAAGCAACCAGGGCCGAACCTCATCAATGTTGAAAATTTGATCGAGATCAGTCGGGTGGTTCAAAAGTTATTAAGTCTTAAACATAGTCACTTTCATTTTTATATATATATTATAGATTACTCTGCGCTTATAATTAACATATCAAGTGTCTATACATTGAAATAATGCACAAAGAGAGTTATCAGACATACTTTTTTTTTTTTTTTTACCTGGACAGTCTTCTTTTTCGGCCCTTAAAGATTGCCCGGGCTGACCTTTAAGAAAATAACGAAATGTCTTCTTTTTCTTGGGGGGGAGGGGAGGAGTAGGCAACTGCGTCAACTTCCGAGGTTCGTAATATACACGGCTATATAGGCTAACTAGATAGCCACGAAGGCAGCAGATTTTAGGGGCGGTGGCAACCGCAATTTGTACCAAACAATTTCTAGCTAACTTTGTATTGCTAGCTTTTGACGTAAGGCACACCGGTAAATAAATAAATAAATAAATAAATAAATAAATAAATATATATATATATATATTGTAACACTGGGGTTCCTGTATTGGAAGCCAAGTTTTGTAGTGATAATGTTATTGTCTCGGGCGTTAAGTTTTGCAACGATTGAAAATAACTAATAATTAAAGGAAAATTTCTGCTCGGGCTGCCAAATAGAATTACTGCGTGATATTACGAATAAGCAGATCTTACGTATTCGGGCGACGAGGAATATGAAACGTATTGTTTTCGGAATTCGATTCCTTATCTCTAATTTGCATATTTAATCTGCACTAGAATGAATAATTAAGGCACTCACGGATGAGCCTAATATGCATCAGAAAAATGAATACCTGACCTTGTACTTGAAAAGTGAATGGTATTGATGAGTGGCAACTCATCTGCCTATTACACAAATAACATTAAAAAAAAATGAATGAGAGTTTGGAGAATTGAAGTTGACTCTACGGGGCTCGAACTTCAGTTCTCCAAGGTAAAAATACAGTTTTGCTAAGATGGTTTGGAATTAAAAAAAAATGATATATATACAACGAAAGATGACCTAATGTCTAATCGATCCTGTTTTCCCCATAACGGTGTCTCCAAGGCGCTAGGAAAACAGGTGCGTAGTTAATAGTTAAGTGATTTAAACATGCGGAGCAAAAATCTCACAAGCTGCAAAGCTGAAAGAAAGATTTTTCGCTAATGGCTTGTTCAGTTGGCTACACTGACTATCACTCTGTCACCGAAGTGTGTGGAGATAGCAAAAATAGTTAAAAAGCAACAAACGAGGAAAGTTTAATTTAAAGTTTTTTTTTTTTAAAAAAATGAGTTAATTTAGATAAAAATTTCTGATGGTCAATGTAACCGTGCTTCAACTTTTTCTGTTCTTCTAGGTATGCTAATAACGGTTAAAGAAATAGGCATATCTTTGAAATGATAACCACATAACTGCTTTGGTTCTAACGTCAAATAGACTTTTAATAAATTTAACGAGAAATAAGGTGATATCTACAAAAATCAACAAGAAAGTTAATTTGGATTTACAAAAAAAATGAATTAATTGACTTTACGGAAAATGAATCAGACTTTTGACTGTTTTGACCAAATAATATGATTTCTCTTAACACATTCTTCACTGTACAACGTAATATTCAAATTATTCAATCTTGACTGTAAAATTTAGCAACAATCTATTTCTACTCAACTAAACTGACAATATTCGATTCTTTATAATTACCATGACGTAGTTATACAAACAAAAATTTCTATTAAACTGAATATTAATTAGCAAAATGATTTATTGTTTTCCTCCCAGACATAACCGACTATTAAGTAATTCGCCCACAGTTACTACCTCTTTTTATTAATAAAAGAAATGGAAATAAGTTTAAGAATCGGATTGCGGAATGAAAGAATTAATGGTTTAGGTTGCTTGCAAGACTTACTGGAGAAATAGTTTAGAAGCGATAGTATGCTTTTGAGAAAATTTAGTGCACTGTTTCTAATGAACTCTAATGAATTTTCAATATTAAAAGATTTGCATAAACAAAACATAGCTTTGTACACATACTATATCAGTTGGTAAATAATACAATTCACAATAAAAATCGTTACACAACACTAACTACACAAATATTTCATATTCAAGTACACTACACAGAAATATATATATATATAGTACTACCATTATTATAGTTTGGCCAATTGATCAAAATAATTATATTGTCGACACTCTCTGATTTTCTCACTGATTCCTTATTTTGCGAATACACGTTTCTCCATAGCTATGGACCCTATCTGCGTTCGTTGCTCAGATAGGTACCTCCGAAGGAATTTACTCGAGTATCTTAAGTTGTTTTCCTTATTTATGAGACTCTAACGATATTACGAGATAAGAGTATTTACACTTATTTGTCTGAAACTTACTCAACATAGCACGTCTTTGGAAGCTTTATATTGATTGTTTCTTTTAAGAATGAGTATAATAAAAATTGACAAGTTACAATAAAATCATATTAAGCCTGTTTACCGCTCTGACACATATTTCCCTAACACAACCTATACAAATGTTAAAATTTGAAAAACTAGACTTTGACGCTAAATCATAGTTTACTCAAAACAGAAATTACATTACATTCACACATCTTAAACGCGATTTATGTTTAAAAGAGAAATAATTCATACTTGATATAAATAAATACTGGATTGCATATAAATGATTATAATGACGACTTCAAGGATCTAAATATTGACACATTACGATTACAAATAAATGCATGATTGAAGATCAAATCAATGTATACAAATTTCACTAGTAAAATAATCAAAAATTTTATGGTACTTATTCAAGAATGAAATTAACAGTTCCTATATCAGTGAATTAATTTTGGAAATGCAACCAAGGCATTAGGCTATTTGTTTACTTCTTTTAAAAAGAAAGAAAAAAATGCTCTAAATGTTTACGGACAGTTCCGTATGAATAAACAATGTCCCGAAGTTTCTAGGAAAAGGTGAGTATGGAGATCACGAATCACGGAAATATTGGCCATAGTCCTTCTTCAATAAAGAAAATAACAGAATACTTTGTCCTACCTTAATAAGTCTTTCCGCTTATATTTCCACACTTCAGAAGAAAACTGCACTGTACTTAACTGACCGTCACAATGCTTCCTAATGTCCCTTCTCAGACCCCGCTGTCCTCTGGATTCAACTCCCGGAGAAGAGGTCCTCGTTTGTCTGAAGCGTCTGGGTCTTCCTGTGGCAAGGCATCTGTCTCGAGTATCGGGGATCGAACCCGTGTCTCCGTCCTTCATCTCCATGTTGTTGAAATGCAACGATGCGTCACTTATCAAATCCATCTGCACTTAAATTTCACTCGCACAGTTTATATATATATCCGCCATACATCGCACTACTTTTCCTGTCTTTGCACTTTATGCGGGAAATCAACGTATATAGAATCACAGACTCACTTCAACATCACCATTTATGTAGCGTTACCGTAAGATGATAAGAATTATGTCTATCTGTCGATGTTTTAAATATTTGTATAAATAATCTTGTAACGACGAAGTTGCTGTGGATAACGCGTGGTTTAAGTAACTGGCTGCTAACGGGTGTCTAGCTAGCCATTTTTCTGAAATTTAAACACTTAAATATATATATATATATGTACATATGAGTTGACGTACGCTTATGAATCGCGTGTTGGTGATGTTTTCACGATGAAGTGTCGACTTAGAGTAACCTCTCTTCCGTGTGGGCGTTCTCCCAGCTTTCTTTATTTTTTTAAAAAAAATAGACGCTTCATTCTTCTCTTTGTGAATTTTGAATTTCGGATTCTGATTCGCCGCTTTAAGTTCGTGACACCATTTCCCAAAAATCGGTTGATAATTTGGCTTGGGTCTCTAGCGTCTCTTCTGGGCTAGTACGTGATGTTAAAGAGTTTCAGAAGCACTTGCGAAGATTGTAGATAAAAAATTTTGGTTCCTGTGTGTCTGTGACGTGATATTTGCGATATGGAGGTACTTTGGTAGTGCGACAGTATGGCTGGAGTAACAATAGCAAATTCCATTACCGTTTACTGGCGAGGTAGAAAAATGGGTGGTCTATTAGTGCGGTTACCGTCTTATGTTTTTTTTTCTGAAAAGCAGAGAAACTTCTTTACCTGGGACAAATGAAAGAGGTTCGCTTGGCTGCTAAATGAAACAAAATAAAATTTTCCTTGACTTTTTTAAAATAAATTGAATTTACATATAAAGATGTTTTAATTTGAATATATGAACAATTAATTAAGTGTGTGAGCGTAATTGTCACAATACCCCCCTCCCAAGATGTAGCAAGTGCTGCAACAGAGTGAAGCACGGCTGCATCTAAGGAGAAGTAACATTTGATAAATATAAAAGTTCAAATTCTGACAGAAAGTACAAATACATGAAAGTCCTAACCCTAATCTATGTTGAAGAAGAAAATTTAAATATTCACAAAAAATCCGAACCCTAATATTAAAATTTCGTGCACGCTGAGAGAGAGATAATCTCAATGTCATGTTTGAAGATTACTTCTGGCTACTGGATGCTCCGGGTGAGAGTCTCTCATTCATGCGTTGGATCCATTCTTCCTTTCTCTCTTCTGAGCATTTCCACGTCTTGAGATTCTCCAAATGTTGTGGGACCAATTCTTTTCCTGTACTACAGTCAATAATGGCGAAGGTATTAGCTCCAACCTTCTTCTTCACATAATACGGACCCTGGTAAAGATCGAAAAACTTCCGCACGGTCTGGTCTGCAGCAGCACTTAACCTGTGCGCTTTCAGGAACACTAAGTCCCCAGGTGTTACCACCGGACCTTTAATGGTGAGTTTTTCATTTCTTCGCCTTTTCAAGGTGATGTTCCTACGGGATGCATAGAACAGCTTGTCCTCCCAGGTCTCTCGTTCTTCCCTCGGAATACCAAAATGCTCCAAGATGGGATTTCTTCGCACTGCTCCTAGAAATAATTCCGCTGGAGTATAAGAGAGGGATTCTGTCACCGCATGATTTACGAGGATGACAATGCTTGGTAGATGTTCTGCCCAAGAAGTGTGATTTTTGGCACAGAATACTCTGAATAGTCGGTGAAGTTCAGCGTGTGTTCTCTCCACCAGGTTCGACTTCGGATGGTATGGAGGTGCGTACAAGACCTTGATGTTGTGTCTCTCCATTTCTTCCTTCCATCTTGAGCAGGTAAATTGTGGTCCTTGGTCACTCAATATGGCATTTGGTACCCCAATGATGGGTAGAACGTAACGGCTGAGATACTTGAGGACTAGGTTAGCCGAACTGTTCCTCAAGGGAATGGCTACGAGATACCTCGTGCATCCATCCATCACGGTGAGGATATACTTTTCTCCCGTGGGTGTTCGTGTCATTGGTCCTACAAGATCGACATAGTAAATATCTCTGGGTCGCTCTGCGTGGTAAGAGGTTACTGTTCGCTGAGGGGGATGTCTGTCCACTTTGGATCGAGCACACACTTCACAATCGGCTATCCATTTCTTCAAGTCTCGCCTCATTCCTTTCCAGAAGTAAGATTGGCTCAGGGCCTTCCACGACTTGTAAAAGCCAAAGTGTCCGCCGTTGTCATGGATGTCTTGGAGTGCCTTGTCTTGAAGTGTCTTCGGAAGACAGATTGTCAGCATCTCTGGAGCATGAAAGTTCTTGAGGCATAGAACTTGGTCAGCTAAGCAATAGCTTTGACTCCAATTCCGATTCCTGGTGCTCCCATCCGTAGTATCGCCTTTTATTAGGAAGTCAATTATATCCTGCCACTGAGGATCCTCTCTCTGCTGTCTCGCAAGCTCTTCTTTGGTGACTGCAAGTACCAAGGTCTGCTGCTTCACAGTATTCACGCTGAAAGTGTTTGCAGGGCCTTCCTCGTAATAGCGTGACAAGGAGTCTGCAACTGTGTTATCCTTGCCTTTGCAGTACTCTACATCAAAAGCGTAATCCTGCAGCTGTACACTCCAGCGGGTCAACCTACTGTTCCAGTTCTTGCTGCGGTGCAGCCATTGCAGGTTTTTGTGATCAGTGATCACAGTGAAGCGCCGACCAAGGAGGTAGATGCGAAATTTCTGTATGCACCAAAGAATGGCAAGACATTCCAGCTCATTGATGGCGTAATTCTTCTCTGCTCCTCTTAAACTTCGGCTGGCGTATTGGATCACTCGCCTTTCATCCCCTTGTTTCTGGTACAAACAGCCTCCCAGGCCTGACAAACATGCATCACACTGCACGTAAAAGGGTTCCTGGAAGTTGGGATGGTACAGCATCACATCCTCCGCGATAGCCCTCTTTAAGTCTTCGAAACTTTTCTGGTGTGCTTGAGTCCACTTCCATCTTCGACTCTTTTGCAGCAACTCAAAGAGAGGTTGCGCCACTTGCGAGAAGTTTGGTATGTATGAGCGGTGATATCCTAAGATGCCAAGAAATCTTCTCACTTGTTTTATTGTGCGAGGCGGCTCCAGGTCCAATATGACTTCTACTTTCGATTTATCTTTTACAATACCGGTTGGTGAAATCACGTGTCCCAAAAATTTAACTTCTTTTAATCCGAACTCCGACTTTTTCAATTTCAGCGTCATTCCTGCTTTGCTGATAAGTGCCAAAACGGTGTCGATGTGCTGCAGGTGTTCCTCCATCGATCTAGAAAAGATTAGGAGGTCGTCCACATAACAAATGGTGAAGTCCTGAACCTCATCCCCTAATACCAAGTTCATCGCATTCGTAAAGGATTGAGTCCCATTGCAAAGTCCAAATGGCATGACTTGAAATTCATACAATTTGTTTTCAAATGGGAAGGCGGTATAGGGTTTCGAGCGTTCAGTCAGTTCTAGCTGCCAGAAAGAACAGTTCATATCTATTCTTGCAAAATGCTTCACACCGTGGAATCTCTGCAGTATCTCCTGAATTTCCAGAGGTCGTGTCTGTAACACCTTGGTATGCCTATTTAGGGATCTAAAGTCAACACATAGACGTAGAGTTTTATCACTTTTAGGTACAACCAGCAGTGGATTCAAATGACAGGATTTTGAAGGCCTAATAATGTCCCATTCAAGCATTTGCTTAAGTTGCGTACGCACTTCATCTCTGTGTGCTAATGCAACCGGATATATCTTGGAAACTATGGCCTCCTCTGTTTCAACAACAATATCATGTTGATACACCCTACAGCGTCCTGGACGATCAGAAAATACTGAGCAGTGATTACGAAGGATATCTTGAAGTTGTTGTGCCTCAATGTGCGAGGGTAAGTTGGCTGCACGCACTTTTTCTTCAATCTCTTGCATTAATTCGTCTTTGGTTACATTTGAAATTTGAAGATCTTTCTCTACGCAAAGTTCCTCTTCCATTCTTGACATAGGTAGGAATTTGCGGATTATGTTGGCGGGTTCTGCATCCGCTCGCAGCTCACAGCGATTGAAATCTAGCTCGGCGCGTACACGGTACAGAAAGTCCACGCCCAGGAGAATGGGTGCGTTGAGTCGTTTAACTACCAATACTTCCAACGCAATCTCCATCTCCGAGAGCTCAATCGGTATTACTGCACGACCGATTGCTCTGGATTGACACCTCCCCGTGAAATCCACTAATCTGATCTCCTGTGCTTGTCGCAATGTCGGGTTGCGAACATCTGCCGATATCTTTTTCCAAGTAGACTCCGTAATCAACGTAGCTTCACTGCCCGTATCCAGAATTGCCTCGAAGGTATGTTGGTTTATAACGACTTCTATCCTGGGTGTTTGATATCGTTGTGTTTCATCTTCCTCTTGTTCATTCTCATTATCATCAGAGGTAAGCCAAGTGGCAGAGACATGCACATTCATCTTCTGAGGCTCAGTATTCTTTTGTGTTTGCTCTACAACGTTTCTTTGATTAGTCTCTGTGCAACATCTGCCTTCTGCATTAATTCTTATCTTCACTGCTGTTTCATTTCCTTCCACATCGGTGTCAACTACTTTATTGGGTTCCTTTCTAGCAGACTGAGACTGACCGTCAACCCGAACCCTGGACCGTTGGCGGTCAAGTTCTAGTTTTCCTGCTGCTGCTCTGCCTGCAGGACCAGTGGGTTGGTAGCATTGATGCTGTCTGGTGTACTGCTACCTCTCCCTCGTGACCCACGATTGTTTCCTCTCGTGTGACCTCTTCGCTCCGAGCTGTTCCCTCGATGCGTGGTCACTTGTCGGACTTGTCTCTCTTCAGTTCTTGGCCTGTCTCCTCTGTTTCTTTGATTGCGGCGGAAACGGCGCTGCGCGTGACCTCTTGTCGGTGCTCCTGTACTTCTCTCGCTGCCGGAACTGTCTTCATCTGTCCTCTGTGATGGCTGGTGAGTGTTGCGCAATCGATTGTCCTCTCTTCGATAAGGATGGTTCCGTTGTCTTCTATTTCCGGAGTCCCTATATACGGTTTCCTCCGTTGACTGCCTACGCACATGCTGTACTCTCCGTTGGCCTGTCGTACCCCTGTTATTCCTTTGGGCATTTCGGTCTCTCTGGAAACTCTCTATCCTGTCCAGCTCTTCGCTGTCCCAGAGGATCATTGACAGTTGCTCCGTGTCCTCCAGCTGAACTCCGATGAGCTGCCTTTGGATACGTAACGGTAACATGTTCTTCACGTTTGAGAGAACTTCCGCTTCTGACATAGAAGGACTTAGTTCCCGGAACGCCTTGACTTGCTCCCAAAAGAATTCACGCAGGGACTTAAGTGAATCAGCCCTATAGCGTGTGTTTCTGAGGCGAGTGAGCTTTCGCTGAATAATGGCTTCGCTTTGGAAATTCCTCAGAAAGGCACGACGGAAGTCTTCAAAAGTTCTGAACTGTTGGATGTGATTGTCTATCCACATCTTTCCTGCTCCACGTAGGATACGTGGAATTATGTGGAGAAGTTCTTCCTGCGCTATTCCGTATAGCCTGCAGTCATCCAACAACCGCTCAAGGAAGGTTGATGGCAGTCCCACATCCGTATCCGGGTCAAACGATGGCAATTCATCTATTTTAGGAGCTCGAAGAAAACTTCTGCAGCTAACGTGAGAGTCCACAGATCTTCCACTCTCCTGATTCCCTTGACTGAGGTCTTCTAAAATTGGATTTGAAACCGGAGGCGTTGGAGTCCTTCGAGGGGGTTCTGAGAAGGCGGGTTGAGGTATGTTTCTTACTGCTTCCCCAACTCTCCTTTCTACCAACTCGGACATCTTCTCCGTTAGGGATGCTGTCAGTTGGTCCACCGTCTGCTGAATAGCTCCTGCTTTCTCCCGTTCGACCTCTTGGATTTGCCGGAGTTCCTCAATCCTGGTGCTCTGATTAGTGAGGCTCTCTATTAGCTCCTCTTGTCGTACAGTCATGGAATGTTCAATATTCTCCATCCTTGTCTGCAGCTCTATCCTTTGTGCTTGGGTCTGCGTCTCCAAGTCCATCCGCATGCGCTGCATATCTTCTAGGACCTGTTCCTGCCTTTCCTCCATTTGCCTGACCATCCTCTCTTCCATTTGGCCAGCTTGTGCCGTGAGACGTTCTTCTGTCTCCTGCAACTGCCTGTGCTGCCGCTCTCTCTGTTCCTCCAGACTTTGGGAGATGGTGCGCTTGAAGTCCTCCAGCGCTTCCTTGTTCGACTTCTCGTGTTCGTCCAGCCTCCTGGCTTGCTCCTGTAGTTTCCTCGAGAGGTCTTCTGCCAAATGGTCTTGTTTTTCCATGAGCTTGTCAAGTTTTTTATCTTGTTCTTCTCTGAATTCTTCGTTTTTCTTGTTCTGTTCTTCTATATTCTTCCTCTGTTCTTCTATATTCTTCCTCTGTTCTTCTCTAAATTCTTCGTTTTTCTTCCTCTGTTCTTCTCTAAATTCTTCGTTTTTCTTGTTTTCTTCTTTTTGTTGTCTCATGAACTCATGTAACGCTGATAGAAGAGATTCCTGAAAATCGCCATTAGTGCTGTTCGGCCTGTGATGCTGTTGAATGTTGTCTCTACTTCCTTGAGTGACATCATTTTCCATAACTGGACTTGTATTCCTCTGGTCACCACATTCAGGACAATTTCGAGCCTCATCCGTGGGATCCAAATCCTGTTCCCATAGGTCACGTCCACACGTGCGACAACGTTGTGCTTCTTCCATGGCAGACATTCTGTTTCTTGGTCGTTGCCTCAAGGTAGATGGCCTCAACTGTGGCATCTGCAAGTAGACTTAAATAACTGGATTGTCAGAATGATTCTTATTAAAATTTGTCTAAAATTAATTCTAATTATCTGACCTATGCTGTCAATCACTCTAAATTTCGTACTCTAAGTTCACCTTAATACGCAAAAATATTACTATTTCATCAATGTAGCATGCCAAGCTACTTTATCACCACACGTTTTCCACAACAACTTAGTTCATTCTTTTTTTTTTTTTTTGTTCACATGTATATTCATGTGCATATACAAATAGTGTATTAATTAACAGATAAAATATCTAAAACACAATAATATTTAAGTAATAAAATGCACGTGTAAATAAAAGTATTAAATCTAACCTATTCTAAACATATATATATATATGACTATATAATTATATTAATACTAATGTTATTCACTAGAAACAAACTTAGCTAAATTTATGCATCAATATGCCAAAAATTTGCATGTTCACTTATATTAATCGCTTACCTGGTGCATTACCTTTTTGTTTTCTTCTTTCCTTCTTTTCTTCTTTTTTTTTAACAAAGAAAATGGTGTATCTCTTTTCTCTTCCAATCACACAAACCAACAAACAAACATGAGGTAAGAACAATTATTATTATTATTATTATTATTATTATTATTATTATTATTATTATTTACGCATGTGCTGAAATGAAATAAAATTGGTTGCGAGGGGGAGTAGAACGCTTAATCGTTCCCTACGGGTAATCTCGAAATAATGATTCTTTGAATACAAAGTTACCTAATTTCCTATCACGCTTCCCATTCTTAATTTTAGTATTACGTAATAGACTTGATTACTGTTTTCGTTCGCTGTTCGAAATTTACTATGTATGCTTCTCCAAACTAAATTTCCTACTTTTTTTTTTTTAACGCTTACTACGCTTTTCGGTCCTGAAATAAAATTAACTACGCATTCGGGTCCCTGTTCGGGAAGCCATTTCTTGTAACACTGGGGTTCCTGTATTGGAAGCCAAGTTTTGTAGTGATAATGTTATTGTCTCGGGCGTTAAGTTTTGCAACGATTGAAAATAACTAATAATTAAAGGAAAATTTCTGCTCGGGCTGCCAAATAGAATTACTGCGTGATATTACGAATAAGCAGATCTTACGTATTCGGGCGACGAGGAATATGAAACGTATTGTTTTCGGAATTCGATTCCTTATCTCTAATTTGCATATTTAATCTGCACTAGAATGAATAATTAAGGCACTCACGGATGAGCCTAATATGCATCAGAAAAATGAATACCTGACCTTGTACTTGAAAAGTGAATGGTATTGATGAGTGGCAACTCATCTGCCTATTACACAAATAACATTAAAAAAAAATGAATGAGAGTTTGGAGAATTGAAGTTGACTCCACGGGGCTCGAACTTCAGTTCTCCAAGGTAAAAATACAGTTTTGCTAAGATGGTTTGGAATTAAAAAAAAATGATATATATACAACGAAAGATGACCTAATGTCTAATCGATCCTGTTTTCCCCATAACGGTGTCTCCAAGGCGCTAGGAAAACAGGTGCGTAGTTAATAGTTAAGTGATTTAAACATGCGGAGCAAAAATCTCACAAGCTGCAAAGCTGAAAGAAAGATTTTTCGCTAATGGCTTGTTCAGTTGGCTACACTGACTATCACTCTGTCACCGAAGTGTGTGGAGATAGCAAAAATAGTTAAAAAGCAACAAACGAGGAAAGTTTAATTTAAAGTTTTTTTTTTTTTTTTTTAAAATGAGTTAATTTAGATAAAAATTTCTGATGGTCAATGTAACCGTGCTTCAACTTTTTCTGTTCTTCTAGGTATGCTAATAACGGTTAAAGAAATAGGCATATCTTTGAAATGATAACCACATAACTGCTTTGGTTCTAACGTCAAATAGACTTTTAATAAATTTAACGAGAAATAAGGTGATATCTACAAAAATCAACAAGAAAGTTAATTTGGATTTACAAAAAAAATGAATTAATTGACTTTACGGAAAATGAATCAGACTTTTGACTGTTTTGACCAAATAATATGATTTCTCTTAACACATTCTTCACTGTACAACGTAATATTCAAATTATTCAATCTTGACTGTAAAATTTAGCAACAATCTATTTCTACTCAACTAAACTGACAATATTCGATTCTTTATAATTACCATGACGTAGTTATACAAACAAAAATTTCTATTAAACTGAATATTAATTAGCAAAATGATTTATTGTTTTCCTCCCAGACATAACCGACTATTAAGTAATTCGCCCACAGTTACTACCTCTTTTTATTAATAAAAGAAATGTAAATAAGTTTAAGAATCGGATTGCGGAATGAAAGAATTAATGGTTTAGGTTGCTTGCAAGACTTACTGGAGAAATAGTTTAGAAGCGATAGTATGCTTTTGAGAAAATTTAGTGCACTGTTTCTAATGAACTCTAATGAATTTTCAATATTAAAAGATTTGCATAAACAAAACATAGCTTTGTACACATACTATATCAGTTGGTAAATAATACAATTCACAATAAAAATCGTTACACAACACTAACTACACAAATATTTCATATTCAAGTACACTACACAGAAATATATATATATATAGTACTACCATTATTATAGTTTGGCCAATTGATCAAAATAATTATATTGTCGACACTCTCTGATTTTCTCACTGATTCCTTATTTTGCGAATACACGTTTCTCCATAGCTATGGACCCTATCTGCGTTCGTTGCTCAGATAGGTACCTCCGAAGGAATTTACTCGAGTATCTTAAGTTGTTTTCCTTATTTATGAGACTCTAACGATATTACGAGATAAGAGTATTTACACTTATTTGTCTGAAACTTACTCAACATAGCACGTCTTTGGAAGCTTTATATTGATTGTTTCTTTTAAGAATGAGTATAATAAAAATTGACAAGTTACAATAAAATCATATTAAGCCTGTTTACCGCTCTGACACATATTTCCCTAACACAACCTATACAAATGTTAAAATTTGAAAAACTAGACTTTGACGCTAAATCATAGTTTACTCAAAACAGAAATTACATTACATTCACACATCTTAAACGCGATTTATGTTTAAAAGAGAAATAATTCATACTTGATATAAATAAATACTGGATTGCATATAAATGATTATAATGACGACTTCAAGGATCTAAATATTGACACATTACGATTACAAATAAATGCATGATTGAAGATCAAATCAATGTATACAAATTTCACTAGTAAAATAATCAAAAATTTTATGGTACTTATTCAAGAATGAAATTAACAGTTCCTATATCAGTGAATTAATTTTGGAAATGCAACCAAGGCATTAGGCTATTTGTTTACTTCTTTTAAAAAGAAAGAAAAAAATGCTCTAAATGTTTACGGACAGTTCCGTATGAATAAACAATGTCCCGAAGTTTCTAGGAAAAGGTGAGTATGGAGATCACGAATCACGGAAATATTGGCCATAGTCCTTCTTCAATAAAGAAAATAACAGAATACTTTGTCCTACCTTAATAAGTCTTTCCGCTTATATTTCCACACTTCAGAAGAAAACTGCACTGTACTTAACTGACCGTCACAATGCTTCCTAATGTCCCTTCTCAGACCCCGCTGTCCTCTGGATTCAACTCCCGGAGAAGAGGTCCTCGTTTGTCTGAAGCGTCTGGGTCTTCCTGTGGCAAGGCATCTGTCTCGAGTATCGGGGATCGAACCCGTGTCTCCGTCCTTCATCTCCATGTTGTTGAAATGCAACGATGCGTCACTTATCAAATCCATCTGCACTTAAATTTCACTCGCACAGTTTATATATATATCCGCCATACATCGCACTACTTTTCCTGTCTTTGCACTTTATGCGGGAAATCAACGTATATAGAATCACAGACTCACTTCAACATCACCATTTATGTAGCGTTACCGTAAGATGATAAGAATTATGTCTATCTGTCGATGTTTTAAATATTTGTATAAATAATCTTGTAACGACGAAGTTGCTGTGGATAACGCGTGGTTTAAGTAACTGGCTGCTAACGGGTGTCTAGCTAGCCATTTTTCTGAAATTTAAACACTTAAATATATATATATATATATATGTACATATGAGTTGACGTACGCTTATGAATCGCGTGTTGGTGATGTTTTCACGATGAAGTGTCGACTTAGAGTAACCTCTCTTCCGTGTGGGCGTTCTCCCAGCTTTCTTTATTTTTTTAAAAAAAATAGACGCTTCATTCTTCTCTTTGTGAATTTTGAATTTCGGATTCTGATTCGCCGCTTTAAGTTCGTGACACCATTTCCCAAAAATCGGTTGATAATTTGGCTTGGGTCTCTAGCGTCTCTTCTGGGCTAGTACGTGATGTTAAAGAGTTTCAGAAGCACTTGCGAAGATTGTAGATAAAAAATTTTGGTTCCTGTGTGTCTGTGACGTGATATTTGCGATATGGAGGTACTTTGGTAGTGCGACAGTATGGCTGGAGTAACAATAGCAAATTCCATTACCGTTTACTGGCGAGGTAGAAAAATGGGTGGTCTATTAGTGCGGTTACCGTCTTATGTTTTTTTTTTCTGAAAAGCAGAGAAACTTCTTTACCTGGGACAAATGAAAGAGGTTCGCTTGGCTGCTAAATGAAACAAAATAAAATTTTCCTTGACTTTTTTAAAATAAATTGAATTTACATATAAAGATGTTTTAATTTGAATATATGAACAATTAATTAAGTGTGTGAGCGTAATTGTCACAATATATATATATATATATATATATATATATATATATATATATATATATATATATATATATATATATATATATATATATATATATATATATGTGTGTGTGTGTGTGTTTTAATTAAAAGCTAAGGAGAAAATTACCTAATGAGGTAATTCATGAACGCAACAATTAAGCAGACATTACATAACATTATGTTCCTTAGTTTTAACATGAACCTTTACTACATCATCATAAATATTCATTCAGCCAATATTGGTAGGTCACGTGTCGCAACTGAGAAGCATCTATACTCTACGGTCTTCCGCTAACCTCTTTGTCTTCACGTATGGTTTTTCGTCTTTAATCGTCCATTAATTGTAGTCTCCTTCGCCCTCTCCCTCTCTTTCCTGCCATCATACCTTCTAGGACGTCCCTTATGACAGAGTTCCTTCTTATCCAATGTTCCAACCAGTTTCTCCTCCTTTTCTCAATAATATCTAAAAATGGTTTTTTTTTCTTCTCCACCTTTTCTAGCACCCTCTCATTCGTTTTCCGCTCGACGCAGCTAATTCTCCCCATTCTTCTCCATATCCACATTTTGAAAGCTTCCCGTCGTTTCTAATCATTTTTGCGTCTGTGTTTTTGTCCCAAACAGTACAATACTTCACACGAAGCATTTATGAGTCTTTTTTTTTTTCAACCCTTTATTCAAGGTCCCAAGGCTTCTTTCGCCATTCCTATCCTTGCTTTTATTTCACGTTCACACTTCATATCTTGGCTTATAATACTACCCAGGTATCGAAAACTAGTCACCTGTTCTATTTTCTCCCTTCCTACTTCTATATTTGACACCGACCACTTCGTTCCAATCACCGAGGCTTTTGTCCTTCTAACATTTATTTTCATCCTTCATTCTTCACAGTCCGTCCTCAATTTTCTAATATCATATTGATTTTCTTTCTCAATTCTGCAGCAAATGCCACACCGTCTGCAAACCTTATACATCTAATCATTATACCTTCTACTGAAATGTTGTCTTTATTTTGTAGGCTCTTATTCACTATCTCTTCTAGATATTTATTAAATATAGTTGGCGAGAGACAGCATCCCTGTCGAATTCCCCTTCTAGTTGCACTCTCCTCTATCATTTCCTCCTATTCTAACTGTTACTTGTTGGTTCATATATAAATTTCTTATAATTCTTCGATCTTTCCGTTCCAATTCAATTTTTTAGAACTTCCAACAACTTCAATTCTCGCGGTCAAAACATATAAAATATAAATTTATACCGATGAGACTTCCCTTAAGACCCACATGTGAAAAATTATTAATATCCATGAAATATTGGAAATTCGTATATTTGAAGTAGTTACTGAAAACTATAATGCGATAAAACTTTGCTGTAGCTAAATCCCGCTCTCCCTCAATGCTTTCTTCGCGAAGGCGCTTGTAGTCTCATGGTGTCTTATAATTTAAACGAAAGTTCAGAATTCAGATGTGATTTTTTTAGCATTATCATATACAGCGTATCCCAAAAGTCCGGTAATTTTTCTTAATTTATTACACAGAAACTACAAATGATATAGTTGTCAAGTATATGTCATATGAAAGAGTATCTCAAATGTTTTTTTTTTTTTCAAACAATGCTCGTAGTTCCCACTTTCATCGCAGTTGGCGTTGGCGTGTTGTAAAGATGGCAGACTTCTGGTGCAGATGTGCAACGGAAGTTTAGGACTAGATACAAGAAAGAGGCACCAAGCAAGAAGTCTATTTGTGCCCCACCCCATTATGATCACGACCTTTCGTGAATTGCTGAACAATGAGTTACCTGAACGCTGGATAGGCTAAACGGAGGAAAATGATCAGTGTTTCGACACGTGGCCTCCAAGATCCCCGAATCTAACTCCCTGTGACTTCTTCTTATGGGGATACATAAAAGATAGTGTGTATGTGCCACCATTACTAGAAAATGTAGAAGAACTCAAGCAGAAGTTGCTACCAGTGTCTCTCAGGATATGCTCCAACGAGTATGGCAAGAATTTGATTACCTTCTAGGCCTATGTCGTGTTACACGTGGTTCCCATATCGACGCATTGTGAACTCATACATTTAAAAAAAATATTTGAGATACTCTTTCATATAACATACACGACAGCTATATCACTTGTAGTTCTTGTGTAATCAATTAAGAAAAGTGTTACCAGACTTTTGTGTAGATTCCGAAGTGTTGCAACACTGACCACAAATCCACCTGAAGAAGTACCGCAAACAGAACAAATCAGAAAATTATGGCAGAATCTTTCGTATTCTGAAGAGGTGGTTGTTGAATAGTTCAAGAAATTAAATCGTTCTGATGTGCTTATAACAAGAATAACATTTCTCTAAATGACTGAATAACTATAGTAAACAGATGGGATTCTAATTTTGTGTCAGCGTGTTTCTTGACTCCATACAGCGTGCCTAATTCATCTACAAATATACATTTCTCTCGTTTGCCTTTTTGGGTATAGTTTTTTTTGTGCAACTGCCTCCTTTTTTTAATCTTGAAAGAAATGTTGGTTGAATGCGTTAACGGTACATATTTATAACTGCTTCATATCATTGTTAACAGCAAAGCCTTCTAATACTTTTGTCTGTCAGAATTTTTTTTTCCTTTACACACATACTCCTCTCCAACAAACTGGTCTCGCTTCAATCTTGTAGCAGAAATTTTTATTTTAAAACTTTTAATTTTAAATTGATCATGGTTCATTAGTTCCGAGCACATAGCGATTATTAAGACCGTTAATGCACTGTCCAGTTTTTCATTCAGGCTATTAAATTTGGAACAAATAATTTAAAATGTTCTTTCTCTAAGATTTTCTTTTTATTTCACTTTATTTTGTAAAAAAAAAAAAAAAATGTATTCTTAATGTGTACTGTTCACAAAGTTAAACGTAGCTTCAACTACTATCTACTATTATTACTCGGCCATGACCTATGAAATTTTCTCCTCCGGAATCGCTCTAATATTCAGGGGAAAATAATCTTATATTAGGAATTTCGAGGACAATTGTTACGTATAATCGACGACAGCAGACGATACTGTAACTAAATAATTTTGTTTGTTTTGGGATAATATTAATTGATACTATAAACTGAACCTACGCTCTCTATACAGCGCATCGTTCACATATGAGCATGAATCATCTCATTCCTCACAACATCTGTGCATATTCCTTTACAGACACAAGTGAAAGATGTCTTCATAAAAATTGGCAAGAGGTACTATAAATGGGAGATTGTTTTTATTAGTTTTTCAATATTTCATACCCTTTGCAAGATTTGAGCGTACTTCCGGTTGGAGTTTCTAATTCATGTATGATCAGTGTTTTGTTTCTTCTTGCAATCAGTATCTAATAAGCAAATACATTACACACACAGTTAGTTATAATGTCAATGATGTATGGTGTTCATTGGGCAAAACATTCTAAACAATAACGATTCATCTTAAGACTGGAAAAATGGTTATCCTTCGTTTTTCATTATCATTTGGCCATGAAACAAACGCCTAAGAGATTTGCAACCCTGTATACAATTATGTTGTGTTGGAATGTATAACTCATAGGATATGATGCTTTACTTCAGAGCTATGATTTCTTTCTTTTTCTTTTTTCCTTTTTTTTTTTTTTTTTTTTTTTGTTCAGTGAGACACAAATACGTCCATTTCAATATTTTTATGCATTTATCACCTCAAAATAAAAATAAAAACTTTTTTTAAAAAATAGTTTTCTTTACCTAGAATTTACACTAGTTGATTCTGCTGAAGATGAAATGCTATTGAGGAAGAAAACATGCCGTTAAGGAAACGAGGATGTTATTGGGAAAGAGACGATGCTAGCAAGCCGCGGTGGCTGAGATAAAACGTTCATCTCTGATACATAAATTCCTGGTTTGATCTCAACCCTTCCCAATTAGGTTTTCTCAACAGTTCTCCAGTTATTGGGGGCGATACTGGGACGAGGCAAACCTGTCTCCAAAGCTTGCTTGGACCCCCTAGAATCTGAATATATGTTCTTGGGCCCCTGCTTGGAAATCTGCAAACGAAACACTAATACCTGAACTCCTCAAAATTATATAGAAATCGGTATTAGTATCTCGAGTTTCCTCCGACATTCTTCACCCCATCATTTCACTCGTTATTATCATTCTTCCTATCCTTGAAGCATAATAATAGTGAGTTAAACTCAAAAAAGATGCTATTGAGAAAAAGGAGACATTATTGAAAAAGAGTTGAGTTGATTTTGAGTTTGATATCCCTTTTCAGTAGCGAGGCTATATGAGACGTAGACCTACTGATTAAGGTGGAATTCGAACCAGATGAGCTCCTGCTGGGAATACTATTCAAAAAGAATAGATCATATCAAGGAAGAGGAGATGCTATTCAGAAAGAAAAAAGATGTGGAGGAAGAAGAATTACTATTAGGAAAGGAGGCGCTGTCAAGAAATTAGACTATTAAGAAAGTGAAGATGATTTCAAGAAAGAGATTATAGTATTTACAAAGAATATGCGTATGTGTTATAGTAGGGAAGATGATATTGAGAGAAGATAATGTAAAGTGAAAATTCTATGACAAAAAAAAAAAAAAAAAAGAGAGAGAGAGAGAGAGAGAGAGAGAGAGAAGGTGTTGTCAAGGTAGAAAGGGTGCTGTTGAAAATGAAAAGATACTGACAAGGTAAAGAAGACGGAGAGAGAGAAAGGGGAGATAGAGAAAAGAGAATAAGGAAGTGTGTGTTTTCATATGCAAACAGTAGCACGTGATCCTACGAGTAATTCAGATGGTGAAAGTATCACTTGGAATGAATTTAAGTACGTCATTAATCATCTCGGCCATCATATTGTCTAACGAATTTTAAAATGTTTAACAACACAAAAGGGGCTGACATGCGAGAGATGCCCTCATATTCTATTGGATGGCGAAATATACTGTGAATATTAGGATTCATATTTGATAGCAATAATACAACAACATAGAAAGGTACTTTTTTACCGATAATACGAATCGTGAGCGTACTCAGACACGTTTAAGAAGCGTTATCACTGCGAAAGTGAAATACCGCTAATTTTATTGTAATTATGTGATATCTTCAAATAAATAAAAGATAATCGAAAAGTAGAACAAGAGCTCGCTAGACAATATTATTTTGCATGAGGTACCGTTATCACGAGTCACTTATCTTTCCGTTTACAGATATTTAGAAACGCGAAATTAAGTGCTGATTTTCTAAATAGTTGGAAATTGGAAGCAGATAAGTGTGATAACGATATCTCATGTAAAACAATATTGTCTATCAAGCTCTTGTTCCACTTTTCGATTACCTTTTGTCTATTTGAAGATATCACATAATTACTGTAAAATTAGCGGTATTTTAATTTTGCCGTGATGGGGCCTCTTACGAATTTATTTCTGCCATTTTATGGTGTGCAATTTTCTCGTGTTTTTTTTTCTTTCTCCCTCCGTGTGTAAATGTGTATGACCAGTCAACAACATTTAAAAAGAGTCGTTTTTAACAAACTTGTTGTAAAGAAGTGTTAGTTAGTGTCTTACACTTAAGTATCTAAACTATTTGTAATGACTAGTTTTACTTTTAAAACCCTTGCGATGGATCAAAGGTTAGTATCCAACTCCTATAATCGCCTCTGTAATTGAAGAAAGTGGTAATTGTTTTTCTACTTGCTTTTAGTAGCAATGAACTACTTTAGTTACAGCGTGACGAGTTGAAACCCTTTTATGGCTTTCGAATCGCTTTTCTTCATTTTCTAAGAAATGGTTGCTGCTGGTTCTAGTTACATGTTTTGGATTAGGACTATTAGTTCGGATCGTTCACACACTCGTTAAACGTAATGGTTTATGTTTTACAAGTATTTAAAAAAAAATACATTCAAGACTTGAACATGCACGTCTTCCAACATTTTTATAATATCCTTTCCTGATATAAAGTAAAACATTGGATTATTTATATCGAGTACAAAGAATAAATCGGGAAGATCTTGGGAAGTTTCACTCATATTTTGTTAAAAGAAAACAATGCGGATTTACCGTGAACTTCCGCTGATATAATCTATGCAAAGTGAGTTTAACATTGATCGATTTGAAGATGAAAGTTTATGTTCTTTATAGAATCGGGGACTGTTGTAATTGAGTGCATATTCGAAGTATGGAATTTGTAGTTGAAGGTTTGTATTCCTTACGAAAAATGGGAAACGAACCTTCTGGATTCGCTAGTGATCCAATCACGATCAAAATTACCATGGCTATGGACCTCGGTGTATTTGGTAAATATTATAGTTTGCGAGCTTTCGGTTCCAGAGTTATCCTCCTTCAAACTTGAATTTTAACTTACTGACATCAAGAAATTTCACTAAAACTTGCCTGTTAAATGCATCAATCTTTACTAAAGTTCATATGATTGTAAATCTTGATGAGATATTATGGCATACAGATTTTAGTTCCTGGGTTATTGGTGGTCAAAGTTAGGTTTGGACTCAGTGAGCCCAATAAATTTTACTCAAACGCGAAAGATGGAAGATTCTTCACCAAACTTGGCATGGCGCTTCACCTTAACAAGCTTAGTTACTATATTTTTAAGATTATGGTGTGCGCTGCCCTTCGATTCCTGAGTTCTTGACCATCAAATTTGGTTTGGACTTAAGAAAGGGATACTGAATAAGATATACTATCCACGGAAACCACCTGATCTTGATTAAATTAGTATGGTGGTAGACCTCATGCTGAGAATGTGTGTAAATTAGTATGGTGTAGAGGCTATTGGGCTTCGGAATAATTGGCCATTTCAGTTTGACTTCGACTAAAGCCTGAACAATGCAGCTCACCTGATCGTGAGTGAATATGGTATGATGGTAGACTTTTACGAGCTGAGTATGCATGTGAGTTCAGTATATGATATTATGAGTCCTTTGTTTCCCATGCTATTGGTCATCAAAATTGTAAAACATAAAAACAGTGATGATTTTTAGGATGGTCCGGGGGATCCCCTCCGGGATATATTTCCGATCGTGCTCAAGGTGGGTTACCAATCTTTTCACAGTATTTCTTTCACTTGTGTAGGAAAGTCTCCCCTGCGGGGAAAGTTCATTATCGCCATTGCACCTAAGCTTCGTAGTTTGCGATAAGTGATCTGACAATTGGCAGTGACACAGTGACCTGCGAGAATACGATGCTGATGTTGATAGCGATGTGAAATAATTGATTCTTCATGCTTTGTGACATTTATTCGAATATAAATTAAAAATACTCTTCCATATTTTGGAAAACGATGTGCTAAAACGTAACATTTTTCTTCCGTTCTGAAGTTAGGAACCACTGCTCCAAGGCCCATGAATCAAAGTACAATGGAATTGGCGTGAGTCAGAACTATATGTACCGTATCTCATTAATAATGGACACGAGTGTTCCGTTGGGCGTTTCTCCAGCAACAGCTGACCACCAACCTTGTTTGACCGAGGTATCTCCTACGCATTGGAAGCGAGCTGCACCCGTAAAAGAAGCTCTACTCTATAGAGAGAGGAAAAAGAAGACAACACCTCTGAACTTAGTATACAACTCAAGATGACTTGGAAGAAGGCAATTCATCTACGTAACTGAACCGCTATGAAAGAGGTCAGCAGCGTGCATAAGTGGCTCCCTGCTGATCGATAAATATTGACGGGTTAGTGAGAGAAAGATACGAGCTCTCCTCTCCATCCTGAGAATAACTAGTTAAGAAGGGTAGATATGCAATCTGTTGGCGATATTCTGTATGCCACA
This sequence comes from Thermobia domestica, assembly GCF_964235325.1. Classification (NCBI taxonomy): domain Eukaryota; kingdom Metazoa; phylum Arthropoda; class Insecta; order Zygentoma; family Lepismatidae; genus Thermobia; species Thermobia domestica. The sequence goes on from NC_137457.1 coordinate 329,163,318, forward strand.
AGGACACAGCAACTTCTGTCGTGGCCGGCAAAGGAAACTGGATCTCTAATCTACAAGTATCACCATTACTAAGTATAGGGCCTATATGTACTTGACTGGTGTGTATATATACTTCACGAGATCGATAAAGAATGCGGAGCATGATTAAATGTCTTCAAGTAAGCTATATAAAGATGTGAATATACATGATACCTTGCGTAATGCGTTGTCTATTATTACACTATATATAGAAGTAGTCCTGGCTGGCCGACTGACTGATAAATGCTTAGCCCAGATTACTTGAAATAGAAACTTGAAATTTAGACAATACATAGAATTTGTGACGTAAGATATCACTAAGGAACGATTTTTGAAATTTCGACGTGAAAGAGGAAGGGCGTAATATGATTTACAATCGGGTCCGTGTTTTTTTAAACGTACTTCCTTTCCTTCCACATTCTCATTTTACCAATTCTTCCATCTTCATTCACTTGCTTTAATCATCCGTCTCTCTCAGCCTAAAAGGCATAATCGTGGGACGTTAAACTGAAAGATTTCATTTCATTTTGTCACAGATTATTAGAAAAAGATAGCACAAATTGCTTCCCTATCATGCTGGATGATCTGCATGCTCCCAGGTTTTGGCTAGCCTAGGTGATTGTCAGGCAGAATGTGAGGTTTATTAATATGTGTTTTTCCATACAGGTATCTTAATTGTCTCCCTTAACGTTAGGAGGATTTATAGATATGGGCCATAATAATGGATTTCCCTTGTACGTCTTTTCCCTCCACTTTATTTATAATCGTCTCCTTTCCTGTAGGTTTCGAAAAGGAGTGAATCTGTTAACTATAACGTATTAATTAGTGTTAATTCTTGAGACCACTAACACTGTAAAAATGAAATGAAATCTGTAAGTTTCCCGTTTCAATATTATACACCGAGGATTACGAAACGGTGATGACGAATGGTAATAAAGAAAGTGGAAGGAAATGGGCAAGGGCGCCCATGTTGTGGTTTCAAGGAGGGACAAGTATAAGCGATATTTCAAATGTAGTCTCAAATTTTGCTGTAACTATTCTAAAAATCTATTGTTTTTTTTTATCTTTCCAAGTACAATTTCCTCTCTAGAGGGGGCGAGCGCCCCACCTTGCCCCCCTGATGGGCGCTCTTGGAAATGGGAGATCGCCACGCAAAGTATTTGCCCATCAGATTAGCACGAGCCGGCGTCGAACCGGGGCCCTATGCACCACAGATGAGTCCTGTGCTGCTGAGCTACAACAGCCTTCTACAACAATGCAAACTCTATGTGAAATCTGAACTAATCCTGTGACAGGTGTTCGAGTATGATGCTAAAACAAAAGAATTTAAGTTAGTAAATGGCCAATATAAGTTCAATGATTAAATACTGTATTTGTACGTGTTTTGTTCATCGCGATACATGGTCAACTCAAGTCATATATAAACGATTGTCTGAGTTGGGAGACGCATATTCAGTTAAAACAATGTATCAATAAAGGTATTCAAGTACAAAGGACGTTCAAATAGTTTTGCACAGATAGATATAATATTGTTATTAATTGCAATGTGTCGATTAAATTTTTGGTGAATACACTCTGATCCTTTGGCTTCCAAATGATAATAACTGTTGTTTCCTATTGTTCACAAGTAAACCACAGACATTGCAGTAAACATCAGAACCCGACAACAATCAGTAATGGAATTCCCATTCAAAACCGGTGATGAGTTGGCCACGTAAATTCACAGGAAGTTCTTTATGCTTTTGCTGGTTTATGGGAATCACACATTGGACCGTACCAGTATCCAACATTCATTGCAGCGGTTTAAAAAAGCTACACCTTCCAAATTAGACCAGAAAATTATGGAATTATGACCTTCTTTTTCTGGGATCAGTGCGGTGGGATTTTCATAGTCTTCTTGGAATATGACTCCATAATTAGCAAGGAGCGTTATTGTTTGTCACTATATAAGGGACGAGTGCCCTCCAGACCAAGAGAGCTGGAAATGCAAGGTAAGGTCATTAGATTCCATTATGACAACACCAAGCCTCACACAGCCGTGATGACACAGCAGAAAATCATAAAAATGAGATGGGAAGTCATACTCATACTCAGCCTCGCTATAATCCGGACTTGGCCCCTTCGGATTTCTTTCTGTTTAGTCATCTGAAGACTCACCTGCTAGGAAAACCAGTAACTAGGGCAGCATTTCTTGTACGCAACAATGGTGTAAAAGTCAGCCCGCTGAATTTTACCGAAGTGCATTCACGGCATGGAAAGAACGTTGGATGAGATACGTCACAGCAGATTGAGGCTACATTGAGTGACATGGTCGTATAGCCAAAGGATCAAAGTATGTGTATGTAAAATTTCATGATCATATTGCAACTAATAACAATATTATAACCATCTGTGCAAAACTTATTGAACTCCCTTGTAGTTAGAAAAACAGAGAATAAAACCTCTCCTGTAAACATCTTGAAGTTTGATTTAATCCAAACCTTAGTATTTCATGCTTCATAAAGTACAATCTAAGTTTTAAATAGGATATTATGTGTATCATCTGAGGAATCGCAAAAGGAACACATTTTTCATTCACTTTTCTTTCAAAAATTGAAGAAGTTCCTACGTCGTTACACGAGAAAGGAAATGAACGATTTCTTTCTGAATATTAGTTATTTGCGTGTGAGTAAAAGTTTGGTTAATTTGTTGTGTGTGTATGGTCAGCAGTTAAGAAGAGGCGAGATCTCTGACGTCATTAAAGACAAAAACAGAAAGCCAAATAATGTATTATGTTGCTTTGTGGATTAGCCGCTGGTCATTGTAGCACCTTGTGAGATGCTAATTCAAAGAGATCAACGTAACTGTGGTGTACAGGTAGGGCAGCAGGGTGACCCAGAGGTCAGACAGAGTCATCGCATCGTGGCTAATGGTTCGAGTGATCCACCAACCTACAGGTAATGAAGTAAGGGGACACAACACAACGGAGAATTCCTCTGACCTATGACCTTACGCAATCCCACGCTGACATCTCGAGAGAGATGGAGGAAGCTCCCCCTTGGTGAGATCTTGAGCAAAGGAACAAACTTTAAGCTTCTGAAAGAGTTTGTGTTGACCGTTTGCTGTTAAATGCCATTGTAATGGTGGCCTTCGCGACCTGTATAGAAAAACAACAATCAAAGATAATAGTCAACTCGAGATGGTTGTAATTAGAAAACCAAGAGGCAAGGAAGGAGCGAAATCGTGAAATAACGGAATCAGTATCTTAATTGCAATAATGGGCTTAAAAAAAAAAAAAAAAAAAAAAAAAAAACTAAATGCTTGCTTGAATGCATTAGAAGCACGAGATTTACAACGAATCGTTTGGTAATATTCAGTAATGACCTACTGATCGCCAGTGTTCTTTGTTTGTGCCTTTTCGTAGTAAATGTTCCCCACGAGAAGAGAAATCTCTTGAATCTCGTGAGAAGCACTAGTTCACCAAAGTCTTAGACCTGAAACAGTGCTTTAGTGCTACGTGGGCTATGGAACGAAGAGATTCAATTTCGCGTTCACAAAAGCTCTTCATTGACTTCTGTCCTTATCCAACTAAATCCAGTTTGTACTTCGTATTCCTATTTCTGCAAGATCCATCTTAATATTGTTATCCTATCTGCGCCTAGGTCTTCCTAATGGTCATTTTCCGATTGGACTAACTAACTAACTTTATGGCCTATGGAACCGGGAGATTCAATGCCGCGTTCACAAAAGCTTTCCACTGACTTCTATCCTTAGCCAACTGGATCCAGTTTCTACTTTGTATTCCTATCTCTGCGAGATCTATCTCAATATTGTACTCCCATCTGCTCCTATGCCTTCCTAATGGTCGTTTTCCGGTTGGTTTTCCGGTTAAGATTTTGAAAGCGTTCCTACTTTCTTCCATCCTAGCTACATGACCTGCCCACCTGTGCTTCCTAGATTTGATGACTCTAATAATGTATGATAAACTGTATAAATTCTACAGTATCTCGTTATGAGGTTCCCGCCAGTCGCAAATTTCCGTTTCTCTTGGGTCTGAATATTCGTCTCAGATCTTACTCTCAAATACTTTCAGTCTGCGTTTTTCCCTGCGTTTCTCATCCATACAGCAGAACATGCATGAAAATATTTTTATATCCATTAAGTTTCAAATTCCTTGACAGATCTCTCTCGTGGCTGAGCGGTTAGCGCACGCGCCTTTCGCATGAAAGACTAGTGTTCAGTTCCCGGTGAGAGCTCATGTGATTCAGATCCCTCTTTAAATTGTGGATCCACGTTTCATACAGCCTCGCTACTCAAAGGAAGGCTAGACTGGAAATCAAATCAAATTCCTCGACAGAATTCGCGACAACAATAGATTTTGAACTGAAGATTAACACGAATTCTCTACTTTTAGTCGACTTTTAATTTTTTTTTCGTAAATATAGTTTTGGTCTCTTAATATTAATTCTAGATTCATAGTCTATAAAAACTATAAATTGATAAAATAATTAATAAAAAGAAAACGAAGAGCATTTGTCAACGTTTAAAATTTCACACCCTTTCGTGGACCTCTCGTTACGCAAAGAAACATAATAATTTCTAGATGAATTTAAGAATAAAATTAGAATATAAATTTTTTAAATGAATTTACAAAACAACACGAGATAAAACTTTTATTTCAAAAATTGAGATGAATAAGAATTCTTCGAGAATCGAGCCGAGATCAGGCTTTTACAAAATTTACGAGAACGAGACAAGGAAACCTTATCTGTCGTTTGGTGCGCAACATTATTTGTAATGAAGTAGCTAACGTGCGCTCTTTCTTTGCGCGTGATATTGGGTTCGATTCACTGTGATCTCTGTGTATGTGTTTGCTTTGGACATTAATCCAAGTAGTTCTGATCTGACTTTAAACAATAGGCCCTTTCGTATTTAAAATTGCTCCTGAAAACGGTGCAGAGACTAGTTTTAGTTTCTAACATTTTTTTTTTGTTTAGAAAAAACTGTTTTTGATTAGTAGAATGCGATTTTTTTCATTTCCTTGTATGAATTCCGGAAATTACGCCCTTAAAAGGTGAAGGTGATGGTACATTGCAGTTTCATTATTGTTGAATATAAATGCACCGAATTTGAAATAGGAGAGATTTTCGCTGCAGGTAGTATCGTCCACGAAACATGACAAGACAAGGAACAATTGTGAACTCTTCTGTTATCCCGCACGCGCTTTTCACTCCTGTCCTACATCCATCATATGAGTTTTACAGATGTGTGTTCGGAATTGTACAGTTGTGTGTACACTTCGTCTTCAGTTCCCACCAAATAAGATCCTACGACACTCTTATCATACGCTTGAAGGCACGATGGTTCAATGGTAGAGTGCTTACCTTTGGTGCGTGGGGTTCTTGGTTCGATCCCCGGCCAAGTAACTTTATAATAGACAATATCGTGTCCATTGGTTTTCTCGGGCTACTCCGGTTTCCTCCCACTTTCTTATTCCACCAATTGTTCCATCATCATTCACTTGCTTTAATCATCGTCTCCCTTAGCCTAAAGGTCATAATCGTGGGACGTTAATTTGAAACATTTCATTTCATTTTCATTTTTCTATCATCCGCTTTCTCTAGGTCGATGAAAACCATATACAGGTCCTTCTGGTATTCTCTGTACTTTTCCATTAGCATTCTAAGCAGGCCCGTATCCAGGGCGGTCTAGGGGGCCGGGCCCCCCTAAAATTTTCACGGTAAGCTTGCAAAAGAACTATAATATGCTGATAAACTATAATATGGTTGGATCGGGCCCCCGTAACTTCAGCCACGCCCCCCTACATTTTTGAGCTGGCTACCAGCCTGATTCTAAGTGCAAATATTGCATCAGTTGTCGATCGTCCTGGCATAAAACCAAATTGGTTCTCTGTTATTTCGGTCCCTTCCCTCAATTTTACTTCAATCACTCTCTCTCAGAGCTTCTTTCTATGCCTGATATTTTTTTAAATTAGTTTTCTTAACTAGGTCGAAAATTACACCTGAACTTTTATACTGACATACGAGGGAGGACCCAAAAGAAACCGGACTTTTGTTCCAAACAAATAACTTAGTTTAAAAAAAAATACAAAATACTTTCATTTTCCTTCAAAGCAATCTCTATTAGATGCGATGCAATTCTACATTCTTTCTCATTGTTTGAAGCATCTCTGGAACTCTTCAACTTTGATATCGTCCAGTGCCCTCTGCTAAGCTCTGTTTTACACTCTCCACAGCATCAAAACGCCTCCCTTTTAGATTTTGTTCATTCTCGGGAGTAGAAAAGAAAAGTCTCACGGGGCTAGGCCTGGCAAATACGGAAGGTAGAGAACGATAGTCTACTCGTGAGAGCCCAAATATCCAGATCCTGAGTGAGCTGGCGAGGAACAAACTTAGTGGCAACGCGTCTCTTTTGCAAATCCGCTGGCACGAGCTCCAACTCACTCCTATCTGTTCTGAAATTTCGTTGATCGTAATGTTTTCGTCGTTTTGAGGTGATGAAGAGCGCCCAGAACGAGCATGATCTTCAACATTGATTTCATCATGTTCTAACCACTCAGATCACTCGAAATATTATGTCCGCTCATAGCATCCGTCTTGAAAGCCTGTTAAAGCATTTGGTAAGTTTCCGTTACAAGGAAGAAGCAGTTTTTTAAACAGGGTTTTTGTTCCTTTAAATCTCTCATAACGATTTCGCAGACGGCAAACGAGAACAGTTGAGAAAAACAACACTACAATCAAACATCAATCCCTACGCAGGCGCAATGTAGACAACTGATTTGAAAATAAGGATGTTATAAATAGAGGATCTGCCCATATGTATCTTCATCCTATTAAATCGATGAACCCAAAAAAAAAAAAAAAAAAAAAAAAAAAAAAAAAAAAAAAAAAAAAAAACCGAGCATCGGCATGTCTGATTGGCTACTCTCGTTTCTGCCATCGTCTGATTGGCTACTTTCGTTTCCGCCATGATTGTTGGCTCAAAACATTGTGATCCTATTGGGCGGAGTGGGCAGAGTAGGGGTGGCGAAACTGTGACGTATGTCTTCAAAATTTTGTTGTAAGGGCAGATCCTCTATTTTATAAGATCCTTGTTTAAAAAGGTCTCTAGTAGACCCACCTAGCGGAAGAACTCTGTACTACTCCTAGGAACGACCGCGCACATTCAATCAGTTTTTTTTTGGGGGGGGGGTCCTCCCTCGTATATCATTTTGTTTAGTTCGATCAGATCTACCGCTTGGTATATTTTTTTGTTTATTTGTTTGATTAAACACCAATAATATTGTGGAATTAGCATTATATGTGAGTCCACTTACTTCAATACCATTCCTATCGAATGAGTTGATTTATAACTTAGTCCTCAGTAAATGTACGTAGTTAACAACGGCGTTTGTTGTATGAGTGCGTTGCTTGGTTAAAGTGTTACAAGAAGATCAGAAGGTGTTTATTCATAGCATAATCTAAATTAATCACTGTGATTGTTAAAGTAAAACTGTTATATCATTTTCAAAATTTCAACTTGTTACATGAGAACAAGACAATCTCCTGACAATCTGTTATTAGTGTAAAAGACTCAGATGTGTTGTCTATCATAAAGTGCGAAAGGAGTGCGGATTTAACAGAGGAAAAAGGTCGATGGAAGATATTTCTCATAAATCTCTTTTGATCCGAGAAAGGATTGTCTGACGTCCGCCGCAACTTTTAAAAAAAGACTGAATTCGTTCCCACAATACGCCCATCTCATTATGCGTTATAGCCAACGAATAAAAAAAGATCCTTACACACCTCACGCAATGAAACCATAAATGTAAAGATTAAATGTTTTTAAAGCAAATGTTGTGCTCATGTTTAGCTGACTAGGAAGTGAATTAATTTTCCCTCTGCAACGTAGTATTATCAAAAGTATGGTCCACGATCTGGTCGTGGTTGATATATGTGTTTCAACTGAAACAAATATACCCTTAAATATAATTATAAGCTTAGTAATACTCCTGTAAGCAGACCTAATACAGTTAAAGATCTACGTGTTACATTTGACTCGAAATTAACATTCATTAAACACATCGAAAATGTTACTGACAATGCTTTTAAATTATTAGGATTCATAATTAGAAGTAGTAAGGACTTCAGAAATATTGCAACACTCTTGTAAATGTATTATTCATATAGTAGTAATCGCATGACTTGGCCTAACTTTGGACTTTGACCCCGACCTTTGTGACGTCATAGGTCAAAGGTCAATGACCTTGGCCCGGGGTCAATGACCTAGGGGTACCTAGGACCACCCCCTCTAAATTTTGGCAGGGGTACTTTGGCCCACCCCCTAAATTTTGGCAGGGGTACATAGGACCACCCCCCTTAAATTTTGGAAATTGCCAAATCTAAAAATTGGGTGTGGTAGCCTAGGACCATAGTATGTACCTCTATCAGTATTGGGTGTCTATGTCGTTCCCTTTCATGGGTAAAAAATTGCCAAAAATTGAATTTTCGGAGGTTTTTGACCTAATTTATCTCCTTGGATGAGGTGTTTTTACCCTATATGGCTATATGGGCGTATACAGGGGTCCATTACCTTTCATAAGACATGGGTATATTAATGCACCCCTTGAAAAATTTGGGAGGAGTACCTTGGCCCACCCCTTAAATTTTGGAAATTGCCCAATTTAAACATTGGGTATTATAGTACAGGACCCTAATATGTATCATGATAAATTTGGGTGGTCCACCTCGTCCCCTTTTAGGGGTACAAAATTGCCAAAAATATAAACGTAAGCAATACGTTATACCACTTGTTTGGTTTTCGGCCTAATTTATCTCCTTGGATGAGGTCCTATTACCTTATATAGTTATAAGGGCGTATACAGGGGTCCATTCCCTTTCATAAGACATAGGTATATTAATGCACCCCTTGAAAAATTTGGGAGGGGTACCTTGGCCCACCCCTTAAATTTTGGAAATTGCCAAATCTAAAAATTGGGTGTGGTAGCCTAGGACCATAGTATGTACCTCTATCAGTATTGGGGGTCTATGTCGTTCCCTTTCATGTGTAAAAAAATTGCCAAAAAATTCAAATTTCGGGGTTTTTTGACCTAATTTATCCCCTTTGATGAAGTGTTATTACCCTATATGGTTATATGGGCGTATACAGGGGTCCATTAGCTTTCATAACATATGGGTATATTAATGCACCCCTTGAAAAATTTGGGAGGGGTACCTTGGCCCACCCCTTAAGTTTTGGAAATTGCCCAATTTAAACATTTGGTATTATAGTATAGGACGCTAATATGGATCACTATAAATTTGGGTGGTCCACCTCGTTCCCTTTTAGGGGTACAAAATTGCCAAAATATAAACGTAAGCAATACGTTATACCACGTGTTTTGTTTCGACCTAAGTTATCCCTTTGATGAGGTGTTATTACCCTATATGGTTATATGGGCGTATACAGGGGTCCATTACCTTTCATAAGACATGGGTATATTAATGCACCCCTTTAAAAATTTGGGAGGGGTACCTTGGCCCACCCCTTCATTTTTAGAAATTGCCCAATTTAAACATTTGGTATTATAGTATAGGACGCTAATATGGATCACTATAAATTTGGGTGGTCCACCTCGTTCCCTTTTAGGGGTACAAAATTGCCAAATTTTAGTACAACCACGTGTTTGGTTTTTAACCTAATTTATCTCCTTGGATGAGGTCCTATTACCTTATATGGTTATATGGTCATGTATAGGTGTTCATTCCCTATCATAAGACATAGGTACATTGGTGCACCCCTTTAAATTTTTAGGAGGGGGTACCCTGGCCCACCCCTTCAATTTCAGAAATTCTCCAATTTAAGCATTTGGTATTATAGTACAGGACCTCATTATGTATCATGATAAATTTGGATGGTCCATCTCGTTCCCTTTCATGGGTACGAAATTGCCAAATTTAGTTACAACCACGTGTTTGGTTTTTGATTTAATTTATTCCCTTGGATGAGGTCCTATTACCTTATATGGTTATATGGTCATGTATAGGGGTCCATTTCCTATCATAAGACATAGGTACATTTTTGCACGCCTTTAAATTTTTTGGGAGAGGTACCTTCGCCCACCCCTTTAATTTTGGAAATTGTTCAATTTAAACATTTGGTATTACAGTATAGGACCCTAATATGGATCACTATAAATTTGGGTGGTCCACCTCGTTCCCTTTTTAGGGGTACAAAATTGCCAAAATATAAACGTAAGCAATACGTTGTACCACGTGTTTGGTTTTTGACCTAATTTATCTCCTTGGATGAGGTCCTATTACCTTATATGGTTATATTGTAATGTATAGGTGTTCATTTCCTATCATAAGACATAGGTACATTGGTGCATCCCTTTCAATTTTAGGAGAGGTACGTACCTTGGCCCGCCCCTTAAATTTTGGAATTTTTTTGATTTAAGCATTCGGTATTATAGTACAGGACCTTAATATGTATCATGATAAATTTGGATGGTCCACATCGTCCACTTTCATGGGTACGAAATTGCCAAAATATAAACGTAAGCAATACGTTGTACCACGTGTTTGACATTTTGACCCAATTTATCTCTTGGATGAGGTCCTATTACCTTATATGTTTATATGGTTATGTATAGGGGTCTGTTCCCTATCATAAGACATAGGTACATTTGTGCACCCCTTTAAAATTTATTAGGGGTACCTTGGCCCATCCCTTAAATTTTAGAAATTGCTCATTTTATATATTTGGTATTATAGTACTGGACCCTAACATGTATTATGATAAATTTGGGTGGTTTACCTCGTTTCTCTTTCATGGGTACATGTTATATGGGTATGTACAGAGGTTTATTACCTTTATATGTTTATGTTCCCTTTTAAATTTGGGGAATTATCAAATAACAAAATTCGGTAAACCTTTTTCTAGGACCCATTGTAGATGTTGGTGTTCCTCTTATGGCCAAATATTCAAAATTTAAAGGTTATTGGCCGGCTTTATTATTGAATAAGTACAGGATTTATTACTTTTTCATAACACACAGGTGTATTTGTGTACCAATCTTAAATTTTGGGAGGGGTACATTTCTTATTGTCATATCAATAATTGGTAATGGTTCTTAAAATTGGATAGTATCTCATTCATTGGGTAAATCATTGTGAAATATGAGTTTGATCACGTAATCAGTTATTGACCTATGATGAAATTAGGAGTCCAGGACATTGGAACATTGAAACTTTGTAGGATAATTTGAGAATTGCGTTATTGGTTTTGGTTATTCCCGCCAAATATAAACGTAAGCAATACGATGTACCACGTGATTGACCTTGATGAGGTAGTGTACAGGGATACATAGCTAACCTTATTGATTCTTATGACTCATAGTCTTAAGGGAATACATGCTACAACACTGACAAAGTTATTGTTGATGCAATTTGATTGGTTGATCACTATCTTTCGTGCAATCTGATTGGTTGATCACTATCTTTCGTTCAATCTGATTGGTTGATGATTTTCAAATCTTTGCTGTATTCAGTTTTAAGTTTTGTTTAACATTTAAAAATCTTGGTTTCGTTCAACATTTTGCACTCACTGATAAATATGATCAAAACCGTTTATTTGTTAATCGAATAGTTAAAAACCGGATAAAGTTTGACGGTTAACCGTGAAACGTAAAATTTTTTTAGTTTGAAATTTTTTTGCTTGAAATTTTTTGTTTGAAAATTTTTTCGTTTCCAAATTTTTTTGTTTCAAAATTTTGTTTGAGATTTTTTCGTTTGAAATTTTTGTTTGAAATTTGTTTCAAAATTTTTTGTTTGAAAATTTTTGTTCGAAAATTTTGTTGCAAAATTTTTGTTTTGAAATTTTTCGTTTCCAAATTTTTTTTGTTTAAAATTTTTGTTTCAAAATTTTTTTTGTTTTAAAATTTTTTGTTTAAAATTTTTCGTTTCCAAATTTTTTGTTTTGAAATTTTTTGTTTCAAAATTTTGTTTGAAATTTTTTTCGCTTCAAAATTTTGTTTGAATTTGTTTCGTTTGAAATTTTTTGTTTGAATTTTTTTCGTTTCAAAATTTTGTTTCAAAGATTTTTGTTTGAAAGTTTGTGCACTCATTAGTAAAGAACCGGAACTGTTAGAACTAAAACCTCTGGCAACATTGTGGTGCAATAGTACACGTCAGAACATAGGGTTGTACTTGAAATGAAAAAAACACAATTCATTGAAATGGATCATTTTATTACACTCCACATACATCCATACCAGATAGTGGTTCTGGATATTGTCGATACAATGTATTTTGAACTTCTTGCACTAGTTTGTCTTTAGCATATAATTTTAATTCCAGTTGAAGTCTTTTAAGGTCTATTGCAATATCAATTGGTGGAATCTCAATGCCCATTTGATCACAAATAAACTGTTTATCAATGCAGGTATGCACCCACGAACGATGTTGACAACCATCACAATATCTAGATACATGTTGTACAATATGCATAACACATTTTTCAAAATAGTACTTTTTCAGGAATATACTAGTTTTGTTGCACACTTCCACTGCATGTTTCACACACTGAAATACGCTGATGAATTTGTTCCATTCCGTTTGTGTTAGATACACCATGTTGCGAGGGACATGGAATGTACTCTTTTTACGTAACAGCACCATCTTCTCTTCGAGGACTGTACGCATCACCACTTCATGATTTGAGCCTAATGATTTGACTATGGTCACATTTAGCTCATCATGAAAATAATCGTTCATTTGGTCGATTCGTGAACATAATATTTGCCATTCTTCACAGGTCAGTTGTACACCAAATTGTTCGAACAAAAATTTTCAAACAAAAAATTTTGAAACAAATTTCAAACAAAAATTTCAAACGAAAAAATCTCAAACAAAATTTTGAAACAAAAAAATTTGGAAACGAAAAAATTTTCAAACAAAAAATTTCAAGCAAAAAAATTTCAAACTAAAAAAATTTTACGTTTCACGGTTAACCGTCAAACTTTATCCGGTTTTTAACTATTCGATTAACAAATAAACGGTTTTGATCATATTTATCAGTGAGTGCAAAATGTTGAACGAAACTAAGATTTTTAAATGTTAAACAAAACTTAAAACTGAATACAGCAAAGATTTGAAAATCATCAACCAATCAGATTGCACGAAAGATAGTGATCAACCAATCAGATTGCACGAAAGATAGTGATCAACCAATCAAATTGCATCAACAATAACTTTGTCAGTGTTGTAGCATGTATTCCCTTAAGACTATGAGTCATAAGAATCAATAAGGTTAGCTATGTATCCCTGTACACTACCTCATCAAGGTCAATCACGTGGTACATCGTATTGCTTACGTTTATATTTGGCGGGAATAACCAAAACCAATAACGCAATTCTCAAATTATCCTACAAAGTTTCAATGTTCCAATGTCCTGGACTCCTAATTCCATCATAGGTCAATAACTGATTACGTGATCATACTCATATTTCACAATGATTTACCCAATGAATGAGATACTATCCAATTTTAAGAACCATTACCAATTATTGATATGACAATAAGAAATGTACCCCTCCCAAAATTTAAGATTGGTACACAAATACACATGTGTGTTATGAAAAAGTAATAAATCCTGTACTTATTCAATAATAAAGCCGGTCAATAACCTTTAAATTTTGAATATTTGGCCATAAGAGGAACACCAACATCTACAATGGGTCCTAGAAAAAGGTTTACCGAATTTTGTTATTTGATAATTCCCCAAATTTAAAAGGGAACATAAACATATAAAGGTAATAAACCTCTGTACATACCCATATAACATGTACCCATGAAAGAGAAACGAGGTAAACCACCCAAATTTATCATAATACATGTTAGGGTCCAGTACTATAATACCAAATATATAAAATGAGCAATTTCTAAAATTTAAGGGATGGGCCAAGGTACCCCTAGTAAATTTTAAAGGGGTGCACAAATGTACCTATGTCTTATGATAGGGAATAGACCCCTATACATAACCATATAAACATATAAGGTAATAGGACCTCATCCAAGAGATAAATTGGGTCAAAATGTCAAACACGTGGTACAACGTATTGCTTACGTTTATATTTTGGCAATTTCGTACCCATGAAAGTGGACGATGTGGACCATCCAAATTTATCACGATACATATTAAGGTCCTGTACTATAATACCGAATGCTTAAATCAAAAAAATTCCAAAATTTAAGGGGCGGGCCAAGGTACGTACCTCTCCTAAAATTGAAAGGGATGCACCAATGTACCTATGTCTTATGATAGGAAATGAACACCTATACATTACAATATAACCATATAAGGTAATAGGACCTCATCCAAGGAGATAAATTAGGTCAAAAACCAAACACGTGGTACAACGTATTGCTTACGTTTATATTTTGGCAATTTTGTACCCCTAAAAAGGGAACGAGGTGGACCACCCAAATTTATAGTGATCCATATTAGGGTCCTATACTGTAATACCAAATGTTTAAATTGAACAATTTCCAAAATTAAAGGGGTGGGCGAAGGTACCTCTCCCAAAAAATTTAAAGGCGTGCAAAAATGTACCTATGTCTTATGATAGGAAATGGACCCCTATACATGACCATATAACCATATAAGGTAATAGGACCTCATCCAAGGGAATAAATTAAATCAAAAACCAAACACGTGGTTGTACCTAAATTTGGCAATTTCGTACCCATGAAAGGGAACGAGATGGACCATCCAAATTTATCATGATACATAATGAGGTCCTGTACTATAATACCAAATGCTTAAATTGGAGAATTTCTGAAATTGAAGGGGTGGGCCAGGGTACCCCCTCCTAAAAATTTAAAGGGTTGCACCAATGTACCTATGTCTTATGATAGGGAATGAACACCTATACATGACCATATAACCATATAAGGTAATAGGACCTCATCCAAGGAGATAAATTAGGTTAAAAACCAAACACGTGGTTGTACTAAAATTTGGCAATTTTGTACCCCTAAAAGGGAACGAGGTGGACCACCCAAATTTATAGTGATCCATATTAGCGTCCTATACTATAATACCAAATGTTTAAATTGGGCAATTTCTAAAAATGAAGGGGTGGGCCAAGGTACCCCTCCCAAATTTTTAAAGGGGTGCATTAATATACCCATGTCTTATGAAAGGTAATGGACCCCTGTATACGCCCATATAACCATATAGGGTAATAACACCTCATCAAAGGGATAACTTAGGTCGAAACAAAACACGTGGTATAACGTATTGCTTACGTTTATATTTTGGCAATTTTGTACCCCTAAAAGGGAACGAGGTGGACCACCCAAATTTATAGTGATCCATATTAGCGTCCTATACTATAATACCAAATGTTTAAATTGGGCAATTTCCAAAACTTAAGGGGTGGGCCAAGGTACCCCTCCCAATTTTTTCAAGGGGTGCATTAATATACCCATATGTTATGAAAGCTAATGGACCCCTGTATACGCCCATATAACCATATAGGGTAATAACACTTCATCAAAGGGGATAAATTAGGTCAAAAAACCCCGAAATTTGAATTTTTTGGCATTTTTTTTACACATGAAAGGGAACGACATAGACCCCCAATACTGATAGAGGTACATACTATGGTCCTAGGCTACCACACCCAATTTTTAGATTTGGCAATTTCCAAAATTTAAGGGGGGGGTGGTCCTATGTACCCCTGCCAAAATTTAGGGGGTGGGCCAAAGTACCCCTGCCAAAATTTAGAGGGGGTGGTCCTAGGTACCCCTAGGTCATTGACCTTTGACCTATGACGTCACAAAGGTCGGGGTCAAAGTCCAAAGTTAGGCCAAGTCATGCGATTACTACTCATATGTACACTCCAGGTTGGAATATGCTGTTGGGATTTGGAACCCTTCCAAACAAAGTGTCGCCAACAACTTGAAAGAGTTCAATCATATCTTCTCAGGTAGGCCTATTTGGTATTCAAAATAACTGGAATTCATCTTTCACTTGAAAACTACAGTACACTTGTAGAAACTTTTAATATTTACTCATTAAAATAAAGACGTAATGTTGTCGATCTGGTATTCCTCCAAAATAATAGTTCAAAATGAATTCGATTGTTCAAACTTTATTTGAACTTTCCATGTTCTTTCAGTCAGAACTAGAATCAACAATACAGTACATTTCTCTTGTATTGGATAAAAGTTTAGGACCAACTTAATGCTGAAGTCACCAATCTGAAGAATATGTTCCTTCTATAACAAATTATGTCAAAAAAATAATGAAATTAATACATGTACAATGCCCTGTAAGACACTGAAAAAAACTGTTTTGAAAATGAATTGTTATATTTCATCACACTAATTTGGCACCTGTCTGTTATGTTGATAAATAAATAAATAAATCTAAACTTAACCTATTCTATAAGAAATGACACTCTCAATTACTATCTATACTCGTTCTAAGTCCCGCTGGATAAGTAATAAATTCAGTGGATTTCGCTTCTAGTCTCATGTATCAATCTAAAAAAAAAAAAAAAAAAGGCTGTTTATAGCTTCGACATCAAGAGTAAGTTAGCAAAAAAAAGTTCCTTGCATACACAAATTCACTACACTATTAAAAAAAGTTCCTTACATACACAAATTCACTACACTATTAAAAAAGTTCCTTACATACACAAATTCACTACACTATTAAAAAAGTTCCTTACATACACAAATTCACTACACTATTAAAAAAAGTTCCTTGCATACACAAATTCAATACACTATTAAAAAGTTCCTTGCATACACAAATTCACTACACTATTAAAAAAAGTTGCTTGCTTACACAAATTCACTACACTATTAAAAAAGTTCCTTGCGTACACAAATTCACTACACTATTAAAAAACTTCCTTGCATACAGAAATTCACTACGCTATTAGAAAAAAGTTCCTTGCATTCACAAATTCACTTCACTACATTAAACACTTTATTCTCCTAAATGTTCAATATAATACTATTAAACTCAAATATAAATCTAGTTTTGTGTTCAAGGATTCATTTATATATATATATATATATATATATATATATATATATATATATATATATATCAGGGATGGGAAAAGAATCTCTCTGCCTGTTCCAGAACCGATTCTCAATCCGTTCAGAAACGGAGAACCTATGATAAAGTTAAGAGCGGTTCCAAAACCGGACTCATTATTTTCTTGAATTTAAGAACCGCTCTCAGAACCGGTTCTATTGTTTTGTTAACTTTAAGAAACCGCTTCCAGAATCGGTTCCATTGGTTTCAGAACTTTTAAGAACCGCTCCCAGAACCGGTTCAACATTTAAGAAACGCTCTCAAAACCGGTTCTGCGTTTTGACATGGTTCAGGAACCGGTTCAAGAATCTGTTTGGTTTATTACGAAGTGGTTGTGGAACTGGTTCTGGAATATGAAGAAATAACCAGAACCGATTCTGAGATGTCAAGAAACTACAGAGACCAGTTCTTATGTTAGTCTTTTATGTAAGATAAAAGTAGGCCCGGTTTTTAAATGTAAGAAAATCTAGAACCGGTTCTGATGCTCTTTCTGAAAGGTAAAAAAAAAAAAAAAAAAAGTTTTTGGTCCAGATCTGAAAAGCGAAACGAAAGACCGATTCTGAGACAGTCGGTACCAGTCAGTGGATACCAAATGAGAACAAGTAAGATACCTGGGATGTCTCATGGACATCTTATTTACGTCGTGACGTCGATAGGATATCCACGGGACGTCACCAGGATATTCTCTGCTGTTAGAGCGACATATTTAAGAAATAATGAAAATGCAACGGAAAACATTTGAATAAGTGTGTTTCATATAACTGCAGTAGTTTTGATTTCATTATATATATATATATATATATATATATATATATATATATATATAGCCGGGGCGGATCCAGGGGGGGCGATCGCCCCCCCAGAAGAGGAAACTCTTATTTTTTATATATAAATAAAACCCATCCCAAAGTTTGAAGCCCTTAAAGGTAGCAGTATGACAACCAACCGCCCCCCCCCCCAGAAGTCAGTCCTGGATCCGCCCCTGTAATATAGTCGAGAAGCCAAACCCATCAAAAGGCGAAAGTAGTGAGAGTAAGTAAATAATGCAACGCGTCGACCAAATAAGCTTCAATCATGGAGGATTACCCAGTGTTTCTGTTATTTTTATTGACGGTGAAAGGTATTTGTTTCATGTACAACCAAACAGATTGATCAATTGACCGCACATCTTTTTCAAACATGCATGTCATTAGATGTAATGAGAGTTACTGCTACCTTGCGTTGCTTTTTCAACCAGACATTGTTTCCTCTGTAGGCATTGATGAATTGATTTATTTTATTTATTCCATTATTTAGTTTCTTAGTTATTTCCTCAGTCGACTATGTAACTCCAGTTATAGAAGGCATACAGTTTACGTTTACATACAAATAGACCCTAAATAAATGAGATATTTGTGTGCAATAGGATAATATAATGGTTGTAATTAAAATTCATACATTAGTTAACTATATATTATGATATAAACGGGAGTATCCCGAGAAAACCCACGGACACGATATTGTACACTATAAAGTTATGGTCAGGGATCGAACCAGGGACCCCACGCACCAGAGGTAAGCGCTACATCACTGAACATGTCTTTTAATTAACTGTCTACATATAATACATGTTAAGTATGTGACAACATTGGATGTGTTGTAAAGCATGCATCATTAAGTGTTGACAAGGGATCAGTAAATGTTGAAAAGAACCAACGATCAAGCGACGTTGATGAAGAAATCCATCTGATCGTCACAAAAAAATAATTTAGTTGAGTGCATAAGGAAGACACCTGTGTTATGCGTTGGGAACCCGTTATTGAAATGAAGATATACGTATGTAGCCGGAATTTCTTTTGGTAGCTCTCAAACGTATTTTGAACCTGACATCCATCTATCTCCTGTTTTTTTTTTTTTTCTTTCTTTCGTCCCTGCTTCAAATATTGACCAGAGAATAAGATTGTTTTACTGTTTCCTCAAAAAAAGAAGTGAAGAGACATGTGGCACCTAACTGTCGTGATCACTTTTTACTTTTTTTCTTTCATCTCTGATTCCATGAAATTTAGACTACGACCTCTGAGGTGGACATTCCAACCTAATGACGGGGCAGTCTTCCTTATATCATTACAAAAGTACGAAGAGATCCAAGATAAGGGAGCCACTTCATCTCTTCATCAGCTTCAATTACAGTGTTTACTGTAGTAATGGCCACCATATGTCCATCTGAAATTTACAGAACTTGCTGGCGGTTTTATTATTATTATTATTATTATTATTACTATTACTATTATATGAACTGTCTGTCTACCGAAATAAAAGCTCTGCTCTTTTTCTTAAATGACCATGTACTTCGTTTTTGTTACTAAAATCATCTTTTTAAGGTTAGCTTTTTTATAAATAGAATATTAACATACGTGAAAAAAGTTTTAAAAAATACGTAGTGCATTAGCCCACGATTTCGAGAACGTCCAGAAGTTAAAAAAAAAAAAAAAAACGTTAGTGCGAATGGGCAAGAAGCTGCTTTGGACCAGAGGACTTGTACAAAACTTTTCTAAGTTTTGTTTCTATAAGTTTAAGTTTTATAGAATTCTTTTATCTTTTATTGTTCCTGTGTGTTCTATTGATTTATACGCTTCCGGGGGTCACTGTGACTCAGTAGTAAAGCGCTAATCTCTGCTGCGTGGAGTCTCTGATTCGATCCTCGTCTAAGTAAATATGTGGTGGACAAGATCGTGTCCGTGAATTTTTTCGGACTCCTCCCACATTATCACTCCACAAATCCTTTCATCATCATTCACTTGTCGTAATCAACCGTATCCCTTACCCTAAAGGGCACAAATGGCGCCATGTAGCGTACTCGCTACTGCCCTCGCCTTCTCTACGAGCGGTCCTGGGTTCGGTTCCCGGTGGGGCCACTCGGTCAAAAAAGTGTGAAAAGCTTTTTATGGCCAGCCATCCTAAATGAGGTTTTCCTGGATTTTCCTCATTCACACCAGACAAATGCTGGGGTGGTACCTAACATAGGTACCAGGCGCTTCCTTTCTTCCCCAATTCTTTCTTCCTTCCCCGGACAATGTGCTCGCCGAGGGACGTCATCCCTCAAAACGTGAAGGGCTAAATGGCCTTAGATGTCGAAAGCCCAGAAATCTAAATCCTAAATCCTAAAGGACACAATCGTGAGAAGAGTTAAGCTGAGAATTTTCATTTCATTTATAGACTTTCAAACCATGCTAAAATGGAAGTGTGTGACTTTCTTGAACCAGTATGACAGTTCGTAGGTATCAGAGCAAGATGGTAAGAGATAAAGATGTCTTTTCTCTATGTCCCTCTTTTTTTTTTTAATGAATTCAGCTTGCCAACAATAGAACTACTTTCCGTTCTTATCTCTCTACTAGCTCAAATGTTTCTTCTTCGCATAGGGAATATAGGTGATCGGAAACATCTGAACAATATTCCCATTACTCAAACAACAAACGTCGATTTCATTCCGTGGGCAGTAATTACAGGAGTTGCCCCCATTACTCTCCTTTTAAAGCGGAATTTTCGAAAACTCCCAAACACCTGTCTACTTATTGATATATTTGACTAATCATATACTTAAAAAGTCATCGGAAGTATCACGAATCAGGTTAGCAATCCTGAAAATTATGATTCAAAAGTAATCTAAGTTATTTTGGACATTTTTCATTCCTCCTCACCCTCTCTGTGTATGAGGGCTGACTTGAAGTTAAAATGGCATCCAACTGTCAGCTTTTATCTTAGTGATCCCGAAAACTACAGATTTGC
This sequence comes from Thermobia domestica, assembly GCF_964235325.1. Lineage (NCBI taxonomy): Eukaryota > Metazoa > Arthropoda > Insecta > Zygentoma > Lepismatidae > Thermobia > Thermobia domestica. Next base: position 329,184,199 of record NC_137457.1, read on the forward strand.
TCTCATATCGATTGGTTTAGATTATTTTTACATGTCATCTTCTTCCTACTCATCTCTAAAGGTGTCTTACACCCGTACAATTGCTGTCCAAACTGTAAATCATATGTGTACCAAGTTTGATTAGGACTGCTTTGGGTCCATAGCTATGTTAAAATACACACACACATCTCTCTCTCTCTCTCTCTCTCTCTCTCTTTCTGTCTCGATATATATATATATATTTTGTGACGCTAAATTCAAAAATATAATTACTTTGGTCTTTATTTTAAAATTAAAAAAAAAAAACTATTTAAATTAATATACGTTTTACAAAACAATTTTCTCTTTTAGCTTGTCACAAGCTAACAAAAAAAAAAAAAAAACCTCAAAGGTAACTATAATTACTTTTACTGCGCAAAATTCATAAAATATTTATTTATTAAAAGTTATGCTTAATTACTAACAAAATAAACCATCACAATTTTAACAACGTAACCCCGCATTTGCAAAAATTTTAATTAATAGTTAAAAATCTATTAATAAAATCATAAATAAATGTAAATAAGTCTAAAAATCGTCACTATATATATATATATATATATATAACCATGTTGGTCCCGGCGTCCTCCACAGGGGACATAAAATATAACCATATTATTCTTTCTTTACAACTTTAAAATCAGACTGGCAACATTGAAAACTATTTACATTTATGATGTACGTTCGTGTAATGTACGACTCCTCACTATAGACTTCCTTTTATTCGCAGTCTAGTCATGCTACTTTACCCAAAGTTACTGATATTGCATCTCTAGCATCTACAGACGATCACATGATCAAACTAGAGCTCCTTCGTGGCTAAGCGGTTAGCGTACGCGCCTTTGGCGTGGGAGACCTGGGTTCCATTCCCGGCGGGAGCTTATGTGGCTCGGATTCCACGTTAATCAGTAGGTCCACGTCTCATATAGCCTCGCTGCTAAACGGGACGTTAAACTCAAAATCAACTCAACTCAACTCAACACATGATCAAACTAGATTTGTCTCAGGGATTTTATCATTTGTGCTTACATCCAGCCACCCGTCAGTACTTCTAAATACGTTTAGCGGGACGATATTTCCGCTTTACCAGAATTCCCATGGGCTGGTCCCTCATCCCTCTCTTTATGCGAATAGCGCTTCAAATTTTTGGACAGTTTTCCTCGTTATTTTAATGTAGATTTTACTGTAATTCCATTTATAAGTTTTAAAAAATCTGTTTGTTACCTTACTAAACAGTATGTTTCCTTTTTGAAAAAAAAATATTAACACATTTTCTTTTTCGTTTTTTAAAGCAAACCGAAGAATGTATGCATTTCGAAAAAACATATATATTAGAGCTACTATGCATCCCTGACAACATCAAAGTATCGCGGGTTGCATATATCATACAGTTTTCCCACTATTTCTACAAACAAGACAGATTTTATTAAATAAAATTATCTTTTAGGTGTTGAGTTGTTATTATTATTATTATTATTATTATTATTATTATTATTATTATTATTATTATTATTATTATTATTATTATTATTATTATTATTATTATTTTAAGTATTCTTCAATATTAACAGACGAAAATCATATTCACGAAGAAATTAAATGTCGACTAAAAGCAGGGAATTCGTGTTACTATTCGGTTCAAAATCTCTTGTCGTCGCGAATTCTGTCGAGGAATTTGAAGCTTAAAATATATAAAACGATAATCATGCCTGTTGTTCTGTATGGTTGCGAAACATGGTCGCTTACTCTGAGGGAAGAACATAGACTGAAAGTATTTGAGAACAGGATCCTGAGAAGAATATTCGGACCCAAGAGGAACGAGAATGGGGAATGGCGGAAGCTTCATAACGAGGAACTACATAGTTTATACGGTTTACCCAACATTGTTAGGGTCGTCAAGTCTAGGAGGCTTAGGTGGGCAGGTCATGTAGCTAGAATGGAAGAAAGTAGAAACGCTTTCAAAGTCTTGACTGGTAGACCCATAGGAAAACGACCATTAGGAAGACCTAGGCGCAGATGGGAGGATAATATTAAGATGGATCTCGCAGAGATAGGAATACAAAGTAGAAACTGGATCCAATTAGCTAAGGATAGAAGTCAGTGGAGAGCTTTTGTGAACGCGGCACTGAACCTCCGGGTTCCATAGGCCATAGAGTTAGTTAGTTAGTTAGTTAGTTATTCTCTCTTTTGGCAGGTTCTCGGACTAGTGAGTTTTTTTCTTTTTAGGTTTAGGCCTGAAAACGTTTCTCCATCTCCAGCTTCCTCTTTTAACTCCCAATATTTTCTTCTATTTTTCAGTTATGTTTTCTTCTTCCTATTCTTTCCTTTCCTTCCACCTTTCTTTCTATGGCGGTATGAAGAAGACAATTTCTTCGCAAGATGTGTCCAATCCAATTGGCCTTCCAAAGAAGGATGACAGCTAAAAGCGTCTTTTTCTCTCCTATCCGTTGTAAAATATCTTCGTTTGTTACCCTCTCTGTTCATTTTATCTTCTTCATCTTTTTCCAACACCACATTTCGAAGCTCTCTAAATATTTCTTCTCTAACTTCCTTAATATCCATGTTTCTCATAGTTTGTTAAACTTTGTCTTCAACGAGATTGGTGAGAGTTCCGTAGCAGATCTTAAAGAGTGGAACTATGGTTACAGTTCTTTGTGTTTTGTCTTTAATTTTAATTCCTAGATCAGTGTATTTTTTCCTTTATTTTCTGTGTATTTCATTTGCAGGTTTTTGTCCGATGATATTAAAATATCTATTACAACGGTTAATTTTTCTTCTTGTTTACTAACACAATATCTGCTCTATTTTCGTGCTTAGTTTTATCTATGATTATTGATCTCTTCTAGTATCGTATGAGCCTTTCCCGCTTGTACAGTGGCGATTCTCGGAGGAAGAGGAGCTCCTCAGTGGGTAAGCAGTTAGCGTACGCGTCTTTGGTGTGGGAGACCCGGGTTCGATTCCCGGCGGGAGCTCATGTGGTTCGGATTCCACGTTAATCAGTAGGTCCCGTCTCATATAGCCTCGGTGCTGAAGTGGACGTTAAGCTCAAAATCAACTCAACTCAACTCTCGGAGGAAGAGCAGAAAAAAATTCACAATTCACTTTCACGCGTTCCGTTTCCTTTAGGCTAAATTTTACCGTTGTACGTTAAACTAACATAATAATAGTTTTTAGTATAGTTTGAACGTTTTGTTTTCTTTGACAGGATGGGGATTATATAGTCTTGTAATATGGTAGTTTTTCTTCTCAGTTCACGTTGGGTTGGCGTGATTTGGTACAATTTGCTAGTTATTGTATCTTTCTGTATATTAAGTTGATGCTTGTGATTTACCTTCTTCCAGGATATGTTCTGTAGTTTCATGTTTGTGTGATATCTTCTGCACTTGTCTGCTTAACCATTGGATCTTTTAGGATATTTGGGTTTAGGATTAGGAATTAGACTTCTTGGCTTTCGACATCTACGGCTATGTTAACCCATTACGTATAAGGGATGACGTCCCCCGGAAAGGAAAGGAAAGGAAAGGAAGAAAGGATTGGGGAAGCGTCCTGGGACATATATGTTAGGTACTATCCCGACATTTGCCTGGCGTGAATGAGGAAAACCTTGTTCTGGATGGCTGCCCTGAAAAAGCGTTTACTCTTTTTTGACCGAGTGTCCCCCCGGGAATCAATTCTGGGACTGCTGGCTTATGCTGTGCTTAAGTACTTTAGTTTTTATAGTAGAACGAATATGTCAGAGAAAAGTATGTAAGAAATGGTTTCTGATGTGGATTCAGTTCCCCAGTATAGATCCCATCTTACGTTTAACCTTTTATTCAAACTCTATGTGGTAGAAATATATCATTTTTGATTTTAAAATTTATCACACGTGCAATTACATATAAGCTTTAAACTAACCTGTTTCCTGAATGATTTTTTTTTAAAGTTTTACTTTATAGGGTGGGCATTCAATAGTTTCTTTTTAAATTCTTTTGAACGGAACTTTAACAAATATACGTTATGGAATGGAAATATATACTGTACTTATATACGAATTTCAAAATACGATAATATTTGCTTATCTTTTCAGTTAGATGGCTAATCACATATCTAACTGTTCCGGAGCGATCTTGGGTTACGGCACGCCACGAGATGTAGAATCCAGTGTGTATTGACAAGGAATCGAAATGAACGTGTCGTCCGGACACCCGAATCAAACCTACTCCATTCGATAAACCTAACAAAGATATTTTCATGTTTAAAAAGTTAGATGCGATGGAGGACGGAACAAGTTTCTGGGGCCCATTAACCCTGTTAGAATAAAGAAAATCGTAGACTCGCAATGAAATAGCTATTTCATCAACACTTTTCATGGGAAAGTTATGGTTTATAGTTCATTCTCTTTAGCATGAAATAAGCTTTCCAGAGATGCTATGTATTGAGGCCCATAACGTACTTGAACAGGGAAAATTGGCAGAATGTCGGAAAATATCCTTCCGATCAACTTTGGACCCCTCTGGAGTAGCCCTGGATAAGCACAGAATCCAAATGTACCTCAAAACATACTATAGAGGATAAGAAATGTGAATACCAAGTTTTGTATTGATAGACAGAATAGGTATGAAGGAAAAGTGTGTATTGATATTGCACCTAATTTTTTGTGCTTGAACATATTTTTGTTATGTTTATCGAATGGAATAGGTTTGATTTGGATGTTCGGATGACACGTTCATGTCTATTCCTTGTGAGCTAAGGGTGGTGGTGCATATTCAAAGGTAGAAATGCAACCATCCGACCGGAGGCATTTAAGAACTGCCATGGGAGAATTTTGAGGCACGAATTCGAAATGTTACTACAAACGTCTCGAAGGAATTCCGAAAGTAGACCGTGGATCACGTCCTCATTCGTTGATGGAAACTAGTGAATGCCGTCGGTATCTACATTGAATTGTGAGCTAATAGCCATGTAATCCTATTCCGTTATAAATACAAAAGTTTCGTCGACATTGCTTGAATGTTTAAGAAGAAAAATCTACTGCATATTTCCAAAACCTAGTTATTTCTCACGCATATTGATTTCCAAACTGGAGAATTGCTTGTTCTATCATTAGAGTTCATTTGATTTTGAGTTTAACGTCCCTTTCAGCAACGAGGCTATATGAGACGTGGACCTACTGATTAACGTGGAATCCGAACCACATGAGTTCCGGCCGGGAATGGAACCCAGGTTTCCCACGCCAAAGACGCTTACGCAAACCGCTTAGACACGAATGAGCTCGGATCATTAGATTACGAACAACGACAATCAGCAAGATATTATTTTACTTAAATAGTGTTTTGTGTGTACGAAGGCAATTAAAAAAAAACTCGATTTGCGCATGTGCGAGAAATAACAGGGAAGAGCGACATTAGTCTTGTGGTACTGTGTGCAATAGTTCAGTACAGGGGCGGATCCAAAGGGGGCGATCGCCTCCCTCCAGAAAAGGAAACTTTCTTATTTTATATATAAAGAAAACCCATCCCAGAGTTTGAAGCTCTTAAAAGTAGCTCTAAGTAGCAGTATTACAACCCACCGCCTCTCCCCCAGAAGTGCGTCCTGGATCCGCCCCTGGTTCAGTACACAGTAAGCAGTGAAAGAAAAAAGTTGTGTTGCACTTCACTCGTCTGCTATAACAATTGAAAAAGAACGTTCCAATAGAAAAATCCACCAAATGTAAAGGTGCGTACGTTAATGCGATTTCTGAGTGTGCAAACTGTGTAGGTTTACGGACCAAACGTGATTAGTGAAGGTGTCATACGTGAATGGTGTGGCATGTTTAAAGATGGACGAAGTGACGTGCACGATGCGGCAAGAAGTTGGGCGCCCGTCTGTCGTCAGCAATGAACTCGTGCAGGAAGTTGACAAAACTGTCCGTGAAGTCTGTCGGTGCACGATATATGAACTTTCTGTTCTATCTTCAGGCATAAGAAACAGTGGCGTATTTAAGGGGGAACTTCCGAGCTTAAGCCCCCGAAATTGTATTTACTATATTAAAGTAAATGAAATATCTTGCAGAATTTTCTCATTTCCAGGAACAAAATTAGCCAAGCCACCCTCAAAACAAAATTGTAAATATGTCACTGGTGGATTGCGTCGTATCACTTCGACGATAAAAACGCGCTTCAGCATGCTGTTACCGGGCGTAGGGATGCGCACGAGACGAGTCGAGACAGGATTTTCCTGACAAAATTCGAGTCGAGACACGGCTCTTCCAATAGAAAAATATACATTTTTCGAGTCGAGACATCACTTTTACAGCACATTTTCGAGACGAGATAGCCAGAAATCTTGTCTCGTGCGCATCCCTAACCGGGCGGTTTCATTCCCAAGCGGGAGATTTTGTGCAGAAGGAATTTCAAACCTTGTAAAACGTTATGACAAGTACTTCAATTTGAGTTGTGAATATGTTGAAAAGTAATGTAATGTGGTAGTTTTCCAATGTGTATAATAAAAGTTCTGTATCTGCAAGTGTATGTCATCGATAACCAAACTGCTTGTTTTTCACATTGTCCTCGTATTTAAATATGCTTTATTCTCTTTCGTCTTTTACTAAATTTACCCTTTTCCTTACTCTGTAACTTCTGATGATGCCTAATGTCGTTGGGTGAAATGCTGAGTAAAATTAATTAAACAATGCCTTTTCCAATATTTTGGAACAGAGTGACTTTTGAATAAAGCCCTGACATTAAAATTTCGATTGTCTAAATAATAAGTATTGGGAGTGAAGTTCATAAGAAAGGCAGGTGTGCGCAATTTCGCCACGCTGAACTTTGAACGATCAGTATAAAATCCTGAACATTGATGTGGTAAATATAGTAGTTGGACTCAGTAGTTTAATATATGTGGCATCTGTGATATTTTCTTTCCTGAGGGCAACAACTATTGCGTTTCAAAAGCACAAAACGAAAACAAAAATGTTGCAAGTAGAGAAATTGCTTGGTAGAGTATAGGCAATTTAGCCAATCGTGTTATTTACTTAATGTAAGAAAATTAAGCTTGTTGGAATGCTATTTTATAATATAGACAGTTTCTGCTTATAAACTTGACAGTTTTCAGACAGTGTTATAAATGAATTGATAGAAGTAATTATTTCAGCTTATTTGTAGTCAGTGTGAACGTATTAATTGTTACGTTACAAAGCATGTGATCATTTTGTGTTTACTCTTTACAATAAGAATATGATATCTAAACCATTGCAGTGCCTTCTGAAAGTAAAAATTAGTATTGGTAAAAGAAAACATAGGGATCAAATACCGAGCGAAATAGCTCATCAATAAAGCGTTCGCTTCGCATTCGGGAGGTCGTGGGTTCAATTCCCCCTTCCGACCATCCTGACTGGGGTTTTCCAGGGTTTCCCTCAGTCCTACCAGGCAAATACTGGGTTGTTACCTACTAAACAGGCCTTGGTCGATACTTCCCCAAATCCTTTCCATTGTTACTGTTGTTGATTTTAGATATCCAGTATAAAATGGCCTCTGACCTGTATCTGGTGATTGTTAAATAAATGAATAAATAACTTGAACCAATTGTTCAGGAGAAAAAAATGTTAAAGTTTATATAATTGTTGAAACGGAGAAAACTCACTTTGAATTTTTTAAAAATCTCAAATCCTGTATTATTGAAGCATTTCTTCTGTACAAAGCTACGAACCGTCAGTGATTTTTTTTCTATCTCTGGTTATTACATAATACTTCAAATATACAGGTTCAAATTGTTCTAAAACCCTGATACCTCAGTTTCTACCAAGAAAAAATCATGATAGAATTCTCACGGTCTACTAGAGACTGTGATTGTCAAAAATATTGATTTCGAAAACCAAAATGAAAAGAAGAAATATAATGAAACACATCAGAGCTTTCATTCTCATTATCTTGATTTTTGGTATGATGAAATTGCATACAGTAGATTTTGTTACTACTATGGACTAAAAGTGATTGGTGAAAGGTTTATAGAAAAAGGGGAAGAGATACTTATGGTATTTGTTGATCTAGAAAAGGCTTTTGACCACGTGAATTCGGAATTATTGTTGAGAGTTCTAAAGAAGGTTGGGTTGGAATAGAAAGATCGAAGACTCATAAGAAACTTATATATGAACCAACAAATAAATGTCAGAATAAAGGAGGAAATGATAGAGGAGAGTGCAATTGGAAGGGGAGTTCCACAGAGATCCTGTCTCTCGCCTACACTATTTAATATCTATCTAGAAGAGATAATAAATATACTTAGTTGTTGGAAGTTCTAAAGAAGGTTGGGTTGGAATGGAAAGATCGAAGACTCATAAGAAACTTCTATATGAACCAACAAGTAAATGTTAAAATAGGGAAGGAAATGACAGAGGAGAGTACAATTGAAAGGGAAGTTCGATAGGGATGCTGTCTCTCGCCTACATTATTTAATATCTATCTAGAAGAGATAATAAATATACTTAGTTGTTGGAAGTTCTAAAGAAGGTTGGGTTGGAATGGAAAGATCGAAGACTCATAAGAAACTTCTATATGAACCAACAAGTAAATGTTAAAATAGGGAAGGAAATGACAGAGGAGAGTACAATTGAAAGGGAAGTTCGATAGGGATGCTGTCTCTCGCCTACATTATTTAATATCTATCTAGAAGAGATAATAAATATACTTAGTTGTTGGAAGTTCTAAAGAAGGTTGGGTTGGAATGGAAAGATCGAAGACTCATAAGAAACTTCTATATGAACCAACAAGTAAATGTTAAAATAGGGAAGGAAATGACAGAGGAGAGTACAATTGAAAGGGAAGTTCGATAGGGATGCTGTCTCTCGCCTACATTATTTAATATCTATCTAGAAGAGATAATAAATATACTTAGTTGTTGGAAGTTCTAAAGAAGGTTGGGTTGGAATGGAAAGATCGAAGACTCATAAGAAACTTCTATATGAACCAACAAGTAAATGTTAAAATAGGGAAGGAAATGACAGAGGAGAGTACAATTGAAAGGGAAGTTCGATAGGGATGCTGTCTCTCGCCTACATTATTTAATATCTATCTAGAAGAGATAATAAATATACTTAGTTGTTGGAAGTTCTAAAGAAGGTTGGGTTGGAATGGAAAGATCGAAGACTCATAAGAAACTTCTATATGAACCAACAAGTAAATGTTAAAATAGGGAAGGAAATGACAGAGGAGAGTACAATTGAAAGGGAAGTTCGATAGGGATGCTGTCTCTCGCCTACATTATTTAATATCTATCTAGAAGAGATAATAAATATACTTAGTTGTTGGAAGTTCTAAAGAAGGTTGGGTTGGAATGGAAAGATCGAAGACTCATAAGAAACTTCTATATGAACCAACAAGTAAATGTTAAAATAGGGAAGGAAATGACAGAGGAGAGTACAATTGAAAGGGAAGTTCGATAGGGATGCTGTCTCTCGCCTACATTATTTAATATCTATCTAGAAGAGATAATAAATATACTTAGTTGTTGGAAGTTCTAAAGAAGGTTGGGTTGGAATGGAAAGATCGAAGACTCATAAGAAACTTCTATATGAACCAACAAGTAAATGTTAAAATAGGGAAGGAAATGACAGAGGAGAGTACAATTGAAAGGGAAGTTCGATAGGGATGCTGTCTCTCGCCTACATTATTTAATATCTATCTAGAAGAGATAATAAATATACTTAGTTGTTGGAAGTTCTAAAGAAGGTTGGGTTGGAATGGAAAGATCGAAGACTCATAAGAAACTTCTATATGAACCAACAAGTAAATGTTAAAATAGGGAAGGAAATGACAGAGGAGAGTACAATTGAAAGGGAAGTTCGATAGGGATGCTGTCTCTCGCCTACATTATTTAATATCTATCTAGAAGAGATAATAAATATACTTAGTTGTTGGAAGTTCTAAAGAAGGTTGGGTTGGAATGGAAAGATCGAAGACTCATAAGAAACTTCTATATGAACCAACAAGTAAATGTTAGAATAGGGGAGGAAATGACAGAGGAGAGTGCAATTGGAAGGAGAGTTCGACGCGGATGTTGTCTCTTGCCAACAATATTTAATATTTATCTAGAAGATATAGTGATAAAGACCCTACAAATGAAGACGTCATTTTGGTAGGAGGTAGAATGATTAGATGTATACGGTTTGGAAACGATATGGCGCTTGTTGCGGAATCTGGAAAGAAAATCAGTAAGATATTAGAAAACTTGAGGAGCAGCTGTGAAGAATATGTGATGAAAATAAATGTTAGAAAGATGAAAGCCCATGGTGATTAGAACGAAGAGGTCGGTGTCAAATATAGAAGTTGGAGGGAAGAAAATGCAACAGGTGAGTAGTTTCAAACACTGGCTAGTATTGTCAGTAATGATATGAAATGTAAACGTGAAATAAAAGCAAGGATAGGAATGGCAAAAGCTTTTAGGAGGAAGGAAATACTATTTTGTGGGGCCTTGGAAGACTCATAAAATGCTTCGTGTGGAGTATTGTGCTGTATGAGTCAGAAACATGGATATTACGCAAAAGCAATGAAAAACGACTGGAAGCTTTGAAAATGTGGGTGTGGAAAAGAATAAAGAGAATTAGGTAGGTCGAGCGGGAAACGAATGAGAGGGTGTTAGAAATTGTGGGGGGAAAGAACAATTTTAGATATTATTAAGAAGAAGAAGAGAAACTATTAAGGACATTGGCTAAGAAGGAATTGTATCATGAGGGACATCCTAGAGAGTGAAAGAGAGGGAGGAGTGAAGGAGACTACAATTAGTGGACGATATCAAAACAGAGAAATCGAACGTGAAGATGAAGAGATTAACGGAAGACCATGGAGCATGGAAACTTCTCAGTTGCGGCAAAGACCTGCCAATAATTGCAGAATACCTATGATGATAATGATGGAGTGAAGACACTAGAATCAAATGCAAACCTATATGTTTGTTTGCAGTATTATGTGCAGAAGGTTTTATATTTTGACTTTGAGTTACTTACCTTACCAGATGAACTTAAAACATGCCACAATTGGATGAATTTGCAACTCACAATGTTAGATTAGCGTCACAATAAACACATAGAAGACTACCTTTCATTCTTGCTTCCAGTTTCTCCTGGTCAATCGCATCAAGCAAGGTGCAATGACTGCAATATTGCATATATTAAATGACACAGAAGAGGGTAATGATAAGGGATGTTCATTTAGGAATAAGAACAGTTTATTTATATAAAAACAGCTCATTTATTATTATTAATATTTAGCTTCATTGTATGTACACTGGAAGACTTGAAGTAAACAAGACTTTTCTTAGGCACTGGTAATAAAGTAACATTTACTGCCGTCTATACATCCACAGCGTTTATAAAGTAAGTTAAATGGTGGCAGTCGAAACATAAACATGAAATATTAACCCACAAACCACCAAAATCAGGATTTTTTTATTTAAAAAAATGCGAACTAGATGGTTGATTTCTCTTTTTTATATATATAATGTAAACCACGGTTAGCATTTTTTTATTAAAAAATAAAAAAGTACCGATTTTGGTTTTTTTACACCCTTATTTGTAAGAAGCATGAAATTACAGACGTTCAGTTAAAAAATAATGAGGAGGAAATTGTAAAAATGTATTTTCGCTGGTAAATACACACACATACATACAAACACACACGTATTCTACCATTAACTACAATAGTTAATCCATTGATATTACAGGAAAACAAAAAAACAACTAGTAATGATTTCAAAACACGATGGCATCATTAAAAAAACAAATGCATCAATACACAAAATTGACAACACTTTTTTTCTATTTAAAAAAAGAAAACTTTTGGGACGATATTATGGCTCTGTAAAACGCACAATGGTTAAGCGTGATAATAATAATAATAATAATAGTGAAAACATTAACTTATTTAAAATAATAGTCCATATAGAAAAAAAGGCTAACCATCGCAAAGCTATATATCGTCCAGTTGTATTTTAAATATTCTGCAGTATAATTAATAAATTTATTAATACAAACGTAAATAAATCATTTAAAAATCTAAATTTATTTACGAAACATAAATAAATATTTTTCTAATAAATTTATTTACAAGACGTAAATAAATTATTCTTAAAATAAATTTATTTATAAAACGTAAATAAATTACATTTTTAAAGTAAATTTATTTACGAAATGTAAATAAATTACATTTTTAAAGTAAATTTATTTACGAAACGTAAATAAATTATATTTTTAAAGTAAATTTATTTACGAAACGTAAATAAATTATTTTTTAAAAAGTAAATTTATTTACGAAACGTAAATAAATTAATTTTTTAAAAGTAAATTTATTTACGAAACGTATATAAATTATTTTAAAAATAAATTTAGTTACGACAGGTAAATAACTCAGTTTCTTTTTTCGTTCATGTATTATATTTCTGTTACGGTCTTCCCCTATTAATTAGCACCATGGTTTTTCATGTAATCTTCCCATAAGTAATGTCCTTTGCTTTTTTTTACCACCACCAAAAACACCTTAATCCACTGAACTATTTGCTACAACCCAGCGTCAGCGGATTCAACAACATTTTTTTTTATATATATATCTATATATACACATTCACACTCATTCACGTACAGAACTAATACACATACTCAATAGTATTATTACTATTATTGCTGTCCCCAAAAATAGGACAAAACATTTCTCGTTGACTTTGTGGATTCATATATATTTTTCTTATATATATCACTGTCAAAATAATATGACCCCAGAAACAAACATTCACATATTCTCATTCACTCATTGCACTGGGATTGAAGGGAGGGGGGACGAAGCAGTAATTTTATAACGTATAAAATTAGAAAATAAATATCACACACACTTACACGTATTCACGCATTGCACATCTTCGTACATTCATACTGTGATAGTAACTGGCTGTTTTATGCCTTTACATACACTGTTGACACTCTATTATTAGGTTAAGAGTGTTGGATTGTACATTTACATATTAGTCGAATTTTTGTAATGCTTGACTTATTATCTCTGAGGACTTGGTCCTTCTTATGCTTTTCAACATGCGCTCCTTTTCTTATATAGTTTTGCTTACGAAGATTCTCAAGGGAATTATACATTTATTGGTAAACAATTCATCGAGAACTCTCCGTAGCAAAACAACCGTGACTTAATTTCTGAATTGGTAGAAAATATGGTAATAACATACTCGCACCTAAGTATTTTCTGTTTCAGAGGTAATGAACAAACCAGAGAACCGAAAAATATTAATGAACTAGGAAATAGCATCGCTGCTTCTGACATTTCAGTTCTTTTTTAAACGAACACTGATTGACTTAAAAGAGAGCATTACTAATTCTGTCAGTAAACTTTCCCGTTTTGTAAATTTTGTACAAATAACCTAACTGTTCTTTCTAAGCAGTTTTATAGTTAACTCATGAGTACTTATTTTCCGGCTCTCTGTACGAGTCCATTAGCAGTAAGGCGCTCTCTTAACTACTTTCCCCGTATAAATGAGGCATTTAAACTGTATAAAATGAAAATGACTCAAAATCGTCTAGCGTATCCTGTGTCGTACAATTTGCTGAGGCTGCTGGTGCTGACATTTGCGAGTGCCTCAGTTTCCTTGACTTTTCTTCTTCGTTGCCAGAGGAAGGTCCATCCAGCGATGATTACAAGTTGAGCAACGAGGAACATTGTGCAGGCAATGACAAGACCCAGGAAGTTAATACATAATCCAGATCGTTCCTCATGGAGGAATACAGTGCTTGTACTATTATCTACATTGTAATGATTTTTGTTGCGTTGGTCGTGCGTTCGCTTGTTGTCCTTCTCAAATCCAAATTTGTCCGAAATATGAATTGATTGAACGACCAACAACTCTTCCCCTTCAGTATGCCTTCGAGGTCTGGAAACGCCTTGGCCAGCTGATCGCTTTCTTCGACCGTAAGAAGCGATTGTCCTGAGCTCGCCAGTGACTTCTTCAAGGTCACACATGACGGGTTCGCAAGTGGGCATGCAAGGAGTTACCAAGGCTCTAAACTGGACAATTTCGGATGAGGGGAACTTGAAAGCATCAAAGTTAGACAAAAGGATTTTGCCGCTTTCCGTGGACTTAAGAAGTGGTCCCATAATAAAGTGATCGGTAGGACAACCATCTGAATCAACCAGAAGGATTTCGTTGCTGTCAATTCCGTCCATGGCAACAAGGTCTCTGACGAAGATTTCGTAAGGGCTGTTTCTGTCGATGATTTCAAAACGAAGAGTGAGAGGATCTCCTACTTCAGCTGAAGGAAGGTCTTGACCCTTTCTGTCGGTGATCTTCATGGCTACATTGGGAGAGTCAACAGTGATTTCTTCAGAAAGCGCTGGCTGTATGTCTCCACGAACTTGAAGATCGATTTCATTAGACACACTCTTGTTTGTGAGATCATACTGACATGTTACTGCAAGACCGAGATCAGCACTGGTGACAATCATGTCATGATGCTGAATGACGACATCGTTGTAATATTTACCGAGTCCATGCCGCTTAATGTTGCACTCGACATCATTGTAGGACATTCTGAGTTCAAATTCCAAGCTGTTGTCGATGTCTTCCACACAAGAGTTGGGACTTCCCTTGGCGTAGATCTTTCCATTGAAGAGCTTGCTTGTCTTGATCTTGGCCACCATATCTCCAGATCGACAGTCAATGGTAACATTGTAACAGGAGCTGAGTTCGTAGGTGGATGCTTCGGGTACATCGAGGTAGGGCTCTTGGATGTGCGACAGCGTTGCTCGTGAGTGATGACTCAATCTGCAGACGAGGTCACCTGTGTCACCATAATCGAAGGAGTGGCAACGGTAGGGGGAGTTGAGGCAGAGTTCCTTGCATTCCTCCAGAGAACCGACGTCTTGGTAAACAGAGTCAACGGTCTTCAAGATACGGCCTTGCAGACGCTTGAACTCGCACAGTTTCACAGGGTCTTCAATGCAGTTGTTTTCCAGGTATTCCATATTCTCGGCTTCCTGGAATTGGTGGTTCCCAGCAATTGTGTGTCGATCCATATCTGATAATTGACATTCTCCAGTACCGTTATTATAGTTTGCAGATCTGAAAAGATAAGAGATAATTTCTATAAATATCAAATTGAACGTTAATTGTAAATACATATATTCATTTCACTCAAAAGTAACAAGATTATTCGTGTAATACTATAACAATTCCTATGTTAACCAATATATCCAGTAGCGTGACTGACATAATACATACAATTTTCATGTAATTGTTGATAGTTCCTATAGGATATATAATGAGTAATTCAAATATAAATTATCTTATCTTATATCCGGATAATTAAAAATTCTATCAAACAGTTTCGATGTATGCTGACATCTTTCTCAATGACTTGTATTCGCTCCTAAGCTGGTGATACTGTTGAGATATTCTAGCCGTACTGTGATCAAGTTATCTTCTTGAAAATGAAAATACGTTCCAAAGTTCCTAGACTTTTGATTATTTGAAGATTGATAAATGTAGTTCTAGTCTATAAATGTACCCATATGTCTAGTTTAGTAGGGAATAGAAGTCAACGATAAAAATGTCAGTGTACATCGAAACCATTTGACATATATATATATATATATATATATATATATATATATATATATATATATATATATATATATATATATATATATATATATATATATATTAATTCTTTGGATTCAAATTAAGAATTTTTATATTTGAACTTCTCATATAAGTAATGTGAGTAAACTATAGTAGTGTGTATATATAAAATGTGGTTAGTAGGAAATTAGTTCTTTGTGGTTGTGTATCCAGTTGGTTTCATCATGTAAATAATTGATTATCAGCTGTTTCTCCTTTAATTCTTAAAATAATCAGTAAAAAACTATCAGATGTTACAAATAAAATATACACAGTTAATAAAAGGAGAATATGAAATCATTACAATTATTTTTAAAAAAGAGATAATGCAAACGTACAAAGGACAATAAGATGACAGCCTTTTTATCTTAACATTGACATGTTCAGTCTCGTTGATTGATTGATTGATTGGTTTTATGATTAAAAAAGACAGTAATCTTAAGAAGGATTGCAAACTGCAACATTGACTTAATTAGGTCTACTTCTAATATTGGTCTTAATTTATCTTTCAGTGGTTATTCCTGGGTCAGTCGGGAGTTTGATTAAATATACCTTATAAATTGGTATTTAACTTCTTTTTTAATACCAAGAATAAATGAGACGAGCTCGTCTTCTTAAGAGGCCCCATCACGGCGAAATTAAAATACCGCTAATTTTACAGTAATTATGTGATATCTTCAAATAGATAAAATATAATCGAAAAGTGGAACAAGAGCTCGCTAGACAATATTAATTTACATGAGATATCGTTATCACGACTCACTTATCTGCTTTCGATTTCCAGCTATTTAGAAAATCGGCATTTATTTTGGCGTTTATAAATGGCTGCTAACTGAAAGCTACTAGGTGACTCGTGATAACGGTACGTCATGGAAAATAATATTGTCTAGGGCGATTTTGTTCCACATTTCGATTATCTTTTATCTATTTGAAGATATCACATAATTACTGTAAAATTAGCTTTATTTTAATTTCGCAGTGATTAGGACTCTTAAAGTAGAATCTAAGCCATTGTTCGGCAAGTACTTCATTAGAAATCGACTCCATGTCTACGCTCACAGCAAACACACACATGTGAACCACTTGGCGGAAATATTATGTTCATAAGAGAAGAATTATCGTAATGTACTAGAAGGCGATACCGGCACACTGGAATGCGAGAAAATTACTGGTGTTTGTATCTGTCTTCAAGGGAATGTTGTTTAGAGATAAATAATTACATTGTTCTTGGTGTTACAACATAACTGGCTTCTCTATGAAAATTGTCTTTAACACAATGCATGAAGAAAGTAATAATTGTCTAGGAATAGTTATTGTTTGCTAGTTACTCCGCCACTCTGTAGTGTAATTATCAGAAATGATTAATTGTAAAAGAAAACTAATTTATTTATAGTTTAAAGAAAGAGATACCGCGCTCTTTAAATTCTCCGAATAATGCTTTTTTTTTTTTTTATCTCTTTTCCATGACACATAATGTATATATTTGTAGGTCTATACACGTTTCGTCTATGAATTCTCTCTCTCCCTCGCTTCCTGCATCACCTTAAGAGCTTTCGCTGGTGCTATTTTCGTCGCCGTGAAGAATAAGCTCCTTCCATACGAGATGAAATGAGATCCGCCCAGATTCTTTTTAGTAATGTGTGGAGAAGATACAGTAAACGGCCCGGCAGATCCCTGTGGGCACTTCCAGAGCCTTGTTAACCAACATGTCACGTACTTACGTTCATTGTGCTTCATATACTTCCTGCCCCGTTTATTTATGTTTTTTTTTTATATAACTTCATGCTTAATAATTAGGTGTGCTGCTTCGTCTTATGGCGTTTTTGCTGTTATTATTAGAATATATATATATATATATATATATATATATATATATATATATATATATATATATATATATATATATATATGTGTGTGTGTGTGTGTGTGTGTGCGCTCTGGCAAACGTTCTTCTTTTTTTCTGTATATCGTTTTTGCAGGGTTGCCACATTTGTTTAAAAATTAGGGAGAACTTGAAATTATTTAATTTGGTATTAGCAAATACCCTTCGCGTGTTACTGACAACAATATTTGTGTTGTTCTTTCTGCACCTTTCGTATATTGCATAATTCATCTGAACTCGAAGTTTCGCACGAAATTCGAATGCCACAATGGGTGTCTTAGTGAACCATCCCAGGAATCTCTTCTGTTCTAGGTCAAACATAGGGAAGGGGGAGAAAAAAAATTCTGTCCACCGGACTCCAGGGTATATAGATTCCATGTATTTTGTTATACATAATCCAAATTTCAAACCCTAGGACGACTGATCGTGTCAATTTTAATAGAAGTAATATAGAACAAAAATACATGGAACAAAGGTGTTATTAAGCGTTAATTCGAGGTGAAGCGATTGATTAGCTGTTTTACATACAGTGTGTACATGTAATAAAGATTTATTTTTTAAAAAAGATTAATGGAAAATTGTTTTTTTCTGCATTAGGGGAGCTTACTAGAAGCTTTATCAAACCTCTTTTTAAACTATTTTCTCAAATTGCTAACTACAGAAAGAAAAGTGTCATTAACACAAACACCAAAAAGTACCCCTCATGTTGTAGGATGGGCGTCATGAAGAACGTTTCCATTGTTAGCACCTGGGAGGAGAACGTGTGAAAGACATTCGCCGTTTTTTTCTGTAATGAAGTGCTATCGTTCGTGACAAGACATGAGAATTCAATAAATTCAATCAATGCATCTTATCAAGGTAGAAATTATGTGGTGTTAACAAATCTCCTTTTTCTCAGCCACCAGCGCCTCCCAATTGAAATAAATGAAGCTTGGAAAATCGACCGCCTATCTCGTATCTTCTGACTTTGCAAAAGTAATTGACCGGTAAATAAGCGATGAATGAGACGACATTTTTCTCTCAAAAACATTAGATGGGAGCCCGCTTCTTCCCCCTCCTCTCCAAAGGAATTAGCTCCTTTTTCTATGTCTTTTATACACTTATACTCTTACTTTGTTTCTTTGTGTCTTGCAGATTGGAAGAATGACGAAAAAAAAAATCGTGTAGATAATTTCATTTTGTCCTCACGTGGATGTGTAAGCGCCCCGTAATTAGCGAAAGGGCAAGGAACACTATGAAAAGTTGTTGGCATCCTCTCTGCGAAAATTAAGTACAGTTGATTATTACCTGTAACGTGTAAAAATGGCTAACAAAACATGATTAGCAATTGCTCTTTCTTTCTCTGGTTTTCGGGTGATACATTGTGTATTTTTAGTTCTTCACGAGTTTTAATGCCAGCATCCTCAAGGGCTTTCATACTGACCCAGAGGAGTCTGGCAATAGTAAACCCATGGAAGCGATCGTCAGTTAAGTGATTGACTGACTCTATGGCTTATGAAACCCAGAGGTTCAATGCCGCCACTAAACTCTCCACTGACTTCTATCCTTAGCCAACTGGATCCAGTTTCTACTCTGGATTCCTTTTTCTGCGAGATCCATCTTAATATTGCCTTCCCATCTACGCCTAGGTCTTCCTAATAGACGTTTTCCGATTGGACTTCCAGTTAAGGCTTTGAAAGCGTCTCTACTTTCTTCCATTCTGGCTACACGACCTACTCACCTGAGCTTCCTAGACTTGATTACCTTAACAATGTTTGGTGAACCATATACATTATGTAGTTCCTCATTACGAAGTTTCCGCCATTCCGCATTCCCGTTCCTCTTGGGTCCGAATATTCGTCTCAGGATCTTGTTCTCAAATACTTTTAGTCTACGTTCGTCCCTCAGAGTAAGTGACCATGTTTCGCAACCATACAGAACAACAGGCATGATTATCGTTTTGTATATTTTAAGCTTCAAATTCCTTGACTGAATTGGTGACTAGAAAAGATACCAAAAATACACGTGTAAACCATAGAGAATAATTTTGAACTGTCGTCATGAAAGCTTAAAACAAACGAATAATGTTTAACGAATTCTGTTATCCTGTGTTATTTGGAAGAGGTAATAGGGATACTGCTATTTAAGTATATTTCCTACGCTCGTTCCCATTTTTTGAGGCTAAAAGTATTTGAAAATAAAATCCTGATACCAATATTCAGACCTAAGGAGGACGGGAACAGGGAATAATGGAAGCTTCGTAACGAGAAACTGCATAATTTATACCGTTTTCCTAATATTGTTAGTACCATGAAGTCTAGGAGACGTATATGGACAGGTCATGTAACCAGAATAGGAGAAAGTAGGAACATTTTCAAACTTTTTAACTGGAAGGTCAGTCTGGAAGACCTAGACGTAGATGGGAGAAGTATATTAAGTTCAATCTTGCAGAAACAGAAATATAAAATAGAAACTTAATCCAGTTGGCCAAGGCATTCCTATATATAACATTATTCACCACAAACACATTGCTTAAGGTCAAACCAGGAACTTTTAGCGCCAGATGTGAGCGCTCTTCCACTAAGCGCCGAGTTTCTTTTGGAAATTAAATGCAATTTTTCAGTTTTACGTCTGACGGTTTTGGCATGTAGGATAAGTTGGTGATTTATGAGAGTGAATGATTCTGAGATATTTGGTGAAATGAGAATGTAGAAGGAAAAATATTTGAGTTTTACGTCCCACGTTTTTCCCGTTTGGCTAAACGAGACGGTGATAATGAGAGATGAGTGAAATGGTGGAATGAAGAAAGTGGGAGGAAACGGGAGAACCCCGAGAAAACCCACGAGCACGGTGTTTGTCCACCACAAAGTTCACATGGCGGGGGCTGGGATCGAAGCCGGGACCCCAAGCACCAGAGCTGAACGCTCTACCACTGAGCCACCGCGCCCTCCTGAGAATGTAGAAGGAAACGGAAGAACTAGGGTTACCAACCGTCCGGCGTCCGGTAATTTTTCCTCGTACTAGTCCTATTCTCTGCTCTTTTTCAGATTATTTTGCAGTGACGAAAGGAATCATTTGTCGATGAACATGGTTGAAACAGAGGTTATAATTTGCTTTCGATATCGACCTGTCGTGCGTGGAATTTGCTGAAGAGTTGAAGGCAGGAAAATTTTACTGAACTTATCAAAACTGCTAAAGATCAACAGAAGTACGTTTTCAAGAGCGCAGCTAGCACTGCGTCATTCTCAGCTACTACTGCATGCAGATCCAGTAAAAGTATGTATGTATTATGAGACATTACAAGCCCCACTAAGGCTGGTAATTTATTTTCCAAGTATATTTTGTGCGTGCCATAATTATATTGTCAATTATATTTGCTTTCCTGTTTCAAATGTATTATTATAATTATTATTATTATTGATGGTAGACTACATAAATTACATGTGTCGACTCAGCCAAAACTGGAATAAATAGTTTAATAAATGTTTCAAAAGTGAGTAAAGTTATTAAATTCGAACTCCGAATCGCCCAATTTGATATGAAGTAATCACTTTCAGGTTCTTTACATTTTTGACGAGTGATGATCTCACAATCTTTAAGAGTATACGTACTTTAGGAAGGTGTCCGGTATTTCCATTTTCAAAAATTGGCAACCATACGAAGAAATCGAAATCTTTAGTTTTACGTCCCACGGTTATGCCGGCTAGGCTAAAACAGACGGGAGGATGAGAAAATGAGTGAAATGGTGGAATGAAGAAAGTGGTAGAAAGCGGGAGGACTCTGAGAAAACCACGCATACGGTGTTTGTTCAGCACAAAGCTCACTTGGCGCGAGCTGGGATTGAACCAAGGACCCCATGCACCAGAGGTGAACGCTCTACCACTGAGCCACCGCGGCCTCAACCCTAGGAAGAACCCACAGACACAATGTTATACACCATAAATTCACACGAGCTGGAGATCGTTTCGTACCAGAAAACTTTCGCATCAGAGGTGAGTGCGCTCTACCACTGAACTACCATATCCTCGCCAAGCCTTTATTCTTCCATTTTTTTTCTTTAAATATAGTTGATTCTCATATATCCATGCAAAGAAGGAAGTCGGAAGTATTTATTCTTCTAGCCTTTGATAAATTACATGTCCAGTTGGTTATCTAATTTTTTGTAGATATAATTTGTTGAAATCGATTTCGAGAATCCTTATTAGGTGGATTTCTTTCTTGGAGCCGTTTCTCTTTCTTAGCTCCGTGTCTTCAGGGGATTCTCCTTTTATGTAATGTTGATAGAATGTAAAAGAGATACAAAAACCTTTGTTGGAAGGCAAGTTTTTTTTTATTCCCTTCGCCTGTTCCTAACTTGTTGAGAATGTTATGGTAGCACGTCTCAGAATGTCATGCATTGTTGACAGTGTTCTAACAACAATGTGAATTTTGGAGGATTTGCCTTGCAGCAGTTACTGGAACGCAACAACAAGAGGAGAAGAGTTTAGGAAGGACAGAGACTCTCTCGTGCCTTTTGCCAGCTACTCAACTGTAACCGTGTAAAAGAAGAAGAAGGTTAATTTTCTAACAGGATATACATTTCCAATTTTAGTTTGTGTATGTTTATTTTTTATATACCCGTTTCTTGAATCTTTATTTTTTCCAAAACACCAGCCATTACACTATAATAGTGATAGTCATTATCTGGCATGCCGTATCTTTATTGTACGCAAATACCTTTGTTGGACATTCAGTAGCTAAACCCTGTTCGGCCTAAGCTTTAAACTGCGATAAACAAAGCCACGTGAAATTAAATCGCGCTGATTTGCTGTTGGCCTACCAACGTTTGTACTCCTCCGCAAAATAGTTCATATGATTTGATTATTACTTTTACTATGAAGCTCCATATAAAACTGCTACATTATTATAAATGACAAAAGTATATTACGGATTATCTAATAATACTGCAATCAAGTGTGGTTAATGAAACAATAGAAATAAACAGTAAGCATGCGCAGTAATTATGGCGCCAATTCAACTGTGGACGCGTGTTCTGCTCTCAAGCCTGAAAGACGGCTGGCATGAATCCCGGTTCCGCGAGTGTTTTGAAACACCAACAAGGTAAACCTGTACTCACTAAGCAACAATTATTTACCAGTGAAACTGAAATATATATTTTTTCATCTTTTGAGTTTTTTCTTTCTTTTCTGCTGCTGCTGTAAGTATCTGGACAATACGAGACAATATTGTCAAAATGCACGTGTATAGTTTGCTCCTCCCCGTGAGGAGTGGGAGTGATACATGACTAATCAATCGTATTTGTGACAAGTGGAAGGATACAAATATTTTGTTTACCGGAGTTTAGAGCTTACGCTGAACAGGGAATAGTTCCGATTCGACTCCTCCCCAAATGCACAGTCCAATACAGTAACATGCATTCACAACTAGTTAGTTTTTTCAACTTTTGATAATGGAAATACCGGACACCCTAGTGAACGTACGAATACTCTTAAGATTGTGACATCATCACTCGTCAAATATGTGAATAACCTGAAAATGGTTATTCACATAAAATTGAGCGATTCGGAGTTTGAATTTAATAACTTATTTAAAAAAAAAAAACATTTATTAAACTTAATTATTATTGTTTTGGTTGAGGGATATGTAATTTTTGTAGTCTACCATTAATAATACATCGTATTTAAAACCGGAAAGCAAATATAATTGGCAATATAATTATAACATGCACAAAATGTACTTGAAAAATAAGTCTTACCAGCTTCACTGGGACTGGTAATATCTCATAATGCTTGCACACTTTTGCTGGATCTGGATGCATTATTTAATTGAAAGATGTAACTGGCGATAAAACAGTGCTAGCTGTGCTCTTAAAAATGTACTTTTGTTGATCTTTAGCAGTTTTGATAAGTTCAGTAAATTTTCCTGCCTTTAACTCCTCAGCAAATTCAGCGCACGGCACGTCGATATCAAAGCGAATTATGAGCTCTGCTCAGGGGCGGATATATATAAATAAAACCCATACCAGAGTTTGGAGCTCTTAAAAGTAGCAGTATTACAACCCACCGCAACCCCCTCCCCAGAAATCGGTGCTGGATCCATCCCTGGCTCTGCTTTGACCACGTTCATCGACAAACCATTCCTTTCGTCACTCTAAAGATTCTTCATAACACTGAATACGCGTTCGACATAACAGTTACTTGAAGGTGACTGTAAGAGGAAAAATTTACTGGGAAAATTTAACGTCCGGTTTTGATGTCGTACCAGACACCCGGACAAGGCGGTCAAAAACCGAACTATCTGGTAAAATATCGGACGGTTGGCTACCTTACAACTAGTAGATTTCCCTATTAAAAAAAAAAAAAAAAAAAAAAACAAGAAGCTGTGTCACGTGTACATTACGTGAAAATGTTTTGTGGAGTATGATGTTTTCTCAAGAATTAATATTGAAACCCGTAGATTTCTACCATTTTCGGTTTTAACAGAAATATTAAGAGCTTAGATGAAAATATTTTTGGGAGACTTAATTGATTGCAGAAAACCGCTTCTTGCTATCTATTACCGTTTTTGTTTCATAGTGAAAACCGGAAATATAAATTTCTACCACTTCCGGTGGATGACTTACATCCATCAACAATTCGATTCTTAACTTTTCATCCTCAACACCGTGGCCAACATTGATTTTGAAATGAAATGAAATTTTTGGGTTTTACGTCCCACGGTTATGCCGGTTAGGCTAAAGAAGACGGTGATGATGAGAGATAAATGACATGGTGGAATGAAGAAAGTGGGAGGAAACGAGAGAACCCCGAGAAAACCCACTCACACGGTGTTTGTCCACCACATAGTTCACTTGGCGGGAGCAGGGTTTGAACCTGGGACCCCAAGCACCAGAGGTGAACGCAGTTCACCTGCCACCGCGGCCCCCCAAAATTGATTTTGATCCATCAAGTAGTTATTGAGATATGTTGTGTCCCTGACGGACGGACAGGCGGTAAGTAAGCCAAACTCCTTAACAAATTAATGCTGCAAATAAAGAAAGATAATCTTTGTCACCCCTTCCACTTCCTATGCCTTTCGAGCACTGATCGTGTCCTAAAACCTTCGGCAATTTTTATGCTATTATTTTATTGACTTTCGTTACACAACAGTTGCAGCTACCCTTCAAAATGCAACAAAACCTAACAACCTAACCCAATCTATCTACAGAAGAACAATGGGAATGCTACCTTTTCCTGAAACGCGGAAAGTATTAAGGTCTGATGAGTACCGGTATATGTGAATCCAATGGTATGCGAGAAAGAGATGGAAAGTAAGCAAAAACAAAACATAAGAAAGAGGGGAAAAAATGGACTTGCAACGTGTTTGCGTTCGTTACGTTTGGTGGCGGCGTAATTGAACCTTGACGCTTTGGTGGAGATGTCACGATTCATTGTATTGCTTCAGCGCTCTGGAGGAGGATCTGCCCTTTCATGCAGAAGCAGCGTTGCCATCCGGTTACATAATTAATGGGTTATACAACAATTTGTGTCTTTAATATATGATGATTCTTCGACTATAATTATTATCATAATTGTTACGTACGCACTTTCACGTCACTCGCCACAAATTAATATACATCCATACCCTAAGATCATCAGCAGATCTCTGTATCTTGACATCCGTGGTCATTTAGTCCATTAATGGTAGTTTCTTCCCAGGGGTACCCATACCCGCCAAATTTACCATTCTCTCCCAAATTTAACATTTCCCTCTGAAATTTACGATTCTATTCCCAAATTTAACATTTCCCTCTCAAACTTACCATTCTCTACCTAAATCTAACATTTCGCCTCAAATTTGTTATTCTCTCTCAAATTTAACATTTACTTCTCAAATTTATCATTCTCATCAAAATTGAACATTTCCTCTAAAATTTACCAATCTCTCCTCAAATTTAACGTTTTCCTCTCAAACTTACCATTCTGGCCCCGCCCCAAATGTACCTGCATCCCTCAAATTTACCATTCTCCCCTGCAATCTAACATTTTCCCATCAAATTTATCATTCTCCCTAAAATTTTCCATTCTCTCTTCAGATTTAACATTTCTACTCAAATTTACCATTCTCTCCTCAAATTTAACATTTTCTCTCAAATTTACTATTGTCTCCCGATATTTACCATTCTCTCCTCAAATTTAACATTTTCCTCTCGAATTTACCATTCTCCCCCTCAAATTTATCATTTTCATCTAAAATTTATTATTCTGGGCCCCTCTTCAAATATACTTTTTTTTTACAAATTTACCATTGTCTGCTTTCATTGCACCATTTTCAATGAAAGATTATCTACCCAAATATTCTCATAGGCGCAGCCTGTACCCAAAAACCAGCCTGTGACTACTCATGCTTCCTCCTCTCCCTCTCTTATCTTCCGTTGTTACTTCTATAACGTGTAGGGCTCGCATACGTCCCGATTTAGCCGGGACAATCCCAGAATTACGTAATCTGTCCCTAAGAAATTGTTTTTAACTCCCAAATGTTCCGATTTCCCTGCAGAATATAAATAAATATAATTTAATGTAAAAAGTCTCATCTTTAGCCCAAACAGCATAACCATGGGCTTGCAATTAAACAGTTATATTCTTTTCACTTAATGGGCTTGCAATTAAACAGTTATTTTCTTTTCACTTAAAGTTCTCTCGCTTAAAGTACACTTCCGCAGATCTGAAGATTAAGAGAAGTAGAAGTCTCTATCGCTGATTCATTGTACCGCGAAATTAATAAATTTAGTTTGAACAAGTATATGATTATTTCGGATGGATGTGGTGGAAACCCTGTTGTTCAGGAGCTGCCACACGACTCTCAGAGTATATAGTTGCAGATCAAATGTTTCGCCTTCGTGTCCCGTGTCGAACGAACGATATACCGAGAACCGCTAGTAAAATATTAAACCTTTTCTAAGCCAACGGTTTCCTATTAAGCGATTGCACAGGCTTTTCAATGGGAACGGCTTTTTTGGCGTAGCCTTGCGTGAAATGTTAAAATCATTTCGGAGATGATGGTAGTCTTTTCACGAATTATTTGTTGAACAGCCTCATCAATTTCAAGCCTCTCTCGTCCGAGAGCCTTGATCAGTCATATCGTGCTCCCACCATTAGTTTTCACTTCCGTTGATTTAAAGCTTAAATATAAGTCCTTCAACATTCCGTGGGTTGCAATTTTCGTGGTAGCTGCTGAGAAAGTTGTATCGAAATTTATTTGTTTCGACGTCATTCAGATGTTGAACTGTTTCCTTAAATTTATAGCATAAAAGAAACAGCTGTTATTGCAGCTAAACATTTAGTGTTTCATTGGATATATATGACCAAGCTGTGAATCACTCTTGTTTATTTCTTTGTTTGTTGAATTTTAGCATCCATTTTCAGTGTTTGATTGGAAAGCTGTGACCAAGCTGTAAATCACTCTTGTTTATTTCTTTGTTGAATTTTAGCATCCATTTTTAGTGTTTGATTGGATATCTGTGACCAAGCTCTGAATCACTCTTGTTTATTTCTTTGTTTGTTGAATTTTAGCATCCATTTTCAGTGTTTGATTGGATATCTGTGATCAAGCTGTGAATCACTCTTGTTTATTTCTTTGTTGAATTTTAGCATCCATTTTCAGTGTTTGATTGGATATCTGTGACCAAGCTGTGAATCACTCTTGTTTATGTCTTTGTTTGTTGAATTTTAGCATCCACTTTCAGTGCTTGATTGGATATCTGTGACCAAGGTGTGAATCACTCTTGTTTATTTCTTTGTTTGTTGAATTTTAGCATCCATTTTCAGTGCTTGATTGGATATCTGTGACCAAGCTCTGAATCACTCTTGTTTATTTCTTTGTTTGCTGAATTTTAGCATCCATTTTCAGTGCTTGATTGGATATCTGTGACCAAGCTCTGAATCACACTTGTTTATTTCTTTGTTTGTTGAATTTTAGCATCCATTTTCAGTGTTTGATTGGATATCTGTTACCAAGCTGTGAATCACTCTTTTTTATTTCTTTGTTTGTTGAATTTTAGCATCCATTTTCAGTGTTTGATTGGATATCTGTGATCAAGCTCTGAATCACACTTGTTTATTTCTTTGTTTGTTGAATTTTAGCATCCATTTTCAGTGTTTGATTGGATATCTGTGACCAAGCTCTGAATCACTCTTGTTTATTTCTTTGTTTGCTGAATTTTAGCATCCATTTTCAGTGCTTGATTGGATATCTGTGACCAAGCTCTGAATCACACTTGTTTATTTCTTTGTTTGTTGAATTTTAGCATCCATTTTCAGTGTTTGATTGGATATCTGTTACCAAGCTGTGAATCACTCTTTTTTATTTCTTTGTTTGTTGAATTTTAGCATCCATTTTCAGTGTTTGATTGGATATCTGTGATCAAGCTCTGAATCACTCTTGTTTATTTCTTTGTTTGCTGAATTTTAGCATCCATTTTCAGTGCTTGATTGGATATCTGTGACCAAGCTCTGAATCACACTTGTTTATTTCTTTGTTTGCTGAATTTTAGCATCCATTTTCAGTGCTTGATTGGATATCTGTGACCAAGCTCTGAATCACACTTGTTTATTTCTTTGTTTGTTGAATTTTAGCATCCATTTTCAGTGCTTGATTGGATATCTGTGACCAAGCTCTGAATCACTCTTGTTTATTTCTTTGTTTGCTGAATTTTAGCATCCATTTTCAGTGCTTGATTGGATATCTGTGACCAAGCTCTGAATCACACTTGTTTATTTCTTTGTTTGCTGAATTTTAGCATCCATTTTCAGTGCTTGATTGGATATCTGTGACCAAGCTCTGAATCACACTTGTTTATTTCTTTGTTTGCTGAATTTTAGCATCCATTTTCAGTGCTTGATTGGATATCTGTGACCAAGCTCTGAATCACACTTGTTTATTTCTTTGTTTGCTGAATTTTAGCATCCATTTTCAGTGCTTGATTGGATATCTGTGACCAAGCTCTGAATCACTCTTGTTTATTTCTTTGTTTGCTGAATTTTAGCATCCATTTTCAGTGCTTGATTGGATATCTGTGACCAAGCTCTGAATCACACTTGTTTATTTCTTTGTTTGTTGAATTTTAGCATCCATTTTCAGTGTTTGATTGGATATCTGTTACCAAGCTGTGAATCACTCTTTTTTATTTCTTTGTTTGTTGAATTTTAGCATCCATTTTCAGTGTTTGATTGGATATCTGTGATCAAGCTCTGAATCACACTTGTTTATTTCTTTGTTTGTTGAATTTTAGCATCCATTTTCAGTGTTTGATTGGATATCTGTGACCAAGCTCTGAATCACTCTTGTTTATTTCTTTGTTTGCTGAATTTTAGCATCCATTTTCAGTGCTTGATTGGATATCTGTGACCAAGCTCTGAATCACACTTGTTTATTTCTTTGTTTGTTGAATTTTAGCATCCATTTTCAGTGTTTGATTGGATATCTGTTACCAAGCTGTGAATCACTCTTTTTTATTTCTTTGTTTGTTGAATTTTAGCATCCATTTTCAGTGTTTGATTGGATATCTGTTACCAAGCTGTGAATCACACTTGTTTATTTCTTTGTTTGTTGAATTTTAGCATCCATTTTCAGTGTTTGATTGGATATCTGTGACCAAGCTCTGAATCACTCTTGTTTATTTCTTTGTTTGCTGAATTTTAGCATCCATTTTCAGTGCTTGATTGGATATCTGTGACCAAGCTCTGAATCACACTTGTTTATTTCTTTGTTTGTTGAATTTTAGCATCCATTTTCAGTGTTTGATTGGATATCTGTTACCAAGCTGTGAATCACTCTTTTTTATTTCTTTGTTTGTTGAATTTTAGCATCCATTTTCAGTGTTTGATTGGATATCTGTGATCAAGCTCTGAATCACTCTTGTTTATTTCTTTGTTTGCTGAATTTTAGCATCCATTTTCAGTGCTTGATTGGATATCTGTGACCAAGCTCTGAATCACACTTGTTTATTTCTTTGTTTGTTGAATTTTAGCATCCATTTTCAGTGTTTGATTGGATATCTGTTACCAAGCTGTGAATCACTCTTTTTTATTTCTTTGTTTGTTGAATTTTAGCATCCATTTTCAGTGTTTGATTGGATATCTGTGATCAAGCTGTGAATCACTCTTGTTTGTTTGTTGAACTTTAGCATCCATTTTCACCACCGTGGCTACATGAGACGTGTACCTACAGTTCAAGTTAGAATCCGAACCATCGTAATGCTTTCAAATATCCCTACCAGCAATCGAATTCGGGGAACGCATGCACCGAAGGCGCTTTCGCTAGCCATTAGACCAGTAGGGAGGGCATGAATCATTATTGGGGACATTGTTAATCAAACCCGGTTTCTTTAGTACTGTTTTAAAATATAGTCGCTGCTGGGGATTTGGTATGTATTTTAAGCTTACGTTAAGGCTTTTGTAATGGCACAGAGTGGTAGAAAGTAGGTTCCTATTAAAAAATTATGTGCAACGTTTGTAAATACGGTATTAATGAATTTTCATTAAACGAAAAAAAAAAAAGTGTTTTAATTCTTGGGGTATGTTTATACCGAAATTTTACTATTCCGTTTTCTTCCTTGAACGGGACGAAAATAGCAAAACAAATAGATTGATTTCAATGAAACCTGGTGATAACGCATGCTGAATCTTTATATCTGCTTGCGTTTAAAAAAGAAAAAAAAGTGTTTTTTGCAGTGGACAGCGCGCTGATTGGCTACTCACGCATAGCAGTTTTGCTTGCTCAGTGACGTTTAAAACAAAGTTGCAGGTGCTTTCTTTACTACAGTGTGAAATTAGGTATATAAAGTCTTAATTAAATTAAGTAAATACGCGTTCACCATTTTTGAAAATTGTGCTTCTCAAGGGACAATGTGTACGATATTGAACTTTTCTGTTTTATGTTCATTAAACTTTATTTTTACCTTTAAGATGCAAACAACAGATACTTCTGCTGGTTACTGTATTCGTATATTTGTATGGAAAATTGTGTGGCATTTGATGTTCCTATAACGAGAAAGATCCAAGAAACTGGTGAAATGAAAACATCAAAACTCCAGTTTATTTCAAAGAAAAATACTTCCGCACAAAAAACAAGAAACTAGCGAAATCAAAACATCAAAACTCCAGTTCATTTCAAAGAAAAATACTTCCGCATAAAAACCAATGGTCTAAGAAAAGAAAATGATGCAAATGCTTCACAATCTTAATAATACTGCAATGCAATTCTGTATTAGTTATTAAGTACACGTAGAATAATATGGCTAAAACATTAGTATCTGTGCTAATAGCAGGACTTACGTTTTGCTGCCTGATGCCGCTGACTTTTATTCTAACGGGCAAGATGACTTGTTGAACTACCCTAGTCTACCGTAGCTGTTGATATATTATTTATCTTAGGTTCAGATTATTCTTTCTGGCTATGTTTCGTTTGCGATCAGCTTTGGCTTGTTAAACTTGTGCGTGACTTGTGAAAATTTAAGTGACAACAATACCATGGACAGCCGTGAAGATTCTTTCCTATTGCAACAATTGTGATGGGTTTTGCTGCTCCGATGAGCGATTCGAAAAGCCACTATCAGATGCTGCAGCCAACGTGTCAATGTGTCTATCTGCTGAGGTATGAAAGGGAAAGGGATATCCTTCGCTTCTCTTTTTCTTCAATGGCTAATGATTCTTCGAAACGTGACGATCAAATGTTTTGTCCTTTTGCTTTCATGGCCAGGGTTACAGTCTTTTACATGTAGCACCAGAAGTTGCTAATCAAACGTTTGTGAATAACACAATTATATTTTCTTAGAATGGTTTGTCAAAGAAATTGCTGATAGAAACGTTATTGTGAATGTAATGCTGGTGGTCAGAAACTCTGGATACGAAGTTTACTGTTGGAAAATCTTGTGTTCACGTTCATAGGTTGAAATCTATAGAGCAGAGTGACTAATGCGTCTGTTGTGAGTTGTTTTCAGTATTTTTTCTAGCTAAATGATAAGCATTTTTATCTTTGGCGCGATACTAGTCATCAGTCCTGTCCGCTAATGTTTTTAAGTGTAAAAAAGGTAATTTATCTTTGGCCTATTCCTCTTTAGTCTACAGAAAAGATTCCTTTCTCTTTAGCCTATTCCTGTTTCGCCTACACACCTGTGAATAATTTCTATCATTATCTCGATCTCATCTTAGATGCAAGGAAAACAGAAATTCCTGTTTGCCCTACGCACCTGCTGGCAATTTGTGTTTCTATCGTATCTTAGATGGAAATGGAACAGGAATTCCAGTTTTTCGCTTACACATCTGTTGGCAATTTATATAATTTAGAGCCTACTGTGTTTCACCTTACTAGATCCAGGCGACAGATGAATGCATGTTCAGCCTTTTCTTTTTCGCCTACACACCTGTTGGCTGTTTATATTTTTATCTTATCTTAGATGCAGGCGCAAAAAGAATTGATATTTTTCGCTTACAAATCTGTTGGCAATTCATATAGTTTATGGCGTACTCTATTTAATTTTGATAGATCGAGGGGAAACATAAATTCATATTGGCCTTTTCTTTTTCGCCTACACACTTGTTGGCAATTAATATCAAAAACTCTTATCTAATTTTAGGCCCTGCTGAAACAGGCATTCCCGTTTGGCCTATTGTTGCTTTGCCTACACACCTGCTAGCAATTTATACAATTTATTCTATTTTATCGTAGATGTAAGCAAAACAGGAATATAAACAACAAGAAATAGAAGCAAATTTATAAAAGAATATCTCGATCTTTATTTAAAGCCACCGTACAACATTGGCCTAGAAGAACTGATGGAAAACTTTGGAAAACTCGCGATGAGAATTATAGGCTGCAGGATTCGAGCTCAGGACCTCTCGATTGCGAACTACGTTATCTATATGCTCGCTTGTATTATTTAAAAAGACCAGAAACGTAAACGAATTGACTCAGAATAAAGTGAGGATGAATTGATTCTAGAGAATAATTTATGCCCGTATGTTAAGTCATTATGGCAAAGACTTAATTTGCTTTGAAATACCTTCACGACCGCACCACCTTTTCATATGAATATTAAGCTCTCCGAACCCATTAAAACGGTGTGACTAATTTCCTGTTAATAAAGACGTTGTATACGAAATTCCGATCCTTGTAATAATATATCAGATAAGTTTGGCTTAAAAGAAGCAAACTACGTGAAGGATGTTGAACTTTTTAAGACGCCGTTATATACAAGGTGTTAATTCCGGGAAATAGATGACGCAGGCTTATTTGTTGTTAATTGCTTATAGCGTTCAACCTTTTGTCGGAACTTGATTAATTTTATATATATATATATATATATATATATATATATATATATATATATATATAATATAATATAATATAAAGTTTGCCCACAGACGGGATGCATGGTAGCACAGACAATTCGGATGCAGGACGTCTGGTTGGAGAGTAATGTGCAGTTTTCAAAGTATTTAATAAAATTGTAGTATACATGGCATTCGTATGAAACTAACTATACTTGTAAAATATACAGGATGTCTCAAAATAACACCGACAACGTTTGGGAGATGATTCCTGACACCAAAATAAGACAAAATATAGACCCACTTGAATGCACAAATGCTTCCTTTCGGAGTTACAGTCTGCCAAAAACATGAAAAAAAAAAAAAAAAAAGGATTTTAAAGGTGCATTGCTCCAAAGCTATGGGACCTATCGCAGTAAGGTCAAGGCCTCACTTAGTAAGTAGCATTTGCCCTATCCAAATATCTAAGTTTCAGAATCTTTAGGGAATTCCACAACAATCGAATCGAATTTGTTAGGAATCGAATTTGTCGATCCAACCATCAAAAGTGGTACAAATCAGACATTTCCAATTTTGACGTTATGGAGCAAAATCAGTAACAAATAGCGAAAAGCGATTTTCTGCGACAAATTTAAGCGTCCCAGAAATATAGTCCATCTCCACTATAATCCTTCTATTAAAACGGAAGTGGTAGAAATCTACAGCTTCCGGTTTCAATATTAATTGAGAAAATATTATGTAGAATAATATAAAGTATTTGGAACCAATGTAACGCTGTCGAAACCAGCGCATTCATCTAAAACTTTCTCTGATGGAAACAATGAAGTCATTCCGAGTATCTCATGTTACAATAGGAATTATGGTCATAGGTGCACAAGCGTAATTGAATTGCCATCATTTTCGCTTTGGAATTTATAGGTGTCATGCATTTATTTGAATCTTGTCATTTTCCATTGTCACTCTTTTCCCATAGTTTCTCTCAGTCAGTATTACATAGATGCTTGGATGGTTATAGTTAAATGTATTCCTCCGAACAATGCTCTAACAATGAATTAGTTAGTGTCGAATACCAAAATCCTACATGTGAATTGATACCTATCTCTACAGGTTATGAGGAAAATTTTATGTTTTAACTCCCAACATTTTGTGTGTCCGTGTGATCCGAACAATATGAGTTCCCACCTGGAAACGAATCGGGTCTTGCGCATCGGACGTGCGAACATTAACAATATAGTCATTTTCTCCATTTGTATAATTTACTATGAACAGCTATTTATTTCTTAATTGATGATGGATTAGTTAGTATAAGAAACAGTAGATTAAATAATAATTTATTTATCGATGACAAGAGACCTCCGAAACGCGTGTCCTTCCCATACTTAGGAAGTCTGAAAATTTACTTGTATCATTGTTGAATTGAGTATGACCTTACTAAAGTAGTTTGAAAGTCTGACAATCTACTTGCGTTACTGTTAAAGTGAATATGACCTTACATAAGTAATCTGGAAGTCTAAAAATCTACTTGTATAACTGTTAAAGTGAACATAACCTTACTTAAGTAATGAAATGAAATTAAATCTTCGAGTTTTGCGTCCCATGGTTATGCCGGCTAAGCTAAAGGAGACGGTGATGATGGGAAATGAAATGGTGGAATGAAGAAAGTGGGAGGAAACGGGAGAACCCCGAGCAAACCTACGCACACGGTGTTTATCCACCTCAAAGTTCACTTAGCGCGAGCTGGGATCGGACCAGGGACCCCATGCACCAGAGGTGAACGCTCTACCACTAAGCCACCCGACCCTCTTACTCAAGTAGTTAAGAAGTCAAAATTCTACTTGTGTCATTGTTAAAGTATGACGTTACTTAAATAGTTTGGAAGTCTGAAAATGTATTTGTACCACTTTTAAAGTGAGTATGACCTTACTTAAGTATTTTCGAAGTCTGAAATCTACTTGTAACACTGTTAAAGTGAGTATGATCTTACTTGAGTAATTCGGAAGTCTGAAAATCTACTTGTATTATGTTATATTGAGTATGACTTTATTTAAGTAATTAAGTCTGAAAATCTAATTGTATCACTGTTATAGTGAGTGTGATCATTATATTTTTCTTCTTGTATAGTTCATTATGAATAACTAGTTTTTTCGTTAATTAATGATGGATTAGTATAAGAAACAAATGTTTCAAATATTAATTTATTATATCGATGACAAGATGACACGGAAACACGTGTTCACTCCATATTTTTTTCCTTTCTCCCTGTCTCTGCCAGCCTAGAATATCGGTATCTAAAGATGATCTGAGAATCTGGTTAAAGAACGGTCCCCGGCTGCTGTTTACGTAATTCAGTTACGCGTTTTGAATGAGGAAATGAAATATGAAGACATTACGTGATGGAGATGTTCCGTTGTGTTCCCACTGTTTAATCATATTCTTCTCACGCCGTTATTATGTGGTATCAGCGGCAGAAAATGTAGTTCAGGTCGATTGGTCCGAAATAATCTGTGTATGCTTGGGTGGCGGAGCTTTCATGATATCCTTCTGATAAGATAAGAATCACTCAAATGATTGGTCACGTTCTACTGTGGGCTGATGGACAAAAAGGACAGTGTTTGTAATGTGTCTCTTGGAGGAGGGGAGGGGAGTGGGTTTTGTTGTAATGTTACAGCGCTGCCTGCAGCAAAAGTTTTGTTGTTTTCCGAAACCTTTGCCCATTAGTTTTGTCTTCCGGGACAAGACTCATCGGTATTCATCTCTCATGGTGGTTTCCTTGTAACTCCAGTTAGAAAAGTGAACTTTGTGGTGATGGAGACCGAGAACTGGATATGATAATGGCTCTTCTCACTTACTTTCTTATTTATATTAACAAGAAACGTAATTTCTGTCCATTCACCGTTCTTGTAACAAATACAACACTAAAATGTTTGGTTTGTTAAGTACTTGGGTTAAAAAAAAAAAAAAAAAAAAAGAGTACGACGAACAAAATTTGGTCAACTATTCCATTATGTTAGGACTCTCCCATAGTATCGTGACTAATGTATTCGCTTTCAACGCTTGTGACTGTTAAGTTCATACCTTGTTGCGAATATTATATTTCCGATAAATACTCATAACCAAAATGCATGATCGAAAAACTCGAGTAATATATGAATGTAGCTTTTTTTTTTTCGTGACTGTATGGGAGTTCCGGGTAATATCGCCCATGAGACGAAACGTTAAGGTTTTCTCGTCTGGTAAATCTGGTTTCAGTTCTAGAAGAATTCTTTATCATCTCGTCTCGAATTTCGAAAAACTTTTCTCATCCTGTTTTGTAAACTTAGGTACAAAATTTATATCCTGTTTTTTTCTTAATTTCATTTATCACGAGAAGTCCATGAAGGGTGTGATATAACAGCATTTAAACCTCATTTATTTGTGGATGTAGTGTGTAATGACTTACGTATCTTTAAACGTTACTTAATGCTCTTGTGTTATTAATTTATATGTTCCTAATATTATCTTGAATTTAAAATTGTACTTTTTGTTTCGATTCTCGTCTCGTCAAGAATTGAGACGAGACATGATAAATGTCTCGTCCCATGAGCTATACTAGGTCTGTGTTTGTTTACCAGTGGAAGTTCATGTATATAATTTGGCTCCTGTGTTATGTGTGGGTCCACGTCTTGAATAGCCTAGGTGCTAGAAGATATGTTAAGCTCCAGTTATGTTCACTCAACAAATCTAAGCCAATTAGTCTAGCATATTTTTAAATATATTTTTGTTTGGTACATTTACGTTTTCTTTGTATTAATATAGCACTTTAATATGACTTTTGCACTTACATTTAAAAGCTTACGTTCATATGGTTATGAATCTCAGAGCAATGATAAATTCAACAGTACAACAAGGCAAAACATTTGTGGTATTTGGCTGCTTTTCAAACAG
This sequence comes from Thermobia domestica, assembly GCF_964235325.1. NCBI lineage: Eukaryota > Metazoa > Arthropoda > Insecta > Zygentoma > Lepismatidae > Thermobia > Thermobia domestica. Next base: position 329,220,934 of record NC_137457.1, read on the forward strand.
GTTTGTTTATTAATCAAAACTTTGTTTATATATATATATATCCTGTCTGTCCGGGTGTCCGTCCGTCCGGGAGAAAATATGCTTGATGGATCACCATCAATTTTGGCCACGATAAAAGATCAGTAGTTAAGTATCGAGCTCATTGATACAGATGGTATCCAGTCCGAAAGTGGTAAAGATGAACAATTTCCGGTTTTAATAGAACAAAGGCGGAAATAGCGAGAAGCGGTGTCTTGCAATTGATTTAGGGTCCCAAGAATATATTTTATTTCTATCCTTAACTCTCTACTAAAATCAAAAGCAATAGAAATCCAGAAGAACCTTCTGGTGTCAATATTGATCTACTTAAAGCAGAAACGATAAAAGATAGCGAGAGAATATTGTAAAACCGATTTAGCATTCTAAAAATATGTACCAGCTTCTCTCTTAACACTACTCAAACCGGATGTGGCAAAAATCAACCACTTCCGGTTTTAACGTTGAACGCTATAGACTAAAAATGGTAATAGATAGCGAAAAGCGGCTTTACTGCAATCAATTAAGTATCCCGAGAATATGTTCCATAACCACTCTAAAATCTCCCTATTAGAACCGCAAGTGGTAGAAATCTAATACTGCTTTCGGTTTCAATATTAATTGGGAAAAATTCCACGGCATAAAAACCAAATTCTTTTGTATACCATACATGTGATACTGCTTCGTGCTTTTCGCGTGGGAGATCCGGGTTCGATTCCCAGTGGGAGCTCATGTGGTTCGGATTACACGTTAATCAGTAGGTCAACGTGTCATATAGCCTCGCTGCTGAATGGGGCGTTAAACTTAAAATCAACTCAACGTATTTTTTTACTCCTCTTGTGTCCATTCTATGAACTTAATTGTAGAGGAGGGCACGGGGAGCATGGGGAGCGCCCCCTAAATTTTTACTGCCGCCCTAGAATTTTCACGATGGGCTTGCAAATGACCTATAATATGGTAATGAACTACAGTTTAATATGGTTGGATCGCCCCCCCCCCTCCCCTACATTTTTGGGTCTGAGAGAAGGTTAAACATTTTGTTTATATATAATCTAATTGTAAGTGAATATTAACTGGCCATTCGGAAATTATTTTTTATCGAGAAAATGATAGTAATAAGTTTGCAAGATGTTTTTTTGAAGCATTCTTCAATGAGTCTGAACAACTTCCATCATCCTTCCTTGTACAGCCAACTATTCTGGATCCTTATACTGCATAGTTTTGGATCATATCCAAAAGACATTCTTGCAAATATGTTTTTTTATTTGTATAATTCATGCTCTTTTATAATGAAAACAAATTGTATATGTCTCTCTGATTTGTGTTCTCTGCATGGTATGTATTATATTTATATCATTTTGTTATGTTAGACAATACAAATCATGAAAGGTGTTTAAAATATCATGGAAAAAGACTTCATTTTCTACGTTGTACGTGGTAAGCATCTGTAAGCAGCGTTGGAAGAGATTCGACTTTTAAAAGTCAATCAGTATGTACTTCACGATAAAACGCGTTAGATTATATTCGTTTATTTACAAAAGACTAGGTCATTTACACCGAAAACATCAACAAAGACGTGGGAAGGAACTCCTTCAAGAAGATCTTACATACATGTATATACATGTACATAGATGTTCATAAGATTAGCGAACGTGGTTGAGTGATTAACAAAAACTGAAATGAAATGTTTTACGTACCACGGATATGCCGGCTAGGCTAAAAGAAGTGGTGATGAGAAATGAATGAAATGATGGAATGAAGAAAATGGGCGAAAACGGAGAAAACCCGTGCGCACGGTGTTTGTCCACCATAAAGTTTACGTGGCGCGAGCTGGGATCGAACCAAGGACCCCATGCACCAGAGGTGAACTCTCCATCACTGAGCCATCGCGGCCCGTTGAGTAATCAATGAATCTATAGTTTAACGTCCTTCGTTTATGTCCTGTAGGCTAATGGAGATGTATGGTTATTAGAAGTGAATACTTGTGAAATAATTTGTGGAATGAGAATGTGGAAGGAAGCGGGAGAATCCCGAGAAAATCCACAGAAATGGTGTTGTCCACCACAAACTCACATGACCTGAGATTGAACCAGGTATCGCTCGTCCTAAAAAAAAAAAAGTAAACGCTCTACGATTGAGTCACCGTGTCCTGTGGTTTCACTTCCTCCGTACTGTCCCGATTTAGTGCCCTCAGTTTTGCATTTATTTTTGAGTTTGAGGTTTTAGCGTTTCGCGTTCTTATACAATACCGTGGTTATGATGGACAGGTTTTGTTAAGTTTTGTTCCAAGCTGCAAAAAAAAAGTGCCAAAGAATCTCACAAAATGTCAAAATCAGTGTATGGCGATGAAGCAGTGGTATTAAAGACTGTTTATAAGTGGTATGAGTGATTCAATAGCAACAAGGAGTCGGTTGAAAACGAGCAATGATCTAGACGTCTTCCGACGTCAAAACAGGCAAATGACTATTCTAGAGCTTTCCGCAGAACTAAACATCTCGTATAGGGCCGTGGAAAACATTTTAACCGCCGATTAAATGGAAAATGGTTTCCTTCACCGCGAGAAGCGCCGTGTCACAATTTACTTTCGATCCGCGGGTTTTCCGCTAAAAAACAAAATTCCTGTCTGTCCACATTCGCTGTGCTCTCCAGATATAGCACCATGCGACTTATGGTTCTTCGCAAAAATTAAAACTGTGCTTAAAGGAAAACGTTTTGACGCCTAAGATTGAGAGGGCCACGACAGATAAGCTGAACGCTCTTCCAAAACAAGCCTTCCAGTCATGGATTCAACGTTGGGATAAGTGCATTGCTAGCCAAGGACAGTGTTTTGAAGGAGATTAAATCAAATTCCATGAAAGCTTATTGCTTTGTTTCTAATAAAATTCCATGTAAGCTTATTGCTTTGTTTCTAATAAAATTCCATGTAAGCTTATTGCTTTGTGTCTAATGAAATTCCATGTAAGCTTATTGCTTTGTGTCTAATGAAATTCCATGTAAGCTTATTGCTTTGTTTCTAATAAAATTCCATGTAAGCTTATTGCTTTGTGTCTAATAAAATTCCATGTAAGCTTATTGCTTTGTGTCTAATGAAATTCCATGTAAGCTTATTGCTTTGTTTCTAATAAAATTCCATGTAAGCTTATTGCTTTGTGTCTAATGAAATTCCATGTAAGCTTATTGCTTTGTTTCTAATAAAATTCCATGTAAGCTTATTGCTTTGTGTCTAATGAAATTCCATGTAAGCTTATTGCTTTGTTTCTAATAAAATTCCATGTTAGCTTATTGCTTTGTGTCTAATAAAATTCCATGTTAGCTTATTGCTTTGTGTCTAATAAAATTCCATGTAAGCTTATTGCTTTGTGTCTAATAAAATTCCATGTAAGCTTATTGCTTTGTTTCTAATAAAATTCCATGTAAGCTTATTGCTTTGTTTCTAATAAAATTCCATGTAAGCTTATTGCTTTGTTTCTAATAAAATTCCATGTAAGCGTATTGCTTTGTTTCTAATAAAATTCCATGTAAGCTTATTGCTTTGTGTCTAATGAAATTCCATGTAAGCTTATTGCTTTGTTTCTAATAAAATTCCATGTAAGCTTATTGCTTTGTTTCTAATAAAATTCCATGTAAGCTTATTGCTTTGTTTCTAATAAAATTCTATGTAAGCTTATTGCTTTGTTTCTAATAAAATTCCATGTAAGCTTATTGCTTTGTTTCTAATAAAATTCTATGTAAGCTTATTGCTTTGTTTCTAATAAAATTCCATGTTAGCTTATTGCTTTGTTTTCACACCGTATTTTTTGATCATACCTTGTATTTGGAGTTCTTTCGTTTCTAAATTACTTTTATTTGTTTTCTTTTCGTAAGGAACCTGGCAACTGTTGTGGAAAATACTTTCCCTGATGGCAACATCTGCCACGTTAACAATTTCCGCTATTTCCTTTCTTTCGTTCTCTTTTATTTATGCGTACATATATTTTAGTGTCATTGACATAGATAGGCCGAGCTGAGCTTAGATTGGAATTGTTTTTGTTGTCCTTACAATGCAGTGACACGTCATTGATAACTTTAACAAGTATTGCGATTTTCCGATCACTTTTATTTGTTCTTAATTGCTGAAAGCCAGTAACACTGGTTTCTTTTATTTTCTCACATGAGGAATTGCTAACACTTACTGTTCGTAATTGAATTTCAATTAAGAATCTGCCCGTTAAAGTGATCGGGAAGAACTGTACATAACATTTTTTTTTTCTAAAAGAAAGTAAATAGTTGAAATGTGTTTTCGTTTAATGGGATGAAAAGCACGTATTTTCTTTCGAGGTGGTCCATTATCAAAGCTTCATAAAATTACTTAAATGGCTAATAGAAGATCAAAGAAGTCAATAAAATTCCACTTTATTGTGTTTCGACTATTGAACATTGGTTGCCACGATTCTGTCTCACACTTAGTGGTCAGAGTTTTGCCATGAAAACTGTAATTGGGCCGCGGTGGCTCAGTGGTAGAGAGTTCAGTTCTGGTGCATAGGGTCCCTGGCTGGATCAGATCCCGCGCCGTAAACTTTGTGGTGGACAAGCAACATTGTATCGATAACATTGTATCTATGTTGTGTGGTGTGTATCGATAACGCTCTTCCTTCGGTGCGAGCAGTCACGGGTTCGATTCCCGGTAGCGGCACTCGTTCGAAAAAGTGTCAAAAACTTTTTCATGCCAGCCATCTTGAATGAGGCTTTCCTGGGTTTTCCTCATTCCACAGGCAAGTGAAAGGGGTCATACACTCATGTCCAAAATTATTGTCGCATGTCTATAAATATGTTGTTGTAGAAATGATAATTTGATAACGAATTCGCCCGGTATAATCAGAAAAGACATGTATGTGGAAAATTTCATGTCAAACGAGCAGTAAATAAGAACAATAAAACGAAAATAAAACTTTTTTGTCCATTTAGCAACATTTTGTTTTACTCATTCTAATTTTTCTATTTATAATTCTTTTCCTATGAAATTTACCACAAATATACATTTCCCGATTATACACATAGTATCAGTATTAAAAGTACCCTGCAAAATCATTATCAAAAGATATTCTTACAAGAAGACAGTTATAGATATGCGACAATCATTTTGGACATGAGTATACCTAACATATAGGTCCTGTCTTCCTTTTTTTCCCCGGATAGTATGATCACCAAGAATCACCTCTCGTACGTGATGGCAAAGGCGCCGATCCTGGGGGGCCGGGGTCCCGGGCCCCCAAAGCTTATGTGGGCCCCTATTGTTTTTATGAATATTCAATATTTGGTATAATTTGAATGCAAATTGTCTTAAAATCCTCATATATATACCTTCTGCATCTGAATGAGCCCCCCAAATTTACAGAGAAATCGGCGCCCTTGCGTGATGGGCTAACATGACATGCCCAGAAATCTAATTCGTAGGCCAATCCCTGATCCGTACTGTGATAACCTAATTGAAACCTAATATTCTCTATAACTCTACCTGTTCCTGTTTCAATACAGAGATGGAGGCCCAGACAAAACGTAGCCTTCGGACGCTGAATTCATATATATAAATCTCGTTATCTCTGACTATTTTTGCTCTAATTGCTTTCGACAGATGGACAAATGCCGCCGTTCTCAAAGAGTTCCAACTTTTATGCATAGCATAGTTTAGAAGAATACTAAGTTATTAGCTGCATCTCGTAAGTTAAAATCAGAAATTGTCTTTGTCTGTCTTTTTTTCAACAGCTTTTGGCAATAAAATGTGAAAATTTTGAAATTTTTGCTGGTAAAAACAATCAAAAGTAGTTCTTGTGACGGATACTAAGTTGTATAGTTCGTTTCTTGAACCAAAGTGCAGTTCCTGTATAAAGAATTCCGCTTTCTACGTGCGGTGGCTCGTGCCATAAATAAACCATCGTCCCTGGGATCTTACGGAAAACGCCCCGATAGATAAATGGCCAATCAGAACTTTCATTTCAAACAATTACAGTCGCTTCTCAACTCCACGTCACAATTCCAAATGTGTCCTTTAAGTTAGTGCTCGATTCCCTGTTGCAAGACCAGCTTCCTTGTTCTTACATTGCCTAATATCTGTTTCATATTAGCCATAGTATTGGGACGAAAGTGACATCTGTTTCATATTAGCCATAGTAGTGAGAAGAAAGAGCAGACATAGTGGGTGTTTAGACGTTGCAACCCTGTAGATGCGGTCAAAAGAGGGATGGAGGAAGAATGGATGCTGTTGTAAAAATCATCATGGAAACTTCAAAGACATTTGCCGAAGTGCACTTCTGTCAAGTAAACGTACTATAACTGTGGTTACCCTCAGCGCCACCTAGCCTGTAAAAGCAGAACACATGGCTCTTCGCTCAAAATCTTTCCCACTTAGTAGATTTTTTTAGTGAATAACTAAAAGGCAAAGAAAATCATCAAAAATGTAGAAAGTAAACCAGTTAGTTATCTACTAAACACTGTTATGAGAACTAATAATTATTTTCAAGACCTTTCGTAGTGTATAAACTTGAATGTGTAACAGTTATTCCAACTTCAGCTATTTTTGGACAGTTAGTTACATATTTGAACTAAGTTCGTCAGAATGTATATATGATTATTTAACTACTTAAGATATAAATCTCCCAAATAAATGTTCAATAAGAGCACACAAAATAAAATAAATTTAAACTTGTGTATTTTACGATGGCTATTTCATACAGAGGCGGATCCAGGGGGAGGAGCAATCCGGGCGATCGCCCCCCCCCCAGAAGAAGAAACTTTCTTATTTTATATATATAAATAAAACTCCATCCCAAAGTTTGGAGCCCTTAAAAGTAGCAGTGTGACAACTCACCGCCCCCCCCCCAGAAGTCGGTCTTGGATCCGCCCCTGATTTCACATTTACCTTATATTTCTTCCTTTTAAATTGAAGATACATGCATTTTTCAATAACGTCTCTTTGCATTATATCTTAATTGCCTAGAAATATGTCTATCCACCCAAACTAACTACGTAAATGTACAGATCTGGCCATAAAAGAAAATATCTTCCGTACCAGACCATTGTCCACGGATTATCGTTACAAGTGCCCAACAGTTGTGACGTCAGGAACTGTGCTCCAAAGTTTTGATCGAAAACATTTGGGAATGGTTATTAGTAGCAGTTTGTAGATACACTAAGTGACTCCTGTTTACATTTTCTTAAATATTTTTCGGTGTCTTTATTCAATAAAATTCAAAGAGAGTGTGTGCGAATTATAATTGTAATTGTAGAGTGTGTGTGTGAGTTTAGCGACGAAAGAACCTTAAAGTTGAAAAACTAATGTACGGCCTGGTCTGTCTGGACTGAGAAAAGAGACATATATGAAATACAAACAGTGGTCATCGTGCTGTAGTTATGTCGGGGTGAACCATGCGTACCAAAGAGGAAAGAAGGAAAAAGTCAGAATCTTTCAAGAAAAAAAAAAAATCTGTGTTTGAAAGTAATTCTGTCTCTGTTGATGAAGGTTATTTTTTTTATTTTTATTTTTATTTGTTACTTCCGCATCGTTCCCCATGAAAACAGCAACCATCAAAAGGGTTGAGTTGAGTTTTATGTTGTGTTGTGTTGTGTTTGGTTGTGAAGCGGAGCGTGGTCCAAAGGAAAATGACAAGCAATACTACTGCATGGATGTTTATTTTTTTATTTTCTTTCTTTTTTTTGTCACATACAGAATATGCAGTACGCAACAGGTGGTCGTAACAACAGCGGTTTTTGAAGGGCTGTTCTGAAATACCAAAAGAAACAACGCAAAGAAATTTCAATGACAGATGCTGGTGAATTTGCTTCACGACTTTTTTTTTTTTTTTTAATCTTTCTTCGCGAAACATGAAGAAAAGTAAACACAGTTTTCTTCCCAGTCACTATTTTCTTCCAATGAATTTTAGGGAGTTCTCGTTGGTCAGGAAAATGATTTGGAATGACGCGTACCTACTCATTAGGTTTTCCGAATGCATTCATCCAATTTTCAACGTAACTTTATGCAAATATGAACGCGAAAGATGCAGAGACGAACGTAAACATTGACAATTCCGTTATTTTGTTGCTCCACTCTATTCTTTAAAAATAAAATTGTCGGAACGTTGCATCTGCAATTCTTTGTTATGTGCAACGAACTTTTTTGTTTCTTTCTTCGCCAAGGTGTTAGTTTAAGTTTATGGCTGATTGTTGTGAATACTATACAAACAAAAAAAATTGAAACATTCTGGGAAAACAGGAAGAATACCTGTTCGGTGAACCCTACAAGTATTGGAGTCAATTCAACGTGGTTACCCTTTCCATTCTGTCTGCTTCCGTAGATATTTCGAATCACGAAACCCAAGTTTGGTTCGCGCATTCGGTCATTCAAATTGTAACCCTTTAAAGTTTTTGTTGTTTGTTTGTTTGATGAAGTTTAGCATCTCTTTTCAGGCTATAAAGGGTGTTTCAAAACAACTCCGACAATTTTTGGGAGGTGATTCCTGACATCAAGATAAGACAAAGTATAGAGCAACCTGGGTGCAGAAATGCTTCCTTTCGGAGTTTGACTGCCGAAAACATGAAAAAAAAAAAAAATTAAACGTCCGTAGTTCCTATGCTATGGGGCCTACCGTAGTCGGGTCAAGACTCACTTAGGAACTAATATGTGCCCTATCCAAATGTTCATGTTTCAGAATCGTGCGGTACTCCTGCAACAATTTTTATAGAGGTACTTAGTGAGTACTTCAAATTAAATGCTGTAGCCGAACTCCCTCTATGAAAATTGTTGCCTGAGTACCGCAGGATTCTAAAACATATATTTTCTGTGGGTTGCATCTTAAATGGTATACACTCTGAATTTCACAGTGTATTTTTTGTTCAGTAACCAAGATGTAAAATCCATAATAGAAAATAAAGAAGACATTTAAAAACAAGCAAAGGCTTCTAACCGGAAATATCGATACAGAACAGAAGAAAATGGGTGATGAACGCATGTGGAATGTTTGGTATGAGGCATGAATTCTAGAAGAACAAGAAAAATGAAAAATGTAAGGCTTTAAAATGTGGAGGTATAGAAACATGTTTAAAATTAGATTAAGTAGATAAGATATCTAATGCAAGAGTGTTTGAAATGGTAAGTGAAGAATGAAGTGTACTGGAGAATATTTCGACGAATAGACAAAGGATAATTGAAAACATTATAAGACATGGAGGAATCACGCTGCTAACTATAGGGAGAATGACAGAAGGGAAAATGCCTACAGGAAGGCCACGATGAAATAAACAGAGCCAATGTTATACAAGGGTGTAGGGAAGTTTGTGAATGATGGTAATTTAGAGTTTTAGTGTCCCGTTCAGGACTGATGCTACTTAAGAAATGGACCTACGGCTTAACATGGGATCCGTACCACATGAGCTCCCAGTGGGAGTCGAACCTGGGTCTCCCACACCACAAGCGTGTCCGTTAAGCCTATAGTCACGAGGGAGTTCCAGATGTAGAGAGGAAAATGAAATCTTCCAGTTTTACGTCCCATGGTTAGGCCGTGTAGTTTGAAGGAGACGGTGATGATGAGAAATTAAGAAAATGGTGGAATGAAGAAAGTGGGAGGAAACGGGAGAACCCTGAGAAAACCGACGCACACGATGTTTGTCCACTGTAAAGCCTGAAAAATCTGCACGTTAATTAAGCTCGGAATCCTCGCATCCAACTCAGGACTTCTTGCTTTAGTGGAAGGGCTGTACTAGTGAGCCACTATACCTCCTTTCCTCCAGAATTCGTATCTAACAGCTGAAAACGGTTAAATTCCATGAAACAACCGATAAGCTTTAGCTATGTACATTTTGTATGGATAAATCTTATCTCAACACCACGAAGCCAGATGTAAACAATAAATAAAAGCTAACATCATTCCTTCCGTTTCCATTTAACATAATTAAGTATGAGTGGACAAGTAGAGATGGGAGATCACACAATGTGTTGAGGTCAACGCTGTCTAAAATTGAGTTTTAAGTACAGTGGGAACAGGAGATCCCGTATGATCTACAGAGAGACAAAACGGATATAAAAGCGCTGTACTTCCTGCTCAGCGTCTTGTAATTCCCACACATGGCTGATAGTCTACGAATGCTGTGAAATTCCCTGCTCTTTGTAATCACTCTTCAAGAGCTGGGAATCGGTTCTTTGCCCTGAGCTTTTAACTTGGAACAATACCTTGATTATCTAAGACTCAAGCAAGGACTGACGTGAGAATTGCAGAAGGACGTGTAAACACCCACATGCACTACAATGAGGAAGATTAAAAAGGATACGTGTTACCAAATAATTGCGAAACGAATCAAAAGGTGAAAATGGACATTTCGCCATTACTTGGCCACGTTGTTTCGTCCAGAGAGAGAGAGAGAGAGAGAGAGAGAGAGAGAGAAAAGGAGAATTAGGGTTTTCAACATTGACCGACCTTTGAGGAAGGACGAAACAAACATGATGTTCTTTCTGATCGAAGTGAAAAAAAAATATATATATATATAACGAAAACCTTACAACGATTTCAACAGTTTGGAAGCTAGACGTCGAGAGAGATTTCGACGAATGCGGATTAGTCTTATTTGAAGAAGCGCCGAAGCCAAGGTTCTTAATAAAAATAAAGATGAAATTAATATGTGTTATGTAAAACATTACCTTCATCAGACACATTACATAGTCACACAAAAAATATAAATAAAAATAAAATAAAATAAATAACAGTTCTGTGCGTCGAATCCCAGAGTATGGGTTCGATGTGTTTTGTTACACAGAATCCAAATTTCGAATTCCTAAGACAACTGATCATGTCAATTTTGTTTTATGGGCGGAAAATGAGTGTCCTCCCTATCCAAAATCGCTCAAATTTTTTGCCCATAAAATAATTGATACGGTCAGTCGTCATAGGGTTTCGAAATTTGAGTTTTGTGTAACAACTAGGGATTGCCAGAACCGGTTCCTGGTGGAACCGGTTTTCGGGTCTCAACGGATCTGGTTCTAGAAGATCCGGTTCCGGAACCGGTTTTTCGGATCCAGATCTGGGACGGTTCCTAAGATACAGTTCTGGAACCGGGTTTTCGGATCCAGGTCTGGAACCGGTTCCTAAGATCCGGTTCTGGAACCGGTTCCTAAGATCCGGTTCTGGAACCGGGTTTTCGGATCCAGGTTCGGAACCGGTTCTACAAACCGAATCTGCGAGAACCGGTTCCACGCAACTTTGTGGCCATCCCTAGTAACAACATACATCGAATCCATTACGCTGGTGTCCAGTGCACAGAACTTTTATTTATTTATTTATTTATTTATTTTTGTGTGTGGCTATGTTATCGTTTCGTTCACAAAGATGTCTCTCGTGTTTGGTTGATTGGTCGGTGACACTTTAGCGTTCCTTTCAATGTCAAGGCTATATAAAATGCGAACCGTTGAGACCGACCGTTGACCAGAGAAAGACCAACCATGCCGAGACACAGCGAGGCAGGAGAGCACATTGACCACGTGTCTCAGTCGAACATTGGAGAGGCATTTGCCTAGCACGTCCTTGAGTGAATATGTGAAATATGTAGTGCGAGGCTTCGTTGCGTTGCTCATAGTATTAAACCTCGGCTCTGCTTCCCATCTTGTGGTCAATATACGGCCACCCTAACATGGAATCCGAATCACATGATCTCCTATCGCGAATCAAACCCGGGTCTCCTTAGCCGAAGACACGCTAACCATGTAGCCACGAGACAGCTCATAAAGGCAATAATAGTTGCCCAAACTCTTAGGGGGGCCGCGATGGCTCAGTGGTAGAGCGTTCACCTCTGGTGCATGGGGTCCTGGGTTCAAACCCTGCTCCCGCCAAGTGAACTTTGTGGTGGACAAACACCGTGTGCGTGGGTTTTCTCGGGGTTCTCCCGTTTCCTCCCACTTCCTTCATTCCACCATTTCATTCATCACTCATCATCACCGTCTCCTTTAGCCTAACCGGCATAACCATGGGACGTAAAACTCAGAAATTTCATTTCATTTTTCCAAACTCTTAACACAGATAATGAATAACTAGCAAAATATCCGTTCTTCGCACGGGGAGAATACATTTCATTTTGGACATAAAGGGCTGAATTTGGATTTAAACGACATCAGAAATATCATTATTCGTCTCAGCGACCCCGAAAACTATGGATCGAACACTAATACCGGTCATTTTCCATCATTTTTATATCTCTCCCACTCTCCCAAGTTGCGGGTCTGAATTTGGATTTAATCCGGTCATTTTTTATCATTTGTATATATATGCTGTTTAAATCCAAGTTACGTAACTGAATTTTGATTTAAACGGCTTCGGAAGTGTCACTGTTCATCTCAGCGACACCAAAAACTATGGGTTTGACACAAATATCGGTCATTTTCCATCATTTTT